>NC_135234.1:607301551-607901551 GCF_051348905.1 Ranitomeya variabilis
AGCAACCGGTTAGATTAATCACAACCTTTAACTCAAGATGGACGAATATTATGGAGAGTTTGAGGAAATATTGGCCTATTCTCTGTGCAGATGAGGATCTTTGTAGATTTTTACCACCCAATCCGTCTGTTACATGGAGACGCTCAAAAAATCTTCAAGACATGCTGACACGTAGCCACTATGTGGCACCCCAGGTCTCGTTTTTTTCTGACAGGGCGGGCCCCAGATGGGGTAGCTTCCAGTGTGGCGACTGTTCGGCATGTCAAAATATAGAAACGGCGTTCTCATTTGATAATAGCGATGCAACTCGCACTTACAAGATCACACATCATATATCATGTACGACGGATATGGTTATCTACTATGCATATTGTCCATGTAAACTCATTTACATAGGCATGACCACTAGACAACTTAGGGTCAGGGTCTTGGAACATATTAGAGACATCAAAAACGCAGGTTCAGTCCTAGATATTACTATGTTGAAAACTATCCCCAGACACTTCAGAAGCCATCATGGCAGCAACCCCAAATGGCTTAAAGTCAGGGGGATTGATAGAGTGCAACTGGGGATATGTGGGGGAGATTATAGAAAAGAACTTCTTAAAAAAGAGGCTAGATGGATTGTTTGCCTCAATACAGTCACCCCCTATGGTCTTAACGAGTCCCTGAGTTTCAAATCCTTTTTGTAATTAGTGCGAATTTTAATGGGGGAACATTTATGTTTTTATAGTGTTCGTCTTGTCTTATGCACGTGTTGTCCCTTTACTTTTTAGTCCTTTAAATACCGTTTGAGGAGGGTCTTATGTATATGGTTTTTTCTATATTGGAAATTTAATTATTATATCTATTCTAGCTAAACGGTCGCCTGCAATTATGTCCACGAGAATTTGAGGATTCTGATATATGGATACAACACTGTTTGAGTGAAGTGAAAAATATATGATATAGCGACAAGATTACCCCACATTTTTCGTGGATAGAGACTAAACAACTCCACATCAAGACGAATGAATTATGGCGCATGATAATCTGGACCCCCTGCCACAAGGATTATTAAAAGTTGGCTAATTATGTTGTGCATTACAGGGGTCAATTGTATTTAGTATGTGGGGTAAAAACGCTGCTATTCGACCTTTAATTTAATTCAATTTCATTTCATGTCTATATATCTCTATGTATATTTTCGATCTATGTGGTTTATGTTGGGCCAGTCACATGTATATGTATATTATGCACTATGTATGTTATGTATATTATGCTGGATATATAGATTATTTATACATGTGGTGTGGTTATGTTAAATTAGGCCGTTTTTCAGGTGTTATAATGCCCGTATATTAGTAGCCCCCCCCTTTTTTTTTTTTTGTTTACATCTTATTTATTATGCCCTCTGTTTGGATATCAGACACATACCGATATATTAGGAGCTCCAGCTGGAGCGCGCGCCGCTCATGCGTTGCCTCTCGGTGTGGAGGCCGGCAGCTCTGTATGGTGTAGCGTCGGCATGGTTACGGGTCCGGTCATGTGACCGGATCACGTGGCCATGTGACGCGCTCCTTGAGCGCCGCCCTCCCCTCCCCGACGCAACATGGCGGTGGCGCGCCATATTCAGCTGATACGAGGTGCATTTTCATTAGAGGGGTATAAAGGACAGGACAGACACGCTACCCATTAACCTCCTGACGAAACTGCGGGGGCAGTGAAACGCGCGTCGAGGTTCGCTACGGGACCACTGACACCGCCCATACTTCACCATGGCTGCAGGTATAAGATGCATGTATTAGGATATCCCCCATTAATGTTTACTATATCACTTGGGGGTATCACTATCATCTTACCATTAGGCAAATAGTGCTATAAATTTCAGGGTGAGTTTTTTCTAGCAATTAGTCTTACATTTTCTGGTAGTATCTTATGTGGATAGCATACAATTACTGGTGATATTTATTCACATTGTTACTCTCATGTGCACTTTATGTGGGCTCCCATATCTTTGGGTGTGCCACAATTTTTTACTGCTTTATTAAACATCTACCCTGGGATTTTGTAGTATTACAGCTTGCTTATCGAGTTCTACCTGCGTACGTGGTGTCTGGTGTTTGGGCGGTCTATTGTGGCCCCATCGGCTTTTTCTACAGTACACAGCCGATCCCATTTCCTCCCCTAGGTATAGGGTATTGTTATTTTTTATGTTGTATGTTGATATCTTTATATCTTGTATATTTCAGATGGGTATTTAATAAATTTATACATTTAATCATACATGTGTACCTTCTGTTGTTCTCTATTGGTTTACATGGTTTAAGTAGAAGGGATCACGTAGTGATCACATGTGGGCTTTTTCGCTGGTAGTTGTTTAACTGACCTTTTGATGGAAAATGAACAAGAAAGAGGGAAGGGACCTTTTACGCACCAGGAAGCCGCCCATAAATGAGATCACAAGTGTTGATATGTTCATAAAAATGGTGGAAGCGGATTTATGTAAGATACCTCGTATTGACCATTATAGGTGTTCCAAACTCTCTAGGGAGAAAACAATGGCACTGGAGAGGCTGGAAGAAGAATAGAGAGGTGGTCATAAAAGCCTCAGATAAGGGCGGAAACCTGGTGCTCATGGACCAGCATATCTATTTGAAGATGTGCCATTCATTGCTTGATGAATTGGACACATATGAGGTCCTTAGTGGGGATCCAACCTTGAGCTATAGGGAAGAGTTAATGGATATTTTGAATCGAGCAAAGGAAAGGGGTTTATTGTCTCAGAACGAATGGATGTTTGTGACACTGAATAATACAGTTAAACCGACTTTATATGCCCTACCCAAGGTGCATAAGGGCCTTGAGCCCCTTAAAGGTCGCCCAATTGTGGCAGGAATTGATTCATTGACGCAAAACAGTGGGATATATTTGGATAAGATTCTGAGACCTTTTGTTACATCACTGCCCTCTTATGTCCGTGACACATCACATCTACTTAATCAACTTGAAGGGATCATGATAGGAGCCGACACCCTGTTGTGTTGGTATACATAGATGTGGAAGCTCTTTACAGCAGCATCCCGCATAACTGCGGGATGGAGGCCATTGTTCACTACCTACAGACAAGAGCAGTTGAATGCCGGGAGCATAATTTGTTTGTTGAGGAACTCTTGCATTTTTGTTTAACCCATAATTACTTCCTCTTTGACGGGAAGCACTTCCACCAGCTCAGAAGTACTGCGATGGGGAGCCCATGTGCCCCCACGTATGCTAACATCTTCCTTGGCTGGTGGGAGGAAACCCTTATATTTGGGGAGGAGGAAGATTGCTGGAGTTCATACATCAGCCTCTGGGCCAGATACATCGATGACATCTTGGTGTTCTGGTCTGGCCCAGAGGTGGAGCTCCACCGCTTTGTGGAGACCATTAATGTTAATAGTATTGGGCTTCCATTTACCCATGAACACCACGATAGGAGTATAAACTTTTTGGATTTGACTATATCTAAGGAGCTTGATGGGAGCATCAGCACGTGTACGTATCGAAAACCCACATCTACAAATAGTTTGTTGAAATGGACAAGTCACCATCCGATCCCTCTGAAGAGGGGGATACCTAAGGGACAGTTTATTCGAATTAGGAGAAATTGCTCGGATGAAGGTACATATAAGAGACAGGCAAGGGATTTGTATCAAAGATTTAGGGCAAGGGATTATCCCTGTGAAGTACTGGATGGCCCGTTTAACGAGATTCAAGACTGATAGGCAGTCCTTGCTTAGAACTAAGGATACCCGGATTAATCGGGAGAATGATGTGGTGAGGTTGATTGGCACCTTTGACGGACAATTGGAGAGGGTCTACCGGGTGCTAAAAGAGCACTGGGGGATCCTTCTGGCTGACCCTTATTTGGAAAAGTATATACCCCTAGGCCAAGTATTACATATAGGAGGGGAAGGTGGATAGGGGATCGACTGGTGCACAGTCTATATGAAAGACCAACAAAACCAGGGACCTGGTTAGACAGAAGACCTTTGGGCTTCTTTAGATGCGGTAATTGTACAAAGTGCAATGTTATGGCCCAAGGAAAGACTTTTAAAAGTGCAGCAAATGGAAGGGTCTTTACAGTGAGAGACTTTGGAAACTGTAAATCCACTGGTTTGGTATATAAAGCTACCTGTACCTGCCCAATGGACTATATAGGTAAGACCTTAAGAGAACTGAGGGTAAATGTAGGTGAGCACCTAGGTGATATAAGGAACAAACGTGATACACCGGTTGCTCACCACATGAACGATTTTCATGGTGGCAACCCCAAAGAAATTACTTTCAGTATGATTGAGTTGGTGAAACCGAAAACCAGAAGAGGGGATTTGGATAGGATTGTACAGAGACGTGAGGCTGAATGGATTTACAGAATACAATCGCTCTCCCCAAAGGGTCTTAATGAGTGTCTTTCTTATACATGCTTTATTTGAATACTGTTGGTCATTATCAAGGTCCCCTTCAATTGGATGGATGGGAGGATATTTGAGGTGTCCTTTCGGCCCTATAAAAAATATGGTTGTGAAATATGTCGTATAGACTCCATATCCTTGCATGTCTGAACATGTCCCCTATTTGAGGGTTATTATCTGGTATATGTTTTTTTTTTTTTTTTAGATACTTTTGGTATATATTTTTGACACTAGTTGTCATTTGATCTATCCAATGGCGTTGCCAACCCTAAATTAAAAAAGGACAGTGAAGCCATCAATAATATCTTAGACATATATAGACACAGGGGAATTTTTGGTGGTCCTCATTATTATTATTATTATTACTACTACACTCTCTTTGTGTGAAGAAAACATTACTCTCTATATTGCCTATAGTGGCTAAATTGACGAACACGAACGATAGGTTACAGTTCTGTGCTATTTTGCTTTAATGATCACCTTTTATTCTGTGACCGTAAGGTAACGTCGAGTTTACTGCGCAGTCTCGAGGTGGAAGGCAAGCCTTTTTAAAAGATGGTGGTGCATTCCACCCGTCACATTCACCCGGAACCGGAGGTTCTCTAGATCCGGGTTAGACTGCGTTCCATCTGGAACGCTTAACAATGCGCAGAATCGACACTCAGTAAGGGAATGAGCACAACAAATGGAATTGGCACCCGGAACGGGAAATAGTGAGACATCCGGTGTAAATATGAGTACAATACGCTGATTGGTGATTAATTATATTTATGAGTATACCGGAAGATCTATGTTTTGTGTGAAAGACTAAAAGAGGTGTTTTGTCTGGAATATATGAATTTTGGGTGATGCAGTGCTATTTTGACCTGGTTGGGATCCGCCGTATCTTGGAGGGGGCGGGGCCTATCTAGGCTCGAGGATTCAATGTGGGCTATTTATGTCCACACATCTTCACCGCCGGCTTATGCTATTCATCAACATGGCATCCGGCATCATGAACATCTATACTAATTCCTCCTGATGAACCGTGAGAATGGGGAAATGCGTTGGGGTGACACTTTATCTTTATCATTTACTATTAGTTTCTTTGGCTGATATGTGACCTTGAATGGAATTTGTTCTGATATGTATCCGAGGAATAAGTACACGTTGTGTTTAAATAGACACTATCATTTAGGATATTCTAGTCCATGAGGGATCGGAAATAGGAATAGTCAGCTGATTGTGGACTATATTATTGGTTGTCATTATATTTGAACTATATACATTGTGTTGGCATGGTTATTTTGTTATCTGGAGGTGCCTTTCAAGGCCTAAATGGAGAGTGATTTGTCTACTAATGTTTAATATCTATCTTTTTCACCACTGCTCTCGGCTATATTGTTTTCCCACCTGTATTGAGAGGGACATTGTAGGGAAGAGAGGGAAAGCCTGCTTTGAGTTGGGGCGCCAAAATATCGTCTCTTAGGGTGCCAACCTCCACAGCAAGGCAGGTGCGAGCAGTAGGTTTATTTAGGACCTTGCTAGGTAAATTAATTTGGTGACTTATTTTTCTATTTATGGTATCTAACCAGGTTTTTTGAATACTGGGTCTGGGTTTTATATGTGAATATTAAAAGTGAAGTTTTAAAGGGATTATATGTACGTACTACATTGCACCATGAAAGGAAGATGCGCCAGGTGCGATGATAAATGCGCATGGATACGGGTTTCCTAGCGTGAATCATTGTAGAAGAAACCCCTGGAGAGAATCCGGCTTGGGCTAAAATCCAGGATTCAATGGCCACGCCATCAAAGACAGGGCCCCGGAGTTCTGGTGGCAAATCGGGCCCTGTGAGAGAAGATCCATGCGATCTGGAAGCCGCCAGGGGAAGTCGGCGACCATTTGGACGAGTTCCGCGTACCATGCTCGGCGTGGCCAGTCCGACGCGACGAGGATCCCCTCTGCCCTGATCTTCTTGATGACTCTCGGGAGCAGAGGAAGAGGCGGAAATATGTATGGCAGCTGGAACCAATGCCACGACAGGACCAGAGCATCTGCCCCGATGGCGCAAGGATCGCGGGATTGAGCAATGAACTGGGGAACCTGGTTGTTGAGCCTCGAGAACATGAGATCCACATCCGGCGTCCACCAGCGAAGACAAATCTGCTGGAAGACTTCCGGATGGAGGGACCACTCGCCCGAGGCAAGACCTTGGCAACTGAGGAAGTCCCAATTTTCCACACCCGGTATGTGAATCGCCGAGATAAGCGAGTGATTGGTCTCGGCCAGAGCATGAGACTTCGAGCATGGCTGCCCTGCTGCGGGTTCCCCTTTGCCGGTTGATATACGCCACGGCTGTGGCGTTGTCAGATTGGATTCTGATGGGATGGCCTGCGAGAAGGTGGTGAAAGTTGCGTAAGGCAAGTGTGATCGCTCGAATCTCCCAAGATATTGATTGGAAGACGCGACTCCCTTGTGGACCAACGAACCTGTGCCGTGTGGTGATTGAAAACTGCGCCCCAGCCCAAAAGGCTGGCATCGGTGGTCACCACTAACCAGCGCACTCGGAGAAAGGACTTCCCTTGGTTCAGGGAGGACTGTAGTGTCCACCACCTGAGGGTCTGCCTGACCTGTGGGGACAGGCGAAAACGACGGTCGAGAGAGAACGGACTCCTGTCCCAGGCTAACAGTAGCGCCTGTTGCAGGGGACGGAGATGGAACTGCGCAAATGAAACGGCTTCCATCGCCGCAACCATTTTCCCGAAGATGCGCATCGTGAAGCGAATGGAGTGAGGGACTGGGCGGGAGAGCTTGCGTGCACCCTGTTGTAAGGACAAGACCTTCTCTGGAGGGAGAATGACTAAGGCTAGTTTCACATTTGCGTTAGAATCCGCAGCGTTTAATCCGCATGTGCAGGAAAAAACGCATAGAAACAGACGCATGGGGGAACGCATGCGGTTAAAAAAATGCAGCGTTCACTGTGTCATCACGTAGTTGAGAGCCTAGATTCTGTGTAGTAAAGACTTGAGAAACAGAGTGTTTCACGCTGAACGTTAAAACTGCTATGCTAAGGTGATGGAGACCGTTTTGTTTTGTTTAGGCAGTAAGATAGTTTGAGTTTTAGGCTTTTCAGTATATGTGACATACTATTATATTTCAAATTTGCATGACTCGATCAGTGTATAAAGTATTATGTTGATGAATCTATCTTTATGATGTACCTGCACTGACATGGAAATATGTAAATTGTGTATGTTCATGTGAATTTAGTGTTTTAATAAACGAATTTAAAAAAAAAAAAAAAAAAAGAAAATGCAGCGTTTGCACGCTTTCCTATGCATTTTTTCCTGCGTTTGCGTTTTTGGTGTGCATGGTGACAAATTTTACAGGAGAAAAATCTAGATAACCAGACACCGCCAATGGGACTACAGAGGGTGTGTATTATGGGATCTCTATATATAGACCCTTGGGCTGCTGAAATCTTAACAGTGTGCTACTGTATCCTGTGTCATGATGGATCTTCGCATGGAGAGCTTTTATTTCAACCTGGATTTAAGCATCAAGCTGTTTCTTGCCTGTGCGTTTGCTTGGGAGCAAGACAGAAATCGCGAAAGATGGAGAAGGAGACGTCGTAGGCGTTTTTGGAGACACCCCATTATAGAATTACGTGAGAGCCGTGGAGCCTATCACACGCTGTATGGCGAGCTTAATGACAACCCGGACAAATTCCCGGAATATACAAGGATGTCGCAAGACTCGTTCCGGGATTTGCTTGCTCGTGTCCAAGGAGCCATACGGAGACAGGACACCCAGCTCCGTAGAGCGATTCCACCAGAGGAACGTCTGCTGGTTACATTAAGGTACGTAACAAATCTAAACCAATGGCAGTGCTAATTTTGGGTGTTCTGACATGTTTTTTTGGGTATTTTCCTTTATGTCTTTAGCATAACAACACCATAAATAGAGCAGGAATAGAAAAAAACGTGGCAACACTCACCGGATCTGTGATCCAGACTTTTCCTTTTATTGAAGCAACTGTGAATACATCTTCACGGCACGGGGGAGACAAGGAACAAAAGAGGTGAGCGGGGAGAGGACTACGGCCGTTTCACGCCAACACCGGCACTTCTACGGGTCACCATAAATAGAATTGATAGTAATTGTTTTTTTGTTTTTTTTTCTTCCAGATTTCTGGCAACCGGAGAGAGTTTATCATCCCTCCACTTCCAATACCGGCTTGGAATTTCCACCCTGTCCGGAATTGTTGCGGACACCTGCCGGGCTTTGTGGAATGTACTCCGGGATGAGTTTATTCCCCTACCCACCTTGGACATGTGGATTGAAATTGCGGAAAAATTCTGGAGTGTGTGTGATTTCCCCAACTGTTTGGGAGCGGTGGATGGAAAGCACATCTGCATTATCAAACCAGCCAGAACAGGATCGGAGTACTTCAATTACAAAAAATATTTTTCTGTTGTGCTCATGGCAATAGCCGATGCGGACTGTCGCTTCATCGCCGTGGACATTGGAGCTTTTGGCCGTGGCAACGATTCCCAGACTTTTAAGAACTCTGATATGGGCCGCCGTGTGTATGGCAAAAATGTTAATTTTCCACGGCCACTCCCCAACACTCAAGGTCCTCCAATGCCATTTGTTATGGTTGGTGATGAGGCCTTTCAGATGTGTGAAAACCTACTAAAGCCCTATTCCAGTCGTGACTTGAACCACACTAAAAGGATTTTTAACTAAAGACTGACCAGGGCACGAAGAACAGTAGAGTGTACCTTTGGGATTCTGGTCTCAAAATGGCGCATTCTTGCATCAGCCATTAATCTAAAAATGGAGACAGTCGACGAGGTGGTCAAAGCCTGTGTGGTTCTGCACAATTACATAATGGCTAAGGAGCGGCCCAACATTGAACTGGATGAACCAGTTGCACACCCACTGCCCGATTACCAGCATCACCCGCTGCGGTCAACAGCTGAAGTTGGCCACATGCGGTACCAATTTGCTGCCTTTTTGTATTCGGATATTGGGCGCGTGTCATGGCAGGACAATGTTTAAATGTCCTTTTGGGATTTTATCTGTACCAGTTATTTTCTAAAATGTTACTAATATTTCTCGTTAATAAAATGTATTTTTTGGTGTCTTGACCGTGTCTCCTATGTCCTCTACAAACCAAGGCTGTCCTCACACTAGCTGTATTTGGTCTGTATTTCATATCAGTATTTTTAATCTAAAACCAGGAGTGGGTGATAATAGCTGAGGTGCTAGATATGTTATTATTATAATTTTCCTCTTAACATTTTCCTCTAATTGTTCCAATCATTGTTTTGACTTACTGATATAAAATACTGACCACATACTGTTAATGTGACGACAGCCATGTTGTTTTAAAGGTTGTTGATGTCATTGCGTCCGGATTCTGTTCTGCAGTATCCATTGGACACAGACTGAAGAGACAATGACTGTCATACAAAACAGATCTATACTCATCAAGTCAGGTGTCAGAAATAACGAATTCATGATGCACATAGCCTCATGAATTCACTATTTCTGTCACATGTACAGGTGAGCATAGATATGCCGTGTATGACCGCCATCGTCCCTTCACTTTGTGTGAAATAGATTACGTACACAGAAGAGAAAATAGAGATTATACAAGGCAGTTCTCTACTCACCAGGTCAGGTGTTTTAAACTAATGAGTTTGTGGACACCTGACCTGTTGAGTATAGTTCTGCATTTTATTTCCACCATTTTCTCTTCACTCTGCAACACTAGTCACAGACTAAGCAGAAGGGAGAGATTATGGAGATAATACAAGTATAAATATTTTGACCCACCTCATATCTCTATACTAAAGACACACAAAGCTGTAGTCTTTTATTTGCTAAAACTACTAGAGCTATGATATGGCCAAAAAATTAAGTGTTCGGCGGACGGTGTGTGATGACGGCAGCAAAATACACAAGTAAACCACACATAATTGGGGGCAAAAAAACAATATTATTTATTTTGTTATAGACAAAATTTTTATTTACTGCGCCTGCTTGGGGTAGAGTGATGTAAACAGGGGGTGTGAAGCAGTGAGGCCTGGCTAACCGTGGACGACGCAGAGGTGGCAGGAGAAGGGGCAATGAAACTTGTGGGGTCTGGTAGTGTGGGGATAGGGCTTGCCACATGAGAGGCTTGAGACGCACTGGAAGGGTGAGACAAACCTGACATTACAGACACACTGGGAGGTGAAGGGGGAGAAATACTAAGAGTCCGCTGTTTTTTTTTGTTTTATTTTTATTTTGTTTGTTTCTGGGATTGCCGGGTTCTGGTAAGCCTCGGTGGGCTCATATGTCGTGGCATGGTCGTGGTGGGTGACCTGTCAGGGTCCGGCTGCACTGTGTCAGAGTCCATAGTGCTCGTAGAGCGTGCAGCCATGCCAGAGTCCATAGCGCTTGTAGAGCGGAAGGCCATGCCAGGGTCCTGCTGCATCGTGGTGGTGGTGGCGGTACGGAAGGCCATGCCAGGGTCCTGCTGCATCATGGTGGTGGCGGTACGGAAGGCCATGCCAGGGTCCTGCTGAATCGTGGTGGTGGTGGCAATACGGAAAGCCATGCCAGGGTCCTGCTGCATCGTGGTGGTGGCAGTACGGAAGGCCATGCCAGGGTCCTGCTGCATCGTGGTGGTGGCGGTACGGAAGGCCATGCCAGGGTCCTGCTGAATCGTGGTGGTGGTGGCAATACGGAAGGCCATGCCAGGGTCCTGCTGCATCGTGGTGGTGGCGATACGGAAGGCCATGCCAGGGTCCTGCTGCATCGTGGTGGTGGCGGTACGGAAGGCCATGCCAGGGTCCTGCTGAATCGTGGTGGTGGCGGTACGGAAGGCCATGCCAGGGTCCTGCTGCATCGTGGTGGTGGCGGTACGGAAGGCCATGCCAGGGTCCTGCTGCATCGTGGTGGTGGCGGTACGGAAGGCTATGCCAGGGTCCTGCTGCATCGTGGTGTCAGTGGAGGAGGTCCAAGCAGAAGCAGCGGTTGTCATGGTGGTGGCGGTGAGCTGTCAAACAGCACTCGGCATGGTGGTGGTGCTGTACTGGTGTCCGGCAGTGCTAGGAATAGAGGTGGCCGTGCAGTGGTATGCAGCAGAGGTCGGCATTGAGGTTAATCGTGACAGTGAAGGCACAGGTGGATATGCCACCACTGTTTGCTGAAAATACCGATTCTGCTGCATAGCCTGCACGTAAGCAGCATTGCAGGCCTGCATGACACTAAGCTGGAGATCAGGAGTAAGGTGTTCCGACATGCCCTGCTCAATTTGGTTAAAAAAAATGATGTGCTGGCCTATGGAGGTCGGCTTTTACTTGGTCAAGGCTTTTGGTGACCTCCTGGATACGTATATTCATGTGGCTAAGGGAAATATCCATTCGGTCACCCAAAGCCTTGAATCCTTCGTGAAAAACCGAGCTCAAGTGCAAGAACTCTGGCATGAGGGACCTGTCCGATGCCCTCTGCCGCTGCCGGGAGGAGCCCCCCCCCAAAAAAAAGGGGCAGTGGCAGAAGACTGGGAAAGGGGAAGACCTGATGGACCAGCTTCCTGGTTTCCAGTTTGTGTGGCAGGCCCACTTGATGCAGCGCTGCTGGATGGCTGGGACGGGTCCGTGGCTGTCTGATGAAGGGCCGCTCCAGATCCTGTGCCAACAGTGCTGCTCCATGTGCTGTGAAAAAACGATAAAAAAAAATTAATACCACAAATTAACCAGACGCCAACTCCCGTGGAATAGAAACATACAGATTATGGCAATACAACACAACCTAATGCACGGAACAAATACTTACGTTCTCTGGGCAAAGACCGGTCTTAAAAAGGCCAGAACGCGATGGTATTTGTACTTTCTGATCCTTGCTCCTGAACCACTGAAGCGGTTCTTCAAACGCCAACGTGTTTTGACTCTGGCCACTGTTGAAAAAATAAAACATAATGGTCAGACAATGGACTTTTGGCCGTGCTCACACAACTGTGTGTGATGAGAGAAACTCCTGAGAGTTTATCTCATCACACACAGTTGTGTGAGCACGGCCACGGTCTCTACTGCTTCACACTGCATTGCAAAATGCATTTCGGACCCGAGTCGGGGCGTTGTCCCAGCCATCCCACATCTCTTTGGCCACCTCATTCCATAGGCGCCGGATCGTCACATTGTCCGAGTGCTGTGGAACCTGGATGTCCCACAACGGGACTCGCTCCTGGACCAGGGAGATGAGGAGGTCATTTTCTATGAGGTCTTCATCCCGTTCTGGAACCTAAAAATTAAATAAAGACATTAATGTTGGATACATTAACATAAGGAAAAGAAAACAGAGGCTGAGAAATGGCATGAATAACAAGTCAAGATACAAAAGGATTCCAGAAGAAAAATGTAAAGAAATAAGAATGTAAAGAAAGGAAGATTCAAGAATACTAAAGTGAGGATACAGTAAACAGTCAGCCTTGTATACGTACACGCTGCCGCCTTGCCACCCGACCGTGACTCCGCTGCTCCTGCCCAGTCTCTGCCGTAGTAGAAGAAGTGCACTAAAAAAATGAAAAACAAAAATTGTCATATGTGTAGATGTGACAGTGAATACATACCAATCTGAGGCGGTGAGTACTCACTTCACTGACATGTTCTACTTCAGAAGGCCCAGGACGTTGCTCCTCATCAGAAGAAGAAGACATTCTGATGCATGCAGAAACAAAGAAATGGCAGAAATTAGGACATGTAGAGACAGAAAATAGAAAATAAAGGCATTGGCTAGGATATACTCACATTGTTCAGAGGCTTGTTTGCTCCAAGGTGCTGTGGTCTGTCTGCTCTGCTTGGCTGTCTGCTGAGTAGTGACCTGCAAATGTCCACTCCCTCCCTTTATCACCTTGTATGTGGGGGGTGGCTTATCAGTGTCTAGACATGTTTTTCTCTGGTGCAACGCATGCGTTCACGAACGCAAGCAAACGCATGTGCCTGTGAACGCATGCGTTCACATAGACAGCAATGCGTTTTTTTGGCGCATTCCTTACGCAATCGACCGTATACGTTTCTAGGCGGCAAATTGACGCCTCTAAAAATTACTACATGTAGCATTTCCGCGCCAAACCGCAGACGACGAAACGAAGCATGCGTCGTTGAACGTGGCAAAAAGCAACCGATCGCAGACGCATGCGTCCCTAATGTTAAATATAGGAATACACAACGCATGCGGATATCTGCAGAAGAAACGCTGCGGACACAACCGCAAATGTGAAACCGGCCTAACCCGCGGGAAGAGTCCAAAATCATGCCCAGGAAGCAGATTTGCTGAGCCGGCACTGGAGATGATTTCTCGAAGTTGATTTTTTAACCCAGGCGAGAAAGAGAATCCACGGTGATACTTACAGACTCCTCGCAGGCAGAATGGGACAGACCCTTGATTAAAAGGTCATCAAGATACGGGAGAACTACCACTCCCCGAGCATGAAGAATGGCCATGACGGCCGCCATGACCTTCGTGAAGATTCTGGGGGCAGTGGCGAGTCCAAAGGGCAAGGCCACAAACTGGAAGTGTTCTTCTTGGACTGCGAAGTGAACTGCTGATGAGAGGGAAAAATTGGAATATGTAGATAAGCATCCTTGATGTCTATGGATGCAAGGAACTCTCCTTTTTCCAGAGACGCAACAACGGAACGGAGCGAGTCCATCCTGAAGTGTCGGACCCATACGAACTTGTTTAGCAGTTTGAGGTCCAGTATGGACCACGAATAGGTTGGAGTAAAACCCCTTGAACCTTTGGTCTCGAGGGACCGGAACGATGACGCCGTCCCTTTGAAGCGCCTGTATGGCCCGAAGAAGATGCGACGCCCTTGATTTTGGGGGAGAAGACTGGAAGAAGCGCGGGGGGGGGGGGGGGGGGGGGGGGGGGGATGGAAAAAAACTCGATTTTGTATCCGGAAGACACGAGCTCTCTGACCCACTCGTTGTGAACGACCGAGAGCCAATTTTGACGGAACGAAAGAAGACGCCCGCCTGCTTTGCCAGTGTCCCCCGGACACATAGACGAGTCATTGTGTAGAAGGTTTAAGGGATGCGGATGCCTTGGGGCCAGAAGGTCTCGGTTTGCAGGAACGGTTAGGTCTGTATGAGACCTGGGGATTTCTGTTTTCCAGCCATCCCGAACCAGGGGAAGAGGAGGACCAACTGGAGTTGTTACGAAAGGACCGGAATCGAAACTGTTGCTGATTCCGAAAAGGCCGAGCAGGTTTTTGCTGGGGCAGAAATTTACTCTTCCCTCCGGTAGCGTCAGAAATTATTTGGTCTAGTTTCTCCCCAAATAAACGGCCAGCTTGGAAAGGTAAAGAAGTCAGCAAATTTTTAGAAGCAGATTCTGCTCGCCAATCACGGAGCCACAAGGCCCTCCTGATGGAGATTATGTTTTCAGCCGCTTGCGCTGCGCAATTAGCCGCATCTATGAAAGCGTTAACTACGAAGTCTCCGGCCTCAGCTATCTGGTTAGCGTGTCTGGCCGCCTCTGGGGGGAGATTACTGCCATGGACGGTAGAGGTTAACACCTCTGCCCAGGCAACCATTGCCTTAGCCACCCAGGTAGCAGCAAAAGATGGAAGGAGAGCTGCTCCTGAGGCCTCAAAGACTGAGCGAGCCAGGTAGTCAATTTGACGGTTAGAAGGATTTTTGACTGATGAACCATCGGACAGAGATAAGACTGTTTTGGATGCGAGTCACGATACGGCAGGATCCACAGAAGGAGAGAAGCAACTCCTTCATCAGGTCCTTGGAGAAAGGATATTTAGCTTCCGTGGCTTTTTGAGCCGTAAATCGCTTCTCCGGGTGTTCCCTGTGTTTTTGGACAATGTCCTGAAACTTAGGGTGATTAGCAAATATCTTTTGGACGCGTTTAGTCTTTCTAAAAGACAAGACGTGTTCCTGAGTGGATACCGATTCCTCGTCCATCATTAGTGTTTTGTTGACTGCCTCAATAAGGGAGTCAAGTGTCTCCTGACTGATAGAGGAGTCTTGGGTTAAAGATTCCTCTGACTCGTATTCTGATTAATGTACGCTGCGACCCTCGGGGGAGCGAGAACATGAGCTCACAGATGCTGAAGCTCGAGCATGGACGGGAGATGAGGGAAGGGTTCTTTTTCTGGCACCCCGAGATTCCCGTAGTACGGTACGCCCCCTGTGGTCGGACGGCCCCGCACAGGCGCCAGATTCCGTCGCAGCCGACGGAGGTGAGTTCTGGCTTAAGGAGCACCCCCGGACAGAGTCCAATGCCTTGACCAAGGAATCCATTGAACCTTGACAAGGACGCGGCCCACTCAGGAGGTTTAGGCTCGACGGGGTCGGTGGAGACATTGGAGGTGGAGGCAGAAGGTGGCTGCGCACAGGCCGGGTCACAGTTCTGGCACAAAGGGGTATTGTGGGCACGTGGCAACGCAGAATTGCAAGTGGCACATGAACTAAAAAAAACAGTGTGCTTCTTATTGCCCCTTTTAGCCTCCTTAGATTGAGACATAGTGTATGTCTATTCTCCAGTAAACTGCTAATAGCAGGGCTATAGGTGCAGAGAAGGGGGTTAAGCTTTTCCCTATGGAGTGGAGCAGCTTAGGCTACTTTCACACTTCCATCTGTACGGGGCCGTCGCAAACTGTCGGCCCGATGTACCGACGGACATTGTGCTAAATTTAGCACAACGTGGGCAGCGGATGCAGTTTTACAATGCATCCGCTGCCCATTGTGATGAGCGGGGAGGAGGGGGTGGAGTTTCGGCCGCACATGTGCGGTCGAAAATGGCGGACACGTCGCACAAAAAAAGTTGCATTGAACTTTTTTTGTGCGTCGCGTCCGCCAAAACACGACGGATCCGTCGCATGACAGATGTGCCCATCCGTCGCAATCCGTCGCTAATACAAGTCTATGGGCAAAAAACGCATCCAGCAAGCACATTTGCAGGA
This sequence comes from Ranitomeya variabilis, assembly GCF_051348905.1. Taxonomy (NCBI): domain Eukaryota; kingdom Metazoa; phylum Chordata; class Amphibia; order Anura; family Dendrobatidae; genus Ranitomeya; species Ranitomeya variabilis. Next base: position 607,317,945 of record NC_135234.1, read on the forward strand.
TCCGTTTTTTGCCCATAACAACGGATTGCGACGGAGGAAAAAAGACAGAAGTGTGAAAGTAGCCTTCCCCACGGTCCTGTGCTGGTGTCCCCAGGGAGGAAGAGAGGGAAGTAGCCTTTTCGGCTGTATTTCCCTGCAGCAGTGGAGTCCCAAGATGGCGCCCGAGATTTGCAAGGCTCTTCTCGTTCAGAGCGAGAAGCGCCTGAGTAGTGGACGGGGCTCCGGACTGTATTTTTGAATTGCGGCCTAGTCCGGCTGAAGAAGCCGGGGACTAAATTAGTGGAGCCGGCCGGCGGAGTGCGCCGGCGGCTGCGCCTAACGATCGCCGCTGGCATGTAGCCAGCGGCACCTCTCCCCAGGGACCCGGACTGCACCTTGCCACGCCGGCAGCGTGAGGAAGGGTAGTACTCACCGAGGAGGGAGTCACCTCCAGCTCAATCGATCCTCCCTATGCCGGGGGATGGAGAGCGTCCTGATGTATGCTTGCCGCAGGGGGCTTACGGCTACTGTGGGGACTACATGATGCCAACAGGTGAGGGCTTAATTGCGCAGGAGCCCGGGAGATGCACATAAGAGGTATACTCTATGTGCTCGCCATCTTACAGGGGGAGATCGGGACCGTATAGGAACCGTCGCCCTAGCGTAGATTAGGCGTGCCCCAGTCATCGCAGGAGAGGTACGGGGAGGTATACTCGGCTGTGGATGGTTTGGGGGAGAGTGGACCCTGAAAAGGAATCTGTCGCCCCCTTCACTCCGTTAATTAAAAAATAAAAATGTACAGAAAAACAAAAATAAAATAAAAACCGTTGGGGTCTGAGAACAGACCCAAGTGCCTCCTACAGACACTAAGCAAGTCAAGGGGTGTATACTGCAGAGGAGGAGTTAATTCTTTGTGTTTACTTAGTGTCCTCCTAGTGGCAAGCAGCATAACACCCATGGTCCTGTGTCCCCCAATGAGGCGTAGGAGAAATCTTTGCCAATCCTTTTGAAGCGGACGTTCACAGCACACCCCATCACCTTCAGATGGAGTAGATATTCAGTGCGATAATGGCCTGAGAACAAAGTACAGGGAGGCTGAAACTGAGGATTTTTACTGTCTGCTGACCCTGCTTTGATGCCACAGCTCCAAATTCATGCTGCCCGTATTCTAATGTTTGGGAGTACCTATCTGTGCGAACAGATGATTTCAATAATGAGTCTAAACAAGATTGAGCCCAGATCACGCATCACTGATGAAATCCTCCACACTGTTTTAAAGGGAACCTGTCACCTGAATTTGGCGGGACCAGTTTTGGGTCACATGGGCGGGGTTTTCGGGTGTTTGATTCACCCTTTCCTTACCCGCTGGCTGCATGCTGGCCGCAATATTGGATTGAAGTTAATTCTCTGTCCTCCATAGTACACGCCTGCGTAAGGCAATATTGCCTTGCGCTGGTGTGTACTCCGGAAGACAGAGAATGAACTTCAATCTAATATTGCGGCCAGCATGCAGCCAGCGGGTAAGGAAAGGGTGAATCAAACACCCGAAAACCCCGCCCATATGACCCAAAACTGGTCCCGCCAAATTCAGGTGACAGGTTCCCTTTAAGTATTGCTACAGCACAAGACCTAAAACCAGACAGGCACACTGACCACGGAAAACTGGTGTCAAATATCTGGCCAGAAAACAAAATAGGTAAGCATTTTTAAAAATACAATAAAATGTATTTTTTGCCATGAAATCTAGTTTATACATTTTACCATACATTTGAATGGCTGTGCTTACAATTTGTTTAGTGTTTGTTGATATTTTCAGAACATGATCAATAGATGTGATATGGCGTCAGGCTATTTAACAATATGGTAAATAGCAGTTACATTTATACGTTCTTAGCGCTCGTGCAGATATTCATGCAACATGGCCCGAACAGGGACCGCAATGCACCGACTGGCCGCAGGTCATGACATCCTCATAGAAATACATGACGCTACGACCACAGCCAATCAGTGCACTGCAGACCATGCCCGGACAGTATTTCACAGATGTCTTACAAGCGACCCTTTGAAGGCAACCATAATGCTGATGTGGCCCTAGGAGAAAATGCCCTACAGGACGGCTGCCAGGCGAGAAGCATAATGCTGTTGAAAGATAGTCGGGCCTTTTAATAGCGCTTAAAGGGGTTTTCTCATTAAAGGGAATCTGTCAGCAGGCTTTTGCTACATAATCTGAGAGAAGCATGATGTAGGGAAAGAAAACCCAATTCCAGCGATGTGTCACTTACTGAGCTGCTTGGTGCAGTTTTGATAGAATCTTTGTTGGTCTGATGTAAATGAACCTCCAAAACAACAGTGTGTACTAATTAGTGATGAGCGAACACGCTCAGATGAGGTGTTAACCAGCATGCTCGGGTGCTAACAGTGTCTTTGTCGAGCTCATAAAATATGTCCGAGTCCCCGGGGCTGTTAGGCAATCCCTACATGCGGCTGTTGGACAGCCATGAGACAAGCAGCCCCGGGGACTCGGACATATTTTACGAGCATGCTGAAGACACTGCTAGCACACGAGCATGCTGGATGACCCCTTATCTGAGCACACCTGCTCATCACTAGTACTTGATAAGGACAGGCCCTGTACTACCCCACTGCTGCCATTAGGGAAACTAAATCTACCCTAATCTAATGTACCATGTGCTGTATAGAATACAGGACAATGATAAATGCAGGCGCCCTGTTTATGTCTGCATTAACTTACCAGCAAAAATGGCTTCCAGTTCTCTGACTTCACTTTCCACTTCCTGTATTTTGTGCAGGAGGCCAGCGATCGATGACAGCTCAGTATGCCGCTGTACTAAAGTCTTGCGCTCCTCTTCTTTTAAGGTCAGATTTAGTGTGTGACTTAGCTCCCTGTGCTCTGCGACCAAAGACTGCAGGTAATTCTGTAACGTCGTGTTTTTCCATAATGCGCCAAAGCCTTGAGAGCAGGATCGTCTCGACTGAAGTCCGTAAGGGTTTAAGAATGGAGCCGTATATCTGAGGGGTGATCCTGCAGACAGAGGAGAACACTGTCCTGGCAACACAGGGGTCCGCGTATGGAGAGCGGACACCCAGCCCCTCCGTAAGGCAGCGACGGACAGACGCTTCATTGTGGCATTTTGTGGTTACTGTACAGGTAAAAAAAAATAAAAAAAAAAAATCACTTTTTTTTTTTTTACTATCAAGAAAATATTTTAATTAACCCTCCGTCAGGGCAACTGATCTGACAGGCGCAGCTCACAGTTTCATTTCTCTATTTTCAGTGGTTTGTCTGGGAAACACCCTCCTCCCAGTACCTTCCTAACTTTAAAGGCTGTGTGAAACCTGAGAAGCCTCTTGTGCTGCAGAGCTGCAGGAGATCAGATATCAGTGTTTTGGCTTCTCAGGCTCATTGCCCCTGAACGCGTCACACCTTTGACGATTAGAATTTGCTGTTTTTATTCATCCCAATTGTTTTTTTAGCTTGTTTTATGAATAGCTAGTGCTAAATTTGTGGATTTGTCATAGAAGGTTTTGTTAGAAATAAGATTGTGCTTCTCAGGCACATTGCGCCCTAACACATATTCTCTCTCTTGCTTCAGCTTTTCTTCTGAACTGGCGAGGAGAATATTTGACTTGTCCAATGCCCTTCATGTTGAGCAAGTGTAAAATATACTGCTTGATGATGAGACAGACCCCTTACAGCTAGAAGATTTAGGGGAAGAAAGTGACATTGCTTCAGAAGATGATGTGGAAGAATGTCCAGATGTGTCTGATACAGGTCAAGATGGAGAGAGTGAGGAGGATGCTCAAGACATAGAAACATATTACTTTTCTGGTTATTAAACATTTTTTTTCCACCTGATTATGTGTATTCTCATTTATTACATTGCTATTATGGTAACTGCTCACATTTAGAGCATTGAAATTTTAAAAAAAGGAAAATATAGCCAATTTTCTAGCCTGTGCCGGACAGGCGCAATGCCCCTAAACTCGTTATGAAACATATTGCCCCTGACGGAGGGTTAAAAAGATAAAACCTTGTCAGAAAGTCACCATGTGACAAGGCTGTAACCGATACGGATGCAGGAAGGGCTGCGGTTGCTGTGGGGTCAGTGAGGAGCCATTGCCTGCAGCAGAGCGCCGTACACCGGGGCCGCCTGACACCACACAGCATGTGTCCTCACCTGTGCTGCTGCCTCACATCACCAACCGACCACTGGCGAGTTCTGAGGTCACGGTACAAAAGACTACAACTCCCACAATACACAGCGACGGAAGCCACACACTACGGAGGCCGAGAAGTGTCAATAAGGCACGCACACACAAATACACCTTACTATGCCCGACCCAGAGCTACCTAGGTATAGGCGCACACAGACGCTCCGCTGACAGCCGCTAGCTTGGACAAATGTCATTACAGCCCGACTATAACACGTGGTTAGGGAGAGCGAACACGTCACTGGTGTGCGCCCGGACTCATCACTGGGCGCATGCGCATTTTAGTCGACTTGTAGTGCGGCCTCGGACAGAGGGGGATTCTTCGTGGAGACCCCCGAGAGGGGCGGGCTGAGCTCGGAGCCATCATGCCGGTGGTTACCCTTCCCCCCAAAGAGAACAACGTCTTTAAGAGGATCCTGGTGAGAGCCCTTCCCCGCTAATGCCTTGTAGCTGCACCACATGTCCCAGCGTGCACCTCGTCCTGTACAGCCTTCCTGAGCGCAGTCACCTGCTGTGTCACTGACCCCAGCACACCATGACAGCAGATGTGCCACCATTACCGCTCCTTACATGTCACATGTGTGAATGGGGGCAGGGGGCTCAGGGTCCTGTGCTCAGCCCTCTGCTGTTCTGGTAGAGGTGAATGAGGGGGCTGCAAGGCCAAATCCTGGCTGCGACTTGCAGTTATTTTAGGGCTGAGATTTTGTCGTAAAGAACACCGCTATATGGTGGCCACGCTGCTGTCACGTGCTGCTTATATCTCTCCATGGCAAGTGAGTCGCATGAGGAAATCTACAGCACCCTGGAACCATCTGTGCCGCTAGGGGGAGATTGTAATGTGAGACCCCAATCTCTGTAGCCCGAGCCCGTGATAGAATCCCCCTGTAAATGTAATGTGAGACCCCAATCTCCGTGTCACACAGCGCGTCTCTGTAGCCCGAGCCCGTGATAGAATCCCCTGTAAATGTAATGTGAGACCCCAATCTCTGTAGCCAGAGCCCGTGATAGAATCCCCCTGTAAATGTAATGTGAGACCCCAATCTCCGTGTCACACAGCGCGTCTCTGTAGCCCGAGCCCGTGATAGAATCCCCTGTAAATGTAATGTGAGACCCCAATCTCTGTAGCCAGAGCCCGTGATAGAATCCCCCTGTAAATGTAATGTGAGACCCCAATCTCCGTGTCACACAGCGCGTCTCTGTAGCCCGAGCCCGTGATAGAATCCCCTGTAAATGTAATGTGAGACCCCAATCTCTGTAGCCCGAGCCCGTGATAGAATCCCCCTGTAAATGTAATGTGAGACCCCAATCTCCGTGTCACACAGCGTGTCTCTGTAGCCCGGGCCTGTGATAGAATCCCCTGTAAATGTAATGTGAGACCCCAATCGCCGTGTCACATAGCGCGTCTCTGTGGCCCGGGCCTGTGATAGAATCCCCTGTAAATGTAATGTGAGACCCCAATCTCTGTAGCCCGAGCCCGTGATAGAATCCCCCTGTAAATGTAATGTGAGACCCCAATCTCCGTGTCACACAGCGCGTCTCTGTAGCCCGAGCCCGTGATAGAATCCCCTGTAAATGTAATGTGAGACCCCAATCTCTGTAGCCCGAGCCCGTGATAGAATCCCCCTGTAAATGTAATGTGAGACCCCAATCTCCGTGTCACACAGCGTGTCTCTGTAGCCCGGGCCTGTGATAGAATCCCCTGTAAATGTAATGTGAGACCCCAATCGCCGTGTCACATAGCGCGTCTCTGTGGCCCGGGCCTGTGATAGAATCCCCTGTAAATGTAATGTGAGACCCCAATCTCTGTAGCCCGAGCCCGTGATAGAATCCCCTGTAAATGTAATGTGAGACCCCAATCTCCGCGTCACACAGTGCGTCTCTGTAGCCCGGGCCTGTGATAGAATCCCCTGTAAATGTAATGTGAGACCCCAATCTCCGCATCACACAGCGCGTCTCTGTAGCCCGGGCCTGTGATAGAATGCCCCTGTAAATGTAATGTAAGACCCCAATCTCCGTGTCACACAGTGCGTCTCTGTAGCCCGGGCCTGTGATAGAATCCCCTGTAAATGTAATGTGAGACCGCAATCTCCGCGTCACACAGCGCGTCTCTGTAGCCCGGGCCTGTGATAGAATGCCCCTGTAAATGTAATGTAAGACCCCAATCTCCGCGTCACACAGCGCGTCTCTGTAGCCCGGGCCTGTGATAGAATCCCCTGTAAATGTAATGTAAGACCCCAATCTCCGCGTCACACAGTGTGTCTCTGTAGCCCGGGCCTGTGATAGAATGCCCCTGTAAATGTAATGGGAGACCGCAATCTCCGCGTCACACAGCGCGTCTCTGTAGCCCGGGCCTGTGATAGAATCCCCTGTAAATGTAATGTGAGACCGCAATCTCCGCGTCACACAGCGCGTCTCTGTAGCCCGGGCCTGTGATAGAATGCCCCTGTAAATGGTCGGGGACACACAAGATTGCCATAGCACCACTCCAGTGTTTTGTAGGTTTCTCAGCACTGAAGCGGCGCTTTAAATGTAAGTCCCCTGCCCCCGGCATCTTCACCGGTTTTCAGCACTGGTCCTGCGGCGCCATCTTGTGAGCGCAGTGCTGACTGGCTGGGAGACAAACGCTGCGTCACAAGCTCTCAATGCAAGTCCACAAGAGCCAGAGCGAGGTTCTCATAGACTTGTATTGAAAAGTGACCTCTGCACGGCTCCATTAAACACCGGACCAGCCAGCAGATCACTTTTCACCGGTGGCCAGCAGGAGTGATGGCAAACAGATGAAAATGACGGAAGGTGAGTATCAGGGGGAGGGGCATACATTTTAAAGCAGCACTTCACCGGAGTGGTGCTTTAAAAAACTATATGGCAGGACTACAATAGTTAGGATCTGCTTGACTTTAAAGGGGTTTTCCACTACTAAGTTATTGATGACCTAGTCTTAGAATAGGTCATCAATATCAGATCAGTAGGGGGCGCTCCTCCAGCAATCAGTTCTAAGTGGGGCTGAATGTAACCCGCATGCAGAGCACAACAGCAGAGCTCCGTCACATGGAAGCCACAGATCAGATACGCACCTATTCCATGAATGCAGCCACCACCTAAAGACAAGTCGTCAGCATCCTTGTAGAGGATAACTGTTTCATGCCTGTCTTACTGGTGTGCGGTGGTGTCACTAAACATAAAGAGGCTATCTGATGAAGACACCTCCGCTAGCAGAGTGGCAGTCCCAGCCTGTTCATGTATGTGAATAATCTCCATGTAATACTCCATTGCCTGGCTGCTGCTTATTAGCGGATCACTAGGCGTTTTTGGTTTTCTTCACCAGCTGGTGCTGTATAGACCTATTATTTCCCATCACAGTATTTTGGATGCCAATATATCAAGTCTAGGCAACGATCTTTATGCCAGATACATCTACACCTTTATACTGTCATAATAGCCTGCTACAATCGATCAGTATTAGCCTGGCGTTCAGGCTGCCCGGCCCATAGGATTGCAGACTAGGTAAACTGCTATGGTTGCACAAAGTTCCGTACTTTTCTTTTTTGATACCCATAACCTGCTCTCCTGGCAGCAAAAATCATGTAGTCATAACACACGTTTTGATGCATTTTTTGCTGCTAATTGCAACTAACCTGTCTGCAGCATTTGTTTAATAAAGTCTATTTAAGTCACCAGCAAAAAATGGAGGTAAAACACAATAAAATCTGTTTGCTGCATTTTTTCACTCTCATTGCTTTTAAGGGTGAAAAAAGCAACTTGTGTTCTGCAGAAAAAAACGCAGCAAAAAAAAAGCTGCAAAAACACCTCAAGTGAACATGACCTTACATCTGTGAAGGTTTTTGGTTCATGGTTGTACACAAGGCTCTTCCCATCTACTGATACTTAAGGCTCTGTTCCCACAATGAGCTTTTGGTGCAGTTTTGATGCTGTGTATTGTAAAGTTCCAGCAAAGTGGATGGGATCTATAGAAATCTCCTGCCCGCTGTGCTTCTATTTTACTCGGCTCTCTCAATTCGTTTCTATTGGAGTTCCAACAATTGCTGAGCATGTTTTCTGCATTCCCATACAAATGACTCGTGAGAGCCACACAGCAGGGTCTAGTTCTGAGGTCCATTGATGAGATCCGTGTCTGTCACATTTATAGCCATTACTTTAATATATCTGAATTTTTTTGTTTGCCTTGCATGAAATAACCCAAAATCTTCCTCATCGCACTCTATTTTATTTTTTTAGAAATGCTATGAACAAAAACAATATAAAAATGGGCTGAAATTTTGTAAGATGATCCTCTCAAATCCCCGCTATGCTGAACATGGAGGTGAGATGCTGATACCCTGACGTGTATTTGTAAGGTATAAATCCCAGGAATGAGGTCATGTGTCGGCTGCCTGCTACAAGGGACCATCCCATACAGCTGGCAAGTCTCACACAAGAAGAAGTCAGTCCCACTAAAATCAGATCATGACCTTCCTATGGTGGGCAATGATGGAGGTTAAAGGGGTTGTCCGGTGAAATAAGTTACCTCCTTTTCAAGGTATTGGTGACAACTTATTGATCGTGGGAGTTTGACCATTGGGCCCCCAACAATCAGCATATTGGGGAATTTTTATCTTGTTACAAAATGGAGGCAGGTCGGATGCCTGCCCACCACTTCATTTATTCTTTATGAGGTTCTCCACACTAGACAGCCCCATAGAGAATGAATGGAACAGTGTTCGAGAAGGGATAAAAGTGTTCTGCTGATTAGTGCGGGCTCCAGCAGTCGGACCTCCATCGATCTATAGGCTATCGCCCATCTTAGTGATAGCTGATAATTCGTTTTCACTGGACAACACCTTTAAGGGACGGTGTCCTTCTGCCTCCTCAAATGGCACTTTCAGTCATTAATTGCAGACATCAATTAATGGGGTCCCATAGCGGTCAGGACACAACAGGATTGATGGCGTCCTATCCGTCGGACACCTGACCTGCAGCCAATGAGATGGCTGATGGGTGGGATTTGATCATTTCTTGTTCCTGTGGACACCACTGGAGGTCCAGCTCTGAGCAACACGTCTTCCCTTATTTTATTGCAACCCCTATTAAAGCGTGCTAGAAAACAAAGCTAAAAGAAGGTATACAAAACCACTTTCTCTTTCTTGCTTTTTCTGTTTACTGATTGATCTGTTACCATTTTTATGTTCTTCAGAAACACTGGCAATGAAGGGCTTGACTTTGAATTGTCTAGGAAAAAAGGAAGAAGCTTATGAGTTTGTGCGGAAAGGTCTACGCAACGATGTTAAGAGTCACGTCTGTATCCTTTTGAATAATTTTTTACACATTTAGTTTAAGGCTCGCTCATGCGGCTGTCGATTACGTCATGCGAGAGAATCTGGGCCAATTATGCAAATGACATTCGGCTCAAACTGTCATAGTTTGATCCAAGTGTCCTCTTGCTGTGATCTGATCCTCTTGGATGAGAGAATTGCAGCACAGGAACAGAGCAGACGGAGAAAGTAATTTCTCCATTGCTGGTATTCACGGTAATTGGACTGCACTCGGATGGCATCCGAGTGCAGCCCAATGTACCACACTCGCCCATAGACTTGTATGGGTGCGCGTGATCCGAATATAGGAGCCACTCACAACATGCTGCAATTATTTTCTCACGCTGAATCAGCATGAGAAAATAATCACTGATCTGCACTGCCCCATAGTAGAACATTGGGCCAAGTGCTGTCCGATAAAACCTCACGTAGCACTCGGCCGTGTTATACTCTAGTGTGAGTGAGTCTTTAGGCTGAAGCTACATGATTATTGACCAGGGACTGTGAATTTACCGTATTTTCTGGTGTATAAGTCGACTGGGTGTATAAGTCGACCTTCAACTTTTCCATATAAAGTATGGAGTTTGGGATATACCCACCATATAAGACGGGGGTCCTCTTATACGCTCAGTCATCTTATACGGCGTGTGCGGTGCGGATGGTTCCCAGCGTCTGGAGGAGAGGAGACTCTCCTTCAGGCCCTGGGATCCATATTCATTTAAAAAAAAAAAAGAATAAAAATAAAAAATATTATTTATTTTTTTTCTTCTTCAGACCCTGGGATCCGTACATGACTGCTCCCTGCACACGCCGTACCCGGCGTATAAGACGACCCCCGACTTTTGAGATGATTTTCAGGGGTTAAAAAGTCGTCTTATACGCCGGAAAATACGGTATATGGAATTTTAACCTCACAGGGGTCTTCTGGTTACAGGAAGCCCCTCTCTACAGGCGCAGTTTGTTTGTAAGAACAGTCTGTGCTTTATCCCCCCTCTCGGGTCCAGCATTGAGTCACTGCCTCTGCTCCCTATCACTTGTGGCATATGTACATTGAGTGTAGAGCATACAGTCAGGTCCATATATATTTGGACAGAGACAACATTTTTCTAATTTTGGTTATAGACATTACCACAATGAATTTAAACAAAACAATTCAGATGCAGTTGAAGTTCAGACTGTCAGCTTTTATTTGAGGGTATCCACATTTAAAATTGGATGAAGGGTTTAGGAGTTTCAGCTCCTTAAAGGGACTCTGTCACCTGAATTTGGAGGGAACAATTTTCAGTCATATGGGTGGGGTTTTCGGGTGTTTGATTAACCCTTTCCTTACCCGCTGGCTGCATGCTGGCCGCAATATTGGATTGAAGTTCATTCTCTGTCCTCCATAGTACACGCCTGCATAAGGCAAGATTGCCTTGTGCAGGCATGTACTACGGAGGACAGAGAATGAACTTCAATCCTATATTGCAGCCAGCATGCAGCCAGCGAGTAAGGAAAGGGTGAATCAAACACCCGAAATCCCCACCCATATGACTGAAAATTGTTCCCTCCAAATTCAGGTGACAGAGTCCCTTTAACATGTGCCACCCTGTTTTTAAAGGAACCAAAAGTAATTGGACAATTGACTCCAAGGCTATTTCATGGACTGGTGTGGGCAATCCCTTCATTATGTCATTCTCAATTAAGCAGATGAAATGCCTGGAGTTGATTTGAGGTGTGGTGCTTGCATGTGGAAGATTTTGCTGTGAAGTAAACATGTGGTCAAAGGAGCTCTCCATGCAGGTGAAACAAGCCATCCTTAAGCTGCGAAAGCAGAAAAAACCCATCCGAGAAATTGCTACAATATTAGAAGTGGCAAAATCTACAGTTTGGTACATCCTGAGAAAGAAAGAAAGCACTGGTGAACTCATCAATGCAAAAATACCTGGGCGCCCACAGAAGACAACAGTGGTGGATGATCGCAGAATAATCTCCATGGTGACGAGAAACCCCTTCACAACAGCCAACCAAGTGAACAACACTCTCCAGGAGGTAGGCGTATCAATATCCAAATCTACCATAAAGAGAAGACTGCATGAAAGTAAATACAGAGGGTTCACTGCACGGTGCAAGCCACTCATGAGCATCAAGAATAAAAAGGCTAGACTGGACTTTGCTAAAAAACATCTAAAAAAGCCAGCACAGTTCTGGAAGAACATTCTTTGGACAGATGAAACCAAGATCAACCTCTACCAGAATGATGGAAAGAGAAAAGCATGGCGAAGGCGTGGTACAGCTCATGATCCAAAGCATACCACATCATCTGTAAAACACGGTGGAGGCAGTGTGATGGCTTAGGCATGCATGGCTGCCAGTGGCACTGGGTCACTAGTGTTTATTGATGATGTGACACAGGACAGAAGCAGCCGAATGAATTCTGAGGTATTCAGAGCCATACTGTGTGCTCAGATCCAGCAAAATGCAGCAAAACTGATTGGTCGTCGTTTCATACTACAGATGGACAATGACCCAAAACATAAAGCCAAAGCAACCCAGGAGTTTATTAAAGCAAAGAAGTGGAATATTCTTGAATGGCCAAGTCAGTCACCTGATCTCAACCCAATTGAGCATGCATTTCACTTGTTAAAGACTAAACTTCAGACAGAAAGGCCCACAAACAAATAGCAACTGAAAACCACCGCAGTGAAGGCCTGGCAGAGCATCAAAAAGGGGGAAACACAGCGTCTGGTGATGTCCATGAGTTCAAGACTTCAGGCAGTCATTGCCAACAAAGGGTTTTCAACCAAGTACTAAAAATGAACATTCTATTTAAAATTGTTGAATCTGTCCAATTTCTTTTGGTCCCTTTAAAAACAGGGTGGCACATGTTAAGGAGCTGAAACTCCTAAACCCTTCATCCAATTTTAATGTGGATACCCTCAAATGAAAGCTGAAAGTCTGAACTTCAACTGCATTTGAATTGTTTTGTTTAAAATTCATTGTGGTAATGTCTATAACCAAAATTAGAAAAATGTTGTCTCTGTCCAAATATATATGGACCTAACTGTATATTCGGTATACAGCCGTATACAACTGTATTAGGCATTCCTCATCAGTGAGTCATTTGAAAAAAATAAGTAAATGATTTGGGGTTTGTTTGGAACAAGCCAATTAGTGACTCCCTTCTAACTCTTTGACTGGCACTGCTTATTTATACTTTGGCACAATATACCCATTACTGCACCCAGATGCTCCATACTGCAGTTTTTATGACCTGAGAGGGTAGCTATTAGGGTTATAGGGTTATTGTAGACACTAACCAGTATGAACTGCCTTGTGGGATCGGTCTTAAGAGCACTCATTGCTGTAACTAATGCACGGACATGGATTATGTTGGATTTCCTGACTATCAGACAGGTTGGCATGTCTATGGTCTTCTTCAGAGGTCCGATAAGAAGTATGAAGAAGCCATCAAGTGTTATAGGAATGCTCTGAAGCTGGACAAGGAGAATCTGCAGATACTGCGGGATCTTTCATTATTACAGATACAGATGAGGGACTTGGAAGGATATCGGGTAAGTGTGTGAGAGAGCACCAGTCAGTAAAGCCTTAGGATCTTTACACAGGGCGATAATCGTCCAAACCAGCGCTCATAAGAACTTATACTCCAATCACTGGCTCCTGTAAATACGGCACCGATCAGATGATGACCAAATAAAACACTGATCACACAGATCTCCATAAAAACACGCCATGTGCTGCTGACAATATGGGGACCAAATAGTCATATTAACAATTTCCTGATGTCCCCCGACTGTTTGCATCAGCTAAAGATAAAGGGTCCTTAAGTGAGCCTCTGTTCATGTAAACCTGCCCTTATCCTTTCAGGCTGCAGAAGTCATACTCATGTATACAGTTGTGCTAAATGTGGTCTCTTTATAACAGGAAACAAGGTACCAGCTTCTACAACTGCGTCCGATGCAAAGGGCATCATGGATCGGCTATGCCATAGCATACCATTTACTGAAAGACTATGAAATGGCCTTAAAACTGCTTGAGGAGTTCAGGAAGACTCAGCAGGTAACGTAAGATAAGTATTGAAGTCTTTTGGGAGTGGTTTGTGTCTGGAAGCCAATGTTGGGTATTTCTTCAGAGCTTCAATGATGCAGAGTAATAAATCCAGTCCTAGGTTCACTTATTGCTGGTAAACTTACAATAGGATGCTGCACAAATATCTCTTTATTAGTGATCAGCGAGAGTGCTCGGATAAGGGGTTATAGGATAAGGTGTTATCTGAGCATGAGTAGAAAAAATGTAGGAATCCAGCTCCAGGATGTAAAATATCAAAAAGATTCTTTATTCAAACATTAAAAATTGGAACAAGAGCATACAAATGACCAGCAAAAACAGTTGGGGAGCAGCCATGAGCGACTGAACGCGTTTCGAACAACTGCTGTGTTCTTAGTCTTCAGTGCAAGAGTGGAAAATCCACGCCTCCTTTAAAGCTGAGCCCAACAGATGGAAAATAATTAGCAGACCACATGTGAGAATTGCAAAAAAAGAACTAGTCAAATAGACAGAAAATGTGAAAAAAAACAATGCAAACACAAATGAAATAAAATAAATCTACACAATCTGAGCATGCTCATGTGCTAACTGACTTCAGCGTGCTCGAATAATATGTCCAAGTTCTCATGGCTGCATGTCTCACCGCTGTTTGACAGCTGCAACACAAGCAGGGATTGCCTGTGTTGCGACTGTCGAACAACTGCGAGACCTGCAGCCGTGGGGACTCGGACATATTATTCGAGCACTCCGAAGACACTCAGCACCCGAGCATGCTCAGATAACACCTTATCCTATAACCCCTTATCCGAGCACTCTCGCTCATTATCAATCAATGATCTCTGTTTTGTACACGCTCATCCTACTTTTTTACCCACCTAGTTGGATTCTTTAGTCGTGTGCAGGTCCATTTCTGGCAACTACCCGGTCCTGTTGGTCATCTGTGATTTCTAAAATGGTAAAACTGGCTGGACCTGTGTTCCCAGCCAATCACTTATTGATCACTGGTCAGGTCCGGGTGATGTGATCATCAGAGGGGGACCTCCAAGGCAAATTTGAGGGTGGTTATTATTTCTTCATTAGTAATAAATGTCATAATCTGAAAACTCCTTTAACCCCCATCATAAGTGGAAGATTATCCTTCTATTCCTCCAGGAGCCATAGCTGTTTCTTTGTCCATCACAGTAGCCATCTGAGGGTTTGCAATTTTGAATAGCGCAGTTAATTTTACTATATACTGTACTAAATAACGTGAAAAATATTCCTAATGCGATTAAATTGGTTTTGTCTTCACATCATTCATAATGCAGTAAAAATGATTTATTTGGCAGTATGATTCTTCAGATTAGGATTCCAAACATACAAACTTGATTTGTATTTTTGTGGAAAAAAAATCAGAACTTAAAAGAAAAAACAAATAAACCACCCCAAAAAATTTCTCTTGCAGCTTTTTGAGACCTGTAAACTTTTCATTTTTCCATCCTTACATTTCCTTTTCCAGCTTATATTTTTATTGATACCATTCGGGTGTACATATGACATTTTCATCTCTATTTGTTGCACTTTTGTGGGAGGTGTAGCCAAGCCCCCCCCCCCCCCCCCCAAAAAAAAAAAAAAAAAAAAAAAGAAGCAGTTCTTGAGTTATGACTTTTTATTGCACACTTACAGCACTACACCACATTACCAGCCATATCTCCTCACACTTGCCAGGGAGCAAAGCTGTGGAGAGGCCAGACTCTCGTGCTACCTTATACTTGAATACACTGACGCCATGATGGCACCTGGCAGACTCCATATCAGTGAATAATGACATCATAATGGTGTCCACTGTATGACACATCTAGCACTGCATGACTCAGAAGGGATCAGATCGCTAACGAAGGTGAATCTTCTCGCTGCCAACATCTGTTAGATCTGCCACAAATAAAACAATTTTAATCAATACTGCAACTTAGTAAGAGACACTTCGCTGGAATCAGGGTCTCTGCCCCTACATCATGCTGCTCTCAGTTGGGGGAGCAAAACCTTAGTAATATATACCTTTTAATAGCCCTTATAATATGGCAAATTAGTGAGTTGATACTTTACCACCCAAACAACCAGGGAGAGCCTTTCTGTATAAGAAGTATGACATAGCATACATGTGATCACAAATCTAAGTGTTTGAGCCGGTGTTGTCCGTGTCATGAACATACTGATGCTGTTTCTTTAGCGGTGGTGATAAAAAAATCTTCATAACAGAAGACATGAAGCGTCAGTATATAGCAGCCTATTGTAATGGATATTGTTGTCGTTGGTTTTTTTTAGGTACCTCCAAATAAGATTGACTATGAATATAGTGAATTAATCCTGTACCAGAACCAGGTGATGAGAGAAGCGTATCTTTTCCAAGAGGCCTTGGATCACATTGAGGCTTATGAGAAACAAATCTGTGACAAACTTCAGGTGGAAGAAATTAAAGGTACGGTAAATACTAGTGACTGTACAGTGCATGGCCATATGTTTTATGGGTTCTCCATACATTCTGCTAGGATAGGGGTCCCATGGTGCGGCTGCTGTGCGAGCCTCAACAGTGGAATGTAGTCTCCGCATTCATTCCAAATTTGTTGAAAATATTACAATTATTAAATAATTAAAGCCTTTATGATCAGAGCCTCACATGCAAACATGCTCGCAGGCTGTATACACAGGCTCAGTTCTTGTATATCGGTTGTATCTCGCCAGTTGGTATACACCGTGCACAACACAAGTGAGGGCAAAACTGTGCACTTATTACACCTATCTGGCATCCATACCTGGGCAGAAAACCACTACTTGACACTTTTTTTTTTTTGATCCATGTACTGGATTAGTTCAGAGGTAATGCATCAGATGCGAGCATGGTCACCTGGTGACAGGTCCTTCTTAACCCCTTCCTGACCTCGGACGGGATAGTACATCCGAGGTCAGATCCCCTGCTTTGATGTGGGCTCCGGCGGTGAGCCCACATCAAAGCCGCGACATGTCAGCTGTTTTCAACAGCTGACATGTGCGCGCAATAGCGGCGAGTGGAATTGCGATTCACCCGCCGCTATTAACTAGTTAAATGCCGCTGTCAAACGCTGACAGCGGCATTTAACTACCGCTTCCGGCCACGCCGCCAGAAATGCGCGCATCGCCGACTCCCGTGACATGATCGGGGGTCAGCAATGCATCGGCATAGTAACCAGAGGTCTCTTTGAAAAATGGAAACGCTACGGGTATCGGAAAATGGCGCAATTTATTTTGGGGGGGTTTTTAGCAAAGTTTGGAATTTTTTTTCACCACTTAGATAAAAAATAACCTAGACATATTTGGTGTCTATGAACTCGTACTGACCTGGAGAATCATAGTGGCAGGTCAGTTTTAGCATTTAGTGAAGCTAGCAAAAAAGACAAACAAAAAACACGCATGGGATTGCACTTTTTTTTGCAATTTCACCGCATTTGGAATTTATTTCCCATTTTCTAGTACACGACATGGTAAAACCAATGATGTCATTCAAAAGTACAACTCGTCCCGCAAAAAATAAGCCCTCACATGGCCAAATTAACGGAAAAATAAAAAAGTTATGGCTCTGGGAATGAGGGGAGCGAAAAATGAACACGGAAAAATGGAAAATCCCAAGGTCATGAAGGGGTTAAAGGGGATCAGATCACAGCGATGTGCTATGCTGGTCTTTTGGCCAAATGGCGGGCATTAGTGGCGTAGGTGTATACACCTCCGTGACCGCAGTTATTGTGTAGGTGTATTCACGCATCTTGAATTTCTGATTTTTCCTTCTTAACTTCAGTACTTGCAGTCTTAATACTTAGCGCTTCTGTCTTCCCTTCAGCAGTTTGTGAGTTTTTGATTTTTACTTTTTGTGTTATTTTAATTTTTTTTTTAAGAGGCATGGCCTCCAGTGGTTTGCATAATTTCTTTTATATACCTAATTGTCTACTTCTTTGAACCTCTGTTTTTTTCTTTGAAGGTGACATATACTTAAATCTCGGAAGATGGAAAGAAGCTACTGCAGTATTTAGAGCCCTTATTAACCGCAATCCTGAAAACTGGAAATACTATGAAAATCTGGAGAAAGCCTTGCATCCTGGTAAATGTGTCCCAGCTTATCGTTTCTGTTCTTCCCATTCTGAGTACATGTTATAAGGAATCAGTAGCTCTCCAATTATTAGACACCTTTTGAGATGGATAAAGAAGCTGTCATGAGAAGGTCAGATGTTGGACCTGAAACCCATGTATTTTAAAGTAACGGTAAATCCTCTCCTCCTAGCTACCAATGAAGAACGACTTGAGATCTATGATGAATTCTGTGAGCGGCATCCAAGAGCAGTTTCCCCAAGAAGATTGATCTTAACCTTCGTTACAGGTAAAGGCTAAATAACTACCAGCAATAGTGTCCATCTATAATATTGTGCATAGGCCAATGACTAGGTGATTTTACTGTCACATAGAAGCTGCTGGATTTCATAGAATGTAAAATGTACATTAGGCGTAATATACATAAATGAACAACATCTGGATTTTGTGCTACATTTGCTTGGTGATGTTGCCATTTTGAACGTGATAAGCCGTGCTGTTAATCGTCATTCATTATGACCCTGTTTTACTGAGAATACATTCTGATTACCATCTTGATTTAAAGGGTTAAATTGGCTACTATTGATGGCGAAGGAACAGCTAGAGTTGCTCACACAGCCTCCTGTGTAATGATATTCTCCTTCACCTCACTGGGGGACACAGGACTGTGGGTGTAAGCTTCTGCCGTCAGGAGGCTGACCATAAGTAAACGTGAAAAAAAAAAAAAGTTAGCTCCTCCTCCGTCGTATACACCCTGACACTGGCTACTGGAGACTCCAGTTCATGCTTAGTGTCTCAAGGAGGCACACCTCTGGGTCCCGGATCCTTTGGACCCTATTTCTTCATCTCTTTCTATGGATTGAGGGGGCGACGGACCCTGTTGAGGGTCCGATCTCCCCAAAACAACAACGGGCAAGCACTTGCGAGTTCCTCCACGTATCCTTTCCCGCGACGAGGGATCCCTCACCGGTCTTGGCCCTGACCACCCTGAGGTATTTAGACCCTGGGCTGTACAGGTGCCCGTTTGTTGTCCGTGTGACCCCCCCCCCTTATTTCTACACCTCTGCTGCGGTGATAGATGGGGTGATAGACGGTCCCTCTCCTTATCCTGGCGAATAATGGAGCTAGCGTGCCTGCACCGTCGTTTGCCTCCCCCCCCTGGATTTACGCCGGGGGTACTCAGCCTGAAATATGGGGAGAGTGGCAAGAGAAAAAAAAAAAGAAGGGGGCTCCTGGCAAGGCGCACAATGCATCTTTAAGGATGCTGATTTACCTGGTGATCCTCCAGGCGTTTTTTCTGCACGGTGTTCTGGCGTCTCGGCAGCGCTGTGCGGCAGCTCCTGCTGCATTTGTCGTGCCAGAGGCTTCAGGCTCCGGCCTGGCCTCCAGCATGCACTTCCGGCTCTCTCTGACCCGGGCTTCCTCCCAGCAGACCGTGCCATGAGGCCCCGCCCCCTCCAGCGCATCTACTTCCGGTTTCGTTTTTCCTTTTTTCTCAAAGGAGAAATTGAGGCCCCGGCTTCTGGCCTACTACAGGCCGCACCGCATGATGGCGGTGCCGCCCCCTTAGGTCTTCTGGGCATAAAGGTGAGCTCTTTTTGGCTCTGCATCGTGTGTTCGTTTCATCGCTGTATTCGTGGGGACACAGGACTGGGGTAAGTGCTTCGCCCTCCAGCTGGCAGAAGCATTATTTTTTTTTTCCCAGTCTCAGGCCCTGGGTATAGCTTTTTACGGATCACTATGTCTAGAAGGGTTAAAACTCACACGGTCTTATATACCATTTGTGTGGCTTGTCGTGCTGCGTTTCCGCATGCCCAGAGCAATCGTCTCTGCGAGGCCTGTGACTCTGAACGCACCCAGGAGCCCCCCCCCCCCCCTGCCAGCTCTCCAGCAGTCTCTCCGGCTCCTGCCCTTCAAGCAGGTGCTGAGGCAGCTCCGCCGGAATGGGTCACGTCCTTGTCGCAATCCATGGCGTCCCTAACTGAAGCAATCAAATCCCTTCAGACCCCGGCGGTCAGGGCCAACAGTCCCTCTGTCTCAGAGAGGGCCTCGGGTTCTCGTTTGCCTTCGGCCTGCAGGGTCCGTACCCGCACTAGACAAACGCATGGAAAGCGGATTCGCACAGTGTCTCTTAGACCCTCAGGTGCTTCTGCATCCTGGAGTTCCGTATCACGTTCCCCTTCCCCTGCAGAGAGCGGGGAAGTTGAGACAGACTATGAGTCAGAGGAGTCCCTTAATTTTGAGAATCCTGGGTTTCAGGAGTCTGTAGATAGCCTGATTGAGGCTGTCAATCAGTCCCTGGGGATAGAGGACGAGCTCGCCTCATCCTCAGATCATAAAATCTCATTTAAACTAGCCAAACGGGCTCATAGGGTTTTTTCCTCTCACCCTGAGTTTGAGGACTTTATTCGGCGTAATCGGGAGCACCCGGATAAGCGTTTTTCAGGGCAAAAAGCCTTGAAGGTTAGGTACCCCTTTGCTATTGAGCTGTGTAGTAAATGGGCAGAAAATCCTTCTGTAGATCCTCCGGTGTCCCGTTTAGCCTCTAACACGTTGCTATCTCTCCCTCATGGTTCATCGATTAAGGATCCTAGGGATCGTCTTATAGAGAGCTTGGTTCGTTCCGTTTTTGAGGCTTCAAGTTCGGCACTTTTCCCTTCTTTTGCGGCAACCTGGGTTGCTAAAGCTATGATGTCTTCGTCAGAGTCTTTAACAAAGGCTCTTCAAGAAGGTGATTTACCAGCAGAGTTGGCGGAAATGTCATCTCAGATAGCTCTTGCTGGTAGCTATCTGATCAATGCATCCTTAGATGCTGCAGACTGTGCCTCTTCGGCTGCGGCTAACGCTATCGCTATTAGAAGGGCTCTTTGGTTAAGAACATAGCGGGCAGACTCTACCTCTAAAAAGTCTCTTACGGTAGGGTTGTATCAGGGGGGTCGCTTATTCGGAGAGAAGCTGGATCAGCTTATCTCTGACTCCACAGGAGGAAAGAGGTAAGTTCCTGCCCCAGCAGAGGATTAGACAGCCTTTTCGTCGCCAATTTCAGGCCCGTTTCAGACCCTTTCGCAATGCTAGGTGGGCCCCAGCATCAGGCTCTGCTGCGCAGGGTCGACCCAATCAGGACCGAGACGTTCGGGTCTCTTATACGGCCAATCAGGGGGGAAGAATGCGTTCCCAGTCAACTAGATCCAGAGGAGCTAGGACTCCAAAGGTTTTCGGCCAAGTGACTGGAGGCCTCCTCGGAGTGCCTCCAACAGAGTAGGCGGACGTCTACTTTTGTTTCGTCAGGTCTGTCTTCAAGTAATCCACGACCGGTGGGTGGGAGAGCTCATAGCTTCAGGTTACAAGATAGAACTGGTCCGTCAGCCTCCTCCCGGTTCTTCCCATCCCGTCTCCCCAGGTCCGAGTCCCACCGACAAGACCTGTTCAATTCCATAGAGTCCCTTCGTCTCAGCGGAGTCATTTCTCCTGTTCCAAGGGAGGAAAGGTTTCAAGGGTTTTATTCAAATCTTTTTGTAGTACCCAAAAAGGACGGAACAGTAAGGCCTATCCTAGATCTGAAACTCTTAAACAGGTTTGTCCGCGTTCGTCACTTTCGGATGGAATCTCTTTGGTCAGTGATTGCTTCAATGGAAAAGGGAGAGTTCTAGGCCTCCATAGACATTCAGGATGCCTACCTACATATTCCCATCTTTCTTCCTCATCAAAGGTTTCTCAGGTTTGCTTTAAACAACCTACATTTCCAGTTCACAGCTTTACCCTTCGGGCTGGCTTCCGCCCCACAGGGTGTTCACGAAAGTCATGTCAGCTGTGGTGTCCATTCTGCACTCCCGAGGCATAGTAGTCTTGCCATATGTGGACGATCTCCTGATCAAGGGGCCGACCTTTCAAGCTTGCAAGGAAAATGTCAACATTATTCTGGACACCCTTGCTCGTTTGGGTTGGCTAGTAAATTTAAGAAAATCATCCCTACAACCTTCTCGGAGGATCTTATTTCTAGGCATGATTTTCGATACTTCTCAAGCCCTATCAATCCTTCCCCAGGACAAGGTCCTAGCCCTTCGGCGGGAAGTGAGGAACCTTCAGCAACCGCACCCTCATACGATACAGTCGTGCATGATGGTGTTAGGAAGGATGGTTGCGACTATAGAAGCAGTACCATTCGCACAGCTTCATCTTCGTCCTCTCCAACAGGCAATCCTAGTAGTATAGAACAGGAATCCTCTCTCCCTCAACCGCAGATTTCGGTTGTCTCCCCAGGTCAGACAGGCTCTCTCATGGTGGCTAAACAGCTCATCCCTACTCGGGGGGGAAGCCCTTTCCCCCAACCAATTGGCTGGTGGTAACAACAGATGCCAGTCTCCTGGGTTGGGGAGCAGTGTTTTTTCACCACACAGCTCAGGGGCGCTGGTCTCCTCTGGAATCGGATCTCCCCATCAATCTCTTAGAGATTTCGGGCGGTTCGACTAGCCTTGCAGCATTTTCACCATCTTCTGGCGGGTCGCCCTGTCCGAATTCAATCGGACAACGCCACATACATAAATCATCAAGGGGGCACCCGCAGCAAGGCAGCCATGCAGGAGGTAAAACAAATACTGTTCTGGGCCGAGAGAAATCACTCTGTGATTTCAGCAGTCCACATTCCGGGCGCAGAAAACTGGGCGGCAGATTTCCTAAGCTGTCAGGGTCTAGCGTCCGGGGAATGGTCTCTCCATCCCGAAGTATTTCAGCAGATATGCCATCTATGGGGGACCCCGGACGTGGATCTAATGGCGTCCAGGGGGAATGCCAAGGTACCCAGGTTTGTCTCCTGGTACCGAGACCCACAGGTAATCGCCGTGGATGCGCTAGTACTAACTTGAAACCAGTTCCATCTCTCTTATCTGTTCCCTCCCCTGGCACTACTCCCGAGGGTTATCAAGAAGATCAAGTCAGAAGGAGTACCTACTATTCTAATCGCCCCGGATTGGCCGCGTCGGACCTGGTATGCGAACCTAGTACAGCTTCTCGCCGGGGTTCCATGGCGGCTCCCCGATCGGCCGGACCTTCTATCTCAAGGGCTGATCTACCACCAGAACTTAGGGGTCCTACGTTTGACGGCCTGGCCGTTGAATCTTGGGTTTTAACTCAGGCAGGGTTCTCCCAAGAGGTAGCAGATACCATGATCAGTGCACGTAAACCCGTTTCGGCCAGAATTTATCATCACACTTGGAAAGTTTTCCTCTTTTGGTGTAGAGAGCGCAGGCTGCCTCCTTTGCGTTTCTCCGTCCCTAATATTCTAGCCTTTCTCCAAGCGGGCCTGGATTCAGGGCTTGCTCCAAGTACTCTTAAGAGGCAGATTTCGGCCCTATCGGTCCTTTTTCAGCGCAGGATTGCTACTAACCGTCAGGTCAGGACTTTTTTCCAGGGAGTCGCTCATAAGGTCCCTCCTTATAAGACTCCTTTGGAAGCTTGGGACCTTAATTTGGTCTTAAGGGCATTGCAGGAAGCTCCTTTTGAGCCTCTTCAAGATATTTCTTTGACCTTCCTTTCTTGGAAAGTCGTATTTTTAGTGGCCATAACTTCCATAAGGCGGGTATCAGAGCTGGCAGCCCTCTCCTGTCGTACTACCTTTCTACGTTTTCATCAGGACAAAGTGGTGCTCAGACCAGCACCTTCCTTTCTCCCGAAGGTTGTTTCCTCTTTCCATATTAATGAGGATATAGTTCTTCCCTCTTTTTGTCCAGCACCTACGCACCGTGTAGAAAAAGCTCTCCATACGTTGGACCTAGTGAGAGCTCTGAGGAGATACATTTCCCGAACGGCTCCTTTCCTCCAGACGTATACTCTGTTTGTCCTTCCGGAAGGTCGCAGGAAGGGATGCGTGGCCTCAAAATCCACCCTGGCCAGGTGGATACGTGCGGCCATTCAGGAAGCCTATCGCGCCAAGGGCATGATGATTCCGGCTGGAATCAAAGCTCACTCCACTAGAGCAGTGGGGGCTTCCTGGGCGATTCGGCATCAGGCCTCAGCAGAACAGGTTTGCAAAGCTGCAGCCTGGTCTAGTTTGCATACTTTTGTCAAACATTATAATGTCCACTCCCAGATCTCTGCAGATGCAAGTCTGGGTAGAAGGTTCTTCAAGCGGCGGTGACGCACTTATAAGGCTACTTTCACACTAGCGTCGGGCTCGGCCCGTCGCAGTGCGTCGGGCCGAGGTTACCGACGCTAGCGTTCTCTGCGCCGCACAACGGGGGCAGCGGATGCATTTTTCCAGCGCATCCGCCGCCCCATTGTGAGGTGCGGGGAGGTGGGGGCGGAGTTCCGGCCGCGCATGCGCGGTCGGAAAAAGCGGACCGTCAACGGCAAAAAACAGAGGAGGAGCTAACTTTTTTTTTCACGTTTACTTATTGTCAGCCTCCTGGCGGCAGAAGCATACACCCACAGTCCTGTGTCCCACAATGAGCGTCTCGGAGAAAAGGATTTTACGGTGAGTAACACAAAAATCCCTATTTTTTTCTCTATCCTTTATTGGGGGCACAGGAAACTATGGGTATATGCTGCTGCCACTGGGAGGTTGACACTAGGCAAAAAAGATAGCTCCTGCTCAGCAGATTGCACCAACTAGCACAAGGATAATCCGCGTTATCTTGGTGTCAGTAGGAGGTAGATGCAGGTTTGTGCCCAGATCCGTTTCCACCATTGGGGCTTTATGTGTTTTATTAATCTTCCGACTTCTATTCTGGGAAGAAGTGGCGGACAGGTTCTGTACTCCTTCCTTCCCAGACTTTCTGACCCTTTTAAGGGCATCTATCTGCTGGCTTCTGGGCTCAATTTCGTATTGCACTAGCAGCAGGCTCATGGTTCTGTGATGGCAGTTCCCCAGAGCTAAGGTCATGGCAGCCGCTCCATTCCTGTGATTCAAATCCAGGCACCCGGCTTTCCTGGGGCCAATTTCCCTTTGGTCATGCCTCTCCGTCTACCTGGTCTATTCGCGTGGGCTCTGCGCTCTTTCTTCAGCCACCCAGCAGCCAATCATCTACCATCATCTTGGCTGTTCAATGTTCTGGCGCACATTCCCCACGCACATTCTCAGACTCTGCTCGTTTCCTTCCTCATCAGCGCCATTCCTCATCCCACTACTGACCACATCACACAACCTCAGCTGCTGGCTACTTCCAGACATCCACCGCTCAACGTTCAGGAAGAATCGCTTCTCCTGGACCGGGTAGGCTCCGTTCTCTGGGAACACAGGCTCTAGCACTTCTAAGCAGTACTCCACTGATACCACCTTTATGTCTATCTCTAGAGAAACTCACTCCCGCCCATCCTCACCCCTAGTATTCACTTTTGCTTGTGCCTCATGCAAACAAAAATGCCCTCAAGTTAGCAATCGGCCCTCTGCTTCGACTGGAGCCCTTCCATGATGCTTACCTCCGAGGAGCCATCCGCTGCCCGGGAAGAAAGTGCAGCACCTCCCCCCAAGTGTTGCTAACATAACCTAACCTAGGTTCTCCAAGCCTGATCTCAGTCATTGAGTGTCATCCTAACATGGCAACAAACGCTGATGCTCCAAATGTTCCCCGGGATGGTCTGGAAGCACCCACTTATTCACTCCATCATGGCAGATGGTGCCAGAGAAGTGGTCTCATTCCACCTCCTTTAGGTCTCCCTCACCCCCCACATTCTCAAGGATGAACCTCCACCTCCCATGGGCCCCATACAGCCCCGGCGTCCAACCTCCTCTCCAGTTCAGACTCGGCGCTTGATAGGAATCAAAGTTGCAGGACATGATGGACCGTCTGGTGAGAATCAATTAGACCCCCAACCTCAAGGAACAGGACTCCCCTACCCTAGAGCTGACGGTATTTTCCAGGAAGGTTAAGCGCCCTCCGCAGGTATTTTTCAAACCATATGGAGTTTGACGAGATTTTCTCCCAGGGGTGGGAGGACCTGGAAAAATGTTTTCAAAATGTATGAGTATCTTGTATCCCTTTCCTCCCGACCTGCTCAAACCTTGGAATGAGTCTCCTATTGTCCACCCAGCAGTTTCCCACTGTCCCCAAAAACAAATCATTTCTCTTTCGGACGGCGCCTCTCTGAAGGACCCTACCGACAGACATATTTAAATGCTGGCCATGTGTGCCTTCAAGGCCGTTGGAGCATTGCTCTGTCCCGAAATCGATTCTACCTGGGTCTCTAAATCAGGTCGCGATTTAGGGCTAAGCTCCTTTGTCAAGGCACTCTTTCGGGCGGTCCCACCCCAGGAACTGGCTGATCTTGCCTGTATAATTGACCATGTTGATAAATAACTCCTCACAGCATCTCTTCACGTTGCTTGGCGTTGGCTTTTAGCAACATTGTGGCCAATCTCAGATTCCTATGGCTTAAGGCCTGAAATTCAGATGCGGCCTCCAAAAAAATCCCTTACCAGTCTCCCCTTCCAAGGTTTACGCCTGTTCGAATCCAAACTGGACCAAATAATCTCAAACGCTATCAGAAGGAAGAGTATCTCTCTTCTATAACAAAGACCCAAGGGTCCCCCTGCCAGAAAACCCACCCTGAATTTTCACTCCTTTTGCCAATTTTCATCTTCTGGGGTATCCAACCATCGACACCGTTCCCTGGCACACCAGGAGAAGACGAGACCCTCTATGCCGGCTCCTTCCTGGTCGCTGTGCGGCTGTCGAAGCAAGGCCTCTCTATCCAGCTCAAACAGATTTTCCTCCACATGAGGTGTCGTTCCAACCTTGGGACTTTCCTAGGGTGGTCGGCTGTCTTCTCTTATTCTGGGATGAGTGGCTCTCCATAGTGACGCCTGGGTCAGAGAGATCAACTGCATTGGATACAAAATAGTTTTCATCATTCCCGTTTTTTTTCAGGCAGTTACCTCCCTCCGTCAGTCAGGCGTCATCATTCCCGTTATCCTTCAGGAACTCCTCCCAGGTTTCTACTCTAACCTTTTTGTAGTCCTAAATAAGGATGGTTCCCTATCCTGAACTTCACACTTCTGAACTAGGGAGTGCTGCTCCGCCACTTCAGGATGCTATCTCTGTTCGGTGATTGCCGCCATGGAGCCCCCAGTATTCCTCTGTACAGTGGACATCCAGAGAGCCTGGACTGGCTCATCAACACGGCAAAGTCATTTCTGATCCTGGTCCAGTGCATAGTATTTCTTCTAGGCATGCTTTTCGATACCGCATGTGCCAGAGTTTTACTTCCTGAAGAAAAGGTCTCCTCCCTTCTTCTGTATTTGCTCTTTTAGACGCCCATCACCATGTCTGCTTTTGTATCTGCATGAGTGTACTGGACAAGATAGAAACCGATATGGAAGCGGTCTCCTTCACACAGTTTCACACTTGTCCCCTTCAGCTGGCTCTGCTATCTCCTTTAGATAAGATGATCTCTTCCCTGGACTGTCCAATCCTTCTTCCTCCGCAAGTAAAGGTACCGTCACATTAAGCGACGCTGCAGCGATCTAGACAACGATGCCGATCGCTGCAGCGTCGCTGTGTGGTCGCTGGAGAGCTGTCACACAGACAGCTCTCCAGCGACCAACGATGCCGAAGTCCCCGGGTAACCAGGGTAAACATCGGGTTACTAAGCGCAGGGCCGTGCTTAGTAACCCGGTGTTTACCCTGGTTACCAGTGTAAATGTAAAAAAAACCCACAAAACTACATACTCACATTGCCGTGTCTGTCACGTCCCCCGGCGTCCGCGCTGCTGCTCAGAGCTTCCTGCACTGAATGTGTCAGTGCCGGCCGTAAAGCAAAGCACAGCGACAGATGTGGCGACAGATGCGAACCTTCTTGGCTGGAGAGCAGTTTTTCACCTATTCACAGTCCAGGGTCAAAAGAAATTTTGGGAGTCTTCTAACCCCATCAAAATCTCGGAATTACCTATCGGGCATAGGGTGTGGAGAGGCACTGCCACTTGCTGGATATGACAGTTTCCACCAGATCTGCCCGATACCCTTCTGGTATTGGGATCCTACATGCATTAGCGTCTCCTCTGTCAGATATCTGTGTATTGAGGACGTACACTGGACAACACATGTAATAATGAACCCACACCTCATTAATATGTGAATCTTTGAGAATAATTCTGCCATGAAGATGATGCACATCAGCCTGTACTGCTTAATGAATAAAAAAGGAGAATGTTTCAGCTGACATGTCTACCTATACGAGTCCACCTGTGGCCTGTGCAATGAACGGGCAGTGTACATAGAGCACATGCACTACGATTGCTTTTCCTTTTTCTAGGCAGCAAGTTAAGAGAACGAATGGATAAGTTCTTACGATTGAACTTTAGCAAGGGCTGCCCACCATTGTTTACAACATTGAAATCACTGTACACTTCTGTGGAGAAGGTAAATACGTGATTTATTTCTGCAATAATGAGGATGGTTCTGTCAAAATACTGTATGCTAATCCGTTAGAGGCACACTATAGCATGTACCAAGCCAAATATTATGTATGGGCAAGCTGTATAATCTAAAATATTATAGAAGCCCAATTCCAAAAAGTGGGTGCTGTGTAACGTGTTAAGAAATCAAGAATGCAATGATTTTGAAACCTCTTATTGCCCTGTTTTGTTGACAACTGAACGCAAAATGCAGATCATAAGGGGAAATTTACACTTTTTTAAAAAAAAAATATATAGATTTTTTTTAATTTACTCAGTTAGAAATTGATGGCAGCAACACATCTCAAGAAAGTTGGGGCAGGGTTAGCAAATAGCTGCAAAAGTATGTGGTACTAATGAAAAACAATGCTGAACTAAGTCACATGACTATAGAAAAAGAGTGTGATAGAGGCAGAGTCTCTCAGAGGGAAAGATAGTCAGAGCTTCACCAAACTGTGAACAGCTGAATCTAAAATTTGTGGCACACGTTCAGAAAAATGTTCCACAACCTAAAATTACAAAGATTTTGAAATTTACCCTATCTACAATACATAAAAATCATGAAAAGAATCAGAAATTTTGGATAGATCCACTGCAAATCACTGTATGGGCTCATGAATACTATGAACGCAATCCCCAAATGCAAGGTAAAACTGTATCATGCAAAGAGGAAGCCATATATCAACACAATCCAGAAATGCTGCCTTATTCTCTCAGTCCAAGAAATGGATTGAGGCAAAGTGGAAATTGTTTATGGAAACCACGGACACAGCGCCCTGCGGAGTCCAGAGGAGAGGGACCATCCAGCTTATCAGTGCACAGTTGTGAAGCCCAGATCTCTGATACCGGGATGCATTAGTGCCTATGGCATGGACAGCTTACATATCTTGAAAGGGCCCCATCAATGCTGAGCATTATATGGCAGTTTTAGAACAAGATATACTCCCATCCAGACAATGTCTATTCCAGAAAAGGGCTTGCATATTTCAGCAAGACAATGCTAAGCCACATACCGCATCCATCACAACAGCATGGCTTCACAGAAGAAGAGTTTGTGTGATGAACCGGCTGCCTGCAGTCCAGACCTTTCACCAATAGAAAACATTTTGCTCGTGAAAAAAAATCCAGCAAAGAAGACTCAGGGCTCAGGAGCAGCAAGAATCCACTATGACACAAGAATGGGACAACTTTCCTCTCCCGAAACTCCATCAATTGTCTTCTCATTACAAACTTATAATACAAAGTGAGGATGTAACACAATGGTAGATATGGCCCTGTCCCAACTTTTTTGAGATGTGTTGCTGCCATCATTTTCTAAGGGAGTTATTTTTTTTTTTTTGTAAAGGATTGGGAAAACCTCTAACTTTTACCCTCTGATCTGTGTCCTGTGTTCTGCGGTGAGTAACATTGCTATAAGAGATTTGCAAATCGTTACATTTTCTTTACATTTTACAGTGTTCCAAATTTTGAGCAATTATTGTACCATTTTGTACCTATATTGACATGTTACCTTGGCCGTGCATCTTGTTTTCCAGGTGCTAATAATACAGGAACTTGTTATTGGCTTTGAAAACTCATTGAAAACATGCGGCCTATTTAACTCTGACGGTAAGATTTCTCTCCTTTCAGTTACCTTTGCTCCAGTTATTTCTCTATAATCATGTGCTGGATGTGTACTTTAGTATATAATACATGACCAGAAAGCAGCCTGTGCTGTGGTGACATTAATGAGGTACAGGAAGTAGTCACACGCTCCCAGAGGGTCAACGCTTCCTTTTTTTCTCCTACGCCTCATTGGGGGACACAGGACCATGGGGACACAGGACCATGGGGTGTTATGCTGCTGCCACTAGGAGGACACTAAGTAGACAGAAAGATTAACTCCTCCTCTGCAGTATACACCCCTTCACTGGATACAATTTCAACCAGTTCTTGCTTAGTGTCTTAGGAGGCACTTGGGTCTTTTTTCCCAGACCCCAACTTTATTTTAATTTTTAATTTTTTATTTAACGGAGTGAAGGGGGCGACGGATCCTTTTTTTCATAGGGTCCGCTCTCCCCCGAACCAACAACAGGCCAGCACGGCGAGTATACCTCCCCGTCCCTCTCCTGCGACGTATGGCGCACGAAAAGTTTGCGCCAGGGCAACGGTTCCTCTTTGGTCCCGATTTCCCCCAACCCCCTCCAGGACCCTGCATTACAGCAATGTAATCTGGAGAAGAATGCAGTCCGGAGGGGATGTTGTGCCGCAGCCCCCCTCTGCTACAGCAGCGTGATGCATCAGGGGCCTCTCCATCCCCATCCAGGGTACATGGATTGAGTTCGCATTCTCACAGAAGCGCCTGCAGACCTGTGAGAACCGGGACAATGGCGGCTGTAAGTACCTTCAGGGGACTCTCCCCTGCTCCCCCTTAGCGGCAGCGATGCGGTCCGGGTCCCCAGGGAGAGGCACCGCCGACCGGGGGTCGGTGGTGCTCGGCGGCGCTCCGTCGCGGCCGCCGCCGCACATCGTCGGCAGGCCCCAAAAAATTTAGTCCCCGGCTTCTTCAGCCGGAGTAGGCCGCAGTGGGAAACATCTCCTCCCACGGCCGTAGCCCCGCCCCCTACATCGGCGCATCTCGTCTGGGACGAGAGGCGCCCTCCAAATCTCGGGGGCCATATTTCCTCTCTCCCTGCACGGAGTCCACGCTTCTACAGCGCTCCAAGGAGAACTCCTGGACAAAGAACCGCCATATCTCTCTCTGGGGACACAGACAGGACCGTGGGTAAGCTGTTTCAAGAAAGCTTAACCCTTTCCCTGCGTATACTGTCCGCTCTGTCCCTAAGGCACTATGTCTCAATCCAAGGAGACAAAAAAGGGTAACAAGAAGCACACAGTGTTTTTCACTGTATGTGCCACTTGCAATGCGGCCCTGCCCCGAGCCCACACTAGCCCTTTGTGTGCAGATTGCGTCTCGCCCTCTGTGCAGCCGCCCCTTGCCGACGCCGCTACCGTCGCCGATGCCGCAGCCGTCGACCTGGTAGAGCCTAGCCCCCCTGAGTGGGCAACCTCTCTGTCACGATCTGTGGCTTCCCTAGCCAGGGCAATTGACTCTCTCCAGGGCCCCCCTCCAGGTCGGACCGTGGAGGATTCAGACGACGGTATGGATTCTTCTACCAGCAGGGGGCGTACCCGGTCACTTTCTACCCGGGGCTCCAGAAAACGTGTTCACGTTTCATCCCCTGACCATGAGCTAGCGGGCCCTTCAGTACCTGCAAGCTCTGCTTCCAGGTCCCCTTCCCCAAACTCTGATGACTCTGAATATGAGTCCGACATTTCGACCCTGAAGGTGACTGAGGACTCCGCATCGGAACCCGAACATGTGGTGTCTTTCAAGAAAACTAAACGTGTTAAAAAGGTTTTTGTCATTCACCCTCACTTTAAGGAGATTGTACAAAAACATAGGGATCGCCCAGATAAACGCTTCATAGGACAAAAGTCCATCGAGGCCAAATACCCTTTTTCTCGGGACTTAGTCAAAGACTGGCTGCAGTCTCCCTCGGTGGACCCTCCTGTGTCACACCTCGCGTCCAAGACCATCCTGTCTCTTTCGGACGGTTCCTCCGTTAAGAATCCCTCCGATCGCCAGATTGATTATCTGGCTCGTTCCGCCTTCGAGGCCACAGGAGCGTCTCTCTTCCCATCCTTCGCCGCCTCTTGGGTGGCTAAGGCTATGGTCTCTTGGACCGAGACTCTTTCTTCTAACACCAGTGATTTACCTCCAGAAGCCAGCATACTGGTTAACCAGATAGCGCAGGCCGGAGACTTCATAGTCAAGCCTCTATGGACGCAGCCAATTGCGCTGCACAGGCAGCCGCCAATGCAATCTCCATCAGGAGAGCCCTGTGGCTCAGGGATTGGCGAGCAGATTCGGCTTCTAAACGTTCTCTAACAGCCCTGCCTTACCAGGCTGGTCGGTTATTTGGAGAAAAATTGGACCAAATGATCTCGGATGCTACCGGAGGGAAAAGTAAATTTCTCCCCCAGCAAAAGCCTACCCGGTCCTTTCGGTACCAGCAGCAACCTCCATTTCGGCCTTTTTGGCCCAATACCAACTGGTCTTCTACATCCTCTACCCCCGCATCAGGACGAGGTTCGCGCGGTGGCCGAGGCACCCAGGTCTCTTACAGACCTAATCGTAACTGGAGACCCAGACCTAAACCACCCGGGTCTAAGGGATCCACATCCCATGGATCCTCCGCCCAATGACTCCTTGCATCATCCGGTGGACTCCAACAAAGTAGGCGGACGTCTACTCTTGTTCCGTCAAGCCTGGCTCTCAGTCGTTTCCGACGAGTGGGTCAGAGAACTGGTGTCCACCGGATACAAAATAGAATTTACCTCCCCCCCCCCCCCCCCCCCCTACACGCTTCTTCCAGTCTTGCCCTCTAAGGTCAAAGGCCACAGCGTTTCTCCAGGCAATACGGGCACTACAAAGGGACGGAGTCATCATTCCGGTCCCCCTAGAACAAAGATTCAAGGGTTTCTATTCGAATCTGTTCGTGGTCCCAAAGAAGGACGGCTCACTACATCCGATCCTAGACCTGAAGCTACTAAACAGATTCATAAAAATCCGACACTTCATAATGGAATCCCTCCGTTCTGTGGTCGCGTCTATGGAAAAGGGAGAATTCCTGGCATCCATAGACATCAAGGATGCCTACCTGCACATACCGATCTTCCCTCCGCATCAGCAGTTCCTTCGCTTCGCCTTTTGCGGGGAACACTTCCAATTTGTGGCCTTGCCCTTCGGTCTCGCCACCGCTCCCAGAGTTTTCACGAAGGTCATGGCGGCTGCCATGGCCATTCTTCATTCCAGGGGAGTGGTGGTAATTCCGTACTTGGACGACCTACTGATAAAGGGTCCTTCCTACCTAGCGTGCGAAGAGTCCGTCGTTCTCACGGTGGATACTCTTTCTCGCCTGGGATGGAAGATAAACCTCAAAAAATCTTTTCCAATTCCGGCTCAACAAATCTCCTTCCTGGGGATGATACTGGACACTTCCCGCGGTCTGGTCATACTCCCTCAAGACAAGGCTTTGGCCTTGCAGCAGGGAGCCCAGCGTCTTTCTCGTCCAGTATCCCACTCCATTCGCGCCAGCATGCGAGTTCTCGGGCAGATGGTAGCGGCCATGGAAGCGGTCCCATTTGCGCAGTTTCACCTCCGTCCCCTGCAGCATGCGCTACTGTCGGCTTGGGACGGCAACCCGTCCTCCCTCGACCGCCGATTCATCCTGTCCCCTCGGGTCAGGAAGACCCTCAGGTGGTGGACGCTGAAGTCCTCCCTAACCCAGGGAAGGTCCTTTCTCCCAGTACGGTGGCTGGTGGTGACCACCGATGCCAGTCTCATAGGCTGGGGAGCGGTCTTCAACCATCACACAGCCCAGGGGCGGTGGTCCATTCAAGAGTCTCGCCTTGCCATCAATATCCTCGAGATTCGAGCTATCAGGCTAGCATTGTTCCACTTTCACCGACTTCTGGCAGGTCATCCAGTCAGAATCCAGTCCGACAACGCCACGGCCGTGGCATACATCAACCGTCAGGGCGGAACTCGCAGCAGGACGGCCATGCTCGAGGTGTCTCACATCCTCCATTGGGCGGAGTCGAACCATTCGCCCATCTCGGCGATCCACATTCCAGGTGTGGAAAATTGGCCGGCGGACTTCCTCAGCCGCCAGGGCATCGCCTCCGGAGAGTGGTCCCTCCACCCGGAGGTCTTCCAGCAGATTTGCCATCGCTGGGGGAGCCCAGATGTGGATCTCATGGCTTCCAGGATGAACAACAAGGTTCCTCAGTTCCTTGCTCGGTCCCTCAACCCACGGGCCCTCGGAGTAGACGCCCTGGTCCTGCCTTGGCGCCATTTCCGCCTCCCGTACATTTTTCCTCCTCTTCCCCTACTACCGAGGGTCATCAAAAAGATCAGGGCAGAGGGGGTACCAGTGATTCTCGTCGCGCCAGACTGGCCGCGTCGGGCATGGTACGCCGAACTGGTTCAGCTGGTAGCCGACGTCCCCTGGCGTCTTCCAGAGCGCGCGGATCTTCTTTCACAGGGCCCGATTTACCACCAGAACTCAAGGGCCCTGTCTTTGACGGCCTGGCCGTTGAGTCCTGGATTCTAGGCCAAGCGGGTTTCTCTCCCAGGGTGTCCTCCACCATGAACAGAGCTAGGAAGCCTGTTTCCATGCGTAGTTACCACCGTACCTGGCGAATTTTTTTCTCATGGTGCGATGCACAGGGACGATCTCCTCTAGTATTTTCTATTCCTTCCATACTGGAGTTTCTTCAGTCCGGACTAGAGTCGGGACTTGCCCTTAGCTCCCTAAAGGGTCAGGTTTCGGCATTGTCTGTCCTTTTCCAGCGGAGGATTGCCAATAGGTTGCCGGTGAAAACTTTCTTCCAGGGAGTTTCCCGTGTGGCGCCTCCCTACAAGTCACCCTTGGATCCGTGGGATCTCAACTTAGTTCTCGGAGCTCTTCAGGAGACTCCCTTCGAACCGCTACAGGACATTTCCTTGATCTTCTTTTCTTGGAAGGTAGTCTTCCTAGTAGCCGTCACGTCCATCAGAAGGGTCTCGGAGTTGGCTGCGCTCTCCTGCCGCCCTCCCTTTCTAATTTTTCATCCGGACAAGGCGGTATTGAGGACCTCTCCCACCTTTTTGCCCAAGGTCGTCTCCTCTTTCCACCTCAATGAGGAGATTGTTCTGCCTTTGTTCTGCCCGGCACCTGTCCATCGCATCGAAAAGGCTCTACACACTCTTGATGTGGTGAGGGCTCTTCGTCGGTACGTCTCAAGGACGGCTCCCTTCCGCACGTCAGACGTCCTGTTCGTACTTCCAGAGGGACCCAGGAAGGGTTCTCCTGCTTCAAAAGCCACTCTGGCAAAATGGATTCGGTCAGCCATTCAAGAATCCTATCATGTCAAAGGTGTTCCTATCCCAGCTGGGATCAAGGCTCATTCTACTCGGTCGGTGGGCGCCTCGTGGGCCATTCGGCACCAGGCGTCAGCACAGCAGGTCTGCAAGGCTGCGACGTGGTCCAGTTTGCACACTTTTACCAAGCATTACCACATTCATTCTATCTCTTCTGCAGACGCCGCCCTTGGGAGGCGCATTCTGCAAGCGGCAGTTCCTTAAGCCGTAGGCCAGTGGTACATGGGGTATTAGCATATTGCTCCCCACCCAGGGACTGCTTTTGTACGTCCCATGGTCCTGTGTCCCCCAATGAGGCGTAGGAGAAAAGGAGATTTTTGTTTACTTACTGTAAAATCTTTTTCTCCGAGCCACTCATTGGGGGACACAGCACCCACCCTGTTAGCCTGTTTTGGCTTGTTGTTACTTCTTTGGTTTTGACATAGTTGTCTTTGTTCATGCTCCTACTGCTTTACTACCGAACTGGTTGAAATTGTATCCAGTGAAGGGGTGTATACTGAAGAGGAGGAGTTAATCTTTCTGTCTACTTAGTGTCCTCCTAGTGGCAGCAGCATAACACCCCATGGTCCTGTGTCCCCATGGTCCTGTGTCCCCCCAATGAGTGGCTCGGAGAAAAAGATTTTACGGTAAGTAAACAAAAATCTCCTTTTTGCATTTTGGGGACACTAGTTTTATAAGGAAAAATTGTCATTAATTGCAGCTAGCAGATATATTAAACCTGTTATTTAAAAAAAAAATGATATTTAAAGCAATAAAGTAAACTAATATATTTTATGTGGAAATCTACAATAAAGTTGGTGTTACTTCTGAACTATTCTGAAATAGGAGCTGTTGTCATGTTCTGTTTAATTTGACTCTCTAAATTATAATAGCCACTATCTTGAATTTTAAATCCATCATGTATTTTTCTCTACAATCACTTTTTTTTTTTTTTTTTGAGGGTTTGGTAAGGCTAGGTTCACATTGCGTTAAGGGGTGTCCGCTAGCGGACTCTGTTACATGGCGCAATTGTCGCAATTAACGCTATGTAACGCGTCCGTTGACCGAAATGTGCTAACGGGTCACTAACGCATCGCTGACGCATGCCATTTTTGGCATGCGCTAGCGATGTCCCGTTATTTTCGAACGGACCCGATCAGGCATCTGCGCTAGCGGGATCGCCAAACGCGATCCCTTTTGGGATATTGTGTTAGCGCAATCCGCTAGCGTATGCGCTAAACGGATTGCCCTAACGCAATGTGAACCTAGCCTAACCCCTCTGGCTGCAGTTTTTGGCTTTTTTTTTTTTTTATAATAATAATAAATGAAATAAAAAAACAACACCTGCGCTTTACTTACCCCCTCCCCTATAGTCCAGTACTGAGTTTTTGCTGCTGCTCCCAGTGTCTGTTATTGACCGCGTCTTCAGTGCTAACATCACATCAACAGCTTTGTTGGACCCAGGGTGGGTGAGTAAAGCGCTTTTTTTCTTTTTTCCAAAAACCTACTGCATCTGGAAACTGGTGTTTTCTGAAAACCCCTTTAATAAAAGAATAAGGTGCATAAAATCCCATTTGTTTTTACTCTTGCAGACAATGAGGAACGGGAACCACCCACGACCCTTTTGTGGGTGCGTTATTTCTTAGCACAGCATTTTGATAAACTTGGCCAGTGGTCTGTGGCATTAGACTACATCAATGCTGCCATTGCCAGCACTCCGACATTAATAGAACTCTTCTATATGAAAGCTAAAATCTACAAGGTATTGTTATGAAGCATGTCATTAATGTAATTCATCTCCTTTGTAATCGTTCCTCAGCTTTAGGATGGGGTCACACATCATTTTGTGTCATGTAGTAAAGTGGATCACTATTACTGCTGCTTGGTGGAAGAACAACCTATAATGAAGTATCTATTTTTCAGCCTTTAAGTCATATAGAAAGGCTATGTGTATATGTATGTGCTTGGGAGAAAAAAAATAATATATATATTTTTTTTTTTTTTGCAGACGCTCCCAAGTTTTTGAGGGAAATTTGGAGCGTTTCTACTCTAAAACGTCCTCAAAAAACCCTGTGTGTGTATATACCCTTACATAAGTTGAAAAAAAGACACACATCCATCAAGTTTAACTTTGCTCCACCAGTTGTACCTTCTCTATCACTACGAAGAGATAAAGATATGTACCTGCGCTATATGGTATAATACATTAGATGAATAATAAGTATGCTATTTACCTGGTTAATGTGGACAATACTCCGATTGCTTTTGTGTTGAAGTGGGTCAAATCTAAAGTTATATAGGATCAAGTGTTTAATGAAGGCAACACCTTGATTTATGTTGAGGTAGCTCAAATCTGAGGTTGTGTAGGCACAACAGTGGACTCACTATGACGATTGTTTAAAGCAAACTCAGCTAGTGGTAAAAAAAGATCACTAATCATCCTCCTGGTTATCTGACACAAAACATCTGAGGTATGTCTCCAAACTTTGGTTTAGGGGTTCACAAACTTTGGTTTAGGTGTTCACTCTGACCATTTGTTTGAGGTTGGAATGCCGAGAAAAAGGATAGATGCATCCCTAGTACGGCGTCCGCCTTCTGGGACAACACATATGGCAGCTCTCGCAGGAGCTTCAGTCTGGAGGCTTCCTTCCTTCACACATGTGTGCCATATGTGTTGTCCCAGAAGGCAGATGCCGTACTGGGGATGCATCTATCCTTTTTCTCGGCATTCCAACCTCAAACAAATGGTCAGACTGAACACCTAAACCAAAGTTTGGAGACATACCTCGGATGTTTCTCCTTCGCCTCATTGGGGGACACAGACCGTGGGTGTTATGCTGCTTGCCACTAGGAGGACACTACAAAGAAATACAAGTGATACAAAGAAAGTGAGCTCCTCCCCTGCAGTATACACCCTCCTGCTGGCCCTCAGCTAACCAGTTCTTGCTTAGTGTCTGTAGGAGGCACTTGGGTCTGTTTTCAGACCCCAACTTTCTTATTTTAATTTTAATTTTTCTGTAAATTTTTATTTTTTATTCAACGGAGTGAAGGGGGCGACGGATCCCTTTTATAGGGCCCGCTCTCCCCCGAACCAGCAACAGGCGAGCACGGCGAGTATACCTCCCTGTCCCTCTCCTGCGACGCTGGAGCACGCCAATTTTTACTGGGGCGACGGGTTTCCATCTTTGGTCCCGATCTCCCTTCCCCCTGCAAGACGGCGAGTACTTGGAGCCTGCTCTAATGTTCCTCTCCGGGGGCCCCACATACAAAGCCCACATTACATGGCGTTGCACAAAAGGGATTACAGAAGAGGATGACAGGATGGATGGAGCGCGCAGGGACAGGGGGACCTGCATTACCGGACTGTGAGTACATCAGGAGTTCCCCTCCTGCGCTCCGGATCGCTTTGCGGCCGCGCCGCCGCACACCGCCGGGCAGACCAGAAATTTAGTCCCCGATTTTTCAGCCGGAGTAGGCCGCAATGGCCTCTATGGGGCAGGCGCCGGCGGTACTTGCGGCAGAGTCCCTGGGGAGAGGTGTCGGCGGTTGGGGAACTGCGGCGGTTAGCGTCGCTCCGTTGCGGCCGCCGCGCATCGCCAGGCAGACCGGAAATTTAGTCCCCGGCTTTTCAGCTGGAGTAGGCCGCAGTGGGCAGATCCCTCCCACGGCCGTAACCCCGCCCCCTATATCGGCGCTTCTCGTCTGGGACGAGAGGCACCCTGCAGTTCTCGGGGGCCATTCTTCCTCACGCTGCCTGCGTGGAAGATGCGGTCCTGGGGGTGCCACTGGCCGGTACGCCAGCGGCAATCGTACGGCCCGCCGACGCGCTCCACCGGCAGGCTCCATAAATTTAGTCCCCGGCTTTTTCAGCTGGACTAGGCCGCAGTTGAAGTCCCCTTCAGGGGCAAAGGTGCCTTCACGGTCCCGATGGGCTGAACTTCGTGGATGTACAGAAGCCCCTCTCCATGGTCCGGGCAGCCCCCACTGTCCCACCACTGTGAAAGCAGATGGCACAAGGAGGCAGGCGGTTCCTCTCCACCTCCCTAACAAAAGGGATGATGGATTGAGGTTTATCCCTCTATCTCTGCACCCATCCACGCTGCAATACCCGACATCCGCGGCGGCTCCATGCCGGGACGCGCACCGTTGGTGAGTGGATCCTGGCAGCGATGGGCTTCTGCAGCGGGATATTCACAGGCAGTCTCAGGCTTCCCTGTGGCCCACCTCCTTGAGGTAACGCTCCAGCCGGCTACAAAATTTAGCTCCCGGCTTCAGCCGATGTGTAGGCCGCACCCCAGAAGCGCACTGTGGCGCCTTAAGGCGGCTCTGCCTTTTTTCCTGGCGCTTTTCGCCTGGCACGGAAGCGCTCAATTTTCTCGAGCAACGGGCGTGACCACCCCTCACTTCTACGCTGGCGCCGGCTGCAGAAATTTACGCCCCGGCTTGGGCCTATTCATGGAAGTCTCGAGGCTCCGCCCACGTTGTGCCTGTGGCTCCGCCCCCTGAATTGGCGCTTCTCGCTCGCTGCGAGATTTTACCTAAACCCGCATGACCAGTATTCCTGGTCTTAAAGGCACGTGACCAGTATTCTCTGGTCTTAAAGGCACGTGACCAGTATTCCCTGGTCTTAAAGGCACGGGACCAGTATTCCCTGGTCTTAAGGGCACACGACCAGTATTCCCTGGTTTTAAAGGCACACGACCAGTATTCCCTGGTCTTAAAGGCACATGACCAATCTGAAACTGGTCATAAATAAGGAGCCCTCTTCCGCTGAAGTTTATCCCAGTGTAACTAGTTCCCTCAGTCTAAACTCCCTCGTAGAGCTTTTGCCATCCAGTCCGGATATGCGATTCACTGGATAGAAGCCTCTACGTGGGACGCTATGCCTGGTCTGATTTTTAAGGGTCACAGGCACTTTAAAGGGCGCCGGTCTCCCCACACCATCAACAGACGGGCACATGAAGGTCGCTTCCAGGTATCCTTTTCTGCACCCAGGCCTAACGCCAGACAACCTGTCCTGTCCACCCGGAGACCTGAACTCTGTGGATGTACAGAGGCACCCTTTTTCGGGCGTCTGAGCACCCCCCTCTGCATCACCACTATTTAACAGAAGATGCAAGAAGGCGAATGTTCCCTCTCCACTTCCCTGTTTAAGAGGATGGTGGATCGAGGCTCCTAATTTTTAACTCTGCAATGACCTGCTGGAAGCAGCGGCGCATTCTGCCACTCGGCAGATTAACCGGGTACAATCTCCTGTGGTTTACCTACCAGTATCCCTGCCCGATATGTCCTCAATTAAAAATGCCACGATCTGTCAAATGGCAAATCTGGTTTGTTCCGCTTTGCGGCTACGGGTCCAGCCCTCTACCCTCCCTAGCCGCCGCATGGATTGCTAGAGCAACGGTCTCCTGCCTGGAGACCTTAACTACTTTGATTCACACCAGTACTCCTTTCCTGAAGACAGTTCAGCTGGTCAATCAAATTTTTGAGCGGGAGACTAACGAAGGATCGTACGTTCCTACAGCCCCGACCAACAGTGAAAGGGTTGTCCAGGACAGTCTAGATCTAAGGGATCTTGGTTCCTAAAAGGGGAACGAGAAGTAGGACCGATCCCGGACCTCAAACTTCTAACAATTTTTTCACAAGGTTCTTCTTCTTCGAATGGAGTTCCTCCGCTCAGCCATTACTTCAACAAAAAAGGTGCAGTTTCTGACATCCATCGACATTCGGGATGCCTAACCTCTTCAAAAATTCCTTTGCTTTTCCATTCGTGAACAGCATTTAAGTCACGACCTTGTCCTTCGGCCTTGCTACCGCACCCAGAGTGTTCGCAAGGGTCATGGCGGCTGTCATCTTGCACCTAGAGGCGTGGCCGTCCTGCCCTGTTTGGCTGACTGTTTACCTGCCCTTGCAGGACTACGCTAAGTCGTCTATATCACTTGTGATACCCTCTCACCTGGGCTGGTGGCTAGACTTAGACAACTTCTCATTTTCAGCCCAGCAGATATCCTTTTTGAATGATCCGGTACTCTTCCAGAAGGGTGGTAAATTTCCCTCCAGACAGGGTCATGGTTTTTCAACAGAGAGCTCGCGCTCTTGCTCACTCATCCCCTCATTTCATTCGATTTGCTGGGAGGGTTCTAAAAAAAAAACAAAAAAAAAACGGAGACGACAATGGAAGCAGTTTCCTTCGCTCCGTTAGTTTTCAGCAAGTCAAGCAGCCTTTCAGACGATAGTCTCTGAGCTCCTTCTTCATCCAGGGTTTTTTCTCCCGGTTCCATGGTTACTAGTAACTTCCAATGCCAGTCCTCTTCTCCCGATCATTGCTCTGAAGATCTCAAAGGTAGTCCTATAGTAGGTCCACTACCTTATGGCGGGTCAACCCATCCGATTTCAATTGGACAACGCCACGGCTGTGTCATACGTCAATCATCTAGCGAGTACCCACGTTCAAGCACCATGGCCAAGGTACCTCACATGGGCCGAGATCTATCACTCGGTGATCTTGGCAGTACATATCCCAGGAGTAGAAATCTGGGCTGCGAACATATTTAGCCGTCAGGGTTTCACCTCAAGTGAGTGGGAACTTCACCCGGAAGTCTTCCATCAGACCCGCCTTCACTGGAGCTCTACAGTTGTAGTCCGGATGGCGTCCTGACTGATCGCCTGTGTACTCGAGTTTGTTGTTCGGCCTCGAGATCCAAGAGCCATCGCACTGCATGCTCTGGTTATTCCGTGGTACCAGTTTCCACTTCCGAAAGCTTTTCAGAAGCAGAAAGGGCCCCAGTGATCCTCGGAAATCCGCACTGTCCACGTCAGTTCGCTTGCGGAGCTGATAGCTTTCTGTCTTTCTGCAACAAAACTGCAAGTAGGGACCACCTCGCAGGATGTTTTCACATGTAGTTCTTCCCTATTGCATACCGTTAGATCATTGGGATCTATTCTATTAGGGAAGGTCGCCCCCTTTTTTCTCGGCGATATCCTCATCCTGACGAGTCTTCGGTGCTAACGGGTCTTTTCAGACTTTTTTCCCTTATTTCCTTCAAGGCAAGGTTGTCCTCAGGCCTTCCCCATCCCTAGTTACCAAGGTGGTATTGTATTACTACTGTCATGAGGGCATAGTTCTACCCTCATCTCTTTTGGCACCAGTCCACAAAATGGAATGAGTTCCCCATATTCCGAACGAAGCGAGTGCTTTGAGTAGGTACGTCTTGAGGACGGCATCCTTCCGAAGGTTGGACACTGTATCTTGGGTTTCCTAACGGCAAGAGGAAGGCTTCCTGACGTTTACAGGAAGGGTTTGGCCGTCTTCATCGGCCATTTAGCCTGGTGTATTCCTTTCACCATCCAGGAGTCCTTCCGTGTTAGATTACAGCCTATCTCCCTGTCTATCGTGGGTTCTAGGCACCAGGCGTCGACAAGACACGCCTGCAAGCTTGCGGATTCGTCCAGTCCGCATGCATTCTTGAAGCATTATAATTCCCAGACTTTCACAGATGTGACTCTGGGCAGGCGGACTCTGCAGGCCGCGGTGGCGCACTTGTAAGTAGCAGTTACACAGGGCCTGATCTGACGTTGTCCCCACCCAGGGACTGCTTTGGTACGTCCCACGGTCTGTGTCATCCAATGAGGCGAAGGAGAAAGAGGGATTTTTGTGTACTCACCGTAAAATCCTTTTCTCCGAGCCAATCATTGGGGGACACAGCTCCCACCCTGGTATTGGCTTATGCTTGTTTTTATAATCCGATATGCTATACTCTCATATATAATATGACATGCTGTAAGCTAATATGTTGTTACTGATCTCCTACTGCTTTTTGCACCAAACTGGTTAGCTGAGGGCCAGCAGGAGGGTGTATACTGCAGGGGAGGAGCTAACTTTCTTTGTATCACTTAGTGTCCTCCTAGTGGCAAGCAGCATAACACCCACGGTCTGTGTCCCCCAATGATTGGCTCGGAGAAAAGGATTTTACGGTGAGTACACAAAAATCCCCCTTTTGTGTCAGATAACCAGGAGGATTGGTGATCTTTTTTACCACTAGCTGAGTTTGCTTTAAACAATCGTCATAGTGAGTCCACTGTTGTGCCTACATAACCTCAGATTTGAGCTACCTCAACATAAATCAATCAAGGTGTTGCCTTCATTAAACACTCGATCCTATATAACTTCAGATTTGACCCACTTCAACACAAAAGAAATTGGAGTATTGTCCACATTAAACAGGTAAATAACACTCTTATTATTCATCTAATGTATTATACTATATAGCGCAGGTACATATCTTTATCTCTTCATAGTCATTTATTCCCCTGTGTGGTTCAGGGCTCTAACTGCAGCTCTCGATATTTAAATTAGCGCAACTACCATTCTAACTCTTTTCTTCTCTATCACTAGATTATTTATAACCCACAATGCCATTTGTTGAGACAAGCATCCAGCCCTTCTATAAATGGTATTCCAATGCCTGCCATTGCTACCCGTAGGGCATTCTCCAGTCTCTGTACGCTAACTGTAGAGAATCCTTTCCTTCTTAGCTGCTGGAATTGCCTTTCTTCCACACGCAAAAAAGTTCTCAGGTCCTTTGTAAAATCTTTGGCAGGAATAAATCATGTTCCAGTCTTTGTACGTACCACACATGTATTAATACATATAAATAAGTTCACCTTTTTTTCTAAGCTAAACCAGACTACCTTTTCCAACCTCTCGTCATATGAGAGGCCTTTCCTTCTCATGTAACAATCTAGTAACTAATCTAGTTGAACTGACTATAACTTCCCAATAAACTAACTGCCACATTCTTATTTACCCCTATGGACTGTAAACCGCACAGACCTGGCCCCTCTCTCACAAGAGCATTTACTACAAAGTATGCAGTCCTGATAACCCCAAAACATGAGAGCAGAAAGAAAAGCCCTAACGAGTTTCTTGTGCCGAGAAGATTTTACTCAATATTATAAAATTGTTAGTTCTGGCTAGTACAATTATTTATGGCAAAGTGCTGTATAAATTGCATGGGTACGCATAGGAGTTAATCCAGTATATTAAGGTGTAATCAAAGAAGCACAAATTGCAAGAATGGTAGGAGATCTAGTAAAATAGGAATGTGCTGGTATCCCATATAGAGTGCTAGTACTATTCCTATTTTACGATATCTCTTACTT
Organism: Ranitomeya variabilis; assembly: GCF_051348905.1. Lineage (NCBI taxonomy): Eukaryota > Metazoa > Chordata > Amphibia > Anura > Dendrobatidae > Ranitomeya > Ranitomeya variabilis. The sequence goes on from NC_135234.1 coordinate 607,362,103, forward strand.
TTATATTATTGAATTAAATATTTACAGTCACAATATACTCTTTTGTTTGGGCTTTAGTTTATGCTGCCACGTTTTTGATGCTTGTGGAGCTTTAGTCCTGGTTACTCATATAGTGCATCTAAGTTAAGAAGTTATGTTGTGTTTAAAGCACCACTCCAGGTTTTTTTTATAGCAGAGCTGGAGTGGTGCCACTAATCTAAGTTCCCTGCTCTTAGAACTATACTCACCAGCTGCCGTCTGTTCTCCGCGCTGCTCCTGTCGGTCCCCAGCAGTGTGTTTGTGGGTGAGCTGGAAGTCACAACTCAATGTGAGTCTATAAGAAGAAACAAGGCTCTCATCTCATAGACTTACACTGAGAGCTTGTGACTGTTACCTCTGACTTCTGGTCAGTCGGAAGTTGTGATCACAAGTTGACGGTGCAGGACTGGAGTGGCCCTGGGAAGAGCTGAAGACTTGTGAGTATAAGACTAGGGTCAGGGAAGTTAGATTAGTAGCATCGCGCCAATGCTGGAGGGGTGCTATAAAGTATACAACCCTGACAAGCCTCCATGTGTATTTTATTCTCGTCTTTTATTGAGGCAATTCATATCTTGAAATCCCCACAGTCCAGATGTAATTCAAATGTGAATCACAAAACCTTTGGACACATATTGTAATTGAAAGCCTTTTTTAAAATAAGTGTTCCCAATCTTATTGTATTCTTGTCCCCCCCCCCCCCCAAAAAAAAAAAAAAAGCTACATCGAAACGCGGGAAATAAATGTTGTCCCGTAGGAGATGTTCTGGGCGCACCTCCAAGAATCATGTCTTTAGCAAAATGGGAAACCAATGAAAAACCATAGCTAAAGCACCTTCACTAAACGGCAGTTGTCACCACAATTCACACCGCGCTGTTGTTTGCTACACGGGGGCAGCTTTACATGTACAAAAGGTTTTGGCATAAACTGCATCAGAATTGTGGCGCATTGAGCATGCTAAATCTCCCCCAATGTTTCCACACGTAAAGGAGAATGTTCTCATTCACGGACAACAAAGAGCTTGTAAATGGTGAAATATTAAAAGAAAATCATAAGGAAATGTTATAACTTCTCTATTCAGGGAATTCGCTTTCTTTACGTGAAACCAGTCCCAGTCTTAAACTCAGACCATGGATCACTGACAGAATAGGAATCTGTTCTAAGGTTCTTCTAATTCTGAATTTCGCTTGTGACTTTCTGTACCTTGCAGTGCAGAGTTAGCGAGCACTTAGGAGATAATTACCACGATTTGTCTATCGCCAGCATATAGGAAACCTTAAAGAAGCTGCCAAGTGGATGGATGAAGCTCAGTCTCTGGACACCGCGGACCGATTTATTAACTCCAAATGTGCCAAGTACATGCTGCGGGCCGACATGATTCAGGAGGCAGAAGAGATGTGCTCCAAGTTTACAAGGGTACACACTGATCATACAGTAAAGTTATTTTTGTGAATATCGTTGAATAGAATATGTATCTCAATCCTCTATCTCAAAAGCAAGAAAAGAAAAAAGAAACACCCTTGTATGCATTAGATGAAAGTGTGAGCTTGCCAATGTTCCGCGGGAACCGCCAACCATCTGATGTGTATGGGGGCCTCTTGAATGTCCTGGGACAGATGTCGGGAGATGCTAGGATCGAGCGGTTGGAATTTCAGTGCCTGTTCCTTGTTTTTAAGACAGATAAGCCGCAGCCAAAGGCCCCTTTCTGAGCCACACGTTCCCCTTGTATGAACGCTTGGCCGAGTCGAGCATGAGTGTGGTAGAGACAGGAGAGAGAGCCTAACAAACATTATCTCATGTGTAAGGTGATCCATTGGTAGATTTAATTGTAACATTGTAACTTGCTTCTTTCAGGAAGGCACCCCGGCAATGGAGAATTTGAATGAGATGCAATGCATGTGGTTCCAGACTGAGTGTGCCGCTGCTTACCAGCGACTAGGGAAGTTTGGGGAAGCATTAAAGAAATGCCATGAGATTGAAAGGGTAAGTTTGTACTTCAAACTAATTTTGAAGGTTATAGAATCTTCAAAATAAATGACTAACATATAATAGACTAGTATAATTGTACAGTCATAATTGACTATCTACCCTCTTCCACGTCTAGTAGGGGCTGAAAATCAATGTCTGAATTTCGGGATCGGATATTGAATTAATCAAATGTTACTAAATATTTGTCATTATAGTCCCCTGCATAGAAAACCATGGTCATCCACAATTAGGATGAATCAGTTTTAATAAGGATTATTTCCTTGTTTTTACTAGATGTTCTTCTCTTTTTTAGCATTTTTTTGAAATCACGGATGACCAGTTTGACTTCCACACGTATTGTATGAGGAAAATGACACTGCGGGCCTATGTAGATCTGCTACGGTTGGAAGATGTGTTGCGAAAGCATGCTTTTTATTTCAAAGCAGCGCAGACTGCCATAGGAATCTACCTAAAGCTGCACGAAAGTCCCTTAATGAATGAGAGCAAAGAGCAGGAAGTTAACTCTGGTATGTGCAGTGATTGAATTAGTGACCGAGAGGGTGTTATTATTGGCAAGCCGTGAAATGGCAAAACATGCAAAAATTAAAAAAAAAAAAAAAAAAGTCCTCTTTAAAAAGTAAATTACAGCTGCAGAGTTGAGTAAAACTTAGGTTGTTTTTTTTTCATTTCTCCTCTGTGTTTCAGAAGTATTAGCTTGTAAAGTTTAGATTTGTTATATTATGGTTTAACTGAGTATTACCAGAGATTTGTCTCTGGGGGTGTGTACTTCTTCCCCTGCATAATGTTGACCAATCATAAGCAATGTAGTGGGGAAAAGAACACGCCCTCCTCTCGGATTTCTGCAGCTACTGTAGAGATACGTGAGTCAGGTCTTCATATTATTACAGACTTTTACAGATCTCATCTCACAGCAGTTAGTGTGGGAGGAGGGGTGAAGGCTGACCACACTGGAAATTGGGAACTGGAAGAGCTTGTAATGATCACTCCGCTCTGCTGTATCTCTACGCAATAGCTGCAGACATCTATGCGGAGAGGAGGCTGCGTTCTTTTTTTTTTTTTTTTTTTTTTTTTACCTGCATGATGCTGCCTGTTTGTGATTTGTCTCTAGGGGAGGAGTGTACTTCTTTCCCTCCTTGAGGCTGACCAATCTTTGGTAACAACCAGTTGAACTATAAATTATAACCTAAACCTTACAAGCTTAAATCTCCTCAACAGAGGAGAAATTTAAATAAGAAAAAAAAAAAAAAAGGAACAAAACTGTTTTACTCAGAAGTCATTATAGTGCCAAAAAGGGCTGTTACCCAGCTTACCACTGACCCTGAATGGTAAATTTGCCTTATGGATTGTGTCTGTGGATAATAATGGTGTGTGTATGATATGCATCATAAATTTAATGTATACATTTGTATAAAACAGTACACTACAACAGATAAATCAACGCTGTAGTAAGAGAAGGCAGACTTGGTTTTACAGTGAATCTCCACTGTTCACATAATATTATAGGCCCCAAATTCTGTTCTTCTATTGGTATCCGTTTCATTTTTCTGATGCAGAGTTTACAATCCTCTGTATAGACGCAGATTGACAACATAATACACTGGCCACCTACAGTCCCCACTAGAGGGCGCAGTTTTAATACGGAGTTAAGAATCTGTATCCCCTGTAATCCCCCAGTTCTCTGCTATGTAGGGGATTTGGAGCAGCGTATCAAAAGAATGGAGCACCGACTGCTATATAGATATATCTAGATACATAATATAAATATAATTGACTTATTTAGGCTGATGGCTGTGTTGAAATGTGTTCTTCGTGTCGTCAGCAATAACAAGAACATCAATTGATTTTGTATTTAGAAAACCTTTCTGCAAAAGAGCTTAAGAAGGTGCTAAGTAAGCAAAGGAGAGCTCAGAAGAAAGCCAAACTGGAGGAAGAGAGGAAACACGCCGAGAGAGAACGCCAGCAAAAGAATCAGAAGAAGAAGAGGGATGAAGAGGAAGAAGATACCAGTGGGCCTAAAGAGGAGCTAGTCCCTGAGAAACTGGAAAGGGTAGGCTGGCCTGTGAAACTACAGTTCTATGATTCCTATACATTTAGATGGTTTCTGGCTTAGGGAGGTATACAGTATATCTCCAGTATTACTTATGTTTGACACTTTTGCTACCGGCATTTGGGTTTTCTTATCTGAAGGCTTACAGTGTCATCTTAGGTTACCATCTGAGGTTATTTGCATCCAACATCCCTGCAAAATCATTACATATTGATCTGGTCTTATTAGTTATGAATACAAAGTATACTTGGTTGTCTGAACTATGGAGAGAGTATAACGTGCACAATCCTTTCTGGTTTCTCACAATCCACGTGGTCTGCAAGTGATTGCAACCATTGTTAGGATTCAGCATGTTGCACGCCCTCCCTAATCTCTACCACAGCCTTTACCCCTTTAATACCACAGCCTTTACCCCTTTAGGCTAAGTGCACACGTTGCAGAATTGCCGCGGAAATTTCCGCGGCAATTCTGCAACTCCTGCCGTGGGTATATCGCATGCGGAATTGGCATGCATATCACTAGCGTTTTGCAAGCATTATTAGCTTGCAGAATGCTAGCGTTTTCAAAGCGATCTGTAGCATCGCTTGGAAAACTGATTGACAGGTTGGTCACGCTTGTCAAACATAGTGTTTGACAAGTGTGACCAACTTTTTACTATTGATGGTGCCTATGCAGCATCAATAGTAAAAAGATATAATGTTAAAAATAATAAATTTAAAAAATGGTTATACTCACCCTCTGATGGCCCCCGATCTCCTCATCGCTGCACGCGGCCGCTTCCGTTCCTATAGATGCTTTGTGTTCAGGACCTGCGATGACGTCGCGGTCACGTGACCACAACGTCATCGCGGTCATGTGACCGGGACGTCATCGCAGGTCCTTCACACAAAGCATCTATAGGAACAGAAGCGGCCGCGTGCACTGCTGAAAGGCGGGAAGACTCCGGGGCCATCAGGAGGTGAGTATAGCACTATTTTTTATTTTAATTTTTTTTTTTTTTTTTTTTTTACAATTATATGGTGCCCAGTCCGTGGAGGAGAGTCTCCTCTCCTCCACCCTGGGTACCAACCGCACAGGATCTGCTTACTTCCCGCATGGTGGGCATAGCCCCATGCGGGAAGTAAGCAGATCAATGCATTCCTAGGTGTGCGGAATCCCCGCGATTCCGCAAATTTAATGAACATGCTGCGTTTTTTTTCTGGAATGCGATTCCGCTCAGGAAAACAACGCAGCATGTGCACAAAAAATGCGGGTTGCATTCTATTAAGTAGGATGCTTAATGTATGCGTTTTTTTTGCGGTTTTATAGCATTTTTATAGCGAAAAACCACGGAAAAAACACGAAAAATCTGCTACGTGTGCACACAGCCTTAGTGTGTTCCTGGCTTCTGTATTAGCCACGGTATATGCCACACATGTATAGTTACAAGCCCCACCAATGGGCTCCTTTCTCAAGATTCATGAATGTCCCATTGGCGGGTCTGGCATAAACTATACATGTATGGCATATCCTGTGCCTATGCCATTATTGCACAAAGTGGTAATTTTTGATACTTTCTGCAGTTGTGATTATGAGCATCTCACTTTCACTGACATTAGTTATTACTGAAAAAGAGACACTTTGTCCATTGAGCTAATACTTAGGTGCTATAGAAGCCAAGCTGCCCAGTCGTGATTTTGCTTTGGTGATCAAGAAGCACCAGGTGATGTTATTGAGATGTTCCTGCTTAAAAGAGAAGAACAGATTTTCTAAGTGCAAACATCATATGATAAGTTTTGTAGTCTTGTTATGCTTCTTACTTGCTGTAAGCCTCACTAATAAGTTATCAAAATTGAGATCCTGTCCATGACCATAGAAAATAATGTCTTTTGTCAATTTTTTGTAAAACTGTTAATGGTCGTAATGAATAGTCATAATGCATTCATAATCACAAGAATGTGCCTGGATATGGTAAGAATATATCACAAAGGTACAATGTGACAAATGTACATTTCACACTTCTTTTTGTTTTTTAAAACAGGCGGAAAACCCACTAGAAGAAGCAATCAAATTCCTCACACCATTGAAAACTCTTGCATCTAACAATATCCAAACACATTTATTGGCATTTGAGATCTATTTTAAAAAAGGTAAAGAAATAACCAGCAAAGTTTTATATAGTTACACAATTTATATCCTGGTAAACAACGTGATACAGGCTGTTGTAGTGTGCTCTCTCTTTTTTTCTAGAATTGGGCTCTGTTCACATTAGGATCGTGGATTATGTGTAAAATGGAAGCCATATTCTGTTAATGGATCCTCTTTAACTAACATATCTAAGCAAACAGTGATAGACCCCATTAACTTTCCAATATAATGTTTCCAATATTTTTGACAGATGGATTCATTCTTACAGTCAAAATTAGTAGATACAGCTGTATTGAGCGCCAATCTAATGTTTGATTCGCGCTAGCAAACAGTGTTTGTGTGATTTGCCGAACTTGACAGTTAATTTACTTTGTATTTTAGCGGCCACTTAATGGTCATTTGGCAGAACGAGTGTGCATATGTCACTTGTTACATCTGTTGTTTGATGAAACAGTATGAAGCCCAGATGTGAACAGAGCCCTAATTCTATAAGGACTGCAAGTTGATACAGTTTTATTGGTTTAAGTTTAAAGCTATGAGACAAATGTTGTTGTTGTTGATAATGATAATAATAATAATATTTTATTTATTATTATAGCGCCATTTATTCCATGGTGCTTTACATTTGAAAAGGGGTGTGCATAATAAAAACAAGTACAATAATCTTGAACAAAATGAGTCACCTACTGGTACAAGAGGATAGAGGACCCTGCTCGCGAGGGCTCACAGTCTACAATATGTATGTCCCTTTGGCCTCAAAGGGTTAACTTACATGTGTTTTTGTGTATTTATATTGTAATAATGTTTTTAGTTTTTTTATTATTATTTCTATTACTTTTAATTTAACATTGTCATTTCTTTAATCATAGGAAAATTCCTCTTGATGTTGCAGTCTGTGAAAAGAGCATTTTCTATAGATAGAAATAACCCATGGTTGCATGAGTCTTTAATACGCTTCTCAAAATCAGGTAATCCTGGCAGTCCGAGCTGCCACTATTTTTATTTTCAGTATATGGAATTCTCTTCCTCGGACCCTGCTGCTTTCATGATACTGATTTGTTTTCCATGCCTCCAGTTTCAGATCACAGTAATCTGCCCGACATAGTGATTAAAGTACTATTACATGAAATGAAGATCATCTTTACCAACAAGAATCTGGAAAGCTTCAATGAAGAGTTTCTCAAAAACAATCCTACCTCCATTCAGCATTTACTTTCAGGTACAATGTAGAATTGATGAATTCACTCTCTGTTACCAAAAAGAAATGAGGAAAAGGCATGAAATGGTTTTGTCATCCCAGATCTCCAGCTGTGATATCCACATATTCTTATTGGACATCTGAATAGGAGGTAAAATACACCTAAAAGGTCCTTGGTGAATGCATGCATTGCTTCAGAAGCGGACCTCCTAAGCACAGACAGGGCAAAGAGTGCACGAGTCTAGAAAAACAACAAAACTAGGAATAATATTTTATTATTTCCTACAGGTGCAAAAATGATGTATCATTTAGACAAGTCGAGACAAGAGAAGGCGATTGCCATAGCTACAAGACTTGATGATACTCTAATTGACAGGAATGTACAGGTAAGCCATGTAACACAGCCGCTTTTCTTACAGGCATCACTGACTTGACCTCTTTGTCTGCGCACTTTTACAATCAAGGATGTCAATTACATGACCATCACTTTAATTTAATTAATTACGACTTGTACTGAATGTTTTCTTAGGGTGCTTTCACATTGCATTTAGGAAACTGTTCGTTGTCCCCATCGGGGCTTGGGTCCGACCTCCCCCGCAAAACGGGATTTGGGGCCATAAATTATAAGGGATGTGTTAAGGTTTAGGACTAGGAGAACTTAAGAAGGTGAACCCACTGGACCGCGAAAGCGAACCTCCCCAGGACGAGTGGACCAGGTAGACCACCCCCTATACAGGCAGCGTTAGGAGCAGGCCCAGGGGAGACTACTGCACGGCGGCTGGTACCAAAAGAAGGAGGCAAGGTAAAAGGGCTAGGCAGGGTCGACGGGAAAAAACATGAAAGACGACGAGACGCGGATACGGGAGACTGACGAAAGACAGACGGACTATGAGAGACAAACCAGTAGACAAGATGAGGACACAGGACTACGGATGAGCAGAGGATGACGGCAGGTGGACTAAGCAGAGGAACAGGAGCACCGAGGAAACGGAGACACAGGAGGACTGGAGCTGAAAGGAAACAAGGAAACAAACAATGGTGAGTAGGGTTGAGCGAAACGGATCGGACATTTTCAAAAGTCGCCGACTTTCAGCAAAGTCGGGTTTCATGAAACCCGACCCGATCCCACTGTGGGATTGGCCATGCGGTCGGCGATCTTCGCGCCAAAGTCGCGTTTCATATGACGCTTTCCCCGCCATTTTTTCAGCCAATGAAGGAGTGAGGGCAGCATGATGACATAGGTTCCGGCTTGCTTTGTGCGGCATCACAGGGGGTAAAACCGCCATCTTAACGTTTGGGATATAGCGATTTGCACAGTGAAACACAAACTTTGCAGGGACGAGAGAGAGGGAGAGGGAGACATGAGAATATCCCCATTGACTTGCATCGTGTTTCGGTCGGGCCCCCGACTTTTCACAATAATCGGCCGATTTCACACGATCCGACTTTCGAGACAAACCCGACTCTATCCTAAAAAAGCAAAAGTCGCTCAACCCTAATGGTGAGGCACAAGAAACAAAAGCAAGTAACGGAAGACAAGCTGCAGAGAGAATGCTGAGCACGCTGAGAAGCGTGGGAGCCAGAGACACTTGCTAGGAAACAAATGACAATCAGGCACAGCTGAAAGGAAGAGGCGGCCTGATATGCAGAGCGGCAGCGTACCTTCCGGGTCAAGGTCCTCCAGGGGCATTGAGAACAGCGGAAGGAGCGGCTGATCATAGAAAACAGTGTGCGTGTGTGCAGTGAAACCTGGTGCGCGCGCACCCGACAGGAAGCAGGAGCCGGGGGTGCAAGCAGAGGAGGCGGCGCTGGAGGAGGAGCGCGCCGGGACCCCGTGGAATGGCAAGTATGAGCGGGCAGCAGGGGCGGCGGCGGTGATGGCTTGACCGGCGGCAACATGACTGGATGACTGACAGAACGGCTATGTGCTCTGTCGTGCATCTGTAGATGCAGTCTACTACGCCTGGGTGTCCGCCACCAGTGTGTATTCCAGAAAATGATGCACAACACAGCACACGTTCGCTCCGTCGACACTATTATAGTCAATGACCCTGTCTGTGCATACGACTGAATCCCATTTTGTGGGGGGTTCGGACGCAAGCCTCAACGGGAGGCAATGGACGGGTGCTTAAACACAGTGTGAAACACCCTTACAAAACTATATATCAGCCTGCTCAGCTTCTATCACTATAACTTGCTGCTGTCAAGTTACAAAGCATGTTCAGTATAGCAAGTTTGTTTCAAGCCCAACTGATAGTTTAAGTCCATGGCAAATATAAAAAAAAATATTTCAATGTGTTTTAATACCTTCTTTTTTTTAAACACAAATCCGCCCTGTGGTTTTTTGTTTTTTTTCACATTGGAATTTATTTTTACACCATTTTTCTGTACATTGTATGGTAAAATGAAAAAGCTAAAATTGGCTGTGGATTATTTAATACTTCTCATTATCAGAAATGTTCAAGCAGTGAATTCTACCAGCAGAACAATTGTACAAATGTACTGCACTTACAATGCTGAAATGGTGGGTGGGGGCAGCTATCATCGTGAAGGCCTGGCTCAGACGGGGAAAAAAAACAAAAAAAAAATGGCCACTTTTCGCCAGGATGCTGCAGTGTTTGGGCGCTATGTCCTTTACTTACCATCAGTGATTTTCTTGTATGTAAAACTACAAAAAGCAAAGCTTCTCCTACCCGTGACAGAATTAAAAACAGATTGCGCATAGATGGCAGCTTTGTACTTTCCGTGATTTGAGCGATGCGTGATCCAAAAATAGGCATGTTTCCATGATGTCTTTGTGGACACGGTTCTCTAAAAACCTCGAACATGTTAACTGCCCCAAAGTCTATAATGGATAGCTGTTCTATCTATGAAAAACTAGGCTGGAACACGTGAAAACCAGATGTCTGAATGTGGCCTTATAGAATTTGTGCCTCTCGTTAGAGCTAAAATGCCTGTCCTTCTGGGAAGGAGTAGTTGCAAATATTAAGCGTTTATTCAGTCAATGTAGACTTGTCACCCTTCGTATGCTTACTGGGATATGTCGAGGATTTGAGCACTGATGAATATGACAAGATGGCAGTGTCATGCATGTTATATATGGCAAGGAAATTAATAGCCCAGAACTGGATGTCTGATCTGGCGCCTCCGGTATCAGAATTTATAAACAAAATCAATTGGCTGTTGTATGGAGAAGGGTATTTATCTAAAAAGGGGCGCGATCTCTAAATTTGATCAACTGTGGGATCCGTGGATTGATAGTCCTGGATTAGTGGCAAAGGTTCGGTTTAGGTCTGTTCTGATTATTGCGCTTAACCATTCTTCTAATATGCGACGCATGATGCATCCCACTGGCCTTCTCTACCATTAGCCTAAGATGTCTGATGTTAATTTGATTTAGATTTTGATCTATCTGTTTACCCATAGAAAACGTTCTCGTTGTGCAGAACCAGAGAACATAGCATGTATTTTATACTTTTAAGTGTGTTGTATGTTGAGGGCTGGGGTGGGGACTATGTTCCTTAAGTGATGTTTTTTGAAAAATTGTCCAAAACAAATAAAAATATTTGATTTAAAGAAAGCTAAAATGCCATTGATTAGGTGAATGAGTAGTGAATGTGTAGTTCAGGCGCCTTTATCTTGTCCTGTGGTTATCTCTCCTGCACAGAGCCTGATGCGGGTTTTGGAAGCACTCCTTGATGGAAGCTTTGGAAGCTGTAATACTCGGTACGAGGAGTACCGGGCGGCCTGCCATAGACTTTTCCCATTTACCCCAGCCTTTCTGCTCTCTGCGAATGAAGAGGACTGTAACAGCGTGCAGATAAACCATACAGCTCTTAACCATGATGTGTTCTGTAACGAAATGTAGCACAATGACCAGACTTCTTCAGGAAACACATCTTCAGGGTTCACATGCATCGGGATGCATGGCACATAAGAATGTGGTTTGCTTTTTGACCATGGCCTTTCATCCTTTCTCTCTGAGCCTCCCAAAGAAAGGCCAAAACATGACGTTAGATCAATATCTCTCACTTGTACAACAGTAGAGTTTTCAGCCTTTTCTGTGGATTCTGGAAGGAGTCGTTCTTTTCCTTCTTCCTCCGCAATACGGACATTACGACAGGGCGGATTGCTTTCCTAGAATGTTGCGTCTCTAGACCTATACTGACAATATTTGTTCACATGTAGCACTTCTATTCAGAAAAAAAAGTACTCTTAGCTTGAAGGTTTTTACATTTTGGGGGACTGATTTTAAACAGTTTTAATTTTTCTATAACTTCTCCTGTAAGTGAAGCATTACGTGTCATTGATCCAGACGGGCAGCACTGCTATACTGTGCTGCCTGATGGTATATGTGTTTGCCAACCATAGACGTTAACCAACCAAATTGTTTCATGTCAGAAGAAAAAGCAAAGAACCATGGAAGCAATATCAAACCAGACTGACTGTATTTTCTTGTATCTCTCGTGTGTTGTGAAGAGTTTCACGGATGCGTTTTCAATCGGTTGTGTCAGCCGCAGTCACTGAGTGCTGGCTGTCGCTTTCCTTCTTCAGAATCACGATTTTTGCTGTGTTAAGAATGGATTGAAAATGTAAGAGTTGAGCCATTGTATAAGATGGATGGTAAAATGTCAAGAATGTATCGTCCACCTGTCCGAGAATCATAAATTCTTATCAGCCATATTTGTCCGTGCTCCTCTCAGAGATAATCTGCCAAAGCTGTTCCCCACCGTTTTACGCTAATTTTATTGTAAATAGGTGCAGTCCTCTTCATATTAATTTGTCTTAAAGGGTTGTTCAGTCTCCAAACATTGTTTCTGTGTTTTACATGCTAATTTATAAAATGTACTAATGTACTTTTATTATGAGCCCGGTGTCCTGTTTTCAGCGGTATTGTTGCAGAACCTCGCAGTTCGTTCAGACAAAGAAGGGAACGGCTGCCTCCTTTCAGTTGGCACGTGACTATTAATGTGGAAAGATTTGACTTGAAGAAGGGGTGAACCTAAATAATGCACGGTCATTGCTGATGCAGAGAAGGGGGGATGGCTTAGCTATTGATAGGAGCCTGAAAATTACATCACTGCTTTTCTATGCCAGAAGTACAGCAGAACCGGCCGTAAATTCAGGACACGTGATATTTTCTTTTTTATAAATTAGCATTTTAATCAAATTTATACAAGGTTTTTATCTGGTTGAACAACCCATTAAGTATTATAAGAGCTCAGTATTCTTGATATATGGCTCCAAATATCCTGTATAGTTAGGTAACCTGCTGTTTGCCTGCATCCCCTACAAGGAGATTGGGGACGTACAGCGAGTTACCTATGTAGCTCAATAATAACCCAGTGTGCAGTAATCTGCATGGCACCCCACCTATTATCTGCAACGCTGCATCAGTAAAACAGCACAAGCATTACAAACCTGTATTAAGAAATTATTCAGCAGGGCATTTTGGTCCTAAAAACAACATGGTGTTAAGTGTGCGTTTCCCTCAAGCTTGTAACATTCACTGTCCCAGGAAAATACATCTATAGCCTGGAGCCACTCTCTTAAATTTGAGTATCTATGAACATTTATGTGCACCGTTACCTTGCATTCAACGCTGCTTCTTTGGAAGACTAAGCCTTGTTTAGGTCTCTTTTAGACGTCCTAACATTTCTGGTACTGGAAAAAGCAGTCCCGGAGATACCTGTGTATGTGTGTTTTAATACTTGTGGCCGCTGTGTGCCACATCAGTATCACACGTACCGGCACCTGGGAATCGGCACTACTGTTCACTCTGTTCCCTGGCGTCGGGTGCTAAAGACAGTGCACATCACGGTCCCCTGCTCACGCTGCAATCAGTGCTAGCAGGGGACAATATTGAGAGTTGTATTCTGCTGATAACAGCAAGAGCAGGCGGCTGCTGATGGGACTATTCATCAGCCGCCGCCTACGATATCAATAAATAATTTTAAAAAATGACATGGGGTTCCCCTGTATTTGTGATAACCAGCCAGGCAAAACTGACAGCTGCAGACTGTTACCCTCCGCTTTATCAAGGCTAGTTATCAAGAATAGAGGAGTCACCACGCCATATTTTATAATTATTTAAATAAATAATACAAATGGTGTGGGGCCATCCCTATTTTTGACAACCACCAAAGCTAAAGTAGACAGCTGGGGGTTGGTATTTTCAGGCTGGTAAGGGGCATGGATATTGGCCCCACCATCAGCCTAAAAATAGCAGCTTGCAGCCGCCCAGAAAGGCTGCGTCTATTAGATGCGCCAATTCTGGCGCTTTGCCCGGTTCTTCCCACATTGCACTATAGCAGTGGCAAGTGGGGTTCATATTTGTGGGGTTGATGTCACCTTTGTATTGTCCAGTGACATCAAGACCACAGCTTAGTAATGGAGAGGCATCTTTGACACAGATCCCTTACTAATCCTATAGTTGTATTGAAAGCGAACACACAGCCACAACAAAGTCCTTTATTTGAAACAAAAACGTGCGTTTTTCCTTTTTTTATTTAAAAATAACAAACAGTTATACTTAAGCCGGTTTCACATTAGCGTTTCTGTGCGCAGCGTAGGCCTGCATACTTTCCTTTAAGATCTGCATGCTTCTTGCGTACCTATTTTTAACATTGTGTACGCAGGGACATGCGTTGTATGCGGATGCGGCCCCGTGCGTCGTTTTGATGTGCCTTCCAAACGCAACACAATGCGTGCACAATGTTAAATATAGGTACACAAGACACATATGGATCTTAACCCTTTCACGACATGCGCCGTACATGTACTGCGCATGCCGTGAATCCCCCTTTGATGTGGGCTCCGGCGCTGAGCCCGCATCAAAGTCGCGACATGTCAGCTGTTTTGTACAGCTGACATGTGCGCGCAATAGCGGCGGGTGAAATCGCTATTCACCCGCCGCTATTAACCTGTTAAATGCCGCTGTCAAACGCAGACAGCGGCAATTAACTACCGCATTCGGCCGGGTGGCCGGAAATGACGTCATCGCCGACCCCTGTCACATGATCGGGGGTCAGCGATGTGTCAGGACAGTAACCGTAGAGGTCCTTGAGACCTCTATGGTTACTGATGCCGGCCTGCTGTGAGCGCCCCCCTGTGGTCGGCGCTCGCAGCACATTTGCATTTCAGCTACATAGCAGCGATCTGATGATCGCTGCTATGTAGCTGAGCCGATCAAGTGGTGCCAGCTTCTAGCCTCCCATGGAGGCTATTGAAGCATGGCACAAGTAAAAAAAAAATGTTTTTAAAAATATGAAAAAAATATAAAAAATATAAAAGTGTAAATCACCCCCCTTTCGCCCCATCCTAAATAAAACAATAAAAAAAAAAATCAAACATACACATATTTGGTATCGCCGCGTTCAGAATCGCCTGATCTATCAATTAAAAAAAAGCATTAACCTGATCGCTAAACAGCGTAGCGAGAAAAAAATCCGAAACGCCAGAATTACGTTTTTTTGGTCGCCACGACATTGCATTAAAATGCAATAACGGGCGACCAAAAGAACGTATCTGCGCCAAAATGGTATAATTAAAAACATCAGCTCGGCACTCAAAAAATAAGCCCTCACCCGACCCCAGATCATGAAAAATGGAGACGCTACGGGTATCGGACAATGGCACTTTTTTTTTTCTTTTAAGCAAAGTTTTGAATTTTTTTTCACCACTTGGATAAAAAATAAACTAGACATGTTAGGTGTCTATGAACTCGTAATGACCTAGAGAATCATAATGGCAGGTTAGTTTTAGCATTTAGTGAACCTAGCAAAAAAGCCAAACAAAAAACAAGTGTGGGATTGCACTTTTTTTGCAATTTCACCGCACTTGGAATTTTTTTCCCGTTTTCTAGTAAAAGACATGGTAAAACCAATGGTGTCGTTCAAAAGTACAACTCTCCCACAAAAAACAAGCCCTCACATGGCCATATTGACGGAAAAATAAAGTTATGGCTCTGGGAAGGAGGGGAGTGAAAAAAGAAAACGTAAAAGGGCCGCGACTTGAAGGGGTTAAGGAAAGAAGTACGTAGGCCTACACTGCGCAAAAATGCTAATGTGAAACCGGCCTTACCTAATGCCCATTCTATTGAAGCCCTCATCTCCTGTAATAAAACAAAAATAAAAAAAACAACCATATCCCTCACCTCTCCGTCGTTCTGTCCCACGCTGTAATACATGTCTCGGGATAAACCGTTTCAACCTGGACGGAGCCAAGATGCAACCGTCCAGGCTAAGAACCACTGAGTAATGAGCTGTTGCGAGCAGCATCAGTGAGCAGCGGTGACCTCATTGAGGTTACTGCAGTTCACTGAGGCTGAGTTCCCAGCTGGAGTAAACTGCAATGACCTCAGCACTGTGAGAAGATATCAGTGAGTTCACCGCAGATCAACGTGAGATTCTCATCAGCTGCCTGCTTTCGCTGTTATCAGTTGAATACAGCTCTCAACATTTGGAGCGTGAGTAGGGGAGAATGACAAGAGCGGTCTTCAGCACACGGAGCCGGGGAACAGTGCAAACAGTATTGCTGATCCCCCAGGTTCCAGGAGATGTCACACTGATGACACACGGATGTCATCTGTTTGTTATCAATGTGCGGGATGTTTTGCAGCCTGTGCTGCTGTTAAAAAGCAGACATCTTGCGTGTTTTGCCCGTGGACACGGTCTATGGAAATACATTGACGTGCACAGACCCATTCACTGACGTCTGAAAGAGCCTTTAGAGGTGCTGTCTGCTGAAGGCATCTCATTTAGATGACTTTTTTTTGTGAATGATTTCTCATAGAGAAAGGGGGGGCTGTTTTAAAGTCTAGGATCTAACTGGTAAGGACGGCGTCACACTAGGTGTATGAAAATACGGTCCGTTTTTTACGGCCGTAATACGCAGTAATTGTCCCAAAACACTGTTCCGTATTCAATGCGAGGATGCGATTTTTACACACAAATTTATCCGTGTGTCATCCAAATGGCTTCCGTACAGCGATTTTTTTTTTTTTTTTTTTTTTTTTTTTTTTTATTATTATTATTATTATTTTTTTTTTTTTTTTCTCGCGCAGGCTTGCAAAATGGACATATCATGGATCCATCGGCTCAACTATTCTTAAAAACATATATTCAGTGATTATATATATCAGCGCTAGATAGCAGAAAAGCCGGTAATTCAATTGCCGGCTTTTGCTATCTCCTTCACAAACCCGACAGGATATGAGACATGGTTTACATACAGTAAACCATCTCATATCCCTTCTTTTTTTGCATATTCCTCTTTACTAATGTAACAAGTGTCTGTGTAAAATTTGGGGTCTCTAGCTATTAAATTAAAGGGTTAAATCCCGGAAAAAATTGGCGTGGGCTCCCGCGCAAATTTTCTCCGCCAGAGTGGGAAAGCCAGTGACTGAGGGCAGATATTAATAGCCTAGAGAGGCACCATGGTTATTGGTCCCCCCCCCCCTGTCTAACAACATCTGCCCCCAGCCACCCCAGAAAAGTCACATCTGGAAGATGCGCCTATTCTGGCACTTAGCCTCTCTCTTCCCACTCCCGTGTAGCGGTGGGATATGGGGTAATGAAGGGTTAATGTCACCTTGCTATTGTAAGGTGACATTAAGCCAGGTTAATAATGGAGAGGCGTCAATTATGACACCTATCCATTATTAATCCAATAGTACGAAATGGTTAATAAAACACACACATTATTAAAAAGTGTTTTAATGAAAAAGACACATGGTGTTTTAATATTTTATTATACTCTTAATCCACCTAAAGACCCTTGTCACCTGAAATAAAGTTAAAAAAACCAAACAACAATATTCCATACCTTCCGTCGTTCAGTCTTGTCCCACGCTGTAAATCCATCTGAAGGGGTTAAATCATTTTACACCCAGGAGCTCAGCTAATGCAGCTGTGCTCCTGCCTGTAAAACTTGGTGAATGAATGGAATGCAGGGGAATGTACTGTAGTTACCTCGAGTCGCGGTGATGCGCCCTCTACTGGATGAACTCATATGAACTCGAGCGTGGGAAAATATTCAGAAAAGTTCCCAGGCTCGTGTTCATCCAGCAGAGGGCGCATCACCGCGACTCTAGGTAACTATGGTATGGTCCCTCTCTAGGCTATTAATATCTGCCCTCAGTCACTGGCTTTCCCACTCTGGCGGAGAAAATTGCACGGGAGCCCACGCCAATCTTTTCCGGGATTTAACCCTTTAATTTAACAGCTAGAGACCCCAAATTTTACACAGAGACACTTGTTAAATTAGTAAAGAGGAATATGCAAAAAAAGAAGGGATATGAGATGGTTTACTGTATGTAAACCATGTCTCATATCCTGTCGGGTTTGCGAAGGAGATAGCAAAAGCCGGCAATTTAATTACCGGCTTTTCTGCTATCTAGCGCTGAATTAAATATAAATAAAACTTGCTAGTGTGACGCCGGCCTTACATTTCTCATTGTGGAGAGTGACAAGCCAGGCCTGTGATGTCGGAGTAAAGGTACCTTCACACTAAGCGACGCTGCAGCGATATCGACAACTATGCCGATCGCTGCAGTGTCGCTGTTTGGTCGCTGGAGAGCTGTCACACAGACAGCTCTCCAACGATGCCGAAGTCCCCGGGTAACCAGGGTAAACATCGGGTTGCTAAGCGCAGGGCCACACTTAGTAACCCGATGTTTACCCTGGTTACCAGTGTAAATGTAAAAAAACAAACAGTACATACTTACATTCGCGTCTCCCGGCGTCCGCTTCCCTGCACTGTGTGAGCGCCGGCCCTAACAGCAGAGCGGTGACGTCACCACTGTGCTTTGCTTTCCGGCCGGCACTGACACACTCCGTGCAGGAAGCTCAGAGCAGCAGCGCGGACGCCGGGGGACGTGACAGACATCAGAGGGTGAGTATGTACTGTTTTTTTTTTTTTTTTACTTTTACAATGGTAACCAGGGTAAATATCGGGTTACTAAGCGCGGCCCTGCGCTTAGTAACCCGATATTTGCCCTGGTTACCATTGTAAAACATCGCTGGCATCGTTGCTTTTGCTGTCAAACACGACGATACACGCCGATCTGACGACCAAATAAAGTTCTGAACTTAAGACCAGCAGGTATCAACACACAAAATCCCATAATACTGAATTAGTAAAAATTGCATGGTAGGGCCATGTTCCTCACAAAAAACAACCATAATCCATGAATGAGCCTATATTTCACTACATATGGTAAAATTACCAATTCCAGGGTGCCCCCATCAGGCTTTCATATGGGAACGTAGTAAAGCAACCTTTATAGTATCATAACTATTTATTTTTTGGTAATTTTACTGTATATAGTGAAATATAGGTTGATTCATGAATTGTTGTTTTTTGTAAGGAACATATGGCGCTACCGTGCAATTTTTATTAATTGAGTATTATGGGATATCAAAGCAACCTGGGCTTCCATAACACCTCAGCAATGCCACATGCTGATTGCCTCCATGCCACGCTGCATTGATGCAGTAATTGATGCAAAAGGAGCCCCGACCAAGTACTGAGTGCATTTACTGAACATACATTTTAGTAGGCCAACATTTCGGATTTTAAAATAATTTTTGAAGCTGGTGTTATAGAGTATTCTAATTTACTGATATAATGACTTTTGGGTTTTCATTGGCTGTAAGCCATAATCAACAGAAATAAACACTTGAAATAGATCACTCTGTTAGTCTTTTCTGTAAAATATGTTTTCATATTTAAAAAATGTAATGAAATTGGATTTACATTTCATTAATATTATTAATCCTTAAAAGTCAGAAGCCTCACTAGAAAAGAGCCCGTCACTAACAGGCCAATAAAACTTAGCTTTATTAAAAATACTACAACAATTCAATATTCAACATGTCAAGAAGATTAAGGGTATGTTCACACGATCCTTTTTTCACTGTGGATTTTTCAGGTCCTTTTTTGGTAAAATCCGCAGTGAAATCCGCGGTGCTTTTCCTTGCGGGTTTTGATCCTTTTTCTACTGCGGATTCCACTGCGGGTTTCCAACTGCAGTTTCCTATTGGTGCTGCTGGAAACCCGCAGCGGAATCCGCAGAAATAATTGACATGGTACTTCTTTTTTCTGCAGGCAAATCCGCTGCGGATTTGCCTGGGGAAAAAAGGATCGTCGGCACAGCGGGTTTTGTTTTCCATTGGGTTACATTGTACTGTAACCTACATGGAAAAAAGCTGCGGATCCGCAGTGCAAATCCGCTGCGGATCCGCAGCAAAACCCGCAGCGTGTGAACATACCCTTAAGGCTATGTGCACACGTAGAATGGTTCACTGTGGATTTTTCCGCAGCAAATTTGATAAATCCGCAGGGCAAAAACACTGCATTTTTCCTGCAGATTTATTGCGGATTTACAGTGGTTTTTGTGCGGATTCCACTGCGGTTTTACACCTGCGGTTTTCTATTATGGAGCATGTGTAAAACCGCTGCGGATTCCGCACAAAGAATTGACATGCTGCGGAATGTAAACCGCTGCGTTTCCGCATGTTTTTTCCACAGCATGTGCACTGTGGATTGCGTTTCCCATTGGTTTACATTGTACCGCTGCAAAATCCGCAGCGTGTGGACGTAGCCTAAAAGAGATAAAGCTCAGTTGTTACGTTGGATATTATGTTAAAAAAAGTAAATAAGGACACACTCCATGCTTAATTCTTATGGGAGACAGCAGTGCAGGTTACAGTCACTTAAATACTATTCCTGAAAGGGAAACTGACAGCTTATATATACTAGAAATATTCAAAAAGATATTCTGGCACTCAAATTGTGAACTCAAGGAAATTTTTATTTATGGACTCTCACGAAAAAAAGAAAATTCACAAAGCCAACGTTTTGGACATATTAAGCCTTTTTTCAAGGTCTATCTGTATACATTTTAAAGAAAAAAATAATCATAAATATGAAAAATACTATTCATAAACAATAATAATTAAAAATAATCAACGGGGTACGATATAACATAGATTAAAATATGAATACAAATATCAACATGATTTGAAGAAGAAAATAATTGCATAGAATTAATAATTAGGACCATAAGTGATCCATATGAATTAGTTGCTTCCCAGGGACCATTTCTGCTGTTGTTGATGCCTCATGCTAAAGGATTTTTCATGTAATGTAATAGCACCAAAGAAGAGGTATATATACACTAGTGCTTTATGATAGAATCCGGATAAATATAAAAATTGTGTTAATGGGAGAATAATCCCTATGAAATGATAGAAGTAAGTCGATGAAAGGAAACAGATGACCCAAAGAAAAAAGAAAAACAGAATACGACAAATGAAAAAACTTTACAAGAGGTAAAACAAAAACAGATCAGAAAAAGGCAAGTGAGCCAAGTGGGCATAAAGGTAAAATATGGTGTGTATGAGCAGAACGTGCTGTGTGCAAGGAAGTAAACATGTCACTGATAAGGCACCCTAGGACCAAATGAATGTCCCACCAAATTATACAAAAATCACTGACTGTAGTGGAAAAGTAGTTAAACTTAACTTTTAATAATATTAATAATATATGTCATCCACTGTACTTGCGTGCAGTCTGTCCACCAGACCCCTAGATTACATCAATAGGGAGTTTGTGGAGGACACTAATACAAATATAATATATAATAGGACGGTGTATTGTCAGAGTCGTTGACACATAAATACTCAATAGTGAAACACCCTCTCCTGTTGTGAACTCTGTTTTTGGGCTCCCTCTTGTGGTCACAAGTGGTCCTGTGTGAGTGCTATCTTTGGGCTCCCTCTGGTGGCTCTTTTTGTCATTCTGCAGGTCTGTGGCTGGGATCAGCTGTCTCGTTATCTGCTGGTTGGTTTCCTATTTAGCTCACCTGGACTTTCAGTTGTTGCCTGCTGTCAATGTATTCAGTGCTATTTTGATCTTTCCTGACTACCTTCGTTATCAGTCTCTCCAAGAGAAGCTCAGTTTCTGTTTGTTCATTTTTTGATCATCAGTGTTCAATATGTTTCCTGGTTTATTATCAGTCCTTGTCCAGCTTGCTAATATGTGATTTCCTCGCTTGCTGGTAGCTCTAGGGGGCTGAGTTTCTCCCCTCACACCGTTAGTTGGTGTGGGAGTTCTTGAATTCTCAGCGTGGATATTTTGTATAGGGTTTTCTACTGACCGCACAGTTTCCTATCTGTCTTCTGCTATCTAGTATTAGCGGGCCTCATTTGCTGAATCTGTTTCATTTCTACGTTTGTATTTTCCCCTTACCTCACCGTTATTATTTGTTGGGAGCTTTCTATATCTTTGGGGTTATTTCTCTGAGGCAAGTGAGGTCTTACTTTCTTCTCTCTAGGGGTAGCTAGTTTCTCAGGCTGCGTCGAGACGTCTAGGAATTCAGGCACGTTCACCGGCTACCTTTAGTGTGTTCGGTTAGGATCAGAATTGCGGTCAGTCCAGTTACCATCTCCCTAGAGCTCGTTCTATGTTCAGTAACTTAGCTAGTCAGTTCAGTGATCCTCAGCCACTAAGGATCATAACAGTACAGCAGGCCAAAAAGTGTTTAATGCATTGCAGAAGTGGGATAAGAGAAGTCCTGAGTGCAATTTTTTTTTTTTCTCCCTTTGCTGCAGTCTGTCCAGCTTCTCTCATCCCCTTAATCTCTGGGTGGCTTTGAGTTCAGCTGCAGACATGGATAATCAGAGTCTGACTTCTAGTGTGGATCATCTTGCTGCAAGGGTGCAAAGCATTCAGGATTTTGTTGTTCACAGTCCTATGTCACAGCCAAAAATACCTATTCCTGAGTTGTTTTCTGGAGATAGATCTAGGTTTCTGAATTTTAAGAATAATTGTAAATTATTTCTTTCCTTAAGACCTCGTTCCTCTGGTGATTCCGCTCAGCAAGTTAAAATTGTTATCTCCTTGTTACGTGGCGACCCTCAGGATTGGGCTTTCTCCCTGGCGCCAGGAGATCCTGCATTGCTGAATGTGGATGCGGTTTTTCTGGCGCTTGGACTGCTTTATGAGGAACCTAATCTTGAGAACCAGGCAGAAAAGGCTTTGCTGGCCCTCTGTGAGGGACAGGATGAAGCAGAGGTGTATTGTCAAAAATTTCGGAAATGGTCGGTGCTTACTCAATGGAATGAGTGTGCCCTGGCTGCAAATTTCAGAGAAGGTCTTTCTGAAGCCATTAAGAATGTTATGGTGGGGTTCCCCACGCCTGTTAGTCTGAATGACTCAATGGCTTTGGCCATTCAGATTGATCGGCGTTTGCGGGAGCGCAAATCTGCGCACCATCTGGTGGTGTTTTCTGAACAGAGACCTGAGTCTATGCAATGTGACAGAATTCTGACCAGAATTGAGCGGCAAAGTCATAGACGTCAAAATGGGTTGTGCTTTTACTGTGGTGATTCTACTCATGTTATCTCAGCATGCTCTAAGCGCTTAAAAAAAAATCGCTAAACCTGTCACCGTTGGTACTATACAGCCTAAATTCATTTTGTCTGTTACTTTAATTTGTTCTTTGTCATCCTACTCGGTTATGGCTTTTGTGGATTCAGGTGCTGCCCTGAATCTGATGGATTTGTCGTTTGCCAGGCGCTGTGGTTTGGTCCTGGAGCCTTTAAAATTCCCTATTCCACTGAGGGGAATTGATGCTATACCATTGGCTGAGAATAAGCCTCAGTATTGGTCTCAAGTGACCATGTGCATGACTCCTGTACATCAGGAGGTGATTCGCTTTCTTGTGCTGCATAATTTGCATGATGTTGTCGTTTTGGGTCTGCCATGGCTGCAGGCCCATAATCCAGTTCTGGATTGGAAAGCTATGTCTGTGTCAAGTTGGGGTTGCCAGGGGATTCATGGCGATGCTCCTTTGGTGTCAATTGCTTCTTCCACTCCTTCTGAGGTCCCTGAGTTTTTGTCGGACTACCAGGATGTATTTGATGAGCCCAGATCCGGTGCCCTACCTCCTCATAGGGATTGTGATTGTGCTATAAATTTGATTCCTGGTAGTAAGTTCCCTAAGGGACGACTTTTTAATTTGTCTGTACCAGAACATGCCGCTATGCGGAGTTATATAAAGGAGTCTTTGGAGAAGGGACATATTCGGCCGTCCTCATCCCCTCTTGGTGCAGGATTCTTTTTTGTGGCCAAGAAGGATGGTTCTCTGAGACCTTGTATAGATTATCGTCTTCTAAATAAAATCACGGTCAAATTTCAGTATCCTTTGCCATTATTGTCTGATCTGTTTGCTCGGATTAAGGGGTCCAGTTGGTTCACCAAGATAGATCTTCGTGGTGCGTATAACCTTGTGCGTATTAAGCAGGGGGATGAATGGAAAACAGCATTTAATACGCCCGAAGGCCATTTTGAGTACTTGGTGATGCCTTTTGGACTCTCTAATGCTCCTTCTGTGTTTCAGTCCTTCATGCATGACATCTTCCGAGAATTTCTGGATAAATTTATGATTGTGTATCTGGATGACATTTTGGTCTTTTCTGAGGATTGGGAGTCCCATGTGAAGCAGGTCAGGATGGTATTTCAGGTCCTGCGTGCTAATGCCTTATTTGTGAAGGGCTCAAAATGTCTCTTCGGAGTACAGAAGGTTTCCTTTTTTGGTTTTATTTTTTCTCCTTCTACTATTGAGATGGACACAGTCAAGGTCCAGGCTATTCATGACTGGACTCGGCCTACATCTGTTAAGAGTCTTCAGAAGTTCTTGGGTTTTGCTAATTTTTACCGTCGCTTCATTGCTAATTTTTCTGGCGTGGTTAAACCCTTGACGGATTTGACCAAGAAGGGTTCTGATGTGACTAATTGGTCTCCTGCGGCCGTGGAAGCCTTTCAGGAGCTGAAGCGCCGGTTTTCTTCGGCTCCAGTTTTATGTCAGCCTGATATCTCTCTTCCTTTTCAGGTCGAGGTTGATGCTTCTGAGATTGGAGCTCGGGCTGTTTTGTCGCAGAGAAGCTCTGATTGCTCTGTGATGAAGCCTTGTGCTTTCTTTTCAAGAAAGTTTTCGCCTGCCGAGCGGAATTATGATGTTGGTAATCGGGAGTTGTTGGCTATGAAGTGGGCATTTGAGGAGTGGCGACATTGGCTCGAGGGAGCTAAGCATCGTGTGGTGGTCTTGACTGATCACAAAAATCTGATTTATCTCGAGTCTGCCAAGCGGCTGAATCCTAGACAGGCTCGTTGGTCGTTGTTTTTCTCCCGTTTCGATTTCGTGGTCTCGTACCTGCCTGGTTCGAAGAACGTGAAGGCTGATGCTCTTTCTAGGAGTTTTGTGCCTGACTCTCCGGGAGTTTCAGAGCCGGCTGGTATCCTCAGAGAGGGAGTGATTTTGTCTGCCATTTCCCCAGATTTGCGACGAGTGCTGCAGGAATTTCAGGCGGATAGACCTGACCGTTGCCCACCAGAGAGACTGTTTGTCCCAGATAGATGGACCAGCAGAGTTATTTCCAAGGTTCATTCTTCGGTGTTGGCAGGTCATCCTGGGATTTTTGGTACCAGAGATTTGGTGGCTAGATCCTTCTGGTGGCCTTCCTTGTCGCGAGATGTGCGTTCCTTTGTGCAGTCCTGTGGGATTTGTGCTCGGGCTAAGCCTTGCTGTTCTCGTGCCAGCGGTTTGCTTTTGCCTTTGCCTGTCCCGAAGAGGCCTTGGACGCACATTTCCATGGATTTTATTTCGGATTTTCCAGTCTCTCAGAGAATGTCTGTCATCTGGGTGGTGTGTGATCGTTTTTCTAAAATGGTCCATTTGGTGCCCTTGCCTAAGTTGCCTTCCTCCTCCGATTTGGTTCCTCTATTTTTTCAGAATGTGGTTCGCTTGCACGGCATCCCTGAAAATATTGTGTCTGACAGAGGATCCCAGTTTGTGTCCAGATTTTGTCGGATCTTTTGTGCTAAGATGGGCATTGATTTGTCTTTTTCGTCTGCCTTCCATCCTCAGACGAATGGTCAAACCGAGCGAACTAATCAGACCTTGGAAACTTATTTAAGATGTTTTGTTTCTGCTAATCAGGATGATTGGGTTACTTTTTTACCATTGGCCGAGTTTGCCCTTAATAATCGGGCTAGTTCTGCTACTTTGGTTTCGCCTTTTTTTTGTAATTCTGGCTTTCATCCTCGTTTTTCCTCGGGTCAGGTGGAGCCGTCTGACTGTCCTGGGGTGGATTCTGTGGTGGATAGGTTGCAGCAGATTTGGAACCATGTGGTGGACAATTTGAAGTTGTCACAGGAGAAGGCTCAGCGCTTTGCCAACCGCCGTCGCGGTGTGGGTCCCCGACTTCGTGTTGGGGATTTGGTATGGCTGTCTTCTCGGTATGTTCCTATGAAGGTCTCCTCTCCTAAGTTCAAGCCTCGCTTCATCGGTCCTTATAAGATTTTGGAAATCCTTAACCCTGTGTCATTTCATTTGGACCTCCCAGCGTCGTTTGCCATTCATAATGTGTTCCATAGGTCTTTGTTGCGGAGGTATGTGGTGCCTGTGGTTCCTTCTGTTGAGCCCCCTGCTCCGGTGCTGGTTGAGGGCGAATTGGAGTACGTGGTGGAGAAGATCTTGGATTCTCGTATTTCTAGATGGAGGCTTCAGTATTTGGTTAAGTGGAAGTGCTATGGTCAGGAGGATAATTCCTGGGTTGTCGCCTCTGATGTTCATGCGGCCGATTTGGTTCATGCCTTCCATGTTGCTCATCCTGATCGCCCTGGGGGTTTTGATGAGGGTTCGGTGACCCCTCCTCAAGGGGGGGGGGTACTGTTGTGAACTCTGTTTTTGGGCTCCCTCTTGTGGTCACAAGTGGTACTGTGTGAGTGCTATCTTTGGGCTCCCTCTGGTGGCTCTTTTTGTCATTCTGCAGGTCTGTGGCTGGGATCAGCTGTCTCGTTATCTGCTGGTTGGTTTCTTATTTAGCTCACCTGGACTTTCAGTTGTTGCCTGCTGTCAATGTATTCAGTGCTATTTTGATCTTTCCTGACTACCTTCGTTATCAGTCTCTCCAAGAGAAGCTAAGTTTCTGTTTGTTCATTTTTTGATCATCAGTGTTCAATATGTTTCCTGGTTTATTATCAGTCCTTGTCCAGCTTGCTAATATGTGATTTCCTCGCTTGCTGGTAGCTCTAGGGGGCTGAGTTTCTCCCCTCACACCGTTAGTTGGTGTGGGGGTTCTTGAATTCTCAGCGTGGATATTTTGTATAGGGTTTTCTACTGACCGCACAGTTTCCTATCTGTCTTCTGCTATCTAGTATTAGCGGGCCTTATTTGCTGAATCTGTTTCATTTCTACGTTTGTATTTTCCCCTTACCTCACCGTTATTTGTTGGGGGCTTTCTATATCTTTGGGGTTATTTCTCTGAGGCAAGTGAGGTCTTACTTTCTTCTCTCTAGGGGTAGCTAGTTTCTCAGGCTGCGTCGAGACGTCTAGGAATTCAGGCACGTTCACCGGCTACCTTTAGTGTGTTCGGTTAGGATCAGAATTGCGGTCAGTCCAGTAACCATCTCCCTAGAGCTCGTTCTATGTTAAGTAACTTAGCTAGTCAGTTCGGTGATCCTCAGCCACTAAGGATCATAACACCCTCCACTCATTCACTACCTCACTGTATACCTAGTGATGAGGGAGTGTTCCACTAGGTAACATTTACTATGAGATGTGCTTAGTAATTATTGCTCTATGCCCTTATCCTGAGGAAATTACACTGTCATTACTAATTACTGATAGTATAATATCTAGGAATTGCCTATCAGTAAATTAAAGTGCAGAACTTATTGCACATTATCCCCATTGGACATACCAAAGTGACATTAAGGCTCTTGATGACAAGCCAATATCAGCATTTAATCATTTACACATCACTCAATGTGTCAATCTCATCAAAGATTCAGTGGTTAAATATACAACACACCACCTAATGTTCTGATCCAGTGTCGCTATATTTAAAATACCACAACTTTAAGCTCCTTAAACATAATAAGACAAAGTAGTGACATCGCGTGACTAAATGAATCGCAAATTGCCTCTTCTGAGAAAAAGAGGACTTAACTCTATAGCGCCACCTGTTGGAAGTAGGATCCCTACTTCCAACAGGTGGCGCTATAGAAATAAGTCCTCCTTTTCTCTGAAGAGGCAATTTGCATATTTAATTTCCCACAGGAGCATTGCACGGCGAATAAGCCTCCTTACCTTGACAAGCCAGCTGGTATGTCACTCTCCATAAGGAGAAATGTTACCCCTTAGACCCCAGTCCAGAGCCTCTCACCTCTCCAAATCAGTTCTCATGCTTCGCACTGACGAGGGCCAACAGCTCGAAACACCGTGTCTGCGAATTGAGCTACTGATTTGGCTTTTATCCTAAGTCGTATTGCAAGACTCGTTAAAGGGTTGATTGTGACTTGTAGGATCGCTACTTCCAGCAGGTGGCGCTATAGAGTTAAGTCCTCTTTTTCTCAGAAGAGGCAATTTGCATATTTAATTTCCCAGAGGAGCACTGCACGGCGAATAAGCCTCCTTACCTTGACAAGCCAGCTGGTATGTCACTCTCCATAAGGAGAAATGTTACCCCTTAGACCTAAATGAATCTCCTCATTCCAATTCCGCCACTAGAGGTCACCCCCCATGAGCACATACTGTCCCTGTAACCCGATATGGGGCTGATCAGTTCACAACCTAGCATCGGTGCTGAGCCCTGATAATGGGCTCTGTAGCACCCAGGCAATGGGTAAACCCTCAACACGTTTCGCCCTTCGCTATTATAGAAGGGTACATCAGGAGGCTTATAGGTTCACACAGGAGCGTCATACTCCCAGCCATGGAGGCTGTTAGATGGGTACGTCGGTGTGGTCTGGGGACGCTATTGGCTAAGACAAGACATTGAAGACTGCTACCAGTTTGCCCAGAGAGTATATGTTTATTAGTTTATTGGTAAGGGCGATTTTTACCTGGATAGGTGTTCCCTGATGGGTTGTCCAATTTCTTGTTCACTTTTTGAAGCTTTTAGTTCCCTTTTGGAATGGGTGGTGAGGGATACTTCTAGCATTCAGTCCGTCACTTCCTCAGGGCCAAAGATGGCAGATTTCCACAAAATGCATCGGCACAAAAAAGCTTTAAAGAACATTTCCATCGTGTGCGGTCAGCGCAGATACATTGAGAAACCCGGTCTTCTCCTTCCTTCTTTGTGACATTGGTATCCACGGGAGTCTGCAGCAACCACTGTTTCTTAAGGTACCTTCACACGAAACGACTTTACAACGAGAACGACAACGATCCGTGACGTTGCAGCGTCCTGGATAGCGATATCGTTGTGTTTGACACGCAGCAGCGATCTGGATCCTGCTGTGATATCGCTGGTCGGAGCTAGAAGTCCAGAACTTTATTTGGTCGTCAGATCGGCGTGTATCGTCGTGTTTGACAGCAAAAGCAACGATGCCAGCAATGTTAAACATGGAGCTAACGACCTGTGAGAACGATAAGTGCGTCACCGCTACGTCACAGGATCGCTCCTGCGTCGTTCTGGAGCTGCTGTGTTTGACATCTCTACAGCGATGTAAACAGCGACGCTGCAGCGATCAGATCGTTGTCGTTCTCGTTGTAGAGTCGTTTCGTGTGAAGGTACCTTTATATTCTTCAAGGGGTTGTGACCTTTCACAACCTCTAAAGGTGAGTGCACCTACCGCGTATTGTCATCCAAATTATCCCTTTTTTTATCGCCCTATGCTGAAAATCTCGGCTTATACACGAGTATATACAGTACTTTCTCTGTATTGCTGGCTCTGACTTCACAGGCAGATTGTACCGTTACATTGTATACATCAGCGTATTTTTATGTCTCTGTATTCTAAAGGGAGAATAAGAGATTTTTTTAATCTTATAAAATTACTAAAAATTAATGAAAAACACTTAAAATATTGTAACTTTAATGCACGTAATAATAAAAAAATGAATTAATAAAAAAATAATACAAAATAATAATATCAACAAATAACACGTACACATTTATTGTCACTGTAATCCGCCCATCAGTGATTAAACTATTTATGGAGATTGGTAAATGGCATAAAATTAATGGCGTGATTGATTTTTTTTTCTACTAAACCCAGAAAAAATATAATAGAAATGTAACGCTGAGGCCGTGTTCACATGTAGCATCAATGCAGCATTTTTCTACTGCTTGTTTTTCTGCAGGTGACCGCATCACACAATGCAGTAACAAACTTCTCTGATTATTGCGTGTCTTCTGCTTTTTTTTATGCGTGTTCCCCCATATTTTAAGCACTTTTGGTGCAGATGTGAAGCTGCATTTTTAGTGCTTTTTAATACTACAGAAAAGCTTTGATTCCGCGCTTAGTAATGTAACAGCATTTTTTTCTTCATGCATTTTTTTTCAGAAGAAGCCTGTAGAGAAAAAATGCACCAAAACCGCAGAGTTCAGCGGCGCCTTTAGATGCACTGAAGGCGAAGATTTCATGGAATCACATCCACTAGTCATAGACTCTTAGTCCATGTTCACATGTAGCGTAAATGCTGCGTTTTTTTGCATGGAAATTCTACATAGAGCTACATAAAGATATGAAAGTTCTGGAGGATCCGTGTCATGTCGGACGCTGTTCAGACCAGGTCGTCCGACAGACAGCGGTAATTCCGCTTTTGTCCACTATGCGCTCATTGGCGTCGTCTAGATTTTATCTAGCTGGTCCGGGGGTTAATTTACCTGGTGCTCGGATTGGAAGCTGGGCCATGCCCACTGCCTTTAAATATTTCTCCTGAACATTGGGCGTCGCCGATTATAGCTTCTGTCTTGTGCTTGGTTATGTCGGTCTGGTGTGGTGGTCTAGGAAAAGGAGTAACGTATCTGGTGGTGTATATTTCCCTTTGTCATATTTTCCTCCCTCCTATATTTGTATTTGTTTTGCCCTGTGCATTTACTGTATATTCCTGAGTGACTGCGGCGTGGTGTATATTTTCTGTTATCCTTGTCTGTGCTAACTGTGGGTGCTGGTTAGAGGTCTCTTCACTGGGAGGTGGGTTGAGGTTTCAGCCTAGGGTTGAAACAGGAGACAGGGAGAGGGTGGAGGCCCAGACATGCACACCTTCAGTGTAAACTCTGGGTTGAGGGTCAGTCAGGGTTTCCCAGAGTTGAGGGAAATCGCAGGGGCCTGGGTTATTAGCTCTTGCCTACCTAGGCTTCCCGTGACATTATAATCGGCCAACATTATTTGAATTCCATGGATCCCATGACTTCCGTAACCCGCCAGTTGAGGGCACTATTACTACAGGTCACTGAGTTGAGGGGGGCAGTGCAGCATCAGGGACTAGCAGTATCTAATGTGCAAGCTGAATCTGCAGGTAGAGTTACTGAGCCTAAGTTTCCTTTGCCTGAAAAGATTACTGGGGAACGCAGTAAATTTGTTATTTTTCGTGAAGCTTGCAAACTGTATTTTCGGATGCGTCCGATCTCCTCAGGTAATGAGGCTCAGCGTGTGGGCCTGGTGTTGTCATTATTAAACGGTGATCCCCAAGCATGGGCGTTTTCTTTGCCTCTGATTCTGCTGCATTTAACTCAGTGGAGAGGTTTTTTTTTCTGCTCTTGCACACATTTACGATGACCCTGACAGAATGGCTCTAGCAGAATCTAAGATACGTGCTATTCGCCAGGGGTAGCGTGTTGCAGAGGATTACTGTTCTGAATTTCGCCGCTGGGCGGTTGACACACACTGGAATGATCCAGCGCTGCGGAGTCAGTTTATTCATGGGGTTTCTGGAAGGGTTAAAAAAGCCCTCCTGATGTACGAGACTCCTGCTTCTCTAGATTCCGCTATGAGTCTTGTTGTCCGCATTGATCGCCGTTTGCGTCAGGGGGAGCATGAGACACCGCCTATGGGAGAAGGTGTAGGTTCATGTGAGGTTGCTGCAGGTGAGCCCACGGAGCCTATGCAAATTGCAGGGGTGTCACATGTTAAGCATCGAGCCCCTGTGCTCAGAAAGCAGGGCGCCTGTTTTTACTGCAGTAAAACTGGTCATTTTATTAATATCTGTCCTCTGCTGTCAAAGAAAAACGCAACGGCGGAAAAACTTCTAAGCTCAGAGGGTGTGGAGGAGTCCAATCTGAGCTTATGTATATCCTCCATGATGGTTTCTCAGTGCATGCTCCCTGCCAAAGTTGTCGCTGGCAGAGAGCTGCCAATCACTGTTTTCGTGGATAGTGGTTCTGCCACAAATCTCATTGATGAGGAGTTTGCACGCACTGCTGGTTTTAGGATTGAAAAACTGCCTCATCCTATCCGCGTGGTCACCATCAATTCTGCTCCTCTCCCACAGGGGGAGATTACTGAGTTTGTGGCTGAGGTTAATTAACATTGGGGTTCTTCATTTCAAGCAGGTTACATGTAAGGTGCTCAAGAGTCTTCCGGCACAATTGGTTCTGGGTTTTCCATGGTTGTCTACACACAACCCGGTTATTGACTGGAAAACTCAGGACATAATTCAGTGGAGTGATTTCTGTCAGGAGAATTGCTTGGCCACATGTGTTTCTGCTGTGACTTCAAGCGTTCCTGAGTCACTTCTGGATTATGTGGATGTGTTCTCTGAGAAGGGTTGTTCAGAGTTGCCACCACATCGCTCCTATGACTGTACTATCAGGTTTAAACCAGGGGCCAAATTGCCTAAAGCAAGGATGTTTAACATCTCCGGTCCAGAGAGACAGGCGCTAAAGGATTACATTGCTGAAAGTTTGAGCAAAGGGCACATCAGGCCTTCATCCTCACCAGTGGCAGCAGGGTTCTTCTTTGTTAAAAAGAAAGATGGTGGACTACGGCCGTGTCTGGATTTCAGGGAGTTAAACCAGATTACGGTTCGTGATCTATACCCTATGCCATTGATACCGGATTTGTTCAACCAGGTGGCAGGTGCTAAGTGGTTTACCAAGCTTGACCTCAGGGGGCGTACAACCTCATAAGAGTCCGTCGAGGTGATGAGTGGAAGACGGCTTTTAATACCCCTGAGGGTCATTTTGAAAATTTGGTGATGCCATTTGGGTTGACAAATGCACCTGCAGTGTTTCAACATTTCATTAATGATGTGTTCTCGCATGTTTTGGGGAAATTCGTTATTGTGTACCTAGATGACATGCTCATATATTCTTGCGACCGTGATACTCATTTAGATCATGTCAGGCAGGTGTTACAGCTTCTCAGAGAGAATAAGCTATATGCAAAACTGGAGAAATGTGTATTTTCGGTGCAGGAGTTGCCTTTCTTGGGCTATATTGTGTCTGCTTCTGGTTTTAAAATGGACACCGCTAAGGTGCAAGCGGTGTTGCATTGGGAACGGCCTGATAACCTAAAAGCACTTCAGCGGTTCCTTGGGTTTTCTAACTACTATAGGAAGTTTATCAAGGATTTTTCTATCATTGCTAAACCGCTAACTGACATGACTAAAAAGGGTACCAATTTCTCCATTTGGCCTGAGGCTGCTGTGTGCGCATTTGAATCTCTTAAGAACAGGTTTGTTTCGGCTCCCATTCTTGTGCAGCCAGATGTATCGAAACCTTTTGTTGTAGAAGTCGATGCGTCTGAGGTTGGTGTGGGGGCAGTGCTGTCACAAGGCTCATCCTTGAGCGGTTTGCGTCCATGCGCCTATTTTTCCAAGAAACTGTCGCCCGCCGAACGTAACTACGATATCGGCAACAGAGAGTTGTTGGCAATCAAATTGGCCTTTGAGGAATGGCGACACTTCTTGGAGGGGTCGGGTCATCAGGTTACTGTTATTACCGACCCTAAGAATTTGCTTTATTTGGAGTCTGCCAAGCGTCTGTCTCCCAGGCAGGCTCGCTGGGCATCGTTTTTCACGCGGTTCAACTTTGTTGTCACTTACAGACCTGGTTCTAAAAACACTAAGGCGGATGCTTTGTCCAGGTGTTTTCCGGGGGGGAGAGCCTCGGGAAGATCCAGTACCCATCCTCCAAAAGGGTGTTGTGGTTTCGGCTCTCACTACCGAGGTTGAGGCTGAGATTGACGAGGCCCAGGAGGAGGTACCATCTGAGCTTCCCGTCAACAAAACGTTTGTACCGCTTCATCTCCGCTTAAATGTTTTGGCGGAGCATCATGATGCTGTTCTGGCTGGCCATCCAGGGGTTAGGGGTACCTTGGAGATGGTGTCACGTCGGTTTTGGTGGCCCAAGATCCGTCAGGACGTGGTCTCATACGTGTCAGCTTGCACCACGTGCGCTAGGACTAAGACGCCCCGCTCCCGTCCTGTTGGCACACTACTTCCTCTCGAGGTACCTAGTAAGCCATGGACGGAAATCTCCATGGATTTTATCACGGACTTGCCCTCGTCAGCTGGGAACACGGTCATCTTGGTGATTGTTGATCGGTTCTCAAAAATGTCGCACTTTGTGTCTTTGCCTTCATTGCCTAACGCTAAGACTCTGGCTCAGGTATTTGTGCAGGAGGTGGTCAGACTTCATGGGGTTCCGTCTGACATCGTTTCTGATAGGGGGTCTCAGTTTGTGGCAAAATTTTGGAAAGCATTTTGTTCACGGCTGGGGATCAAGTTGTCTCATTCTTCGGCGTTTCATCCTCAATCAAATGGTCAGACCGAGCGTATGAACCAAAATTTGGAACAGTACTTACGCTGCTTTGTTTCAGATAACCAGGAGGAGTGGTCGAAGTTCCTTCCTTTGGCTGAGTTTGCCATCAATAATCACCGCCAGGAGTCGTCCGGGGAGTCTCTGTTTTTTTGTGTTTATGGGCTTCATCCTCAATTTTGTACCTTGAGTCAGAGGGGCTCTTCCGGCGTTCCGGAGGAGGACCAGTTAGGACCACAATTGTCATCAGTCTGGAGGAGAGTTAAACAGCGCCTGTTGAGCGTGGGTGCTAGGTATAAAGGTGTGGCTGACAGTAGGCGTGTGCCAGGTCCGGACCTGAGTGTGGATGACTGGGTGTGGTTATCCACAAAAAACACAAGACTTAAAATACCATCCCTTAAATTGGGTCCTAGGTTTATTGGTCCATTTAGGGTCGCCGCTGTCATTAACCCAGTAGCGTACCGGTTGGAGCTTCCTACGGTGTATAAAATACACAACGTGTTCCACAGATCGTTGTTAAAGAAGGTGGTGGGTCTTGTGGACGTGACACCAATGCCTTCTCCAGTCTTGGTGGATGGTAATTTGGAATTTGAAGTCTCCAAGGTGGTTGACTCTCGTGTAGTGCACCGCACTTTACAGTACTTGGTACACTGGCGTGGTTATGGGCCTGAGGAGAGGTCCTGGGTTCCAGCCTCGGACGTTCATGCGGATCGGCTGGTCAGGTTGTTTCACCGCCGCCATTCGGACAAGCCGGGTCCTGTAAGCCGTGAGGGCCCTGGGGTCCCTCGTAGAAGGCGGGGTACTGTCATGTCAGACGATGTTCAGACCAGGTCGTCTGACAGACAGCGGTAATTCCGCTTTTGTCCACTATGCGCTCATTGGCGTCGGCTAGATTTTATCTAGCTGGTCCGGGGTTAATTTACCTGGTGCTCGGATTGGAAGCTGGGCCATGCCCACTGCCTTTAAATAGTTCTCCTGAACATTGGGCGTCGCCGATTATAGCTTCTGTCTTGTGCTTGGTTATGTCGGTCTGGTGTGGTGGTCTAGGAAAAGGAGTAACGTATCTGGTGGTGTATATTTCCCTTTGTCATATTTTCCTCCCTCCTATATTTGTATTTGTTTTGCCCTGTGCATTTATTGTATATTCCTGAGTGACTGCGGCGTGGTGTATATTTTCTGTTATCCTTGTCTGTGCTAACTGTGGGTGCTGGTTAGAGGTCTCTTCACTGGGAGGTGGGTGGAGGTTTCAGCCTAGTGTTGAAACAGGAGACAGGGAGAGGGTGGAGGCCCAGACATGCACACCTTCAGTGTAAACTCTGGGTTGAGGGTCAGTCAGGGTTTCCCAGAGTTGAGGGAAATCGCAGGGGCCTGGGTTATTAGCTCTTGCCTACCTAGGCTTCCCGTGACAATCCGACTGAATGAACAAAAAAATAAGTCAACAGGTCCCAACTAGAGATGAGCAGGATGCATAGATGACGTCCTGCTAGCACTGGTTAATCAAAAGTCCGCTGGGGAGGCTGGAAGGTAAGAGATTTGCTGCCTCCTGTCCAGCCACCAGGTAGCACTGACTTGCACACTGGACCATAGTCCTGTGAATCCATCCGCTCATCTCTAGTCCAAACTGTCCTGGATACAGCAAACAGTCCCGGATTTGGGTCTACACCCTGCAGTCTCGGGTGTCTGCTGAATTTCCCTCACTGCTACCGTCCCTCTGACATCTCCTTCTGCTGGGGGAGAAAGAAATGGTAAATGGGAGTGAATTGGGGTGTGGTCAGGGCGTATCTAAATTTTCCGCCACGCACGGCATAATTTTTCTCTTTCTGATCTTCAAAAGTTGGGAGGTATGGCCGGTGTACTGTTTCCCTGCACAGTTAATAAATCTGAAGGGAAATAGCTGTTTCAGCTGCAAGATAAAATGATTGTGCAGGGAAACGGTATAAAGGCCATAGTGGCACAGGGCTGCTGCAGTTTAAAGTGGCAGCTCGACTGCCACATGTGAATTCATCTTTATGGCTCTGTAGGGAGGTGTACGCAGTCAGCGGTTTCTTTTGCGTGTCTGTAAGGAAATGTCGGGACTGTCACCAATATTCCAGGGGGAAGAGGTTTCTGACTGCCACAGTTCTGAACACCTGATCGCTGAGGGCGGGTCCGACATAAACAGCAGTTTGAGCTGGAAGACGGGACACTTGGCAGGGAACGAGCTTGTGAGCAGTGAGAAGGTTGACTTCTTCTTGACGGACCCACGCCAGCTAGCTATACCTGTGTTCCCGACTAGCGATACTGCCGACACGTACTACCCTCAGCCCAGAGAGACATCCATGCCGGGTAGTGACCAGGATAGAGTGTGTACCTTGGCTCTGTTCATCACCGCGGAGGCACTGCTTAGTCTCATCTGTGGCTGTGTCCGCTGGACTGCGTGCTTCTACTGTGGCCTTGTCTACTGAACTTTCTGCCTCTTCCACTGTGCTGCTGAACTTTACCCCACCGTGTGCCCAGACCAGGAGGTCACGTGCCGAAAGACCCAGAGGATTTATCATCACAAGGAGACAGTGCATCGCCCTTCTACGGGACCGGATCGAAGACATCTCGTGCCGCCTGCGGCGCTTTCTTTTGGTAGAGATACTCAAATAATAGCCAAATGGGGCATACTAATGCCTCTTTTAAATGTGACTCTGGCACCCTGAAGTTAATTCTTTAAGGGAGACAGAGTCATGTTTCCTACAATTATGCATACTGCACAGTCACTACGACCTAAAATCTCTGAAATGGCATTTTTGATTAAGGATTTAAAATCTATGGGATGAGGAACAGACAGGAGCACATTGACAATCCAACCCCTCCTGGAACTGTCCAAGACCTGTACAGGAGCCTCAACATCGCCAGAGTTCAAGCCCCTACCAGGGGGCAAACCCGGCTGCTCTGATGCTTAAGATCGCAGGTCATCTTCATCCTCAGAGCCCGGTCCCCTGTTTAACCAGGAGACCGCAGCGACTGAGGTGCTTGCTTGCAGGCTTATTCTCGGCGTCGCTGAAACTGTTGAGCGGTGAATGTAGAAGAGAGTACCAGGCTGCAAGTGCTGCTGAAGCATCGGGTCTGGATCTGCCGAGACCGTGCCTCATGTTGCAGGGGGGAAAGAAATTGAGGACGGAGGAGACCCATGACCTGCAGAGAGGGGGTGTGGTGAGTCAGTATAGTATAAGGAGGTTTGTACGGCAACAGAGACGGGCTTCCCAGAGGCGTAGCTAGGGGTTCATCTCAGGGGGGGCGAAACGTGTGTGGGCCCCTAACAGGCTGACATATCATTAGTGCAAAGTATGCGGCAGCACATGGTCCCAAGAGTTAAGGGGGCCCATTTCTACCTCTAAAATAGGTGCAATTTTGTATTTTTAGAAGTTCTTGGGCTGCAAAGGGCCCATATATTGTTCTTGCACATGGGCCCTTTTCTGTCTGTGCCCACCTGTGGCCCTTAACCAGGTAACCATGATTGTAACTACGGTGGGTATAGGGGAACCTCAGGAGATGACCGCACTATTATTGAAAATAAATCTCTATACAATAACCAGCACTGATATTACCGCCATACGGTAATACCATATAGTGGTAGATACCAGTCCTGCATGACACACAGTTATAGATGGTGACTTACAGAGGACGTTCTTTCCGGTGGAGCCATTCACTTTTCCCATCTTTTCCACCTGGCCCAGACTGACAAACAGTGTATACTATTGTAGCGCCCCCACTGCCGCAGGGCCGAGGGGTACCCGGTAGCGGGCCTCTGAGTCTCTGCTCTGGGGTTGTCACGGTGGCTAGACCCGGTCCGTGACCCTGCTGAGGGGCGTACAATGATAGGTGTGCGTGATGGTGATGATGTTGTAGTGGTGCGGTGCAGGTTGCAGTAAATAACGAGGACACCAGGTTGCAGTCTCTTTACCTCTTTACTGAAGGCTTCAGGATCCTCAATCCGGAATACGGTTAACCGGGCTGCGCAAGCCTGACCGGTCCGATGGCACATCCAGAGCGCCCTTTGCAGGTGGAAATCTGTGCCTACCTTCTAGCGCTTGTGTGTTGTAGTCCTTCCCTGCTAAGCACCACGGGATAGTCCTCACAACTGTTGTCTGTTTCTCGTGTTTCCTCACAACTCGATTCTGGTGTTCTTCCACGTCCCCCAGATCTTATGGTTAGGACGCACCCGTATGACGGGGAGGCTCGGAGCTCTTCCGGGACTCTAGCGTCGCCCCACTCCTGTTGTTACCCCCCTGTGTCTTCCTAGGTCAATTGGGTGAGACAGCCCGCCTATAACTGACTGTCCTGCCATAGGTTTGAAGTTTGGCCTGGAGCTCTATACTTCCTCGGCGTTCCGGCCACCGGTTATGCGCCTCAGTAGGATGTTGCCTCGTCTTACAGCACGACTCCTACTGGTATTCTCCTTGTTGCGTTGATCTCGTTTCTCACTCAGCACAATATACCTCGCCTCTTGTCCTTTCTTGGGGTACCGCCGCGATCAAGTGCAGGTGCGGTCCCGTAACGTTCTCTCTGGTTGCTAGGCCTCTGTCAGGATCCCACCCCTGACAGGGACCCCTCCGAATCTTCCCCTACAACACCCTCTGCCACAAGGTGTTGCCTGGTTCCAACCCAGTCAGCTTTCTCCTCTAACTTCCTGCCTAACCCCCAGTTTTACCAGATTGTGAGGAGTGGCCTAATACATAGTACCCTTAGCTCCCCCTGGAGGCCAGACTGTGAAATGTATTGGTGTCTGTGATACCTGGTCAGATGAACTCCTTCAGTGCCATCAGACGTACCATAGCCCCCCTTAGCGGCGGAGCATCAGTACTGCAACGACCAGGACTCTGGGGCGCTACACTATTACTTCAACATTTTTCAGTCACCGCTCTGTGTATAGAGTGGCGGCTGTAACTGATGCCCAGGGACAGACTGACAGCCGCTACAGCACTATCTGCCACCCAGTAGTTAGGCTTCAATGCTTCGTCAGTGCCTACTTAATATTTAGGAGTCCCCCTATGTACAGTAATAATGGCCCCAGCATCGCTCATGAGAGCAGGAGGTCATGTGACGATTTTCTTCTATTGAGAGAAGTCAAACTTGTCTAGTCAACACGTGCAAATAGCAAACGTGGTCGCATGACCGCCTGATCACACCAGTGGTCTTGGGGTCTCATGACGGCAGGTGCACCCCATCATGATTTGGCAGGCTGTAGAGTGACTGCAGACAATTATCCCAAGCCTTTAATAACTTGAAGGGAACCTGTCACCCCCCCCCCCCCCCCCAGGGCCTATTAAGGTAAAAGAGCCACCTTCTTCAGCACTAAGGCTGCATTCTGTGAAGGTGGCTCTTATGTTTTTATCCCTAATAACGCTGAAATATTCACTTTTATAAATTGTGCGCCATACCAGTATTGAGTCCGGGGGGTACGTTTTCTCCCCCTGACTCAGCTACCTCGCAGCCGTTCATCATCCCACCGAGCACCGCCGCATTTCGGTCTTGTGCCGTCACCGGCGCTCTGCAATTATTTCTCGGGCATGCGCGCTGCCCTGGAACTTATATCAAGTGATGTAAGTAGATCGCACCTGCGCACAGCGCCAGATTCCCAGCCCCGCAGTGTGAATAAATCATAACACACTGCGGGGCGGGATCTTGGTCCTCCGCTACACGCAGGCGCGATATCAGTACATCAGCTGATGTGAATTCCAGAGCAGCGCACACGGCGCATGCCCGAAAAATGAGAGCCTAGCCCAGGCATCGGCGCCCGGTGGGATGAAGGACGGCTGGCAGGCGGTTGTGTCCGGGGATAAAAGACGTACCCCCCAGACTCAATACAGGTATGGCACGCAATTTATAAAAGTGAATATTTCAGCGTTATTAGGGATCAAAAACATAAGAGCCACCTTCACAGAATGCAGCCTTAGTGCTGCTGAAGGTGGCTGGCTCTATTACCTTAATAGGCCCTGGGGAGGGTGACAGGTTCCCTTTAATAATTTAATTATAAGCAATGTATTCTTATAACATAGAATGCAGCCCGTGGTTACTGTATTGTTATACTTGTTAGGGGGCAGACAGACGGACGTATTTCTCATGTGAGGATCGCATCGCAATCCTCGGACTGACCGTCGGCTCTCCTGACCTGAGGCTGACAGTTGCATAGTAATTTATCACGCTGTCAAGCTTATGTCAGGAGAGGTGTCAGGGCCAGTCTGAGGATTGCAATGCGATCGTCGCATGAGTTATACAGTGTCTGTCTGCGCCCTTATGTTAATACTTATCCTTGTTATAGTAATATTAACCTTCTTTGCTATGCTTGTTTGACTAATACTTATGAAAGACCCAGCTCGCAATAATAAAAAGCCCCCGACCTCCCCATCTCCAGCCCCCAAGACAGCAACTATTAGGGTATGTTTCCACGGGGTGTATTGCTTGGGTTTTTTCTGGGGATTGGACGCTGTGTACATCCGCAGCGTCAAAACTGCAGCTTCCAGATGTTACAGCATAGTGGAGGGGATTTTATGAAATCCCATCTCCACTATGCGTACATAGACGCAGGTGGCAGACCTGCGTAACCGGACATGTGGCGCGTCTTTCTAGACAGCAGCATGTC
Organism: Ranitomeya variabilis; assembly: GCF_051348905.1. Classification (NCBI taxonomy): domain Eukaryota; kingdom Metazoa; phylum Chordata; class Amphibia; order Anura; family Dendrobatidae; genus Ranitomeya; species Ranitomeya variabilis. Next base: position 607,402,647 of record NC_135234.1, read on the forward strand.
TATTTATCTTGTGGAGATGCTCCGTCTCCACAAGATAAATAAAACAGTCTATGAATAGGATGCGGTGATTCCACCTGTGTTCAATGAATATATGCGGAATCACCACGCGTACAACAGGGGGCAGTGCTTTGGGCGGAGCGGGGTATCTGCTGCGTCCAAAGCGCTGCCAATACACCTGGAGGGCACATACCCTCACATATGATGGAGTGAATATCTCATAACATTAAACAATAATAATCAGCCCCCCTGTGCCCTCACCCACATCAGCCCTCACAATACCCTCAAACTCTCCCATTCACCCCCAGTCCCCCTCCCACAATACCACCATCCTCTCTCACTCACCCCCACAGTGCCCTGTCCCCCTGCACACCCACAACAACCCCCATCGTTTCACATTTACCCCACAGAGCCCTGTCCTCCTCTCCCACTTCAGCCCCTACAATACCACAATCCTCTCACATTCACCCCCACAGTGCCCTGTCCCCCTGCACACCCACAACAACCCCCATCGTTTCACATTTACCCCACAGAGCCCTGTCCTCCTCTCCCACTTCAGCCCCTACAATACCACAATCCTCTCACATTCACCCCCACAGTGATCATGATATGCCTAAATCGAATTACTCTAATAAATTCCATCCCCACTAAACTGATGAAGTTTTCAGGCAGTGAGGAGAACCAGGAAGTGTCCAGATAGATGCGGGGAGGGCACTAGGACCCTGCGTGCCTCAGCCAAACCCAGCTGCACACACTGCACAGCCAGAAAGTAACTGCAGCTGCTGCTGCCAGCCAAGAGATTCCTCGGGTGAGACCACATGCACTCTGCAGGGAGGGAGGCTCTGCAGCCGGCATTGTGCTGCTCTCTCCCTGACACCTCAGACTCGGCAGTGGATCTCCCGGTGGGCCCCTTCAGGTGACTGGGCCCGGGGCAATGGCCCGCTACTGGGGCTTCCCATCGGAGGGCTGAGTGAGTGAGGACCTGCGCCGTGACGTGAGCAGCGATAGGCCGCGCGGCAGCGATAAGGGTCGGGGGCAGCATTAGTAAGGACCCGGGAAGCGTCGCCGAGCATGCAGGTCAGAGCACGCCGAGCGGGAATTTGTTGGTAAAGGCTCCCGGCCACAAAGCACAGAGAGACACACGCCGAGCAGACCATTGTGGTTCGGGCATCCAGGTATTGGCAGGTGCACAGGAAGGCTACGTTGCGTTGTTGGGCGCAGCGTCAGCGACGCATGCGTTGTCATAAGATCCTACAGATCGGGACTTTCGGCGCAGGGAAAACGCTACAAGTAGCGTCCCCTGCGCCCTGTCTTGTGCGTCTATATGACGCATGCGTCGTAAAACGCAGTACAACGCATACCGGCACATGTCCATGCTCCCCCCCATGTTAAAGATAGGGGCGCATGACGCATGCGTCGGTATGCATCGACGATGCTGCGCCCAACAACGCAAATGTGAACGTAGCCAACACGCTGAGTAGAGACTTGTGCAGAACTCCCGATTGCAGAACATGCCGAGCGGGAGATTGTGGTAATCGACTCCTGGCTGCAGGAGCAGCGTAATGGACTAGGGGCTCAGCGGACAAAACCGGTGACCTCCCGCTGCTGCCAGAAGTAGGACCTTTGTTAGGCGGGAAGCCTGAAGACTTAGCACCGGCCCCAGCCGGTATCCAAACAGCCATTGGACTCTGAGGGTATGTGTCCACGTTCAGGATGGCCGGCGGTATCGCCGGAGCGGCAAAGCCTCTCGGCGCTTAACCCCGCCCCCTTTCTGGGACGGGATGATGCCGGATGTGTTAACTGTACACATCCGGGATCATCGCACCCTCGCATAGCGCCCTGTGATATTACTTGCGGCGACGCAGCGTCGCCGCAGGTAACACGGACATGCTGCGATCTGAAAAGACGCGCAGCATGTCCGGAGTCGCAGGGCCGACGCGTGCGTGTTTCCACGCATAGTGGATACGGGATTTCAAAAAATCCCCTCCACTATGCTGGAACATCTGGACGCTGCGTGTTTGACGCTGCAGCTCTGCGCAGCGTCAAACAAGCAGCGTTTACTGACCGTGGACACATACCCTGAGAGAGAAACAGACAACCGAGTCATGATAAGTGAAACTGATAGACTGTTAGTCTGAATAATTTACCCTGTTTAACCCCCATCCCTTTAACTGTATTTCCCTTGTTTTCTCCCTGCGAGGAGGTTTATCCCTGTATAGGTAAAGTGAATAATTGTTTAACCCTTGCTCTGTGCGTCTGTGTCACTGCATCCATTTACCTGCTTTACAGCGCTATCTCCGCTTGTACGGCAGCGACAGCTAGATGAGCTTGGAAGAGCGCCGGACGTTGCGTCACTGCCGGTCGCCCTGGAATGACGTTGGCGGTCACGCGATGGTTTCCGGGACTCGCGGGGAGGCGGTGCTGGCTTCCGGGTCGCAATGACATTGTGGCTGGATGGTGGCGGTGGTGAGTATGGGTCCTGGCTTTTCCTTTCCTTCCGCAGGATCCTTGTGGAGTCAGCTTCAGCTGGCGCAGAGGGGACCGGTCCGCTTTCTTCATAGCATCGGTGATCTTCATCTTCTTACTCCGCAGATGTACCTAGGGCTAGGCACCCCTTCCTCTTCAGCCCTCTTAACAATCTCCTGTAGCAGGTTCTTCATGCTTCATTTTTTTGCAGGTTTAATGAACAGCTGACATAAAACTGGGATATTAAGGCCATGTGCCCACGCTGCGGATTCCCCTGCGGAATTTTCCACAGCGGACTTGATAAATCCGCAGTGCAAAACAGCTGCGGTTTTTACTGCGGATTTATCGCGGTTTCTAGTGCGGTTTTCTCTGCGGGTTTTCACCTGCAGATTTCTATTGGAGCAGGTGGAAACCTGCAGTGGAATCCGCACAAACAATTGACATGCTGCGGAAAATAAACCGCTGCGTTTCAGTGCGTTTTTCTCCGCAGCATGTGCACTGCGGATTTCGTTTCCCATAGGTTTACATTGTACTGTAAACTCATGGGAAACGCTGCGGTTCCGCAGCGAAATCCGCAGCGTGTGATATACCCTTATAGACCAAAATCATCCCGCACTTTTTTAAGTTAACCTATCAGATTTATATAAAAAAGACTGCCAAAAAACGGTTTTAACAGGAACAATAACCTGCTCGTGAATTCACAGCTGATTGGGAGTTAAACTTTTGACTTCAAAGAAAACCATACCATACACCATAATACAATGCATAAAAAAGGAGGGTGGGGGGGTGAGGGTTTGTGTTATCATGAGACCCACATTATAATTTGATAGGTTCCTCATTTTGGCCTCCATCCGATAATTAAGTTCCTCAACCTGGCCCCTTTAATTAATAATGTCCCCCATCTTGAGCCCCTATTTCTCTGGTGCTCGTCTTGCTGGTCCTGTCAACATGTGCCAAGTCCTGGCCCCATGTCATGGCCTCATGTCCTGGTCTTAAGTTCTGGCTCCATGTCTTGGCCCCATGCCCTTTGTCTCATGTCCTTGGTCCTGGTCCCGCATCCACAAAAGAAGAGAAAAAAATAAGATTCTTCTTAGGCTGCTTTCACACTTCAGTTGTTTGGCGTCAGTCTGCTCCGACATTGTGACAGATCTGTCACAATTGTTGAGAAAACTGTTCTAACGGATCCGTTTTTTGACGGATCAGTTACTTGGGGGTTGTCTGGGAAAAGTATCTACTTTTTGGAGCATGCGCAATTGAAAAAGCGGATTGGGGTGACGGATCCGCCGAAAAGGCGGTTCGCGACGGATCCGTCGCCCATGGGCAGCCATTTTATGGTATGGCGGACGCGACGGATCCGTCGCGAACCGCCTTTTCGGCGCAGACAAAAAACGTTATAATGTCCGTCAATGTCAAGACAACGTCCGCAAAATTTCGACGGATCCGTCGCATGGCGGATGGAACAGACGACCATCCGTCATAATCCGTCGCTATGGGAAAATAGCGGATCTGCCCAAAAAAAATGGCGGATCCGCTATTTGAGGAAAATGGCGGTTTCAGACTGACGCCAAAAGACTGAAGTGTGAAAGAGGCCTTACCAGCCTACGCTCCTGGCACCACGTGGCGTCCTCTTTCTGCACCCCTATACATTTTATCTGAATGTGCGATCCCGCTCTATCCACTTCTATGGAAGCAGTGATGTAATGTGAGACCTCGCTTTGACCACTTTTTATTTTTTAGCCGAGACCCCGGAGAAATCCCGATGCTGGGGGTGCTATACCCTTATTTCTCAGCGTCAATAAAAAGCGGAGCTGAGGAATAAGTACCTAGTTTAACTGACGCCGTTAAAAGGCTTATCGGCTGTCATTAAGAGGTTAAAAAAACATCCGGCCTCTTCCACTCCTTAATAGTCAGCCATCATGCACTGTCTGGTTTTCTACGAACCAAGGCACCACAAGGTGGTGGTGCTGTCATGAATGTGAGGAAATCCAGTTACCAGTACACACATTCATCTTAAAGGGCTTGTCTCACAAACAATTTATATGATTATCTCAGGACAGGAATTTACTTTTTAACCAGTCCAATGGTGGATTTTATATTTATTCTAAGACCTATTGATTGAAATGTACTTTGTTTGTGGGACAACCCCTTTAACCCTTTAACCCCAGAGCTTTTTTCGTTTTTGCATTTTCGTTTTTTGCTCCCCTTCTTCTCAGAGCCATAACTTTTTATTTTTCTGTCAATATGGCTGTGTGAGGGCTTTCTTTTTGCTGGACAAGTTGTACTTTTGAACTACATTGGTTTTACCATTTAGTGTACTAGAAAACGGGAAAAATATTCCAAGTGCTGTGAGATTGCAAAAAAAGTGCAATTCCACACAGTTTTTTTGTTTGACTTTTTTACTAGGTTCACTGAATGCTAAAACTGACCTCCCATTATGATTCTCCAGGTCATTACGAGTTCATAGACACCAAACATGTCTAGGTTCTTTTTTATCTAAGTGGTGAAAAAAATTCAAAATTTTGTTAGAAAAAAAAGCGCCATTTTCCGATACTCATAGTGCCTCCATTTTTCGTGATCTGGGGTCGAGTGAGGGCTTATTTTTTTGCATGCAGAGCTGATGTTTTTAATGATACCATATTGGTAAAGATATTATCTTTTGATGGACCGTTATTGCATTTTAGCGCAATGTCGTGGCGACAAAAAAAATGTAATTCTGGCATTTTGACTTTTTTCTCGCTACGCCGTTTAGTGATCAGGTTAATCCTTTTTTTTATTGATAGATTGAGCGATTCTGAACCCGGTGATACACATATTTGGTATGTTTGATTTTTTTATGTTTTATTTTGAATTAGGCAAAAGGGGGGTGATTTGAACTTTTATATTTTTTAAAACATTTTTTTTTACTTTTGGCATGCTTCAATAGTCTGGGAGACTAGAAGCTGCCATAACCCGATTGGCTCTGCTACATAGAGACGATGATCAGGTCGCCTCTATATAGCAGAATTGCTCACTTGCTATGAGCGCCAACTACTGGGTGGCGCTCACAGCAATTCGGCACTGACAACCATAGAGGTCTCCAGGAGACCTCCGGTTGTCATGCCAACACACCGGTGAATGATCACGTGACGCGGGTTACGGTGGGCGTATTTCTGGAGCGATTGCCGGAAGCGCTTGTTAAATGCCGCTGTCAGTTTGACAGCGGCATTTAACTGGTTAATAGCTGTGGGCGGATCGTGATTCCACCCACGGCTATTGTGGGCATAAGTCAGCTGATCAAAACAGCTGAAATGTCCTGGGAAAGATGTGGGCTCACCGCCGGAGCCCACATCAAGGGAAGGGTGATGTAAATACCAGATAGCCCCATCGTAACAACACCATGCACAAAATTGTGCAAAACAAAACCTCAAAAAAGAGGGATTAACCAACTCCATATTATAATGAAAAAATTGGAGAAAAAAGGAGTAATTAGGTTAAAAAAAGAATATTAACATATAATAATACTAAATACAACACACAAAGTAATAAGTGGTGAAAAAGGATGATGTATAGGATCACCGGTGCCACATGCCCCATAGCAGGGAAATATAAAAATGGGAAGAAATTAATAAGCGAAACGTGTGTTGGGGACTCTGCTGGATCTATTCTGTGCCATCTACCCCATCTATTTCTGCTGGTAAGCATTGCACTATATATATTTACTTGAAGACCATTTGGTCATACTACGCTTGCACTTTAGTGAGAGAACGCTTCCCATTTTTATATTTCCCTGTTATGGGGCATGTGGCACCGGTGATCCTATACATCATCCTTTTTTAACACTTATTCCTTTGTATGTTTTATTTATTATTATTATGATTTGTTAATAAAATATTCTTTTCTTAACCTAATTACTCCTTTTTTCATCAAAGGAAGGGTGTCTGACATTGGCATACTCCCATACCTCCCAACTTGTGAAGAAGGGAAAGAGGGCTAAAGCTTGCGGCGCGCTGCGGTAAATTTGGGGCCACGCCTCTGACCACACCCATTTCACAACTAGTCACACCCATATCCACGTCCCAACCACAGCCATTTAACACTGCTGATCACTGTTTCATAAACAATAATTATAAACAAAACAATATGGCCACACATGATGCACCATACTGTATAATGGCCACACATGATGCTCAATACTGTATAATGGCCCCACATGATGCTCAATACTGTATAATGGCCCCACATGATTCTCCATACTGTGTAATGGCCACACATGATGCTCAATACTGTATAATGGCCACACATGATGCTCAATACTGTATAATGGCCACACCTGATGCTCAACACTGTATAATGGCCACACATGATGCTCAATACTGTATAATGGCCACACATGATGCTCAATACTGTATAATGGCCACACATGATGCTCAATACTGTGTAATGGCCCCACACAGTGCTCCATACTGTATAATGGCCCCCATGATATTACGTACAGTATAATGACCACACATAGTTACTCCTACACACGCGGCTCTACTCCGTACACCTTGCACACACGGCTCTGCTCCGTATACCTCGTACACATGGCTCCACTCCGTACAACTCGTACACACACGGCTCCGCTTCATACACCTAGCACACATGGCTTGGCTCCGTTCCGTACACCTTGTACACACACTGCTCCACTCTGTACACCTTACACACACGGCTCCACTCCGTACACCTCGTACACACATGGCTCCGCTCTGTACACCTCATACACACACTGCTCCACTCCGTACACCTTGCACACACGGCTCCACTCCGTACACCTCGTACACACATGGCTCCACTCCGTATACCTCGTACACACACGCCTCCGCTCCGTACACACACGGCTCCGCTCCTTACACCTTGTACACACCTGGCTCCGTTCCGTACACCTTGCACACACGGCTCCGCTTTGTACACCTCGTACACACGGCTCCGCTCTGTACACCTCGTACACACACGGCTCCGCTTTGTACACCTCGTACACACATGGCTCTGCTGCATCCACACTGTGAACCGCTCCTGACCCCACACATAAACTTACCCTCATCCAGCGCCAAGACAGCACGGTAGAGTCCTGCAATACACGGAGGCCCTTGATCATGTGACTCCTGACTCCTCCCCTCCTGTGACCTCATCACAGGTCCCGTGCGCACAGCAGCGGCAGCCATATATGTGGTGTGTGGCTCTCTGCGGGTGGAGGCAAGCAGCTCTGCAGTGCGGGACAAGTATAGTGCCGCCCGTGACCGCGGGGCACACTCTCAAAATCCGGACTGCCCCGCGGGATATGGGACGGTCGGTAGGTGTGCGTACGCCCGATGTCGGAAAGGGGTTAAGGGCAGGTACAGGTGACTGTATTTTCAGTCTGCGCATCATTAGACAAAACATTGGATCGAACTCGGACCAATGTTATTCTATGGGGCTGTGTGCGTGGGGCCATGCATCATGCACAATTTGCATCCAGATTGCACCTGGCCATGCAAGTCAATGAGTCTGTGGATGATATTGGATTGCAGTCGGATGACATCAGAGTGCAGTCCGATTTCCATGGACTGACAGAATGGAGAAGATGGAGATTCTCCAAGAGAATCTGATCACACTCTGCTCAATCTCGTATCAGAGTGTGATTTGCATAATCGTCCCGATACTCTCAGATGAGAGAATATACAGTTTTCTGCACTTGCCCTAAGAGTCTAATACACGGTAAGTGTGAGCACAGATATTCTTCTCCTATTTCTGACATTGTCTGAGCTGATCTTCTGCTGTAGAGTAGTCAACTCTCAGCATCTTCCATCTTAAAAAAATATAATATCCTTTTATCTGTTCTCGTCCACCCCTTAATAGCCGGCCGTCGCTCACCCTTTTCCCCTCACCTATGACAGCTTTGTCATGGACAAGAGGAAATCTTATTACCGGTGGGATTTTTAATTTACTATACACAGTGGATAATTCTGTACAGCGCTGCCACCAGGAATTTCATGGCCCCGTACTGGCAACATTTTCGGGCCCCCTTGAGACTCCGCCCGGGCACCACCCCAGCTCCGCCTCCACCCCCGAACCTTCCAAAGTCCCACCGCCCACTCTTGGAAACACTCCACTTCTGCTTCCCGTCCTCCCCAATCACAGTAACAATACCCATCAAACACCAGATCACATACACAGCCAGCAGCTTTTGTTTTGGCCAAAAGATTTGTTAAGCCTGCCACCACGACAAGGTAGACTCTCCTGGCAGGGCCCTACTCTACTCTAACCTGGAAACGTGTCTTATAACACCCAATACTCTTTTAGGTATGTGTTTCTTTATGCTTTTAGGGGAATGTGTCACATACATTTTTTAAACTAATTGAGACCAGACTGTGATAATTTTTCTATAATCTGTATTTCTGATTGCGGATTATTGTATTCTGTTTTCTGTACATCTATGGAAGCTGCTCACTTGCCTGTTTGCAGTTATGAACACTGGAGATATATATATATATATATATATATATATATATATATATATATATATATATATATATATATATATATATATATATATATATATATATATATATATATATATATATATATACATACATACAGTATATGTATCTGTATAACAAGACATTATAGGGGACTCTATTTCCTTGGGACAGTTTTCTATACATATTCTCATGTTTAGTGACATGCAAATGTCACTGTACAGGAAGGGGGAAGAGGTGAGCTGTGACACTACCTACTGTGAATGGTGGATTCTGTTATCTATCAGTGTAATCCTGTTTGTTATGATAAGGAGGTGACTGCTGATATGGGATCTCTTCTGGACGTGTCAGTCTATTAGAGAAGCAGTTTGTGTTTATTATTTTATGGTATAAGGGGTGACATAAACTTTATAGTAAATTCTTCCAACACTTTTAACTATGATTATAAGGAATGGCCATTTCTGCTTATTGTTGACCAATCTGTTTAGGATGATTATAAGGCGCTTACTAATATGACCTTTCTTGAATTTCGGCACTAAATATGAAATGTGGGAAATAGAAATATTGGCGATGCTGAATTTCTGCACTAAGTGCCTTTTATTGACCTCACAAACACATTGGGCAACAATAACCCGAGTGGTCAATGCCATTAACATAAAAGCTTCATAACACTTTCCCACTAAACATTTTGCTAACTAAATCTAATTTTCATAAGAGTCATTTAGTTAAATCTTTTGGTCAATTGTGTAAAGTGCAAAATTATAGTGTCAGTAACAAAACAAACACAAAACAAATAAACAAAAGAAGAAACAAAAACAACACATATAACCAAATATTAGAAGAAAAATAAGATCATTTTGAGAGGCCAGAAAAACATAATATAAAAACAACAAACATTATTACACATGATCTAAGGAACTGAAGCTTAATAATACAGATATATTTCCATAAATCTACCAATAACCAGCTCCCATCCTACGCCCCCATCCTGTCTGCTCCCCCATCCTGTCACGTGCTGCTCCCCCATTCTGTCATATGCTGCTCCCATCCTGCGCCCCAATGCTCCATCTATTTAAAAAAAAAAAAAAAAATCCGGCCTCCTCCACCCCTAAATAGCCGGCCATCACTCACCTTTTCCCCTCACCCATGACAGCTCTGTCATAGGCAAGAGGAAATTTTATTACCGGACAGTAAAACTTACTATACACAGTGGATAAATCTGTATATAGTAACACTTTTAAATCTCAGAGGCATGTGTGAGATGTTACTAAAAAAAAAAAAAAAAATCCGGCCTCCCTCACCCCTAAATAGCCGGCCAACACTCACCATTTGGCTTCTTCCAACCCATGACCGCACAACATGGTGGTGCTATCATGAATGTGAGGAAATCCAGTTACCGGTAGGTACACTTTGAAGTGTTTTTCACATGCCTATGAGTGAGCGCAGATGTTCTGGCGCCACCACTTACAACCATCGGCTGTGCTGGTATTCTGCTGTTTTGTAGCCGGGTCTCTCGACGTCCTCCATTGACATTTTGCGCCCCCATTCTGTCATGTGCTGCTCTTATCCTGCGCCCCCATGCTGTCATGTGCTGCTCCCATCCTGCGCCCCCATGCTGTCATGTGCTGCTCCCATCCTGCGCCCCCATGCTGTCATGTGCTGCTCCCATCCTGCGCCCCCATGCTGTCATGTGCTGCTCCCATCCTGCCCCCCATGCTGTCGTGCTGCTCCCATACTCCGCCCCCATCCTGTCATGTGCTGTTCCCCCATCCTGTCATGTGCTGTTCCCACCCTGCACCCCCATTCTGTCATTTGCTGCCTCACCATCCTGTCATGTGCTGCTCCCATCCTGTGCCCCCATGCTGTCATGTGCTGCTGCCATCCTGCGCCCCCATTCTGTCATGTTATGCTCCCATCCTGCGCCCCAATGCTGTCATGTGCTGCTCCGATCCTGCACCCCCATTCTGTCATGTGCTGATTCCCCATCCTGTCATATGCTGCTCCCATCCTGCGTCCCCATGCTGTCGTGTGCTGCTCCCATCCTGCGTCCCTATCCTGTCATGTGCTGCTCCTATTCTGCGCCCCTATCCTGTCATGTGCTGCTCCCATCCTGCACCTCCATTCTGTCATGTGCTGCTCCCATCCTGCGCCTCCGTGCTGTCATGTGCTGCTCCCATCCTGCCCCCCCATTCTGTCATGTGCTGCTCCTATTCTGCGCCCCCATCCTGTCATGTGCTGCTCCCATCCTGCCCCCCCATTCTGTCAATGTGCTGCTCCCATCCTGCGCCCTCGTGCTGTCATGTGCTGCTCCCATCCTGCGCCCCCATCCTGTCATGTGCTGCTCCCATCCTGCGCCCCCGTGCTGTCATGTGCTGCTCCCATCCTGCGCCCCCCATTCTGTCATGTGCTGCTCCCATCTTGCGCCCCATTCTGTCGTGTGCTGCTCTCATCCTGCGCCCCCTTGCTGTCGTGTGCTGCTCCCATCCTGCGTCCCTATCCTGTCATTTGCTGCTTCTATTCTGCGCCCCCATCCTGTCATGTGCTGCTCCCATCCTGCACCCCCATTCTGTCGTGCTGCTCCCATCCTGCGCCCCCATTCTGTCATGTGCTGCACCCCCATGCTGTCATGTGCTGCTCCCATCCTGCACCCCCATGCTGTCATGTGCGGCTCCCATCCTGCGCCCCCATTCTGTCATGTGCTGCTCCCCCATCCGGTCATGTGCTGCTCCCATCCTGCGCCCCCATTCTGTCATGTGCTGCTCCCCCATCCGGTCATGTGCTGCTCCCATCCTGCGCCCCCATTCTGTCATATGCTGCTCCCATCCTGCGCCCCAATCCTCCATCTATTAAAAAAAAAAAAAAAAATCCGGCCTCCTCCACCCCTAAATAGCCGGCCATCACTCACCTTTTCCCCTCACCTATGACAGCTTTGTCATAGGCAGGAGGAAATTTTATTACCGGACAGTAAAACTTACTATACACAGTGGATAAATCTGTATATAGTAACACTTTTAAATCTCAGAGGCATGTGTGAGATGTTACTAAAAAAAAAAAAAAAATCCGGCCTCCCCCACCCCTAAATAGCCGGCCAACACTCACCATTTGGCTTCTTCCAACCCATGACAGCACAACATGGTGGTGCTATCATGAATGTGAGGAAATCCAGTTACCGGTAGGTACACTTTGAAGTGTTTTTCACATGCCTATGAGTGAGCGCAGATGTTCTGGCGCCACCACTTACAACCATCGGCTGTGCTGGTCTTCTGCTGTCTTGTAGCCGGGTCTCTCAACGTCCTCCATTGACAGGTGTCTTCACCGTCAGTCTTGTCCTCATCTCTGATGAATTCTTGGGAAGATGTTGTGCTTTGGTCCTGTGCCAATTGTAGGTGTTATTAGACGTTCCAGTTCTTCGATGCCTGGGTCCACTCTTCTAGCCATCAGATCTTCTTCCAGGAGCTCAGGAGGACAACTCGCTCTGGTGACATTAGAGCTGGTGTCTAGAGGGTTCACAAGGTGACAAATGGTAACCCTCTGAACATGGCCGTAGATGTTACTGGTAAAGGTCCCTTGTTGGCCTCTGCTCGCTCCATGTTGTTCAGGTGGAATTTTCTGGCACGGTGGTGAGGCATAGGTGGCTGTAAGAGAGAAATAAAAATAGATTATGATGTTCTGATGATCAGACGATGCATCCTAATGACATACTAGCATGTAACATACATGATAGCATAAATTTTGTGTTTTTCTCTCCCATCATGCATACACATCTCTATGCTCACAGGCATTGATTTAGGGTTAAGTGGTTGAATCACAGGGAACCAGGGTGGATTGATTTAAATCACGCCGATTTAAATCATGATTTAAATCACGATTTAAATCAAAAGATTTTTTTCTATTTAAATCGGATCGATTTAAATCATGATTTTAATCATGATTTAAATCACTGATTTAAATCAAAAGGTTTTTTTTAATATAAATCACGATTAAAATGAGAAGTGAGAGCAGTGCGCATGTGCGCCCATAGTTACACGGACGAAACTAGGGGCAACGATCTAACGCCAGGGTGAGGGGGGGACCCCAAAGTAAGTAAAAATCTTTTTTGTTTTACTATATGGCAATAGGTAGGTGTTTAAAAGCAGCATGTCTTAATTGTATAAACTATTAATAGCCTCCACATTTTGTTCATACTGCCCCTTTAATTCCACACTTCTAGCTTGGTTTCACTTTTGGTTTAGTTTCTTTTTCCATTCAGTTGACATGCCCAAACTTGTTGGATAGTCAGCATCCTACAGAAACCTCTGGAAGAGCATGGCATTGTGAATGTTACACATATACAGCCTTTATTCTACTGAGTTAAACAACTCAGCTTTATCTCATGATGGAAGAACCTTTGGATGGTAAAATATTTTCCTCAAAAAGCAGTTTATTGAAAAAAATCCGATTTAAATCAAAAAAATCCGATTTAAATCAAAAAAATCCGATTTTTTTGATTTTTTTAAAAAAAACATTGTTTTTTTCCACCCTGCAGGGAACTCATGTCCTATCAAAACTGCAGATGCGAACACTGAGAATACAAGGCCAGTGTGTGTGAGAATTCTGTATGGACCCCCTCACTTAAAGGGGATGTTCATTCATCGGACTATGCTTTCACAATCCCTAAGTTTCCCCCCCGTAAAATAACACTTACAGTATCGTCACTACTAGCTGCGGCTGCTCTCACTGCCTCCGGTGGCAATTATGGCCATAGGAGAGGGAGTGAGGCCAGCGCTGATTGGCTGCAGGGATCACATGACATAACAAAGTCTCTCAAGCCCCAGGAGATCCAGTGCTGGCACTGCTGGAATGGCACCAGCACCGGAGGGTAGTATAAGTGTTATTATTTTACTAGGGGAAACATAGGGATTGAGAAAGAGTTGTCTGAGTAGTGGACCACCCCTTTAAGTACAACAAAACATTATAGAACAAAAACACGTTATAGATTCATCGCATATGAGGGGTTAATGCTGAGATCGGCACTGTGTCTGGTGTCAGCACATGCAGCAGCAGTGTATGCAGGTGAGACGGGCACAACACCTGTGCCCCTGCCATCTCTGTGCTGTAACTGTGCGTCACATTGCAGTAAATCACCGGCAATCACAGTGCCCACATCACACAAGCACAGCACACGTTACATGCGCACAACGCAAATGTTACACAAGCACAGTGCACGTTACACAAGCACAGCACACATTACATAGGCACAGCGCACATGTTACACAAGCACAGTGCAGACATGTTATGCAAGCACAGCACACATTACATAGGCACAGCGCACATGTTACAGAAGCACAGTGCACATGTTACACAGGCACAACGCACATGTTACACAAGCACAGCACACATTACATAGGCACAGCGCACATGTTATACAAGCACAGTGCAGACATGTTATGCAAGCACAGCACACATTACATAGGCACAGCGCACATTAGACAAGCACAAGACACATTACGAAGGCACAGCGCATATTACACAAGGACAGCGCACATGTTACAGAAGCACAGTGCACATGTTACACAGGCACAACGCACATGTTAGATAAGCACAGCACACATGTTACATAGACACGCAAATAAATAGGTTATGTACACTCAGTACATCATGTCACTCACACTGGTATAAATAATTGCCACATCCAGCGCTGACATTCAACAAAGTCAAACTAAGAAGATGAAAGGTCATCCTTGATCATTAACACTTGCATCTTTTTTGGTCGAACTTTGGTGTTAGCGTAGGGCTCCCCTCTCCACTAGGCCTCTATGTATCCACACTGCCTGCACAGGCTATATGTCCACACCTTCCCTCTGCAGCCCTGGGCACATCCTCCTCCATCTACCTCCTAACATTAGGAAGCATATATTGTCTATAAAATGTGTCCGGAATGTAGAATGTATATATACTTACTATAGGGATGTGTGGTGGGGGCTTCCGAAGGGCTTCCACAGAGACCCAGTCAATATGCTGGAAAAAGTGATGACCTCGGATGTCTCCATGGACTCCTAAGCGCTTGGCAGGATCTCTCTGGAGGAGCTAAAATAGAGAAACGTCATGAGTTATTCCAAAAACCTCTACGAGAAGATTACACATGGAGGCTTCTTCTAGATGTGTAAAGATGCCTTCCGTACATCTACTACCAGACATATACTATAAAGGGAAACTCCTACCATAATTATTCATTAGATCAGTAACATTTTGTCTCTTAGAGAGGATATCCGGGACTTTGTGAAAAACATAGGCAGCTGAATCGCCGGCAGGTGCGGTTTGTGCCGGCAAAGAACACTGCCAGACACAATAGGCAGATAGGTAGCAGCTCCCTGTCTGTTAGTGTTTAGGCACATTTTTTATTTTTCACAAAGTCCCAGATATCCCTTTTAATGGTGCAGTGTGGGGTGTAGTAGAGGGAAGATGTTTTGCTGTCTGAGGTTTTCAAGTAGTATGGTATAAAATACAGTGGTGTTTTATTACAGCGCCATACTCACCTCTTTGATGATGTCTTCGGCGCCGGAGGATGATGGATTAAATAGTGCAGGATGGTAAGTGCACTTACCGGTAATCATTTTATTTAAGATGACGCCAAATGAATACCAGTCCACTCCGGCGCCATACTCCTCCTCAGCCAGCATCTGCCAGAGAGGAGAGAACAGTTACTGCACAGCAAATACTAAGGAGCCAACACTGTGGACTGACAAGACTCGATGACCGGACGCTACTATATAGAGGGGACATTCACCACTATGTGATAGATTGGTAACACTGTCCCTGGGCTTGTATTGTCCATGCTCCTAATCTCTCCATTGTGTGTGATGTCAAATTATTAGTATAATTGCATCAGTAAAAAGAGGACAATTCTCTTCTTCTCACCTCAGGAGCCATGAATTCCTCTGTCCCAGCATATTCGGTGGCTGTGCGGTCTCCAAGCATGTTCTCAAGTGCGAGACCGAAATCTGTGATCTTAACGTGGCCCGACTCAGCCACCAGGATGTTCTCGGGCTTGAGGTCTCTGTGGACGATGCCCTTAGTGTGGAGATACTGGATGCCACACACGAGCTCCGCGGCATAGAATCTGGCACAAAAGAAAATGGAAAGATGTAATGTGAGGAGCACACAGGAGACCCTTAGAAATCCACACTAATCTATAGCCTGACAGGTGAATGTTTTATCTTATTACCTTGCGCTGGGGATGGTAAGCCACCCCTTCATCTGTAGGAAGTGGTGGAAGTCCCCGCAGCTCATGTATTCCAGACCAAGTAGCACAAGCATCTGTGCCATGTAGAAACACGGCAAAGAGAAGACATAATTACTGGATCATCCGAACATCTACACATTTACTGTACAGAATACATCAGTGGCTTCTCTAATGCTTGAAGGATTATTCTGGCTTTACCGACAAAGACTATTCTTTGTTTAACGAGAATCTGACAGCTCCTCCATGTCTCCCAAACCGCCACCACGTATTTATTCTTATGATAATGCTTTTCCTAACAAGCCGGTTATACTGTATATTTGATTGTAATGAATGGCAAAAAACATTTTTATAAATTTGTTTGCAATATGCCAGTGAGCATCAGACTAGTGGACGCGATGTTGGCTTCACCAGACTTGTCGTGCCATCAAATATACAAAGGACTTGTTATAAAGTGCAATAAACAAATCAGGCAAAATCCAAATTTGCCTGTTCTCACTGTTTTTCCTGGGAAATTTGGTGCTCCGAGAAGTTTTTATCCACTAATTTCATGTCCCTCATTATTCTCTGGAGTCAATCAGATCCCAAAACATAATAAAGGTAATATGTA
This sequence comes from Ranitomeya variabilis, assembly GCF_051348905.1. Taxonomy (NCBI): domain Eukaryota; kingdom Metazoa; phylum Chordata; class Amphibia; order Anura; family Dendrobatidae; genus Ranitomeya; species Ranitomeya variabilis. The sequence goes on from NC_135234.1 coordinate 607,419,412, forward strand.
AAAAAAAAAGAAACTTCTCTTTACCCTCTGCTACTCATCGCCTCCCATCCAGACCCGTCTGCACCTTCTGATCTCCTGCTCATGCTGGAATATTAGGGTCTTGCACACATGACATATAACGTGCATAGGGACCGGCGAGGACTGGACAGAGGGGCTCGAGAGGTGAGCGGTAAAATGAGTATAAGGATTTTTTAAATATTTTTATAACATTTGAATGGCCTTTTTATGATTCAGAAAAATTGAGCCATTTTATTGAATTTGAGCAGAAGCGAATTATAAAAAATTCTGCATTTTGGCAAATTTGGATTTTTGAAAAATTAGTAGAAAAATTTTAGTAGAATTAGAATTTATTTCCTCATCTCTAGTATTAATAAAATAATAAATACATGGCAGATTGGGGGGCATGGGGAACTGTCAGGTTTCCTTTAAGGCCTCTTTCACACTTCCGTTGTCTGGCGGCCGTCACAATCCGTCGGCGCGATGTATCGACGGATGCGTCAAAAATAGTGTAAAACGGATGCAACGGATCCAGTTTTTCGACGGATCCGCTAAACTGTTCCGTCGAAAAACTGGATCCGTTACATCCGTTTTTCCATCCGTTTCAACCGTTTTTTTGACGGATCCGTTATCCATACATCCAAATGGGAGGCTCCCAAATGTGATTGGCTACTGGAAAATAATGGAAACCTATATATTGAGTGTTTTAACACCCCATCTTTGCGAGGGTTTAGAGCAAGTGGCAGAAATTGATGGAGTTCTAGCAAATATTGTGACCATTTATGTATCTATCCATCAGGCAGGTTGCTGGCAGGCTTCTTGCTTGTATGCTTGCTGGCACATTGAGGAATGAAGCCACATGGCTGGTTTATATAGATTTGGGGCTGTCTGGCCAATTGGCTACTAAATACTGAGAATCATCACATGTTTCTCAACGCAGTGATCCCTTTAGGGATGGGGGCAGTGTTCTGGTCATTGCTTGCATTGAGAAACACGTGATGGTGTCTCCGCAGCTTTTCTACATGCATTTGCATATTTCCCTTTAGGGATGGGGGCAGTGTTCTGGATCACTGCGTTGAGAAACACGTGATGGTGTCTCCGTGGTGTTGGATGTTTTGATCTCCCCGAGGTCATTCATCCTTATGTTTATAGTCTTTTCACTAGGCACTGCTCCTAATAGCCAGTTTCCTACTCCACACTGATGAGGGGCAAATACCCCGAAACAGCTGTCTGTGGATGGATACCATGTTTTGGCATAGTTGGTTTTCCTTTATTGGATGCTGCCCTTCCCGTGGTTGTTCCTTCCCGGTGAAAAACCTGGCTATTCATTGCTTGCGTTGAGAAACACGTGATGGTGTCTCCGCGGCTTTTCTACATGGAAGTGTGAAAGAGGCCTAAGGAGGTTTTCCAGTACTATTTTCCATGGGCCTTAGAACTAACAGTCACACAGTTAGTTACTTCTCAACTCTTCTACTCGGCGCCTGCTTTGTCGACGGGGCATGACTGACGGCTTCATGCTGATTGACAGCCGACTTCTTGTAGTTGCTTAGCGTGGAGCCGGCTGTCAATCAGCATGACATCAGCAGTCACATCCCGTCACCAGAGCAAAGTGGAAGAGAAGCTGCTGCTCTGTTGACGTGACGTCAGTGGAGACTGCAGAATCACTGGCAGGAGCGGTCTGTGACTACTCTAAGCCGGCAGAGGTCAGCGCTGGGCACAACAGGCAGATAACCACCTGCCTGTCAGCTCTTGGGCCCATAGTAAAAAAGATAAGTTAGTTTCAGATAAACCCACTAATTATTAGTTATATAAATTTCCAGTCTCTGCTTGCAATCGCTATGTAGGAACCTGCATTGTTACCCCCAGTGGCTACAATTCCTCTCCTGATCATGTAGTGGACACACAGGCCTCTGTATAACAAACTGATCCAGTAAGTGTCCTGCAATGAGCCGTGTGTCTGAGTGTCCATCACATGGTCAGGAAGGGTTTTATACACATTGGAGGCAAACAATGAAGATTAGTAACTGTCTGCAAGCAGAGATCTTAGAGACGGAGATGAATTGATGTAGAGAGTAGATTATGTGTAGAATCCATAACCCTGTGTCGGTACTGTAGCTCATTCCCATTCTCAGTACCAGACCAGTTTGCCGGCACATGGCCGGACGCTCTGTCAGGTACTGTAGTGATCGGTTGGAGGACCCCAGTGAGCGCTGCGGCCCTCCTGATCTGCTGATCGGGTGACCTATGGGGATATGAGATAAAACAGTAGTCAGTATTATACCTTGGTCTGGAATATGAAGTCTGCGTGGACGAGGAAGGGGCTCCCAGATGCCAGCTGTGACACTCGGTGCTCCACCATCACATCCGCCTCATCGCCAGTATCGAGCAGGGATCTCTTGCTGATGATCTTCACAGCATACTTCTGATGGTTAGAAGCATCCTCCGCCAGGACAACCTTCCCAAAATTCCCCTGCCCGAGCACATGATGGAAAATTAATCTCTGCCTGATGTTATCTGAGATTGTGCTACTAGAGCAGGTCGGTCGGACACCGCTGTCCTCTACTAGGGTGAGAAATTACAGGAGACATTTACAAGGACGTTCCCATCTTAGGCATTTATGGCATTTACACTTATTTGGCTCTTGCTATGACCCCCATGGACATTAATGAAGTGGGACACAGGCTGTCCCCTCACTGTTGAAGTGTATGGAGAATGTTGGGAGTTGGCTCTTGGGAGCCTCGGTTAAGAGACGGGATTTATGGCTTGTTCTGGGAATGGAAAAATTACTGTTGCATTTTCACATTTTCACTTTGATGTATTTTCAGAAAGTGGATTCCTGGGTTTACAATATGGATATCCTAGAATAGGCCATCAATAAGACATCAAGGGGGTCCGACTCTTATCACCCCCACGATCAGCTCTTCTGCTGGTTTCCTGCACCTTGTCTACATAGTAACGACTGTAAATAATCCCAATAGAAAAGGAAGCAATTAAGCCCAAATATATTAAAATACTGTATAAATATTTATTAAAGAAATATTTAAAATAATGAAACAATGTTTATAAAAGGTGATACGGGCAGAGAATCCTGTGTGATAGAAATCACTATATATATATATATATATATATATATATATATATATATCTAATATATAAAGCTGAATGTGTGTATGTATGTATGTATGTATGTCCGGGATTGGCATCTGAACCGTAGCAGCTACAGCCACAAAATTTTGCACAGTCACACGTCTGGACCCCGAGAGCGTCATAGGCTATGTTGTGAGGTGAAATTTTAACCCCGCGCTTTCCAATTCACCAAACAATTTTGCCCCTATCTACATAATGGGGAAAAAGTGAAAGGAAAAGTGTTGGAGGCGTCGCAGCTACAGGCACAAAATTTTGCACAGTCACACGTCTGGACCCTGAGAGCGTCAAAGCTATATTGTGAGGTGAAATTTTAACCCCGCGCTTTCCAATTCACCAAACAATTTTGCCCCTATCTACATAATGGGGAAAAAATGAAAGGAAAAGTGTTGGAGGCAAATTAACAGCTGCCAGATGTGAACAAGGGGGACTTAAAGAATGACAGCGATGGCACCAAAGAGTATATACTGTACAGTTGCTAAGGTGGGGCCCCAACATGGGATAATCACACCACCACGGGGATATGAACACACACACAAAATGCGCCACACACTACCACGTGCTCGAACACATATACCACCCTCAGTGCACATTTCACCACACATACACCAACCTCGCCACATAAAAGTAGAAACACAAAAGTCGCCGCTCAAAACTCGCCACGCGCAAAACTCTCCACATGCAAAACTCGCCACACGTGCAAAACTCGCCACACGCAAAACTTGCACACGCAGAAAAATTGCCACACGCAGAAAAATTGCCACATGCACAAAAGTTGCAACACATGCAAAAGTTGCCTCACACAAAACTTGCACATACTCAAAAGGCACCACACATAAAACTCGCCACGCGCAAAACTCGCCATGCGCAAAACTTGCTGCACACAACTTGCTACACTAACCTGTCACATGCAACTCGACACACAAAAAGTTGCTACACGCATGTCGCCACACAAAACTCATCTCACAAAAGTCCCTACATGCATGTCGCCACACGCAACTCAACACACACAACTTGACACACGAAACTCGCCCTAAAACACACACAAGTCTGGTATCCTTCAAAAATAAAAATCTGATTAATAAGCAGACAAACTACAAGAGCAACAAATGTACCATATAGGAATCCGGCAGCTGTCAGTCACATGACCAGTCTATTATGTGTATGTGTGAGCTAATATATACTGCCAGGGGGTGGGCTTACTGTTGGCTGGGGATTTATCAGGCTGCCATTTTAGCTTACAAATACTGAGGTAAAAATACTGACCAAATAACGTGTGAACGAGGGCTAATACAGGAGGAGATGACATACAGCTATATACTATATACAGGAGATGACACACAGGTATATACTATTTACAGGGGAGATGACACACAGGTATATACTATATACAGGAGGAGATGACACACAGATATATACTATATACAGGAGAGATGACACACAGGTATATACTATATAGAGGAGGAGATGACATACAGGTACATACTACATACAGGAGGAGATGACATACAGGTATATACTATATACAGGAGGAGATGACACACAGGTATATACTATATACAGGAGCAGATTACCTACAGGTATATAGTATATACAGGAGGAGATGACACAGGTATATGCTATGTATAGGAGGAGATGACATACAGGTATATACTATATACAGGAGATGACACACAGATATATACTATATATAGGTGAGATGACACACAGGTATATACAGGAGATTACATACAGGTATATCTAATATATAAAGCTGAATGTGTGTATGTGTGTATGTCCGGGATTGGCATCTGTACCGTCGCAGCTACAGCCACAAAATTTTGCACAGTCACACGTCTGGACCCCGAGAGCGTCATAGGCTATGTTGTGAGGTGAAATTTTAACCCCGCGCGTTCCAATTCACCAAACAATTTTGCTCCTATCTACATAATGGGGAAAAAGTGAAGGGAAAAGTGTTGGAGGAAAATTGACAGCTGCCAGATGTGAACAATGAGGACTTAAAGAATGAGAGCGATGGCGACAAAGAGTATATACCGTACAGTTGCTAAGGTGGGGCCCCGACATGGGATACTCACCACACACGGGGATATGAACACAAACACAAAATGCGCCACACACTACCACGTGCTTGAACACATATACCACCCTCAGCACACATTTCACCACACACACACACCAACCTCGCCACATAAAAGTCGAAACACAAAAGTCACCACTCAAAACTCGCTACATGCAAAACTCGCCATATGCAAAACTAGGCTCACGCAAAACTCGCCACACGTGCAAAACTCACCTCATGGAAAACTCACCTCATGCAAAACTTGCACACACAGAAAAATTGCCACATGTACAAAAGTTGCACCACATGCAAAAGTTGCCTCACACAAAACTTGCACATACTCAAAATGCACCACACATAAAACTCGCCACGCGCAAAACTCGCCATGCACAAATCTTGCTGCACACAACTTGCTACACTAACCTGTCACATGCAACTCAACACACAAAATGTTGCTACACGCATGTCGCCACACAAAACTCATCTCACAAAAGTCGCTACATGCATGTCGCCACACGCAACTCAACACACACAACTTGACACATAAAACTCGCCCTAAAACACACACAAGTCTGGTATTGTCCTTCAAAAATAAAAATCTGATTAATAAGCAAACTACAAGAGCAACAAATGTACCATATAGGAAATACGGCAGCTGTCAGTCACATGACCTGTCTATTATGTGTATGTGTGAGCTAATATATACTGCCAGGGGGGAGGGCTTCCTGTTGGCTGGGGATTTATCAGGCTGCCAATAGCAACCAATCACAGCTCAGCTTCTATTTTGCTACAGTTAATTAACCTGAGCTCTGACTGGTTAATATAGGCAACAAAGACATTCTCAGTATAACAAAGCTAATATATGTTGTGAAATGCTTCTATTTGCTTAGTTTTTGCCTTTTAATAATTACATTTCTATCTATTTGTTTTGTGGTTTTTGTGTGCAGAATAAATTTTTGTTAACACATTCTATTTTGCTAACAGCAGTCATTAACCCGGGCGAAGCCGGGTAGTACAGCTAGTATATATATATATATATATATATATATATATATATATATATATATATATATATATATATATATATATATATATATATATATATATATATGGTATCAACAGACACAGATGATGAAATGATGAAAAAGGATACTCCTAGTCATAAAGTGCAGATGCCATAAATTGTGGAGCGTCCTCTAGTGGTCAAAATAGTAGGAGTCAAATACAGGCAACATACATAGAAAGTCTATCTTAATGATATAAACCCGTAAAAGTGCAATCAATTACACTGAAGTATTTCTGGATAAGACAGAATAATGAGATTGTCTTGGGTAGACGGGATACAGACAACCAGAGAAAGTGATATAAATATTTTACATAAAGCATAAATCGTATATGCATAAAGAATATATTATGAAGTGCAGATGCAGTATAGTCAGATAGGGTATAAGTATATGTCACATTTAAAGGACTACTAGTGTAATATAGAAAATATATACATATAAATATTGTAGCATAGCGACTGGTCATGTGAATGATGGATGGTATGTATCGCAGAGGTGGGTGGCCCTGTGATGGAAGCCTGGTTATGTTTTGCTCAAGCAGATCTACTGCTGAGGGGTTTGTTTACATTGGGAAGGCTTCCAGGTGATGGGAGAGATGGGTGGCTTCAGTCACCTACAAACCCAGCCAAAGAGGCGTGTCTGAACACGTAAGATGGTTTTGTGTGTAAGGACCTGTGGTGATGTCACGTTCAACTGACTAACCATGTGACAGGTACCTGGGTGTGGTTACACCTATGTAAAGGAGGTGTGTGTAGCACATGGTAAGAGAGATTGAGTGAGTGTGTGAGTGTCTGTCAGGGTGGACACACTTCCGTGTGTCCTGGCAGGACACTGCAGAATGGCCTGTGTGTTGGACGGTTCCAAGTGGGGACGTCCTGGAAGCACACAGAGACCATTCCAGGCTGGAGAGCCTGCGTGCTGGACATAGCACGGACGGTTGGTGTTGGAGACTCCTGGGAGTGGAGTCGTCCTGGAAGCACCTGGAGACCGTAGACCTGGACGGTCTGTGTTGAGGACCTGGGACTGACCTGAAGTCAGTGTAAGGAGTGGAACTTCTGAGAGGTAACCCCGGACAACGGGATTATAATATACAGCAGAGAAGCCTATCTGCTACGTGAACTGTCTAATGTTTCATGGCTGTAATGAAATGGACTGTACCCTGTCTGGTTTATGCGGAGTTTGAATAAACCATATGGACTGATATGTGTGAGATATCGTGCCTGAAGTGTTTATCCTGCTGCCAAGTGAGTATCCCCAAGACCCGTAGCGGGTGAAACGCTACAATATATACAAGCAGAGAAGGAAATGATATCTGTCAACCTAATGCTTTGTTAAAATGCATATAGTACAAAGGTTCCTAATCTGTGCCTCAATAATCCTACTAAGATATATCACTATGTATTACTATTATCTATGAGATCTCCCGGTGTGCTGCAATTCTTTGTACTATGTGCATTTTAACAAAGCATTAGGTTGACTCAGATATCATTTCCTTCTCTGCTTGTATATATTTATATGTATATATCTTCTATGTTACACTGGTAATCCTTTATATGTGGCATATACTCATACCGTGTCTGACTATACTGCATCTGCACTTTATTATACAGCTCTGGCAAAAATTAAGAGACCACCAAATCTCCAGATCTGAACCCCATTGAAAACCTCTGGAATGTAATCAAGAGGAAGATGGATAGTCACAAGCCATCAAACAAAGAAGAACTGCTTTGCACCAGAAACAGTGTGAAAGACTGATGGAAAGCATGCCAAGACGCATGAAAGCTGTGATTAAAAATCATGGTAATTCCACACAATATTGATTTGTGAATCCTTCATGGGTTAAAACATTAGTATTGTTGTTTCAAAATCATGATTAACTTGTTTTCTTTGCATTATTTTAGGTCTGAAAGCACTGGTTTGTTTTTAATTTTGACCATTTCTCCTTTTCAGAAATAAATACAAAATGTATTGCTTGGAAATTCGGAGACATGTTGTCAGAAGTTTATAGAATAAAAGAACAATTTACATTTTACTCAAAAATATACCTATAAAGAGAAAAATCAGACAAACTTAACATTTTTCAGTGGTCTCTTAATTGTTGCCAGAGCTGTATATTCTTTATGCTTTATATAACATATTTATATTACTTTCTCTGGTTGTCTGTATCCCGTCTACCCAGGAAAATCTCATTATTCTGTCTTATCCAGAAATACTTCCGTGTAATTGACTGCACTTGCACTTTTACGGGTTTATATCATTAACTCAGACTTTCTATGTATGGCAGGCACGGTACCGCATAGGGAATGTGCCTCTGACTGCGGAGCCCCTTATAGATAAAGATAATAGGAAACACCGTGCAGTGCCTATTCCCCCCTCACACTACTCCCCCAGGTGATGCACTAATTGGGACGCCCAGCGGACCAACGGGAAGAGAGAGGAAGGGGCATCTGGCCACACCCACAAAGGTTAAATCCAGGTGCCGGGGTCAGTTCCTTCCTCTTTCTCCCCGGCTGACCCTCTGGAAGCAATTGTCCCACCCTCCCTCCCCTACATATTTACTACTGTGTTTATGACTTTAAAATGTTTTATTACTTGAAATTTATAGCTGATGATTATAATACTGTTATTTTTAAGTCACAGCGGAAATGGAGGGAGGGGCGAAGCTTCGTAGCCGCTCATTGGCTGGCCGCCGGTCGGTCGCAGACTGGGCCCACGGCTGTGAGCCCGCTGCGAAATGTAATTTGCCCCTCCCTGCTTATTAAATTAATAAACTGTGACCGACTAGTTCAACCCATCCGAGCCTGTTTGTGTTGTCTTTTCGGGATTGGTGGTAGGGGGGAAGGCACTATTTACGACACACGGGTCTCCGCAGTCTGTTGCCTGTATTTGACTCCTACTATCTATTTTGACCACTAGGGGACGCTCCACAACCTATGGCATCTGCACTTTATGACTATGAATATCCATATCCAGCATTTCATCATCTGTGTCTGTTGATAGTATATATATGTGTATATATATATATATATATATATATATATATATATATATATATATATATATATATATATATATAGTGATTACTATCGTACAGGATTCTCTGACCTTATCACTTTTTTAACATTATCTAATCATTTTAAATATTTATTTAATAAACATTTATATTTTAATACATTTAGGCTTGATTACTTCCCTTTCTATTGAGATTATATGCATTTTCTGGACGTTCGCCAACTTCAATATGAATCTAAAATAGGTTCTGATAGTAGCGACTGTGTTTGGTATTTCAGCGTAGTCCCGTTCATGTCAATGTAACAGAATCCAGCAGTTCTGTAGTCTGTAGCCTGCATGCAGGTAAGCGGAGCAGAAGAAGCTGCAGCACCAATCAGGTTCTCAGGCCCCTTCAAAATGTCATTCAGGTGTTACTGAGAGTTGGTTGGAAATATCCCTTTAAATGTCTCTTCTTGCTATCAAGTAATAATAAGCACTTTAAATGGAACCTGTCAGGTGGAAAAACACTATTTACCGGCCGATATAAGGTTAATCTACAGGATAATAGCGATAAAATGCTGTCTGTCCACATTAGTGCTGTGCGGCTAGTGGGAGGAAATGACCTTCTATCCTCCCTGCAGCTGCTTGCTTTCAGTCACCGGTTGGTTGTACGGAGCGGTTACACTCACCCGCACTGTACTGGGAGCCGCAGCAGTGATCGCTCCCCGGCAGACTGATTGGCAGCTTTCTCTGCACATACAGGCGGCACATACACGCTGCAGAGCGAGCTGTCAATCAATATGCAGAGAAGTGATTACAGCCGCGGCTCACAGTATAGTCAGTGGTGACTGCTCTGCGCACGCCCCAGGGACTCAGACCAGTCGCTCCTGGGAGAATAGAAAGTCATTTCCTCCTGGTAGCCGTGCTGTCATTTAGGCAGCCGGCCAGGGTTATAATGCTGATTACCTGCATACAAACTCCATATCTGCTGACAAATAGCGTTTGCACATGACAAGTTCTGTTTAAAGGGGTTGTCCATGCTCAGGGTTCAGTATGTGCGCTGCCAGGATTCACTATACATGCGGTCACGTGACGACAAGATGGCCGCGGCTGCTCTTAGTACAAGTGAATTGATAAAAGCCGGACACGTCTAGACACCATGTGGCCGGGAGTATGCAAATCACATACTTGCAGTCACATGACCGCCCGCTCCCAGCACCGGCACAGGGGAAACCTGATAGCGCTACTGTGCACACTGTGAGGATTCACCAGTCTGCAGTCATATACAGTGACTGCAGACTTTAGCCCCAAGCCTGGAGAACTTCAAAGTTCAGAACCTGGAAAGCCCTTTAACCCCTTACTCACATATATGTCACATGTATAGTTGAAAAAGAAAGTATATTTTGTATTATATTTCTCCCATTTGATAAATACCATAAAAGAAAAAAAAAAGTTGCTGTTTTTCAGGCATCCCACATCCCTCCAAAAATGTAACAAATGTTGTTTGTATCCCAAAAATGGTACCAATAAAAACTAAGAGTACTGGATCTCACATCATAGGAACACAAAATAAGTAAAAACTTTTCTTTAGAGTTTTAAAGGGAACCAGTCAAGTCCCAAACACTATTAACCTGCAGATATGGGGTTAATCTGCAGGGTATAAGCGCTCTGGAGCCGTGCGGCGGATGCTATAAAGTCGGCTTCAATCACCACTCAGCACATAGTGATCGGCTATAACCGCACCACAGCACTGACTGACAGCCGGCTCAGCACAGAGTACAGAGCCGGCTGTCAGTCAGTGTCGGGGAGTGGTTGCAACCGTCGCTCACTATGTACTGAGTGGCGACTGAAGTCACACCGGCCGCCCTCTGTGAACTGGAGGCTGCCGAGAGGAATAATGTTCCCTTCCTCCTGGCAGCGCAGCTCTCAGTATTGCGTCCTCACGGCTTTAGATTGTTATTAACCTGCAAATTAACCCCATATCAGCAGGTTAATAGCATTTTGGGATGTGAGAGGTTCCCTTTAAAAGCAATAAAATAAAAAGTCCATATAAGTTTGATACTAGTGTAATTGTAGTGACCTGTAGAATTAAAGGGAACCTGTCAGCAGGACTGTGCTCAGTAACCTACAGACAGTGTCAGGTCGGCGCTGTTATACTGATTACAATGATACCTGGTGATGAAATCCGTCTTGTGGTTGTTGTTTAATCTTTATTTTCAGTTTTGAGTTAATGATATGCTCGTGCTCCGGGGCGGCCTGTGGGTGTCTTCGTGTGGTGCTCTGAGCACGAGCATATCATTATCTGAAAACTGAAAATAAAGATTAAACAACAACCACAAGACAGATTTCCTCACCGGGTATCATTGTAATCATATTAAATAATTCACAGGGTATTTCATTATAAGACAAGTCGTGAATAATGTAATGAACATAATCAATAGTGCAGTCTTAATCAAAAAATGAAGATACAAATTATAGAAAAAACTCCTCTCTGCACAAGCACTTTATGATTGCTGCAATATTCCTACATTTGCACTAGGAGAGGACATGTTTCCATGATCTTCCAATACTGTATACTTATGTCATTTGTGGAACTGCCTCTTACCCCAACCCCTTATTCTCAGGGCTTCTATTGTGAATCTGATCTTTTCCTTAATCAATAATTTTTGTGTATAAGATTATATTTGTTACTTATCATTGTATCAATAAAATCATGTATAATTTTTGAAGTCAGCACTCCAATTATCTTTATTTCTATCATTGTAATCAGTATAACGGCGCCGACCTGACACTGTCTGTAGTTAACTGTGCACAATCCTGCTGACAGGATCCCTTTAAGTTACCTGCTCATTGCACTGTAAAAGCCAAACCTCAGCACCAAGAGTGGAATTACGGGGGGATGGGGGTCTCACCATTTATCCCAAATAGACGTTTTTCCTGTTATCAGCACATTATAGGGTTAAAGTCGAGCAGTGCAGGAAGGACGCTTTATTGCTGCAGACATGTTTGTTTCCCCATAGTTCTGGAGCTATGACTTTTTTTTGTTTTCATTGACAGCCGTATTCGGCCTCGTTTTTTTACGAGACGAGTTATAGCATTGAATCGCGCCATTCAGTTTGCCATAGAATGGACGACAAAGCAGGGAAATAGTTTTTATTTAGGATAAAATGGTTAAAAAAATTGTAATTTTGCTATTGTCATCAAGGCTTTGTTGTTTTTTTTTTACAGTGATATGACCTGACCAGTTTCCCTTTGACTACTAATTTGTGTCCAGTTAAAACTTAAAGGAGTATTCTGATCTCCAAGATCCTATCACAATATGTAGTAGATATAATAATAATATTTTCAATTAGAAATGTATTATAGTTCTTCTGATTAGCTATGTCGCTTTCCCTATGTGAAGGGCATTACAGTAGCTTAGATATCATAGATTAAAGTCACTAACCATGGATATCAAAGCTATTGCCGTGCTCTGCACATTGGGTAAGGGGCATAGCTAATCAGAAGAACTATACTAAATTTCTAATTGAAGGTTTTTGATAGTATTATTACTATTACACCTACTACATGTTGGGATAGGATCTTGGAGATGGGAATTTCCCTTTAAGGTTATATTATGTATCATACTCGGCATTTCCCTTGTATCCTACAGAGGTGAGTGGCGTACATAGACACTAGTTATGTCTTTCGGTAGAAGCAGTCTGTCACAGATCACTTTTGCAGTTAGTTCTTTTTCTTCTTCCAAGCACTGCAGACTGGAGAATCCTCACATTGCGCTCACTGTGTGCTGTGAGGAATCTCCGGTGCCGGCACACACAAGTTTGTGGTTTTCATACATGCGGTCAAGGGCCATTTAGGTGGCCGCGGTCTCGCTAAATGCAAGTGACTGAGCGAGGCCGGACAAGTCTAGTCGCATTGTGGCCGGAAGTATGCAAATCGCATATCTGCAGTCACATGACCTCACGGCGCTGACATCGGCGAATCCTCACAGCGCGCAGTGCGTAAGATGTGAGGATTTATATGTTTGCAGATAGAGTGACAGCAAACTTGTAGCTTGAGGTCGGACAACCCCTTTAAGAGTCATCCATTACCTGGAAAACCCCTTTTAAAATACAATATTACCCAATGTCAAATATAAATCACAAATACTGCATCGCTGCTGTCCCTGTAATGTCCGGCAATGTTATGCCCCGTGGGGGAGCGGCACCAGTGATAAAGGAGGCGATCTGTTATCTTTATTCTCCACTAGGGGGCGCCGCATTCAGGAATGATTTACCGAGGAGAGAACAAACCTTCAATGGTCCTTAGACTATTCAGAGAAGCTGAATTGTGTCTCATAGTGATTTACGGGTTTCCTATAATAAATCATGAAGGGTTTTCTGGGCTGAAAACAATTCTCCATCTTCTCTGTGTGACTGCAGAATCCTGACAGTGTGCAATGCTCTCACTATAACCATTCTCCTGTACTCGCTGTGAGAGTGGGCAGTCATGTGGCGGCAATTGTGGTCATGTACCAAGTAGATCCTTCTGAGATTCTCAACATTGAGAGAAGCAGAAGATAATCTAATGTGCGTGTGACTGCAAGAACAGAAATCGCATGCCGTCATCTGCCCAATCACTCAGCGTTTACAGGGGGATCATGACAGTGTGAGCATTAGACACCGTCCTGATTTAGCGGCCTGTAGTCACATAGTGACTGCAAACTTTTCAATTCAGCCCAAAAAAACCCTTTAAGAAAATTTGGCATAACCTTTTAGTTCCATGATCTGTATAGATGTACCCATCCTGCTGTACTTTTCAAACAAACTTTATTAACATTTTTGAAATTTTAACACACAAAAAACAGACTACAAAGTTAAGTTAAGAGAACAAGTCACATATAATACAGATGTAGCTTGATCCTATGTTGCTGATAATGGACAGACATAAACATAGTATATTACAGACATTATTCATGCCGTCCTGCTGCCTTGTGCTGTTATATGGACAGGAAATCACTGAGGACTTGTAATATCCTTATTACGTACAGTAGGGGGCATTATCCCATGTATCAGTATCACTCCCTGTACAAGCATGGTTCTTACAGTACGGACTTCCCAGGACCGCTAAGCAGAGTACAGGCTGCTGCTCATGGAGGTCAGTGTTCTCTCCATGCAGTATGTGCAGCGGCCGCCCTGCTGACTGTCACTACTGAGGAATCCGAAATCATTCTTATAAGAACATTAAATTAAGTAATTACTACAAAACAGAACCACAAAAGGCCGAATATAAACTTGATTTACTGCCTTAGCCCTGTAGCTAAATAACCAGACCAAGAGCATAGGGCTTGTGACCGCCCCCAAGGAACTCAGCCCCCAGGGCCCCTGCTGTGCTACCAGCCCCCCGCCATGCTATAAATGTGTATCTGTAATAATGTCACTTGTGTCCCAGATCTCAGTACAACAGAAGAGACTTCATATAATGAGAACACTGTGTAGTGGATGTGACTGCAGCTTCTATGTTACTGTGTGTATTTACATATCTACCTGAGTCTTTCGGGACACCCACAAGGTCTTCTTGCTTCTCGATGTCATCTTCTTTCTCCATCAGCGGCTTCTTTGCGTCTTTTGAAGAGATCAGGATGAGTTTTCTCTTCTTGGCACATTTTTTCACCATTGGCACATCTTCATCCGCTTGAATGATGTTTTGGCAGGAAGACATCTTCTTAGAGGAGCTGGATGTTACCTGTCTCCTCTTCTTGCTCTTATTCTTGGGCACCTCGTGTTCATCAGATGAGGTCTGGATGGCACGTCGTCTCTTTGGTCCTTTCCTTTTTGAGGCGACCTCTTCATCCTCCATCATGTCCTGCTCATCAGCCGATGAGTCAGGAATTGGACGTCTTTTTTGTCCTCTTCTTCTCTTTACCACAATCTCATCTTCATCCTCTGTCGTATCCTGCTCATCAGCCGATGAGCCAGGAATTGGACATCTTTTCTGTCCTCTTCTCCTCTTCACCACAATCTCATCTTCATCCTCCATCGTATCCTGCTCATCAGCCGATGAGCCAGGAATTGGACATCTTTTCTGTCCTCTTCTCCTCTTCACCACAATCTCATCTTCATCCTCTGTCGTATCCTGCTCATCAGCCGATGAGTCAGGAATTGGACATCTTTTCTGTCCTCTTCTCCTCTCCTCCACCACGATCTCCCCTTCGTCCTCACGATCCATTTTAGTGCTCTGTTTGGGGTTAGCAGAGTTTTCCACCATCTCCAGTCACCGACCAACTGCCAACTGCCGCTCACATAGAACCCTGGCAGCTCTGGTCATGTGACCACTAACTGACCAATGAAGCTCAGCCTTGTGTGCCATCCATATATAACATATAATCTACATGTGAATTATATTATAATCTTTTCTTTAACAAATATTATAATGGATTTTATTTTTCATTCTGGTCTTTAACCCCTTCACCCCCAAGGGTGGTTTGCACGTTAATGACCGGGCCAATTTTTACAATTCTGACCACTGTCCCTTTATGAGGCTATAACTCTGGAACGCTTTGACGGATCTTGGCGATTCTGACATTGTTTTCTCGTGACATATTGTACTTCATGATAGTGGTAAAATTTATTCGATATAACTTGCATTTATTTGTGAAAAAAACGAATATTTGGCGAAAATTTTGAAAATTTCGCAATTTTCCAACTTTGAATTTTTATGCCCTTAAATCACAGACATATGTCACGCAAAATACTTAATAAGTAACATTTCCCACATGTCTACTTTACATCAGTACAATTTTGGAACCAAAATTTTTTTTTGTGACGGAGTTATAAGGGTTAAAAGTTGACCAGCAATTTCTCATTTTTACAACACCATTTTTTTTTAGGGACCACATCTCATTTGAAGTCATTTTGAGGGGTCTATATGATAGAAAATACTCAAGTGTGACACCATTCTAAAAACTGCACCCCTCAAGGTGCTCAAAACCACATTCAAGAAGTTTATTAACCCTTCAGGTGTTTCACAGGAATTTTTTGAATGTTTAAATAAAAATAAGCATTTAACTTTTTTTCACACACAATTTATTTCAGCTCCAATTTGTTTTATTTTACCAAGGGTAACAGGAGAAAATGGACCCCCAAAGTTGTTGTACAATTTGTCCTGAGTACGCTGATACCCCATATGTGAGGGTAAACCACTGTTTGGGCGTATGGCAGAGCTCGGAAGGAAAGGAGCGCCATTTGACTTTTCAATGCAAAATTGACTGGAATTGAGATGGGACGCCATGTTGCGTTTGGAGAGCCCCTGATGTGCCTAAACACTGAAACCCCCTACAAGTGACACCATTTTGGAAAGTAGACCCCCTAAGGAACTTATCTTGATGTGTGGTGAGCACTTTGACCCACCAAGTGCTTCACAGAAGTTTATAATGCAGAGCCGTAAAAATAAAAAATCATATTTTTTCACAAAAATGATCTTTTTGCCCCCAATTTTTTATTTTCCCAAGGGTAAGAGAAGAAATTGGACCCCAAAAAATGTTGTGCAATTTGTCCTGAGTACGATGATACCCCATATGTGGGTGTAAACCATTGTTTGGGCGCATGGCAGAGCTTGGAAGGGAAGGAGCGCCATTTGACTTTTCAATGCAAAATTGACTGGAATTGAGATGGGACGCCATGTTGCGTTTGGAGAGCCCCTGATGTGCCTAAACATTGAAACTCCCTACAAGTGACACCATTTTGGAAAGTAGACCCCCTAAGGAACTTATCTAGATGTGTGGTGAGCACTTTGACCCACCAAGTGCTTCACAGAAGTTTATAATGCAGAGCCGTAAAAATAAAAAATCATATTTTTTCACAAAAATGATCTTTTTGCCCCCAATTTTTTATTTTCCCAAGGGTAAGAGAAGAAATTGGACCCCAAAAAATGTTGTGCAATTTGTCCTGAGTACGCTGATACCCCATATGTGGGTGTAAACCATTGTTTGGGCGCATGGCAGAGCTTGGAAGGGAAGGAGCGCCATTTGACTTTTCAATGCAAAATTGACTGGAATTGAGATGGGACGCCATGTTGCGTTTGGAGAGCCCCTGATGTGCCTAAACACTGAAACCCCCTACAAGTGACACCATTTTGGAAAGTAGACCCCCTAAGGAACTTATCTTGATGTGTGGTGAGCACTTTGACCCACCAAGTGCTTCACAGAAGTTTATAATGCAGAGCCGTAAAAATAAAAAATCATATTTTTTCACAAAAATGATCTTTTCGCCCCCAATTTTTTATTTTCCCAAGGGTAAGAGAAGAAATTGGACCCCAAAAAATGTTGTGCAATTTGTCCTGAGTACGCTGATACCCCATATGTGGGTGTAAACCATTGTTTGGGCGCATGGCAGAGCTTGGAAGGGAAGGAGCGCCATTTGACTTTTCAATGCAAAATTGACTGGAATTGAGATGGGACGCCATGTTGCGTTTGGAGAGCCCCTGATGTGCCTAAACATTGAAACTCCCTACAAGTGACACCATTTTGGAAAGTAGACCCCCTAAGGAACTTATCTAGATGTGTGGTGAGCACTTTGACCCACCAAGTGCTTCACAGAAGTTTATAATGCAGAGCCGTAAAAATAAAAAATCATATTTTTTCACAAAAATGATCTTTTTGCCCCCAATTTTTTATTTTCCCAAGGGTAAGAGAAGAAATTGGACCCCAAAAAATGTTGTGCAATTTGTCCTGAGTACGCTGATACCCCATATGTGGGTGTAAACCATTGTTTGGGCGCATGGCAGAGCTTGGAAGGGAAGGAGCGCTATTTGACTTTTCAATGCAAAATTGACTGGAATTGAGATGGGACGCCATGTTGCGTTTGGAGAGCCCCTGATGTGCCTAAACACTGAAACCCCCTACAAGTGACACCATTTTGGAAAGTAGACCCCCTAAGGAACTTATCTTGATGTGTGGTGAGCACTTTGACCCACCAAGTGCTTCACAGAAGTTTATAATGCAGAGCCGTAAAAATAAAAAATCATATTTTTTCACAAAAATGATCTTTTCGCCCCCAATTTTTTATTTTCCCAAGGGTAAGAGAAGAAATTGGACCCCAAAAAATGTTGTGCAATTTGTCCTGAGTACGCTGATACCCCATATGTGGGTGTAAACCATTGTTTGGGCGCATGGCAGAGCTTGGAAGGGAAGGAGCGCCATTTGACTTTTCAATGCAAAATTGACTGGAATTGAGATGGGACGCCATGTTGCGTTTGGAGAGCCCCTGATGTGCCTAAACATTGAAACTCCCTACAAGTGACACCATTTTGGAAAGTAGACCCCCTAAGGAACTTATCTAGATGTGTTTTGAGAGCTTTGAACCCCCAAGTGTTTCACTACAGATTATAACGCAGAGCCGTGAAAATAATTTTTATTTTTTTTCTCAAAAATGATTTTTTAGCACCCAGCTTTGTATTTTTACAAGGGTAACAGAATAAATTGGACCCCAAAATTTGTTTTCCAATTTGTCCTGAGTACGCTGATACCCCATATGTGGGGGGGAACCACTGTTTGGGCGCATGACAGAGCTCGGAAGGGAAGGAGCGCCATTTGGAATGCAGACTTAAATGGATTGGTCAGCAGCCGTCACGTTGCATTTGCAGAGCCCCTGATGTACCCAAACAGTACAAACCCCCCACAAGTGACCCCATATTGGAAACTAGACCTCCCAAAGAACTTATCTAGATGTGTTTTGAGAACTTTGAACCCCCAAGTGTTTCACTAAAGTTTATAGCGCAAAGCCGTGAAAATAAAAATTCTTTTTTTTTTTCACAAAAATGATTTTTTAGCCCCCAGTTTTGTATTTTCACAAGGGTAACAGGATAAATTAGACCCCAAAAGTTGTTGTCCAATTTGTCCTGAGTACGCTGATACCCCATATGTGGGGGGGAACCACTGTTTGGGTGCATGACAGAGCTCGGAAGGGAAGGAGCGCCATTTGGAATGCAGCCTTAAATGGATTGGTCTGCAGGCGTCACGTTGCATTTGCAGAGCCCCTGATGTACCCAAACAGTACAAACCCCCCACAAGTGACCCCATATTGGAAACTAGACCTCCCAAGGAACTTATCTAGATGTGTTGTGAGAACTTTGAACCCCCAAGTGTTTCACTACAGTTTATAACGCAGAGCCATGAAAATAAAACATCTTTTTTTTCCCACAAAAATGATTTTTAGCCCCCCAAATTTTTATTTTCCTAAGGATAACAAGAGAACTTGGACCCCAGAAGTTGTTGTTCAATTTGTCCCGAGTACGCTGATAACACATATGTTGGGGTAAACCCCTTTTTGGGCGCACGGGAGAGCTCGGAAGGGAAGGAGCACTGTTTTACTTTTTCAACGCAGAATTGGCTGGAATTGAGATTGGACGCCATGTCGCGCTTGTAGAGCCCCTGATGTGCCTGGACAGTGGAAACTCCCCAATTCTACCTGAAACCCTAACCCAAACACACCCCTAACCCTAATCCCAACGGTAACCCTAACCACACCCCTAGCCCTGACACACCCATAATTCTAATCCCAACCCTAATCCAAACGTAAATGTAATCCAAACCCTAACTTTAGCCCCAACCCTAACTTTAGCCCCAACCCTAACTTTACCTCCAACCCTAGCCCTAACCCTAACCCTACCCCTAACCCTAACCCTAAACGTGACTGAAATACGTGGCACTGAAATACGTGGCACTGAAATACGTGGCACTGAAATACGTGGCACTGAAATACGTGGCACTGAAATACGTGATACGTGGCACTTAAATACGTGGCACTGAAACACATGGCACTGAAATACGTGATACGTGGCACTGAAATACGTGGCACTGAAATACGTGGCACTGAAATACGTGGCACTGAAACACGTGGCACTGAAATACGTGGCACTGAAATATGTGATACGTGGCACTGAAATACGTGGCACTGAAATACGTGGCACTGAAATACGTGGCACTGAAATACGTGATACGTGGCACTGAAATACGTGGCACTGAAATACGTGGCACTGAAATACGTGATACGTGGCACTTAAATACGTGGCACTGAAACACGTGGCACTGAAATACGTGATACGTGGCACTGAAATACGTGGCACTGAAATACGTGGCACTGAAATACGTGGCACTGAAATACGTGGCACTGAAATACGTGGCACTGAAATACGTGATACGTGGCACTGAAATACGTGGCACTGAAATACGTGGCACTGAAATACGTGGCACTGAAATACGTGGCACTGAAATACGTGGTACTAAAATATGTGGCACTGAAATACGTGATACGTGGCACTGAAATACGTGATACGTGGCACTGAAATATGTGATACGTGGCACTGAAATACGTGGCACTGAAACACGTGGCACTGAAATACGTGGCACTGAAATACGTGGCACTATGACTGTCAGAAAATGTTCATTAAACGGTTAGGGGTGAGGTTAGGGGTAGAGTTAGGGTTAGGGTTTGGATCCCTTTATCACCTTGATGGTGGTGGGTGGCTTTTCAGTGTGTTTTCTGTTTTGTTTCGATAAAAATGCATGCGTTTTTAACGCAAACAAACGCATGTGCTTAAAAACGCAAGAAAATACTGCAGGTTGTATTTCTGAAAATGAACGCATGCAGAAAAAAAACGCATGCGTTTGAAAACGCGACCAAACGCGTACAAAAAAACCGCATGCGTTTTCAATGTTAAATATAGGGAAAAAACGCATGCGTTTTTTTGTGCAAAAAACGCTGCAGACAAAAACGCAAGTGTGAAACCAGCGACGCTTTTTATAGCAAAAAAGTTTTTGCGTCTCCACATTTTGAGACCTATAATTTTTCCACATTTTGCTCCACAGAGTCATGTGAGGTCTTGTTTTTTGCGGGACGAGTTGACGTTTTTATTGGTAACATTTTCGGACACGTGACCGTTTTTGATCGCTTTTTATTCCGATTTTTGTGAGGCAGAATGACCAAAAACCAGCTATTCATGAATTTCTTTTGGGGGAGGCGTTTATACCGTTCCGCGTTTGGTAAAATTGATAAAGCAGTTTTATTCTTCGGGTCAGTACGATTACAGCGATATCTCATTTATATCATTTTTTTATGTTTTGGCGCTTTTATACGATAAAAACTAAAATATAGAAAAAATAATTATTTTCGTATCGCTTTATTCTCAGGACTATAACTTTTTTATTTTTTTGCTGATAATGTTGTATGGCGGCTTGTTTTTTGCGGGACAAGATGACGTTTTCAGCGGTACCATGGATATTTATATCAGTCTTTTTGATCGCGTGTTATTCCACTTTTTGTTCGGCGGTATGGTAATAAAGCGTTGTTTTTTGCCTCGTTTTTTTTTTTTTTTTCTTATGGTGTTTACTGAAGGGGTTAACTAGTGGGGCAGTTTTATAGGTTGGGTCGTTACGGACGCGGCGATACTAAATATGTGTACTTTTATTGTTTTTGTTTTTTTTATTTAGATAAAGAAATGTATTTATGGGAATAATATATTTTTTTTTTTTATTATTTATTTAGGATTTTTTTTTTTTTTTTTTTAACACATGTGGAAAAATTTTTTTTTTACTTTTTTACTTTGTCCCAGGGGGGGACATCACAGATCATTGATCTGGCAGTGTGCACAGCACTCTGCCAGATCGACGATCTGCTGTGCAGGGCTGCAGGCTTACCAAGTGTCTGCTCTGAGCAGACACTCGGTAAGCCACCTCCTTCCCTGCAGGACCCGGATGCCGCGGCCATCTTGGATCCGGGACCTGCAGCCAGGAAGGAGGTAGGAGACCCTCGCAGCAACGCGATCACATCGCGTTGCTCCGGGGGTCTCAGGGAAGCCCGCAGGGAGCCCCCTCCCTGCGCGATGCTTCCCTATACCGCCGGTACACTGCGATCATGTTTGATCGCGGTGTGCCGGGGGTTAATGTGCCGGGGGCGGTCCGTGACCGCTCCTGGCACATAGTGCCGGATGTCAGCTGCGATATGCAGCTGACACCCGGCCGCGATCGGCCGCGCTCCCCCCGTGAGCGCCGCTGATCGGTGATGACGTACTATCCCGTCGGCGGTCATACGGGCCCACCCCACCTCGACGGGATAGTACGTCAAATGTCGGGAAGGGGTTAAGGAATACATTGGGAACTTTTATCAACAAAAAGTGTCAGAAAAGTGCAGTAATAATGTTATAGAAATGTGTGTTGTAGAAACGGGATTATGGAAGAGTTTTGAAGTTGTGATGTACTGTATATGACAACTCTAAATAATTGCACCATGTACCCTGAACACCCTGCAATTGGTATAAGACGGCGCGGACAATAATTTATCCAGTGACATTTTTAATGTTATTTGCTTCACATTTTGTTTATTTAGAGGGAAAATGTCACTTTCACAGATTTCCCCACAACTATTAACCGCTTATAAGAGGGTGTTAACACTTATGCAACCATATACTTTTAGTTTTGTTATTTTTATTTCCCCGTCAAAAGTCTTACAGTTTGTTTTTCAACGGATTATTACAGATTTTGGGTGACATTATAGTGGAAAAAGGTTCTGAAATGATTCTTCTTGGTATGATATTTTAACATTGCAAAAACCTGGCATTTTACCAAGGGTGTGTAGACTTGTATCACTGTATGTATGTGATTCACAAATATATTATATTTCATTGTAACCTTTTCTTTCACTCCACTGCCCACCATAATGACCCATGTGTAGAGACAATTGATTTGCTCAAATATAAATCATGGGTATCCAACTGGATATTCAGCTTTCCACATTGAAAGTAACAAAGTTCCAACTTTATTTCCAAAATTAAGGTCTGTTCTCATGGGCCGGAAATGGTGAGCATCTTCTATTGTTCCATGCTACAGTACCAACAACATGGATGAGATTTTACCAAATGTCACCCACCTGCCGAGGAGAAAATCAACTTATGGAATTTAATAATTAAATCCATTTTCTCACTAAGTTCTGTAAGTTTTTGAGAGTTTCTAAATATATAAATTAGAAATAACAGGCTGTGATAAGTGCATGTTGTTAATTACAGGTTTCCCCTTCCAAATATTTCCTCTTCTGTTACTATGGCACTGATTCATGAAAATGTTTTTGATAGAATTTTGGCATAAACACCTTCTCATTTCGCAATTTTTTTGTGCAACACAAATTTGTGTAAATAGTTATGCAACAGTTAGAGCCAACTCCGTCAAAGTGGCGAAGCCCCCTGATAAATTAATCAAAAGTTGTGGGGTAACTTACCCAAGACATGTTACTTCAGTCCCTGACTAGAGTAATGCAGCGCCCCAGAGTCCTGGTCGTTGCAGTACTGTGGCTCTGCCGCTAAGGGGGGCTATGGTACGTCTGATGGCACTGAAGGAGTTCATCTGACCAGGTATCACAGACACCAATACATTTCACAGTCTGGCCTCCAGGGGGAGCTAAGGGTACTATTCATTAGGCCACTCCTCACAGTCTGGTAAAACTGGGGGTTAGGCAGGAAGTTAGAAAGAAAGCTGACTGGGTTGGAACCAGGCAACACCTTGTGGCAGAGGGTGTTGTAGGGGAAGATTCGGTAGGGTCCCTGTCAGGGGTGGGATCCTGACAGAGGCCTGGCAATCAGAAAGAACGTTACGGGACCGCGCCTGCACTTCATAGCGGCGGTGCCCTAAGAAAGGACAAGAAGCGAGATTTATTGTGCTGAGTGAGAAACGAGATCAAAGCAACAGGGAGAAATCCCAGTAGGAGTCGTGCTGTTAGACCGAGGCAACATCCTACTGAGGCGTAAATAACCGGTGGCCGGAACGCCGAGGAAGTACAGAGCTCTAAGCACTACTTCAAACCAACGGCAGGGCAGAGAGCTATAGGCTGGCTGTCTCACCTACATCACCTACGCAGACATAGGGGGCAACCTTTGGAGAGGGGCGACTCTAGGGTCCCGGAAGAGCTCCGAGCCTTCCCGTCATACGGGTGCGTCCTACCATAAGATCTGGGGGACGAGAATAAGAAGAACATCAGAATCGAGTTGTTGTGAGGGAACACGAGGAACAGACACAACAGTTGTGGGGACTATCCCGTAAGCACAGCAGGGGAGGACCACAACACACAAGCGCTAGAAGGAAGGCACAGATTTCCACCTGCAACGGGAACTCTGGAGGTGCCATCGGACCGGCCGGACTTGCGCAGCCCGGTTAACCATATTCCGGACTGAGGACCCAGAAGCCTTCAGTAAAGAGGTAAAGAGACTGCAACCTTGTGTCCTCGTTATTAACTGCGACCGGCACTACACCGCACCACTACCACCATCCACATCTATCACTGTACGCCCCTCAGCAGGGTCACGGACCGGGTCTAGCCACCGTGACAACCCCAGAGCAGAGACTCAGAGGCCCGGTACCGGGTACCCCTCGGCCCTGCGGCAGTGGGGGCGCTACAGTAACAATTCAGGGGGGGGGGTGCGCACCAGTGATAAAATAAGAGGTGTCTCTTAGCGAAAAAAGGGGCATCTTCTGCTCGCCGATGCCAGTCTTAATTAATCAGACCCTAAGGCCACATTCACACATTCATTGTTTGGTCAGTATTTCACATCAGTATTTTTAGGTCAAAACCAGGAGCCATGTGAAATATACAGAAGTGGTGATTTGTTTCTATTATACTTTTCCTCTGATTGTTCTTCTCCTGATTTCGAATGACAAATACTGATGTAAAATACTGACTGTGTAAACGTGTCCCAAGTGTCTAAGACCATGACTCAAATCTTATTGATATCTCTTAGGAAATAAAGATATTTGGGATGATAAGGGAGAAATAATCTCATTTACCATGTTTAAAATATAGCAGAAAATCCATGGACTGGGCATAAATGTGCTTTTTCTCCTCGACTTCTGATATTATTATCTGGCACGGTAGCAGCTAATATTCTCCTTACTGCACATGATTATGAAAGGTTTTATTAGACAAAATACATACTTTGTCCAAGACTCCCTTTGCAGTACCATGTAGCATAAAACAAATGAGGACTCGGAGATTTAGTTTTCAGTGCCTCAGCTGCATGATTTACATCTGTTAGCCAGCATAAGTACATGTGGGGATTCCCTAGCAACCAGGCAACCCCCACATGTACTTATGCTGGCTAAAGGATGTAAATCATTCAGCTAAGGCACTGAAAACAATCTCCGAGTACTTTCAAATTACTCGGAGGACACCCGAGTCAAGAACACACAACACCTGCAAGTAAATATCGCCATCTGCTGGTTGGACTGGACAGGTAGGAACTAAAGGACAAAGAATGTGTTCCCTGAGGGAAGAGTTTGAAAAGAACACTGGGTCAGTTGATGCGAGAGTTCAGTTGGCACCAGGGTGTGAGAGAGAGAGGGTCTGCGTGAGTAGCGGATTGGGCTCATGGTTGACACTGCAGTAGAAGGTTTGGTGAGTGACCTGAGTTGAGGACCTGGCTTCATGAGTCCAGTGCTGAAGACCTGACTTTGTCGGTCAAGTTCCAAAGACTATCACTTTGCTAAAAGGGTTGATCCCATCTTGTAAACTGATGGCATATTGTTAGGATGTGCCATCAACTTATGATCTCTAAAGATCTGTCTTCTTACCCACCCCGGTGTGCAGGAGTTGTAGCACGGCCTCATCTATTGACTTGCAAAGAACAAGTTAATGGGTGAACCAAATGTACGCTTGTATTACTGTGGACAGATTCCATGGTTGATTTTATCACTGAGTCAGGAATTAATTAATTTATATCAACTCAGAACCAGTCAAGGAACAAGGAGTGTAAATAAAATCAATAAAGGTTATTCACAAAAAATGCATAAAATTGTTCAACTATATACTGGATGTCTCAAGCCAAACTAGAAGACCAGCAGGTATCAACACACAAAATCCCATAATACTGAATTAGTAAAAATTGCATGGTAGGGCCATGTTCCTCACAAAAAACAACCATAATCTATGAATGAGCCTATATTTCACTACATATGGTAAAATTACCAATTCCAGGGGGCCCCCATCAGGCTTTCATATGGGAACTTCGTAAAGCAACCTTTATAGTATCATAGCTATTTATTTTTTGGTAATTTTACCGTATATAGTGAAATATAGGTTGATTCATGAATTGTTGTTTTTTGATAGGAACATATGGCCCTACCATGCAATTTTTATTAATTGAGTATTATGGTATATCAAAGCAACCTGGGCTTCCATAACACCTCAGCAATGCCACATGCTGATCGCCTCCATGCCACGCTGCATTGATGCAGTAATTGATGCAAAAGGAGCCCCGATCAAGTACTGAGTGCATTTACTGAACATACATTTTAGTAGGCCAACATTTCGGATTTTAAAATAATTTTTGAAGCTGGTGTTATAGAGTATTCTAATTTACTGATATAATGACTTTTGGGTTTTCATTGGCTGTAAGCCATAATCATCAACATTAACAGAAATAAACACTTGAAATAGATCACTCTGTTAGTCTTTTCTGTAAACTATGTTTTCATATTTAAAAAATGTAATGAAATTGGATTTACATTTCCTTAATATTATATTAATCCTTAAAAGTCAGAAGCCTCACTAGAAAAGAGCCCGTCACTAACGGGCCAATAAAACTTAGCTTTATTAAAAATACTACAACAATTCAATATTCAACATGTCAAGAAGATTTAGGCTATGTGCACACGTAGAATGGTTCACTGCGGATTTTTCCACAGCGGATTTGATAAATCCGCAGGGCAAAAACACTGCATTTTTCCTGCAGATTTATCGCGGATTTACAGCGGTTTTTGTGCGGATTCCACTGCGGTTTTACACCTGCGGTTTTCTATTATGGAGCATGTGTAAAACCGCTGCGGATTCCGCACAAAGAATTGACATGCTGCGGAATGTAAACCGCTGCGTTTCCGCATGTTTTTTCCATAGCATGTGCACTGTGGATTGCGTTTCCCATTGGTTTACATTGTACCGCAGCAAAATCCGCAGCGTGTGAACGTAGCCTAAAAGAGATAAAGCTCAGTTGTTACGCTGGATATTATTATAAAAAAAGTAAATAAGGACACACTCTATGCTTAATTCTTATGGGAGACAGCAGTGCAGGTTACAGTCACTTAAATACTATTCCTGAAAGGGAAACTGACAGCTTATATATACTAGAAATATTCAAAAAGATACTCTGGCACTCAAATTGTAAACGCAAGGAAATTTCTATTTATGGACTCTAACGAAAAAAAAGAAAATTCACAAAGCCAACGTTTTGGACATATTAAGCCTTTTTTCAAGGTCTATCTGTATACATTTTAAAGAAAAAAAAAAGAATCATAAATATGAAAAATACTATTCATAAACAATAATAATTAAAAATAATCAACGGGGTACGATATAACATAGATTAAAATATGAATACAAATAGCAACATGATTTGAAGATAATAATTGCATAGAATTAATAATTAGGACCATAAGTGATCCATATGAATTAGTTGCTTCCCAGGGACCATTTCTGCTGTTGTTGATGCCTCATGCTAAAGGATTTTTCATGTAATGTAATAGCACCAAAGAAGAGGTATATATACACTAGTGCTTTATGATAGAATCCGGATAAATATAAAAATTGTGTTAATGGGAGAATAATCCCTATGAAATGATAGAAGTCGATGAAAGGAAACAGATGACCCAAAGAAAAAAGAAAAACAGAATACGACAAATGAAAAAACTTTACAAGAGGTAAAACAAAAACAGATCAGAAAAAGGCAAGTGAGCCAAGTGGGCATAAAGGTAAAATATGGTGTGTATGAGCAGAACGTGCTGTGTGCAAGGAAGTAAACATGTCACTGATAAGGCACCCTAGGACCAAATGAATGTCCCACCAAATTATACAAAAATCACTGACTGTAGTGGAAAAATAGTTAAACTTAACTTTTAATAATATTAATAATATATGTCATCCACTGTACTTGCGTGCAGTCTGTCCACCAGACCCCTAGATTACATCAATAGGGGGTTTGTGGAGGACACTAATACAAATATAATATATAATAGGACGGTGTATTGTCAGAGTCGTTGACACATAAATACTCAATAGTGAAACACCCCCTCCACTCATTCACTACCTCACTGTATACCTAGTGATGAGGGAGTGTTCCACTAGGTAACATTTACTATGAGATGTGCTTAGTAATTATTGCTCTATGCCCTTATCCTGAGGAAATTACACTGTCATTACCAATTACTGATAGTATAATATCTAGGAATTGCCTATCAGTAAATTAAAGTGCAGAACTGATTGCACATTATCCCCATTGGACATACCAAAGTGACATTAAGGCTCTTGATGACAAGCCAATATCCGCATTTAATCATTTACACATCAATGTGTCAATCTCATCAAAGATTCAGTGGTTAAATATACAACACACCACCTAATGTTCTGATCCAGTGTCGCTATATTTAACCCCTTCATGACCCAGCCTATTTTGGCCTTAATGACCTTGCCGTTTTTTGCAATTCTGACCAGTGTCCCTTTATGAGGTAATAACTCCGGAACGCTTCAACGGATCCTAGCGATTCTGAGATTGTTTTTTCGTGACATATTGGGCTTCATGTTAGTGGTAAATTTAGGTCGATAATTTCTGAGTTTATTTGTGAAAAAAATGGAAATTTGGCAAAAAATTTGAAAATTTCGCAATTTTCACATTTTGAATTTTTATTCTGTTAAACCAGAGAGTTATGTGACACAAAATAGTTAATAAATAACGTTTCCCACATGTCTACTTTACATCAGCACAATTTTGGAAACAATTTTTTTTTTTGCTAGGAAGTTATAAGGGTTAAAATTTGACCAGTGATTTCTCATTTTTACAACAAAATTTACAAAACCATTTTTTTTAGGGACCACCTCACATTTGAAGTCATTTTGAGGGTTCTATATGGCTGAAAATACCCAAAAGTGACACCATTCTAAAAACTGCACCCCTCAAGGTGCTCAAAACCACATTCAAGAAGTTTATTAACCCTTCAGGTGTTTCACAGCAGCAGAAGCAACATGGAAGTAAAAAATGAACATTTAACTTTTTAGTCACTTTTAGCAACAATTTTTTTATTTTCCCAGCGGTAAAAGGAGAAACTGGACCACGGACGTTGTTGTCCAATTTGTCCTGAGTACGCTGATACCTCATATGTGGGGGTAAACCACTGTTTGGGCGCACGGCAGGGCTCGGAAGGGAAGGAGCGCCATTTGACTTTTTGAATGAAAAATTGGCTCCAATCTTTAGCGGACACCATGTCACGTTTGGAGAGCCCCCGTGTGCCTAAACATTGGAGCTCCCCCACAAGTGACCCCATTTTGGAAACTAGACCCCCCAAGGAACTTATCTAGAAGCATAGTGAGCACTTTAAACCCCCAGGTGCTTCACAAATTGATCCGTAAAAATGAAAAAGTACTTTTTTTTCACAAAAAAATTATTTTAGCCTCAATTTTTTCATTTTCACATGGGCAACAGGATAAAATGGATCCTAAATTTTGTTGGGCAATTTCTCCTGAGTACACCAATACCTCACATGTGGGGGTAAACCACTGTTTGGGCACATGGTAAGGCTCGGAAGGGAAGGAGCGCCATTTGACTTTTTGAATGAAAAATTATCTCCATCGTTAGCGGACACCATGTCGCGTTTGGAAAGCCCCTGTGTGCCTAAACATTGGAGCTCCTCCACAAGTGACCCCATTTTGGAAACTAGACCCCCCAAGGAACTCATCTAGAGGCATAGTGAGCACTTTAAACCCCCAGGTGCTTCACAAATTGATCCGCAAAAATGAAAAAGTACTTTTTTTTCACACAAAATTTCTTTTAGCCTCAATTCTTTCATTTTCACATGGGCAACAGGATAAAATGGATCCTAAAATTTGTTGGGCAATTTCTCCTGAGTATGCCGATACCTCATATGTGGGGGTAAACCACTGTTTGGGTGCACGGCAAGGCTCGGAAGGGGAGGCGTGCCATTTGACTTTTTGAATGGAAAATTAGCTCCAATCGTTAGCGGACACCATGTCGCGTTTGGAGAGCCCCTGTGTGCCTAAACATTGGAGCTCCCCTACAAGTGACCCCATTTTGGAAACTAGACCCCCCAAGGAACTTATCTAGATGCATAGTGAGCACTTACAACCCCCAGGTGCTTCACAGAAGTTTATAACGCAGAGCCGTGAAAATAAAAAAATAATTTTTCTTTCCTCAAAAATTATTTTTAGCCCAGAATTTTTTATTTTCCCAAGGATAATAGGAGAAATTGGACCCCAAATGTTGTTGTCCAGTTTGTCCTGAGTACGATGATACCCCATATGTGGGGGTAAACCACTGTTTGGGCGCACGGCAGGGCTCGGAAGGGAAGGCACGCCATTTGGCTTTTTGAATGGAAAATTAGCTCCAATCATTAGCGGACACCATGTCGCGTTTGGAGAGCCCCTGTGTGCCTAAACATTGGAGCTCCAGCACAAGTGACCCCATTTTGGAAACTAGACCTCCAAAGGAACTAATCTAGATGTGTGGTGAGCACTTTCAACCCCCAAGTGCTTCACAGAAGTTTATAA
This sequence comes from Ranitomeya variabilis, assembly GCF_051348905.1. NCBI lineage: Eukaryota > Metazoa > Chordata > Amphibia > Anura > Dendrobatidae > Ranitomeya > Ranitomeya variabilis. The sequence continues at coordinate 607,450,233 of NC_135234.1, forward strand.
CGCAGAGCCATGAAAATAAAAAATAATTTTTCTTTTCTCAAAAATGATTTTTTAGCCCACAATTTTTTATTTTCCCAAGGGTAACAGGAGAAATTGGACCCCAAAAGTTGTTGTCCAGTTTCTCCTGAGTACGCTGATACCCCATATGTGGGGGTAAACCATTGTTTTGGCACACGTCGGGGTTCGGAAGGGAAGTAGTGACGTTTTGAAATGCAGACTTTGATGGAATGCTCTGCGGGCGTCAGGTTGCGTTTGCAGAGCCCCTGATGTGCCTAAACAGTAGGAACTCCCCACAAGTGACTCCATTTTGGAAACTAGACCCCCAAGGGAACTTATCTAGATGTGTGGTGAGCACTTTGAACCCCCAAGTGCTTCACAGAAGTTTATAACGCAGAGCCGTGAAAATAATAAACGTGTTTCCTTTCCTCAAAAATATTTTTTTAGCCCAGAATTTTTTATTTTTGCAAGAGTAACAGGAGAAATTGGACCCCAAAAGTTGTTGTCCAGTTTCTCCTGAGTACGCTGATACCCCATATGTGGGGGTAATCCACTGTTTGGGCACATGCCGGGGCTCGGAAGGGAAGTAGTGACGTTTTGGAATGCAGACTTTGATGGAATGGTCTGCGGGCATCATGTTACGTTTGCAGAGCCCCTGATATGCCTAAACAGTAGAAACCCCCCACAAGTGACCCCATTTTGAAAACTAGACCCCCCAAGGAACTAATCTAGATGTGTGGTGAGCACTTTCAATCCCCAAGTGCTTCACAGAAGTTTACAACGCAGAGCCGTGAAAATAAAAAATCATTTTTCTTTCCTCAAAAAAGATGTTTTAGCAAGCAATTTTTTATATTCACAAGGGTAACAGGAGAATTTGGACCCCAATATTTGTTGCCCAGTTTGTTGTGAGTACGCTGATACCCCATATGTGGGGGTAAACCACTGTTTGGGCACACGTCAGGGCTCGGAAGGGAAGTAGTGACGTTTTGGAATGCAGACTTTGATGGAATGGTCTGCGGGCATCATGTTACGTTTGCAGAGCCCCTGATATGCCTAAACAGTAGAAACCCCCCACAAGTGACCCCATTTTGGAAACTAGACCCCCCAAGGAACTAATCTAGATGTGTGGTGAGCACTTTCAATCCCCAAGTGCTTCACAGAAGTTTATAACGCAGAGCCGTGAAAATAAAAAATAATTGTTCTTTCCTCAAAAATTATGTTTTAGCAAGTAATTTTTTATTTTTGCAAGGGTAACAGGAGAAATTGGACCCCAACAGTTGTTGCCCAGTTTGTCCTGAGTACGCTGGTACCCCAAATGTGGGGGTAAACCACTGTTTGGGCGCACGTCGGGGCTTGGAAGGGCGGGAGCACCATTTGACTTTTTGAACGCAAGATTGGCTGGAATCAATGGTGGCGCCATGTTGCGTTTGGAGACCCCTGATGTGCCTAAACAGTGGAAACCCCTCAATTCTAACTTCAACACTAACCCCAACACACCCCTAATCCTAATCCCAACTGTAGCCATAACCCTAATCACAACCCTAACCCCAACACACCCCTAACCACAACCCTAACCGCAACACACCCGTAACCCTAATTCCAACCCTATTCCTAACCCTAATCCCAACCGTAACCCTAATCCCAACCCTAACCACAACTGTAACCCCAACACACCCCTAACCCTATCCGTAACCCTAACCACAAGCCTAATCTTAACCCTATTTCAAACCCTAGCCCTAATTCCAACCCTAACCCTAAGGCTATGTGCCCACGTTGCGGATTCGTGTGAGATTTTTCCGCACGATTTTTGAAAAATCTGCAGGTAAAAGGCACTGCGTTTTACCTGCGGATTTACAGCAGATTTCCAGTGTTTTTTTGTGCGGATTTCACCTGCGGATTCCTATTGAGGAACAGGTGTAAAACGCTGCGGAATCCGCACAAAGAATTGACATTCTGCGGAAAATACAACGCAGCGTTTCTGCACGGAATTTTCCGCACCATGGGCACAGCGGATTTGGTTTTCCTTAGGTGTACATGGTACTGTAAACCTGATGGAAAACTGCTTCGAATTCGCAGCGGCCAATCCGCTGCGGATCCGTGGCCGATCCGCTGCGGATCCGCGGCCGATCCGCTGCGGATCCGCGGCCGATCCGCTCTGTGTGCACATGCCATAACCCTACCCGTAACCCTAACCCTAACCCTACCCCTAGTTGTAACCCTAGTTCTAACCCTAACCCTAGTGGAAAAAGAAAAAAAAAATTTTCTTTATTTTATTATTGTCCCTATGGGGGTGATAAAGAGGGGGGGGTTATTTATTATTTTTTTTATTTTGATCGCTGTGATAGAACCTACCACAGCGATCAAAATGTACTTGTAAGGAATCTGCCGACTGGCAGATTCGGCGGGCGCACTGAGCATGCGCCCGCCATTTTCCAAGATGGCGGCGCCCAGCGAGGAGACGGCCGGACACCGGGAGGATCGGTAAGTATGAAGGGGTGGTGGGGGGGTGGATCGGAGCACAGGGGGGGTGATCGGAGCACAGGGGGGGGGGATCTGAGCAAGGAGGGAGCGGACAGGAGGACGGGGGAGCCGGCAGGCGGACGGAGGGGACCGGACCCCATAACGGAGGACTGGGGCGGCGATCGGTGGGTGTGGGGGGGGGGCACTTGAGTATTTCCAGCCATGGCCGATGATATTGCAGCATCGGCCATGGCTGGATTGTAATATTTCACCAGTTTTTTAGGTGAAATATTACAAATCGCTCTGATTGGCAGTTTCACTTTCAACAGCCAATCAGAGCGATCGTAGCCACGGGGGGGTGAAGCCACCCCCCCTGGGCTGAAGCACCACTCCCCCTGTCTCTGCAGATCGGGTAAAATCGGAGTTAACCCTTTCACCCGATCTGCAGGGACGCGATCATTCCATGACGCATACGCTGCGTCATAGGTCGCTTTGGCACCGACTTTCATGACGCAGCGTATGCGTCAAAAGTCGTTAAGGGGTTAAAATACCACAACTTTAAGCTCCTTAAACATAATAAGACAAAGTAGTGACATCGCGTGACTAAATGAATCGCAAATTGCCTCTTCTGAGAAAAAGAGGACTTAACTCTATAGCGCCACCTGTTGGAAGTAGGATCCCTACTTCCAACAGGTGGCGCTATAGAGTTAAATCCTCTTTTTCTCTGAAGAGGCAATTTGCATATTTAATTTCCCACAGGAGCATTGCACGGCGAATAAGCCTCCTTACCTTGACAAGCCAGCTGGTATGTCACTCTCCATAAGGAGAAATGTTACCCCTTAGACCCAGTCCAGAGCCTCTCACCTTGCCAAATCAGTTATCATGCTTCGCACTGACGAGGGCCAACAGCCCGAAACACCGTGTCTGCGAATTGAGCTACTGATTTGGCTTTTATCCTAAGTCGTATTGCAAGACTCGTTAAAGGGTTGATTGTGACTTGTAGGATCGCTACTTCCAGCAGGTGGCGCTATAGAGTTAAGTCCTATTTTTCTCAGAAGAGGCAATTTGCATATTTAATTTCCCAGAGGAGCACTGCACGGCAAATAAGCCTCCTTACCTTGACAAGCCAGCTGGTATGTCACTCTCCATAAGGAGAAATGTTACCCCTTAGACCTAAATGAATCTCCTCATTCCAATTCCGCCACTAGAGGTCACCCCCCATGAGCACATACTGTCCCTGTAATCCGATATGGGGCTGATCAGTTCACAACCTAGCATCGGTGCTGAGCCCTGATAATGGGCTCTGTAGCACCCAGGCAATGGGTAAACCCTCAACACGTTTCGCCCTTCACTATTATAGAAGTGTACATCAGGAGGCTTATAGGTTCACACAGGAGCGTCATACTCCCGGCCACGGAGGCTGTTAGATGGGTACGGCGGTGTGGTCTGGGGACGCTATTGGCTAAGACAAGACATTGAAGACTGCTACCAGTTTGCCCAGAGAGTATATGTTTATTAGTTTGTTATTGGTAAGGGCGATTTTTACCTGGATAGGTGTTCCCTGATGGGTTGTCCAATTTCTTGTTCACTTTTTGAAGCTTTTAGTTCCCTTTTGGAATGGGTGGTGAGGGATACTTCTAGCATTCAGTCCGTCACTTCCTCAAGGCCAAAGATGGCAGATTGCCACAAAATGCATCGGCACAATAAGGGCTTGTTCACACGATCCTTTTTTCTCTGCGGATTTTTCAGGTCCTGATTTGTGAAAACCGCAGTGCTAAACCTGCGGTGGTTTTCACTGCGGTTTTCAGTCCTTTTTCTACTGCGGATTCCACTGCGGGTTTCCAGCTGCATTTTCCTATTGGTGCAGGTGGAAACCCGCTGCGGAATCCGCAGAAAGAATTGACATGGTACTTCTTTTTTTCCGCAGAAAATCAGTGCGGATTTTCCAGCGGAAAAAAGGAACGTGGGAACAGCGTTTTTTTTTTTCCATAGGGTAACATTGTACCCTGCATGGAAAAAGGATGCGGATCCGCAGCAAAAACCGCATCGTGTGAACATAGCCTAAAGCTTTAAAGAACATTTCCATCGTGTGTGGTCAGCGCGGATACATTGAGAAACCCGGCCTTCTCCTTCCTTCTTTGTGACATTGGTATCCACGGGAGTCTGCAGCAACCACTGTTTCTTCTCATATTCTTCAAGGGGTTGTGACCTTTCACAACCTCTAAAGGTGAGTGCACCTACCGCGTATTGTCATCCAAATTATCCCTTTTTTTATCGCCCTATGCTGAAAATCTCGGCTTATACACGAGTATATACAGTACTTTCTCTGTATTGCTGGCTCTGACTTCACAGGCAGATTGTACCGTTACATTGTATACATCAGCGTATTTTTATGTCTCTGTATTCTAAAGGGAGAATAAGAGATTTTTTTAATCTTATAAAATTACTAAAAATTAATGAAAAACACTTAAAATATTGTAACTTTAATGCACGTAATAATAAAAAAAATGAATTAATAAAAAATTAATACAAAATAATAATAACATCAACAAATAACACGTACACATTTATTGTCACTGTAATCCGCCCATCAGTGATTAAACTATTTATGGAGATTGGTAAATGGCATAAAATTAATGGCATGATTGATTTTTTTTTTCTACTAAACCCAGAAAAAATATAATAAAAATGTAACGCTGAGGCCGTGTTCACATGTAGCATCAATGCAGCATTTTTCTACTGCTTGTTTTTCTGCAGGTGACCGCATCACACAAAGCAGTAACAAACCTCTGATTATTGCGTGTCTTCTGCTTTTATTTATGCGTGTTCCCCCATATTTGATGCACTTTTGGTGCAGATGTGAAGCTGCATTTTTAGTGCTTTTTAATACTACAGAGAAGCTTTGATTCCACGCTTAGTAATGTAACAGCATTTTTTTCTTCATGCATTTTTTTTCAGAAGAAGCCTGTAGAGAAAAAATGCACCAAAACCGCAGAGTTCAGCGGTGCCTTTAGATGCACTGAAGGCGAAGATTTCATGGAATCACATCCACTAGTCATAGACTCTTAGTCCATGTTCACATGTAGCGTAAATGCTGCGTTTTTTTGCATGGAAATTCTACATAGCGCTACATAAAGATATGAAAGTTCTGGAGGATCCGTGTCATGTCGGACGCTGTTCAGACCAGGTCGTCCGACAGACAGCGGTAATTCTGCTTTTGTCCACTATGCGCTCATTGGCGTCGTCTAGATTTTATCTAGCTGGTCCGGGGTTAATTTACCTGGTGCTCGGATTGGAAGCTGGGCCATGCCCACTGCCTTTAAGGCTATGTTCACACGATGCGGTTTTTCCTGCGGATCCGCAGCGGATTTGCAGCTGCGGATCCGCAGCCGTTTTCCATGCAGGGTACAGTACAATGTTACCCTATGGAAAAAAAATCCGCTGTTCCCACGTTCATTTTTTCCGATGGAAAATCTGCGCTGATTTTCAGCGAAAAAAAAGGAGTACCATGTCAATTCTTTCTGCGGATTCCGCAGCGGGTTTCCACCTGCACCAATAGGAAAATGCAGCTGGAAACCCGCAGTGGAATCTGCAGTAGAAAAAGGACAGAAAACCGCAGGGAAAACCACCGCAGGTTTTGCACTGCGGTTTTGCAAAATCAGGACCTGAAAAATCCGCAGCAAAAAAAGGATGGTGTGAACAAGCCCTCAATAGTTCTCCTGAACATTGGGCGTCGCCGATTATAGCTTCTGTCTTGTGCTTGGTTATGTCGGTCTGGTGTGGTGGTCTAGGAAAAGGAGTAACGTATCTGGTGGTGTATATTTCCCTTTGTCATATTTTCCTCCCTCCTATATTTGTATTTGTTTTGCCCTGTGCATTTATTGTATATTCCTGAGTGACTGCGGCGTGGTGTATATTTTCTGTTATCCTTGTCTGTGCTAACTGTGGGTGCTGGTTAGAGGTCTCTTCACTGGGAGGTGGGTGGAGGTTTCAGCCTAGTGTTGAGACAGGGAGAGGGTGGAGGCCCAGACATGCACACCTTCAGTGTAAACTCTGGGTTGAGGGTCAGTCAGGGTTTCCCAGAGTTTTCGTGAAGCTTGCAAACTGTATTTTCGGATGCGTCCGATCTCATCAGGTAATGAGGCTCAGCGTGTGGGCCTGGTGTTGTCATTATTAAACGGTGATCCCCAAGCATGGGCGTTTTCTTTGCCTCTGATTCTGCTGCATTTAACTCAGTGAAGAGTTTTTTTTTTCTGCTCTTGCACACATTTACGATGACCCTGACAGAATGGCTCTAGCAGAATCTAAGATACGTGCTATTCACCAGGGGGAGCGTGTTGCAGAGGATTACTGTTCTGAATTTCGCCGCTGGGCGGTCGACACACACTGGAATGATCCAGCGCTGCGGAGTCAGTTTATTCATGGGGTTTCTGGAAGGGTTAAAAAAGCCCTCCTGATGTACGAGACTCCTGCTTCTCTAGATTCCGCTATGAGTCTTGTTGTTCGCATTGATCGCCGTTTGCGTCGGGGAGTATGAGACACCGCCTATGGGAGAAGGTGTAGTTTCTCGTGAGGTTGCTGCAGGTGAGCCCACGGAGCCTATGCAAATTGCAGGGGTGTCACATGTTAAGCATCGAGCCCCTGTGCTCAGAAAGCAGGGAGCCTGTTTTTACTGTGGTAAAACTGGTCATTTTATTAATATCTGTCCTCTGCTGTCAAAGAAAAACGCAACGGCGGAAAAACTTCTAAGCTCAGAGGGTGTGGAGGAGTCCAATCTGCGCTTATGTATATCCTCCATGATGGTTTCTCAGTGCATGCTCCCTGCCAAAGTTGTTGTCCCTGGCAGAGAGCTGCCAATCACTGTTTTCGTGGATAGTGGTTCTGCCACAAATCTCATTGATGAGGAGTTTGCACGCTCTGCTGGTTTTAGGATCGAAAAACTGCCTCATCCTATCCGCGTGGTCACCATCAATTCTGCTCCTCTCCCACAGGGGGAGATTACTGAGTTTGTGGCTGAGGTTAAACTCCACATTGGGGTTCTTCATTTCGAGCAGGTTACATGTAAGGTGCTCAAGAGTCTTCCGGCACAATTGGTTCTGGGTTTTCCATGGTTGTCTACACACAACCCGGTTATTGACTGGAAAACTCAGGACATAATTCAGTGGAGTGATTTCTGTCAGGAGAATTGCTTGGCCACATGTGTTTCTGCTGTGACTTCAAGCGTTCCTGAGTCACTTCTGGATTATGTGGATGTGTTCTCTGAGAAGGGTTGTTCAGAGTTGCCACCACATCGCTCCTATGACTGTACTATCAGGTTTAAACCAGGGGCCAAATTGCCTAAAGCAAGGATGTTTAACATCTCCGGTCCAGAGAGACAGGCGCTAAAGGATTACATTGCTGAAAGTTTGAGCAAAGGGCACATCAGGCCTTCATCCTCACCAGTGGCAGCAGGATTGTTCTTTGTTAAGAAGAAAGATGGTGGACTACGACCGTGTCTGGATTTCAGGGAGTTAAACCAGATTACGGTTCGTGATCCATACCCTATGCCATTGATACCGGATTTGTTCAACCAGGTGGCAGGTGCTAAGTGGTTTACCAAGCTTGACCTCAGGGGGCGTACAACCTCATAAGAGTCCGTCGAGGTGATGAGTGGAAGACGGCTTTTAATACCCCTGAGGGTCATTTTGAAAATTTGGTGATGCCATTTGGGTTGACAAATGCACCTGCAGTGTTTCAACATTTCATTAATGATGTGTTCTCGCATGTTTTGGGGAAATTCGTTATTGTGTACCTAGATGACATCCTCATATATTCTTGCGACCGTGATACTCATTTAGATCATGTCAGGCAAGTGTTACAGCTTCTCAGAGAGAATAAGCTATATGCAAAACTGGAGAAATGTGTATTTTCGGTGCAAGAGTTGCCTTTCTTGGGCTATATTGTGTCTGCTTCTGGTTTTAAAATGTACGCCGCTAAGGTGCAAGCGGTGTTGCATTGGGAACGGCCTGATAACCTAAAAGCACTTCAGCGGTTCCTTGGGTTTTCTAACTACTATAGGAAGTTTATCAAGGATTTTTCTATCATTGCTAAACTGCTAACTGACATGACTAAAAAGGGTACCAATTTCTCCGTTTGGCCTGAGGCTGCTGTGTGCGCATTTGAATCTCTTAAGAACAGGTTTGTTTCGGCTCCCATTCTTGTGCAGCCAGATGTATCGAAACCTTTTGTTGTAGAAGTCGATGCGTCTGAGGTTGGTGTGGGGGCGGTGCTGTCACAAGGCTCATCCTTGAGCGGTTTGCGTCCATGCGCCTATTTTTCCAAGAAACTCGCCCGCCGAACGTAACTACGATATCGGCAACAGAGAGTTGTTGGCAATCAAATTGGCCTTTGAGGAATGGCGACACTTCTTGGAGGGGTCGGTTCATCAGGTTACTGTTATTACCGACCATAAGAATTTGCTTTATTTGGAGTCTGCCAAGCGTCTGTCTCCCAGGCAGGCTCGCTGGGCATCGTTTTTCACGCGGTTCAACTTTGTTGTCACTTACAGACCTGGTTCTAAAAACACTAAGACGGATGCTTTGTCCAGGTGTTTTCCGGGGGGGGAGAGCCTCGGGAAGATCCAGTACCCATCCTCCAAAAGGGTGTTGTGGTTTCGGCTCTCACTACTGAGGTTGAGGCTGAGATTGACGAGGCCCAGGAGGAGGTACCATCTGAGCTTCCCATCAACAAAACGTTTGTACCGCTTCATCTCCGCTTAAAGGTTTTGGCGGAGCATCATGATGCTGTTCTGGCTGGCCATCCAGGGGTTAGGGGTACCTTCGAGTTGGTGTCACGTCTGTTTTGGTGGCCCAAGATCCGTCAGGACGTGGTCTCATACGTGTCAGCTTGCACCACGTGCGCTAGGACTAAGACGCCCCGCTCCCGTCCTGTTGGCACACTACTTCCTCTCGAGGTACCTAGTAAGCCATGGACGGAAATCTCCATGGATTTTATCACGGACTTGCCCTCGTCAGCTGGGAACACGGTCATCTTGGTGATTGATGTTCGGTTCTCAAAAATGTCGCACTTTGTGTCTTTGCCTTCATTGCCTAACGCTAAGACTCTGGCTCAGGTATTTGTGCAGGAGGTGGTCAGACTTCATGGGGTTCCGTCTGACATCGTTTCTGATAGGGGGTCTCAGTTTGTGGCAAAATTTTGGAAAGCATTTTGTTCACGGCTGGGGATCAAGTTGTCTCATTCTTCGGCATTTCATCCTCAATCAAATGGTCAGACCGAGCGTATGAACCAAAATTTGGAACAGTACTTACGCTGCTTTGTTTCAGATAACCAGGAGGAGTGGTCGAAGTTCCTTCCTTTGGCTGAGTTTGCCATCAATAATCACCGCCAGGAGTCGTCCGGGGAGTCTCCGTTTTTTTGTGTTTACGGGCTTCATCCTCAATTTTGTACCTTGAGTCAGAGGGGCTCTTCCGGCGTTCCGGAGGAGGACCAGTTAGGACCACAATTGTCATCAGTCTGGAGGAGAGTTAAACAGCGCCTGTTGAGCGTGGGTGCTAGGTATAAACGTGTGGCTGACAGTAGGCGTGTGCCAGGTCCGGACCTGAGTGTGGATGACTGGGCGTGGTTATCCACAAAAAACATAAGACTTAAAATACCATCCCTTAAATTGGGTCATAGGTTTATTGGTCCATTTAGGGTCGCCGCTGCCATTAACCCAGTAGCGTACCGGTTGGAGCTTCCTACGGTGTATAAAATACACAACGTGTTCCACAGATCGTTGTTAAAGAAGGTGGTGGGTCTTGTGGACGTGACACCAATGCCTTCTCCAGTCTTGGTGGATGGTAATTTGGAATTTGAAGTCTCCAAGGTGGTTGACTCTCGTGTAGTGCACCGCACTTTACAGTACTTGGTACACTGGCATGGTTATGGGCCTGAGGAGAGGTCCTGGGTTCCAGCCTCGGACGTTCATGCGGATCGGCTGGTCAGGTTGTTTCACCGCCGCCATTCGGACAAGCCGGGTCCTGTAAGCCGTGAGGGCCCTGGGGTCCCTCGTAGAAGGCGGGGTACTGTCATGTCGGACGCTGTTCAGACCAGGTCGTCCGACAGACAGCGGTAATTCCGCTTTTGTCCACTATGCGCTCATTGGCTTCAGCTAGATTTTATCTAGCTGGTCCGGGGTTAACTTACCTGGTGCTTGGATTGGAAGCTGGGCCATGCCCACTGCCTTTAAATAGTTCTCCTGAACATTGGGCGTCGCCGATTATAGCTTCTGTCTTGTGTTTGGTTATGTCGGTCTGGTGTGGTGGTCTAGGAAAAGGAGTAACGTATCTGGTTGTGTATATTTCCCTTTGTCATATTTTCCTCCCTCCTATATTTGTATTTGTTTTGCCCTGTGCATTTATTGTATATTCCTGAGTGACTGCGGCGTGGTGTATATTTTCTGTTATCCTTGTCTGTGCTAACTGTGGGTGCTGGTTAGAGGTCTCTTCACTGGGAGGTGGGTGGAGGTTTCAGCCTAGTGTTGAAACAGGAGACAGGGAGAGGGTGGAGGCCCAGACATGCACACCTTCAGTGTAAACTCTGGGTTGAGGGTCAGTCAGGGTTTCCCAGAGTTGAGGGAAATCGCAGGGGCCTGGGTTATTAGCTCTTGCCTACCTAGGCTTCCCGTGACAATCCGACTGAATGAATGAACAAAAAAATAAGTCAACAGGTCCCAACTAGAGATGAGCAGGATGCATAGATGATGTCCTGCTAGCACTGGTTAATCAAAAGACTGCTGGGGATGCTGGAAGGTAAGAGATTTGCTGCCTCCTGTCCAGCCACCAGGTAGCACTGACTTGCACACTGGACCATAGTCCTGTGAATCCATCCGCTCATCTCTAGTCCAAACTGTCCTGGATACAGCAAACAGTCCCGGATTTGGGTCTACACCCTGCAGTCTCGGGTGTCTACTGAATTTCCCTCACTGCTACCGTCCCTCTGACATCTCCTTCTGCTGGGGGAGAAAGAAATGCTAAATGGGAGTGAATTGGGGTGTGGTCAGGGCGTATCTAAATTTTCCGCCACGCACGGCATAATTTTTCTCTTTCTGATCTTCAAAAGTTGGGAGGTATGGCCGGTGTACTGTTTCCCTGCACAGTTAATAAATCTGAAGGGAAATAGCTGTTTCAGCTGCAAGATAAAATGATTGTGCAGGGAAACGGTATAAAGGCCATAGTGGCACAGGGCTGCTGCAGTTTAAAGTGGCAGCTCGACTGCCACATGTGAATTCATCTTTATGGCTCTGTAGGGAGGTGTACGCAGTCAGCGGTTTCTTTTGCGTGTCTGTCCGGAACTGTCGGGACTGTCACCAATATTCCAGGGGGAAGAGGTTTCTGACTGCCACAGTTCTGAACACCTGATCGCTGAGGGCGGGTCCGACATAAACAGCAGTTTGTGCGGGAAGACGGGACACTTGGCAGGGAACGAGCTTGTGAGCAGTGAGAAGGTTGACTTCTTCTTCACGGACCCACGCCAGCTAGCTATACCTGTGTTCCCGACTAGCGATACTGCCGACACGTACTACCCTCAGCCCAGAGAGACATCCATGCCGGGTAGTGACCAGGATAGAGTGTGTACCTTGGCTCTGTTCATCACCGCGGAGGCACTGCTTAGTCCCATCTTTGCGGTGCCTGCTAAGGACCGACCCGTGCCTGTGTCCGCTGGACTGCGTGCTTCTACTGTGGCCTTGTCTACTGAACTTTCTGCCTCTTCCACTGTGCTGCTGAACCTTACCCCACCGTGTGCCCAGACCAGGAGGTCACGTGCCGAAAGACCCAGAGGATTTATCATCACAAGGAGACAGTGCATCGCCCTTCTACGGGACCGGATCAGAGACATCTTGTGCCGCCTGCGGCCAGGGGCGGATTATCAGAGGGTCAACATGGACGGTAGCCCAGGGCCCAGTGGCTTGGGGGGGGCCCTGGGCCACCGCAGATTGACCCTCTGATAATCCGCCGGAGTGTGACTGAATGCCCGGCCCGCCGGCATTTATGTGCCCCGCCCCCCGGACCCGGTGGGCAGAGAGAGGGGGTCCGCATCGGGCCCCTTCTCATCTGCTCACCGGGCCCCTTCCGGCGCTGCGGCGCTTTCCTATTGACGTGCGTGCGCGCGCGCGCCCGCACCTCAATAGTTAACAACAGCCGCCAGCCAGCCAATTGGAGGCTGGCAGCTGAAGTCGGCCGCAGCTCACACGTCGCCGGCGTCTGACGTCATTGTCAGTCGCCGGCGAGTGTGCGCTGCTGGAGGGAGCTCGCCGCGTGGAGCGCTGGTAAGGTGAGGAGACTGTTTTTTTTTTTTCGTTTTTTTTTTTATAAGCTAACGGTGGACTGTAGACACTGGGGCAGATTGCTGGAGACACTAGGGCAGATTGCTGGAGACACTGGGGCAATGCTGGAGACACTGGGGCAGATTGCTGGACACACTGGGGGCAATGCTGGAGACACTGGGGCAGATTGCTGGAGACACTGGGGCAATGCTGGAGACACTGGGGCAATGCTGGAGACACTGGGGGATTGCTGGAGACACTGGGGCAGATTGCTGGAGACACTGGGGCAGATTGCTGGAGACACTGGGGCAGATTGCTGGAGACACTGGGGCAGATTGCTTTAGACACTGGGGCAGATTGCTGTAGACACTGGGGCAGATTGCTGTAGACACTAGGGCAGATTGCTGTAGACACTAGGGCAGATTGCTGGAGACACTGGGGCAATGCTGGAGACACTGGGGCAATGCTGGAGACACTGGGACAGATTGCTGGACACACTGGGGGCAATGCTGGAGACACTGGGGCAGATTGCTGGAGACACTGGGGCAATGCTGGAGACACTGGGGCAATGCTGGAGACACTGGGGCAATGCTGGAGACACTGGGGCAGATTGCTGGAGACACGGGCAGATTGCTGGAGACACTGGGGCAGATTGCTGGAGACACTGGGGCAGATTGCTGTAGACACTGGAGCAGATTGCTGTAGACACTGGGGCAGATTGCTGTAGACACTGGGGAAGATTGCTGGACACACTGGGGGCAATGCTGGAGACACTGGGGCAGATTGCTGGAGACACTGGGGCAGATTGCGGGAGACACTGGGGCAGATTGCTGGACACACTGGGGGCAATGCTGGACAATTGGACATACTGGGGCAGATTGCAGGACACACTGGTGGTAATATGCTGGACACACTGGGGCAATATGCTGGACATACTGGGGCAGATTGTTGAACACACTGGGGGCAATATGCTGGAGTCAGACACTGGGGCAGATTGCTGGAGACACTGTCTGGGGGCAATGCTGGACACACTGGGGCAGATTGCTGGTTACTGGGGCAATATGCTCGACATACTGGGGCAGATTGCTGGACACACTGGGGGTAACATGCTGGACACACTGGGGCAGATTGCTGGACACACTGGGGGCAGGACTGGAGGCATGGGCAGAATGTAGACACGGGGCAGAATGAAAGACATGGGGCAGGATTGGATCATGGGGCAGGAGAATACGATGGAGACAGATGGGGCAGGATGGGGAGATCATATGGGGGTAGAATGGATACTCATGAGTGCAGGATGGGAGAACATATGGCAGGAGCCAGGAATGAGACACACGGGGCCAGGGTGGGGAATATTATTACCATAGGGGCTAATTAAGGGATATTATTACTGCAGTGATGTATTTATTTTATTTTTTGAGTATACTGTTTTAAATGGGGGGGCGGTCCTGTTACTGTGCAGAGTGACTCTATATCGCCTTTTTTTCTCCATGTGTAATGTAGAAGTTGTGAAAAATTAAGTAATGTGTTCTGCAAGCAGAGCTCGAGATAACTGTGTTATTTCCTGCAGAAACGAGTCCTGGCTGGAAGAAATGATGGCGCTCTGTGCTGGATGAAAGATGAAGGACTTCACCTAGAGACGTCATTGGTGAGTCAGTGTTACCTATACATTGACACTATACTATATACAGAGGTCCTGTGTACAATGTCACCAGTGATCACTGTATTACCTATACACTATATACAGAGCTCCTGTGTATGTCACCAGTGATCTCTGTATTACCTCTACACAGACACTGCATACTAAGTATAGATCTACTGTGAATACTGGCACTTATGGTGATAGTATTGTGGGGTTTTTTTTATTATTACTGATCAGTATTGTAGTATTCAGTCACTATGTGGTGGTAATATGTGGCCTGGAAATGGTGTTGTGGTATTTGTCCCTTGAATGTGCTATTTGGTCACCAAGTGGTGGTAATATGTGGTCTTGACATGGTGCGGTGGTATTTGTCCCTTGTATGTGATATTATTCGATCACTGTGTTTGTAATTTGTGGTCTGGTCATGGCGCGGTGGTATTTGTTCCTTGTATGTGATATTATTGGTCAATATATACCTAAATTATATTGCAGATTTTAACAAATATTTAATAGGTTACAGTAGAGTAGGGCCCGGCCATTTTTCTGGAATAATCTGGTTCGGGTATAATATGACACCCCCCCCCCGTCATATGACCCCCCCCGACACATGACCCCCCCCCCCGTCACATGACCCCCCCCCCCCCCCCGTCACATGACCCCCCCCCCCGTCACATGACCGGGGGGGCCCACAGTGTCTGAACAGCCCGGGGCCCTGGCTACCCTTAATCCACCCCTGCCTGCGGCGCTTTCTTTTGGTAGAGATACTCAAATAATAGCCAAATGCGGCATACTAATGCCTCTTTTAAATGTGACTCTGGCACCCTGAAGTTAATTATTTAAGGGAGACGGAGTCCTGTTTCCTACAATTATGCATACTGCACACTCACTACGACCTAAAATCTCTGAAATGGCATTTTTGATTAAGGATTTAAAATCTATGGGATGAGGAACAGACAGGAGCACATTGACAATCCAACCCCTCCTGGAACTGTCCAAGACCTGTACAGGAGCCTCAACATCGCCAGAGTTCAAGCCCCTACCAGGGGGCAAACCCAGCTGCTCTGATGCTTAAGATCGCAGGTCATCTTCATCCTCAGACCCCGGTCCCCTGTTTAACCAGGAGACCGCAGCGACTGAGGTGCTTGCTTGCAGGCTTCTTCTCCTCGGTGTTGCTGAAACTGTTGAGCGGTGAATGTAGAAGAGAGTACCAGGCTGCAAGTGCTGCTGAAGCATCATGTCTGGAACTGCCGAGGCCGTGCCTCATGTTGCAGGGGGGAAAGAAATTGAGGACGGAGGAGACCCATGACCTGCAGAGAGGGGGTGTGGTGAGTCAGTATAGTATAAGGAGGTTTGTACGGGAACAGAGAGGGGCTTCCCAGAGGCGTAGCTAGGGGTTCATCTCAGGGGGGGGCGAAACATGTGTGTGGGCCCCTAACAGGCCGACATATCATTAGTGCAAACTATGCGGCAGCACATGGGCCCAAGAGTTAAGGGGGCCCATTTCTACCTCTAAAATAGGTGCAATTTTGTATTTTTAGAAGTTCTTGGGCTGCAAAGGGCCCATATATTGTTCTTGCACATGGGCCCTTTTCTGTCTGTGTCCACCTGTGGCCCTTAACCAGGTAACCATGATTGTAACTACGGTGGGTATAGGGGAACCTCAGGAGACGACCGCACTATTATTGAAAATAAATCTCTATACAATAACCAGCACTGATATTACCGCCATACGGTAATACCATATAGTGGTAGATACCAGTCCTGCATGACACACAGTTATAGATGGTGACTTACAGAGGACGTTCTTTCCGGTGGAGCCATTCACTTTTCCCATCTTTTCCACCTGGCCCAGACTGACAAACTGTGTATACTATTACTTCAACATTTTTCAGTCACCGCTCTGTGTATAGAGAGTGGCGGCTGTAACTAATGCCCAGGGACAGACTGACAGCCGCTACAGCACTATCTGCCACCCAGTAGTTAGGCTTCAATGCTTCGTAAGTGCCTACTTAATATTTAGGAGTCCCCCTATGTACAGTAATAATGGCCCCAGCATCGCTCATGAGAGCAGGAGGTCATGTGACGATTTTCTTCTATTGAGAGAAGTCAAACTTGTCTAGTCAACACGTGCAAATAGCAAACGTGGTCGCATGACCGCCTGATCACACCAGTGGTCTTGGGGTCTCATGATGGCAGGTGCACCCCATCATGATTTGGCAGGCTGTAGAGTGACTGCAGACAATTATCCCAAGCCTTTAATAACTTAAAGGGAACCTGTCACCCCCCCAGGGCCTATTAAGGTAAAAGAGCCACCTTCTTCAGCACTAAGGCTGCATTCTGTGAAGGTGGCTCTTATGTTTTTATCCCTAATAACGCTGAAATATTCACTTTTATAAATTGTGCGCCATACCAGTATTGAGTCCGGGGGGTACGTTTTCTCCCCCTGACTCAGCCGCCTCGCAGCCGTTCATCATCCCACCGAGCACCGCCGCATTTCTGTCTTGTGCCGTCACCGGCGCTCTGCAATTACTTCTCGGGCATGCGCAGTGCGCGCTGCCCTAGAACTTATATCAAGTGATGTAAGTAGATCGCACCTGCGCACAGCGCCAGATTCCCAGCCCCTCAGTGTGAATAAATCGTAACACACTGCGGGGCGGGATCTTGGTCCTCCGCTACACGCAGGCGCGATATCAGTACATCAGCTGATGTGAATTCCAGGGCAGCGCACACGGCGCATGCCCGAAAAATGAGAGCCTAGCCCAGGCATCGGCGCCCGGTGGGATGAAGGACGGCTGGGAGGCGGTTGTGTCCGGGGATGAAAGACGTACCCCCCAGACTCAATACAGGTATGGCACGCAATTTATAAAAGTGAATATTTCAGCGTTATTAGGGATCAAAAACATAAGAGCCACCTTCACAGAATGCAGCCTTAGTGCTGCTGAAGGTGGCTGGCTCTATTACCTTAATAGGCCCTGGGGAGGGTGACAGGTTCCCTTTAATAATTTAATTATAAGCAATTTATTCTGATAACATAGAATGCAGCCCGTGGTTACTGTATTGTTATACTTGTTAGAGGGCAGACAGACGGACGTATTTCTCATGTGAGGATCGCATCGCAATCCTCGGACTGACCGTCGGCTCTCCTGACCTGAGGCTGACAGTTGCATAGTAATTTATCACGCTGTCAAGCTTATGTCAGGAGAGGTGTCAGGGCCAGTCCGAGGATTGCAATGCGATCGTCCCATGAGTTATACAGTGTCTGTCTGCGCCCTTATGTTAATACTTAGCCTTGTTATAGTAATATTAACCTTCTTTGCTATGCTTGTTTTACTAATACTTATAAAAGACCCAGCTCGCAATAATAAAAAGCCCCCGACCTCCCCATCTCCAGCCCCCAAGACAGCAACTATTAGGGTATGTTTCCTCGGGGTGTATTGCTTGGGTTTTTTCTGGGGATTGGATGCTGTGTACATCCGCAGCGTCAAAACTGCAGCTTCAAGATGTTACAGCATAGTGGAGGGGATTTTATTAAATCCCATCTCCACTATGCGTACATAGACGCAGGTGGCAGACCTGCGTAACCGGCATGTGGCGCGTCTTTCTAGACAGCAGCATGTCTGTCTATCTTGTGGAGATGCTCCGTCTCCACAAGATAAATAAAACAGTCTATGAATAGGATGCGGTGATTCCACCTGTGTTCAATGAATATATGCGGAATCACCGCGCGTACAACAGGGGGCAGTGCTTAGGGCGGAGCGGGGTATCTGCTGCGTCCAAAGCGCTGCCAATACACCTGGAGGGCACATACCCTCACATATGATGGAGTGAATATCTCATAACATTAAACAATAATAATCAGCCCCCCTGTGCCCTCACCCACGTCAGCCCTCACAATACCCTCAAACTCTCCCATTCACCCCCAGTACCCTGTCCCCCTCCCACAATTCCACCATCCTCTCTCACTCACCCCCACAGTGCCCTGTCCCCCTGCACACCCACAACAACCCCCATCGTTTCACATTTACCCCACAGTGCCCTGTCCTCCTCTCCCACTTCAGCCCCTACAATACCACAATCCTCTCACATTCACCCCCACAGTGCCCTGTCCCCCTGCACACCCACAACAACCCCCATCGTTTCACATTTACCACACAGAGCCCTGTCCTCCTCACCCACTTCAGCCCCTACAATACCACAATCCTCTCACATTCACCCCCACAGTGATCATGATATGCCTAAATCGAATTACTCTAATAAATTCCATCCCCACTAAACTGATGAAGTTTTCAGGCAGTGAGGAGAACCAGGAAGTGTCCAGATAGATGCGGGGAGGGCACTAGGACCCTGCGTGCCTCAGCCAAACCCAGCTGCACACACTGCACAGCCAGAAAGTAACTGCAGCTGCTGCTGCCTGCAAGGAAGAGATTCCTCGGGTGAGACCACACTGCACTCTGCACGGAGGGAGGCTCTGCAGCCGGCATTGTGCTGCTCTCTCCCTGACACCTCAGACTCGGCAGTGGATCTCCCGGTGGGCCCCTTCAGGTGACTGGGCCTGGGGCAATGGCCCGCTACTGGGGCTTCCCATCGGAGGGCTGAGTGAGTGACCTGCGCCGTGACGTGAGCAGCGATAGGCCGCGCGGCAGCGATAAGGGTCGGGGTCAGCATTAGTAAGGACCCGGGAAGTGTCGCCGAGCATGCAGGTCAGAGCACGCCGAGCGGGAATTTGTTGGTAAAGGCTCCCAGCCACAAAGCACAGAGACACACGCCGAGCAGACCATTGTGGTTCGGGCATCCAGGTATTGGCAGGTGCACAGGAAGGCTACGTTGCGTTGTTGGGCGCAGCGTCGGCGACGCATGTGTTGTCATAAGATCCTACAGATCGGGACTTTCGGCGCAGGGAAAACGCTACAAGTAGCGTCCCCTGCGCCCTGTCTTGTGCGTCTATATGACGCATGCGTCGTAAAACGCAGTACAACGCATACCGGCGCATGTCCATGCGCCCCCCATGTTAAAGATAGGGGCGCATGACGCATGCGTCGGTATGCATCGACGATGCTGCGCCCAACAACGCAAATGTGAACGTAGCCAAAGCACACGCTGAGTAGAGACTTGTGCAGAACTCCCGATTGCAGAACATGCCGAGCGGGAGATTGTGGTAAACGACTCCTGGCTGCAGGAGCAGCGTAATGGACTAGGGGCTCAGCGGACAAAACCGGTGACCGCCCGCTGCTGCCAGAAGTAGGACCTTTGTTAGGCGGGAAGCCTGAAGACTTAGCACCGGCCCCAGCCGGTATCCAAACAGCCATTGGACTCTGAGGGTATGTGTCCACGTTCAGGATGGCCGGCGGTATCGCCGGAACGGCGAAGCCGCTCGGCGCTAAACCCCGCCCCCTTTCTGGGACGGGATGATGCCAGATGTGTTAACTGTACACATCCGGGATCATCGCACCCTCGCATAGCGCCCTGTGATATTACTTGCGGCGACGCAGCGTCGCCACAGGTAACACGGACATGCTGCGATCTGAAAATATGCGCAGCATGTCCGGAGTCGCAGGGCCGATGCGTGCGTGTTTCCACGCATAATGGACACGAGATTTCAAAAAATCCCCTCCACTATGCTGGAACATCTGGACGCTGCGTGTTTGACGCTGCAGCTCTGCGCAGCGTCAAACAAGCAGCGTTTACTGACCGTGGACACATACCCTGAGAGAGAAACAGACAACCGAGTCATGATAAGTGAAACTGATAGACTGTTAGTCTGAATAATTTACCCTGTTTAACCCCCATCCCTTTAACTGTATTTCCCTTGTTTTCTCCCTGCGAGAAGGTTTATCCCTGTATAGGTAAAGTGAATAATTGTTTAACCCTTGCTCTGTGCGTCTGTGTCACTGCATCCGTTTACCTGCTTTACAGCGCTATCTCCGCTTGTACGGCAGCGACAGCTAGATGAGCTTGGAAGAGCGCCGGACGTTGCGTCACTGCCGGTCGCCCTGGAATGACGTTGGCGGTCACGCGATGGTTTCTGGGACTCGCGGGGAGGCGGTGCTGGCTTCCGGGTCGCAATGACATTGTGGCTGGATGGTGGCGGTGGTGAGTATGGGTCCTGGCTTTTCCTTTTCTTCCGCAGGATCCTTGTGGAGTCAGCTTCAGCTGGCGCAGAGGGGACCGGTCCGCTTTCTTCATAGCATCGGTGATCTTCATCTTCTTACTCCGCAGATGTACCTAGGGCTAGGCACCCCTTCCTCTTCAGCCCTCTTAACAATCTCCTGTAGCAGGTTCTTCATGCTTCATTTTTTTGCAGGTTTAATGAACAGCTGACATAAAACTGGGATATTAAGGCCATGTGCCCATGCTGCGGATTCTGCTGCGGAATTTTCCACAGAGGACTTGATAAATCCGCAGTGCAAAACTGCTGCGGTTTCTAGTGCGGTTTTCTCTGCGGGTTTTCACCTGCAGATTTCTATTGGAGCAGGTGGAAACCTGCAGTGGAATCCGCACAAACAATTGACATGGCACTGCGGATTTCGTTTCCCATAGGTTTACATTGTACTGTACACTCATGGGAAACCGCTGCGGATCCGCAGCTGCGGTTCCACAGCGAAATCCGCAGAGTGTGCACATACCCTTATAGACCAAAATCATCCCGCACTTTTTTAAGTTAACCTATCAGATTTATATAAAAAAGACTGCCAAAAAATGGTTTTAACTGGAACAATAACCTGCTCGTGAATTCACAGCTGACTGGGAGTTAAACTTTTGACTTCAAAGAAAACCATACCATACACCATAATACAATGCATAAAAAAGGAGTGTGGGGGGGTGAGGGTTTGTGTTATCATGAGACCCACATTATAATTTGATAGGTTCCTCATTTTGGCCTCAATCCGATAATTAAGTTCCTCAAGCTGGCTCCTTTAATTAATAATGTCCCCCATCTTGAGCCCCTATTTCTCTGGTGCTCGTCTTGCTGGTCCTGTCAACATGTGCCAAGTCCTGGCCCCATGTCATTGCCTCATGTCCTGGTCTTAAGTTCTGGCTCCATGTCTTGGCCCCATGCCCTTTGTCTCATGTCCTTTGTCTCATGTCCTTGGTCCTGGTCCCGCATCCACAAAAGAAGAGAAAAAAAAAAGATTCTTCTTAGGCTTCTTTCACACTTCAGTTGTTTGGCGTCAGTCTGCTCCGACATAGTGACTGATCCGTCACAATTGTTGAGAAAACGGTTCTAACGCATCTGTTTTTTGACGGATCAGTTACTTGGGGGTTGTCTGGGAAAAGTATCTACTTTTTGGAGCATGCGCAATTGAAAAAGCGGATTGGGGCGACAGATCCGCCGAAATGACGGTCGCGACGGATCCGTCGCCCATAGGCAGCCATTTTATGGAATGGCGGACGCGACGGATCTGTCGCGAACCGCCATTTCGGCGCAGACAAAAAACGTTATAATGTCCGTCAATGTCTACACAACGTCCGCCAAATTTCGACGGATCCGTTGCATGGCGGATGGAACAGACGACCATCCGCCACAATCCGTCGCTAATGCAAGTCTATGGGAAAATAGCGGATCCGCCCAAAAAAAATGGCGGATCCACTATTTGAGGAAAATGGTGGTTTCAGACTGACGCCAAAAGACTGAAGTGTGAAAGAGGCCTTACCGGCCTACGCTCCTGGCACCACGTGGCGTCCTCTTTCTGCACCCCTATACATTTTATCTGAATGTGCGATCCCGCTCTATCCACTTCTATGGAAGCAGTGATGTAATGTGAGACCTCGCTTTGACCACTTTTTATTTTTTAGCCGAGACCCCGGAGAAATACTGATGCTGGGGGTGCTATACCCTTATTTCTCAGCGTCAATAAAAAGCGGAGCTGAGGAATAAGTACCTAGTTTAACTGACGCCGTTAAAAGGCTTATCGGCTGTCATTAAGGGGTTAAAAAAACATCCGGCCTCTTCCACTCCTTATTAGTCAGCCATCATGCACTGTTTGGTTTTCTACGAACCAAGGCACCACAAGGTGGTGGTGCTGTCATGAATGTGAGGAAATCCAGTTACCAGTACACACATTCATCTTAAAGGGCTTGTCTCACAAACAATTTATAAGATTATCTCAGGACAGGAATTTACTTTTTAACAAGTCCAATGGTGGATTTTATTTTTATTCTAAGACCTGTTGATTGAAATGTACTTTGTTTGTGGGACAACCCCTTTAACCCCAGAGCTTTTTTCGTTTTTGCGTTTTCGTTTTTTACTCCCCTTCTTCTCAGATCCATAACTTTTTATTTTTCTGTCAATATGGCTGTGTGAGGGCTTTCTTTTCGCTGGACAAGTTGTACTTTTGAACTACATTGGTTTTACCATTTCGTGTACTAGAAAACGGGAAAAATATTCCAAGTGCTGTGAGATTGCAAAAAAAGTGCAATTCCACACAGTTTTTTTGTTTGACTTTTTTACTAGGTTCACTGAATGCTAAAACTGACCTCCCATTATGATTCTCCAGGTCATTACGAGTTCATAGACACCAAACATGTCTAGGTTCTTTTTTATCTAAGTGGTGAAAAAAATTCAAAATTTTGTTAGAAAAAAAGCGCCATTTTCCGATACTCATAGTGCCTCCATTTTTCGTGATCTGGGGTCGGGTGAGGGCTTATTTTTTGCATGCACAGCTGATGTTTTTAATGATACCATATTGGTAAAGATATTATCTTTTGATTGACCGTTATTGCATTTTAGCGCAATGTCGTGGCGACAAAAAAAATGTAATTCTGGCATTTTGACTTTTTTCTCGCTACGCCGTTTAGTGATCAGGTTAATCCTTTTTTTTATTGATAGATCGAGCGATTCTGAACCCGGTGATACACATATTTGGTATGTTTGATTTTTTTTTATGTTTTATTTTGAATTAGGCAAAAGGGGGGTGATTTGAACTTTTATATTTTTTAAAACATTTTTTTTTACTTTTGGCATGCTTCAATAGTCTCCATGGGAGACTAGAAGCTGCCATAACTCGATTGGCTCTGCTACATAGAGACGATGATCAGGTCGCCTCTATATAGCAGAATTGCTCACTTTCTATGAGCGCCAACTACTGGGTGGCGCTCACAGCAATTCGGCACTGACAACCATAGAGGTCTCCAGGAGACCTCCGTTTGTCATGCCAACACACCGGTGAACGATCACGTGACGCGGGTCACGGTGGGCGTATTTCTGGAGCGATGGCCGGAAGCGCTTGTTAAATGCCGCTGTCAGAGGTTGACAGCGGCATTTAACTGGTTAATAGCTGTGGGCGGATCGTGATTCCACCCACGGCTATTGTGGGCATAAGTCAGCTGATCAAAACAGCTGAAATGTCTGGGGAAAGATGTGGGCTCACCGCCGGAGCCCACATCAAGGGAAGGGTGATGTAAATACCAGATAGCCCCATCGTAACAACACCATGCACAAAATTGTGCAAAACGAAACCTCAAAAAAGAGGGATTAACCAACTCCATATTATAATGAAAAAATTGGAGAAAAAAGGAGTGATGAGGTTAAAAAAAGAATATTAACATATCATAATAATACTAAATACAACACACAAAGTAATAAGTGGTGAAAAAGGATGATGTATAGGATCACCGGTGCCACATGCCCCATAGCAGGGAAATATAAAAATGGGAAGAAATTAAGAAGCGAAACGTGTGTTGGGGACTCTGCTGGATCTATTCTGTGCCATCTACCCCATCTATTTCTGCTGGTAAGCATTGCACTATATATATTTACTTGAAGACCATTTGGTCATACTACGCTTGCACTTTAGTGAGAGAACGCTTCCCATTTTTTATTTCCCTTTTCTTAACTTAATTACTCCTTTTTTCATCAAAGGAAGGGTGTCTGACATTGGCATACTCCCATACCTCCCAACTTGTGAAGAAGGGAAAGAGGGCTAAAGCTTGCGGCGCGCGCTGTGGCAAATTTGGGGCCACGCCTCTGACCACACCCATTTCACAACTAGTCACACCCATATCCACGTCCCAACCACAGCCATTTAACACTGCTGATCACTGTTTCATAAACAATAATTATAAACAAAACAATATGGCCACACATGATGCACCATACTGTATAATGGCCACACATGATGCTCAATACTGTATAATGGCCCCACATGATGCTCAATACTGTATAATGGCCCCACATGATTCTCCATACTGTGTAATGGCCACACATGATGCTCAATACTGTATAATGGCCCCACATGATGCTCAATACTGTATAATGGCCCCACATGATTCTCCATACTGTGTAATGGCCACACATGATGCTCAATACTGTATAAAGGCCACACATGATGCTCAATACTGTATAATGGCCACACATGATGCTCCATACTGTGTAATGGCCCCACACAGTGCTCCATACTGTATAATGGCCCCACATGATATTACGTACAGTATAATGACCACACATAGCTACTCCTACACACGTGGCTCTACTCCGTACACCTTGCACACACGGCTCCGCTCCGTATACCTCGTACACATGGCTCCACTCTGTACAACTCGTACACACACGGCTCCGCTTCATACACCTAGCACATATGGCTCGGCCCCATTCCGTACACCTCGTACACACACAGCTCCACTCTGTACACCTTACACACACGGCTCCACTCCGTATACCTTGCACACATGGCTCCACTCCGTACACCTCGTACACACATGGCTCCGCTCTGTACACCTCATACACACACTGCTCCACTCCGTACACCTTGCACACACGGCTCCACTCCGTACACCTCGTACACACATGGCTCCGCTCCGTACACCTCGTACACACACGCCTCCGCTCCGTACACACACGGCTCCGCTCCTTACACCTTGTTCCGTACACCTTGCACACACGGCTCCGCTCAGTACACCTCGTATACACACGGCTCCGCTTTGTACACCTCGTACACACCTGGCTCCGCTCTGTACACCTCGTTCACACACGGCTCCGCTTTGTACACCTCGTACACACATGGCTCTGCTGCATCCACACTGTGAACCGCTCCTGACCCCACACATAAACTTACCCTCATCCAGCGCCAAGACAGCACGGTAGAGTCCTGCAATACACGGAGGCCCTTGATCTTGTGACTCCTGACTCCTCCCCTCCTGTGACCTCATCACAGGTCCCGTGCGCACAGCAGCGGCAGCCATATATGTGGTGTGTGGCTCTCTGCGGGTGGAGGCAAGCAGCTCTGCAGCGCGGGACAAGTATAGTCCCGCCCGTGACCGCGGGGCACACTCTCAAAATCGGAACTGCCCCGCAGGATATGGGACGGTCGGTAGGTGTGCGTACGCCCGATGTCGGAAAGGGGTTAAGGGCAGGTACAGGTGACTGTATTTTCAGTCTGCGCATCATTAGACAAAACATTGGATCGAACTCGGACCAATGTTATTCTATGGGGCTGTGTGCATGGGGCCATGCATCATGCACAATTTGCATCCAGATTGCACCTGGCCATGCAAGTCAATGAGTCTGTGGATGATATTGGATTGCACTCGGATGACATCAGAGTGCAGTCCGATTTCCATGGACTGACAGAATGGAGAAGATGGAGATTCTCCAAGAGAGTCTGATCACACTCTGCTCAATCTCGTATCAGAGTGTGATTTGCTTAATAGTCCCGATACTCTCAGATGAGAGAATAAGTGTGAGCACAGATTATTGTCCCGATACTCTCAGATGAGAGAATAAGTGTGAGCACAGATATTCTTCTCCTATTTCTGACATTGTCTGAGCTGATCTTCTGCTGTAGAGTAGTCGGGTCTCTCAGCATCTTCCATCTTAAAAAAATATAATATCCTTTTATCTGTTCTCGTCCACCCCTTAATAGCCGGCCGTTGCTCACCCTTTTCCCCTCACCTATGACAGCTTTGTCATGGACAAGAGGAAATCTTATTACCGGTGGGATTTTTAATTTACTATACACAGTGGATAATTCTGTACAGCGCTGCCACCAGGAATTTCATGGCCCCGTACTGTCAACATTTTCGGGCCCCCTTGAGACTCCGCCCAGGCACCACCCCCAGCTCCGCCTCCACCCCCGAACCTTCCAAAGTCCCACCGCCCACTCTTGGAAACACTCCACTTCTGCTTCCTGTCCTCCCCAATCACAGTAACAATACCCATCAAACACCAGATCACATACACAGCCAGCAGCTTTTGTTTTGGCCAAAAGATTTGTTAAGCCTGCCACCACGACAAGGTAGACTCTCCTGGCAGGGCCCTACTCTACTCTAACCTGGAAACGTGTCTTATAACACCCAATACTCTTTTAGGTATGTTTTTCTTTATGCTTTTAGGGGAATGTGTCACATACATTTTTTAAACTAATTGAGACTAGACTGTGATAATTTTTCTATAATCTGTATTTCTGATTGCGGATTATTGTATTCTGTTTTCTGTACATCTATGGAAGCTGCTCTCTTGCCTGTCTGCAGTTATGAACGTTGGATATATATATATATATATATATATATATATATATATATATATATACAGTATATGTATCTATATAACAAGACATTATAGGGGACTCTATTTCCTTGGGACAGTTTTCTATACATATTCTCATGTTTAGTGACATGCAAATGTCACTGTACAGGAAGGGGGAAGAGGTGAGCTGTGACACTACCTACTGTGAATGGTGGATTCTGTTATCTATCAGTTTAATCCTGTTTGTTATGATAATGAGGTGACTGCTGATATGGGATCTCTTCTGGACGTGTCAGTCTATTAGAGAAGCAGTTTGTGTTTATTATTTTATGGTATAAGGGGTGACATAAACTTTATAGTAAATTCTTCCAACACTTTTAACTATGATTATAAGGAATGGCCCTTTCTGCTTATTGTTGACCAATCTGTTTAGGATGACTATAAGGCATGGGGTAGTGTATGCAACCCTTATAACTTGGGGACGGGCAGTACATTTACTTTATGCCGCTGCTTTCCACATTATCAGGTTATAATTAATGGTAGATCCTCTCCGCACAAGCACTTTATGATTGCTGCAATATTCCTAGATTTGCACTAGGAGAGGACATGTTTCCATGATCGTCCAATACTGTATACTTATTTCATTTGTGGAACTGCCTCTTACCCCAACCCCTTATTCCCAGGGCTTCTATTGTGGATCCAATCTTTTCCTTCCTCAATAATTTGTGTATAAGATTATGTATGTTACTCATCATTATATCAATAAAATCATGTTTAATTTTTGAAGTCAGCACTCCAATTATCTTTATTTCTATCGTAATCAGTATAACAGTAGCTTAGATATCATAGATTGCAGTCACTAACCATGGATATCAAAGCTATTGCAGTGCTCTGCACATTGGGTAAGGGGCATAGCCAATCAGAAGAACTATACTAAATTTCTAATTGAAGGTTTTTGATAGTATTATTACTATTACACCTACTACATGTTGGGATAGGATCTTGGAGATGGGAATATCCCTTTAAGGTTATATTATGTATCATGCTCAGCATTTCCCTTGTATCCTACAGAGGTGAGTGGCGTACATAGACACTAGTTATGTCTTTCGGTAGAAGCAGTCTGTCACAGATCACTTTTGCAGTTAGTTCATTTTCTTCTTCCAAGCACTGCAGACTTGTGAATCCTCACATTGCGCTCACTGTGTGCTGTGAGGAATCTCCGGTGCCGGCACACACAAGTTTGTGGTTTTCATACATGCGGTCACGTGCCATTTAGGTGGCCGTGGTCTCTCTAAATGCAAGTGACTGAGCGAGGCCGGACAAGTGTAGTCGCAGTGTGGCCGGAAGTATGCAAATCGCATATCTGCAGTCACATGACCTCACGGCGCTGACATCGGCGAATCCTCACAGCGCGCAGTGCGTAAGATGTGAGGATTTATATGTTTGCAGATAGAATGACAGCAAACTTGTAGCTTGAGGTCAGACAACCCCTTTAAGAGTCATCCATTACTTGGAAAACCCCTTTTAAAATACAATATTACCCAATGTAAAATATAAATCACAAATACTGCATCGCTGCTGTCCCTGTAATGTCCGGCAATGTTATGCCCCGTGGGGGAGCGGCACCAGTGATAAAGGAGAGGATCTGTTATCTTTATTCTCCACTAGGGGGCGCCGCATTCAGGAATGATTTACCGAGGAGAGAACAAACCTTCAATGGTCCTTAGACTATTCAGAGAAGCTGAATTGTGTCTCATAGTGATTTACGGGCTTCCTATAATAAATCATGAAGGGTTTTCTGGGCTGAAAACAATTCTCCATCTTCTCTGTGTGACTGCAGACTGCTGAATCCTGACAGTGTGCAATGCTCTCACTATAACCATTCTCCTGTACTCGCTGTGAGAGTGGGCAGTCATGTGGCGGCAATTGTGGTCATGTACCAAGTAGATCCTTCTGAGGTTCTCAACAATGAGAGAAGCAGAAGTGAATCTAATGTGCGTGTGACTGCAAGAACACAAATCGCATGCCGTCATCTGCCCAATCACTCAGCGTTTACAGGGGGATCATGACAGTGTGAGCATTAGACACCGTCCTGATTTAGCGGCCTGTAGTCACATAGAGTGACTGCAAACTTTTGAATTCAGCCCAAAAAAACCCTTTAAGAAAAATTGGCATAACCTTTTAGTTCCATGATCTGTATAGATGTACCCATCCTGCTGTATTTTTCAAACAAACTTTATTAACATTTTTGAAATTTTAACACACAAAAAACAGACTACAAAGTTAAGTTAAGAGAACAAGTCACATATAATACAGATGTAGCTTGATCCTATGTTGCTGATAATGGACAGACATAAACATAGTATATTACAGACATTATTCATGCCGTCCTGCTGCCTTGTGCTGTTATATGGACAGGAAATCACTGAGGACTTGTAATATCCTTATTACGTACAGTAGGGGGCATTATCCCATGTATCAGTATCACTCCCTGTACAAGCATGGTTCTTACAGTACAGACTTCCCAGGACAACTAAGCAGAGTACAGGCTGCTGCTCATGGAGGTCAGTGTTCTCTCCATGCAGTATGTGCAGCGGCCGCCCTGCTGACTGTCACTACTGAGGAATCCGAAATCATTCTTATAAGAACATTAAATTAAGTAATTACTACAAAACAGAACCACAAAAGGCCGAATATAAACTTGATTTACTGCCTTAGCCCTGTAGCTAAATAACCAGACCAAGACCATAGGGCTTGTGACCGCCCCCAAGGAACTCAGCCCCCAGGGCCCCTGCTGTGCTACCAGCCCCCCGCCATGCTATAAATGTGTATCTGTAATAATGTCACTTGTGTCCCAGATCTCAGTACAACAGAAGAGACTTCATATAATGAGAACACTGTGTAGTGGATGTGACTGCGGCTTCTATGTTACTGTGTGTTTTTACATATCTACCTGAGTCTTTCGGGACACCCACAAGGTCTTCTCGCTTCTCGATGTCATCTTCTTTCTCCATCAGCGGCTTCTTTGCGTCTTTTGAAGAGATCAGGATGAGTTTTCTCTTCTTGGCACATTTTTTCACCATTGGCACATCTTCATCCGCTTGAATGATGTTTTGGCAGGAAGACATCTTCTTAGAGGAGCTGGATGTTATCTGTCTCTTTTTCCTCTTCTTGCTATTATTCTTGGGCATCTCGTGTTCATCAGATGAGGTCTGGATGGCACGTCGTCTCTTTGGTCCTTTCCTTTTTGAGGCGACCTCTTCATCCTCCATCATGTCCTGCTCATCAGCCGATGAGTCAGGAATTGGACGTCTTTTTTCTCCTCCTCTTCTCTTCACCACAATCTCCTCTTCATCCTCCGTCGTATCCTGCTCATCAGCCGATGAGTCAGGAATTGGACATCTTTTCTGTCCTCTTCACCACGATCTCCTCTTCATCCTCCATCGTATCCTGCTCATCAGCCGATGAGTCAGGAATTGGACGTCTTTTCTGTCCTCTTCTCCTCTTCACCACGATCTCCTCTTCATCCTCACGATCCATTTTAGCGCTCTGTTTGGGGTTAGCAGAGTTCTCCACCATCTCCAGTCACCGACCAACTGCCAACTGCCGCTCACATAGAACCCTGGCAGCACTGGTCATGTGACCACTAACTGACCAATGGCGCTCGGCCTTGTGTGCCATCCATATATAACATATAATCTAAACATGAATTATATAATAATCTTATCTTTAACAAATATTATAATGGATTTTATTTTTCATTCCGCTCTTTAAGAAATACATTGGGAACTTTTATCAACAAAAAGTGTCAGAAAAGTGCAGTAATAATGCTATAGAAATGTGTGTTGTAGAGAAAAGTAAGTAGAAACAGGTTTACGGAAGAGTTTTGAAGTTGTGATGTACTGTATATGACAACTCTAAATAATTGCACCATGTACCCTGAACACCCTGCAATTGGTATAAGGCGGCGCGGACAATAATTTATCCAGTGACACTTTTAATGTAATTTGCTCCACATTTTGTTTATTTAGAGGGAAAATGTCACTTTCACAGATTTCCCCACAACTATTAACTGCTTATAAGAGGGTGTTAACACTTATGCAACCATATACTTTTAGTGTTGTTATTTTTATTTTCCCCTCAAAAGTCGTCTGTTTTTCAACGGATTACTACAGATTTTGGGTGACGTTATAGGTGGAAAAAAAGGTTGTGAAATGATTCTTCTTGGTATGATATTTTAACATTGCAAAAACCTGGCATTTTACCAGGGGTGTGTAGACTTGTATCACTGTATGTATGTGATTCACAAATATATTATATTTCATTGTAACCTTTTCTTTCACTCCACTGCCCACCATAATGACCCATGTGTAGAGACAACTGATTTTCTCAAATATAAATCATGGGTATCGAACTTGATATTCAGCTTTCCACATTGAAAGTAACAGAAAGTTCCAATTTCATTTCCAAAATTAAGGTCTGTTCTCATGACTCGGAAATGGTGAGCATCTTCTATTTTTCCATGCTACAGTACCCACAACATGGATGAGATTTTACCAAATGTCACCCACCTGCCGAGGAGAAAATCAACTTATGTAATTTAATAATTAAATCAATTTTCTTACTAAGTTCTGTAAGTTTTTGAGAGTCTCTAAATATGTAAATTAGAAATAACAGGCTGTGATAAGTGCATGTTTCTTATTACAAGTTTCCCCTACCCAAGACATGTTACTTCAGTCCCTGACTAGAGTAACAATTCAGGGGGAGGTGCGCACCAGTGATAAGATAAGAGGTGTCTCTTAGGGTATGTGCACACGTCCGAAGAAAACCGGAAATTTTCTGCAAGAAATCTGCATTTTTTTTTTTTCGTTTTTTTTCCCGTTTTTTTCGCGGTTTTTTTAGCATTTTGCAAGCGTAATTAGCTTGCAGAATGCTAAAGTTTTCCAAGCGATCTGTAGCATCGCTTGGAAAACTGACTGACAGGTTGGTCACACTTGTCAAACATAGTGTTTGACAAGTGTGACCAACTTTTTACTATAGATGCTGCTTATGCAGCATCTATAGTAAAAGACAGAATGTTTAAAAATAATTAAAAAAATAAAAAAATGGTTATACTCACCCTCTGCAGCCTCCGTTCCTATAGATGCCGGTGTGGTTCAGGGCCTTCAGTGATGTCACGGCTTGTGATTGGTCGCGAGCGGTCACATGAGCGGTCACGCGACCAATCACAAGACCGTGACGTCACCGCAGGTCCTGAACCACACCATCTATAGGAACAGAAGCGGCAGCATGCAGCGGTGAGAGGCGGGAACACTCCGGGAACATCGAAGGTGAGTATATGACTTTTTTATTTTAATTCTTTTTTTTCGACCAATTATATGGTGCCCAGTGCGTGGAGAAGAGTCTCCTCTCCTCCACCCTGGGTACCAACCGCACATAATCTGCTTACTTCCCGCATGGTGTGCACAGCCCCGTGCGGGAAGTAAGCAGATCAATGCACTCCTAGGTGTGCGGAATCCCCGCAATTCCGCATTTTTAATGAACATGTTGCTTTTTTTTCCGTGATGCGATTTTTTCGCGGAAAAAATCGCAACATTTGCACAAAAAATGCGGAATACACTGTAAATAATAGGAGGCATAGGTTAGCGTTTTTTTTCTATTCGCCACGACAGCACCCACTGAGAGAGGGGATCCGCCCCTAGGAACAGGAAACCTACAGAGAGATAAAAGGGGCGGCCCCCCCTCGCTCCTCAGTTGGTTTCCTGTTCTTAGAAGGGAACCCACAGAGAAGATCTCTGTAGTTATCTAAGAAGAGGAAAAACTCGCCTGGATGCCGCCTGTACGTCTCTGCTGAGCGGCAGGAGCTCCAGAGCGAGTAAAAGCAGAGTCGGGGGTTCCTGATGGCTCCCTCCTCGTCTGCGGCGGCCAAAACTGTGGGGCCTGAAGATATCAACGGTCTCCCTGCTGGGACATCGTTGTTAGGGACGACCGAGAGAGTACGGTGATGTACCTGGTCGGTCCCGGTCTGGAGAGGTGTGGCGCTGAACAGCGGTGGTTCCCCCCGGTCC
The DNA here is from genome assembly GCF_051348905.1 of Ranitomeya variabilis. Classification (NCBI taxonomy): domain Eukaryota; kingdom Metazoa; phylum Chordata; class Amphibia; order Anura; family Dendrobatidae; genus Ranitomeya; species Ranitomeya variabilis. The sequence goes on from NC_135234.1 coordinate 607,483,163, forward strand.
CTCAGGTATGATGGTGCGGGGTTGCAGAGCCGGGAATCTGCGGCAGACGCCGGCGCATGCGCAGTGCGACCAGGATCCCGGATGGAGTATGGCCGAACCCCTGAGGTCGGCATTGTATTTCCGGGTGAACCGCCATATTGGATTCCTCCTGGCGGTTCCCACTTGCTCCCTGGAGGCGACAGCAGGTAAAAAAAAAAAAAAAAAAAGGGTACAGCTGCAGAGGCTGTGTAATTAAGATTCTGCACTATAAAATACGTTTATGGAGTGCAGACAGCGTGCATTATGTCGTCCCAAGAGGAAGTCTCTGAGCACCCTGTAGGAGAGCCACTAGTACCCAGTGGTAATGCTGCAAAGAGGAGTAGTGGACACTCTAAAAAGAGTGATTCCACTGACATATCGGGAAGGAAGTCATCCCGTTCCACACCCCAGGCCGGACGATCAACCCAACAGCCGGTATATAATATACTTCAGGATGAGTGGGTATGCAGCTCCACGGAAACTTATATTGGTCTCCTCTGCTTATGTCGCTCTTTAGGCAAAAAGGACAGGGAAGACCAAGCACAAACAATGTGCTATATGTATCGAGCCCCTGCCTGATTCTTATTCTAAAAGGTTGTGTCAGGCATGCATAGATAACACCCTGCGACAGGAGGAGTCCGTTAAAATGAATGAAATTCGGCTAATGATTCGGGAGGAACTCCAGTCGTTGAGTGGTGGTCCCTCCGGCAGTTTTGAAAAGAGGAGTAGGAAAGTATCCTCACCAAAAGCTGATACATCAGCGGAAAGTGGGGAGATTGACTCAGACGTCTCTCATCTATCCGGTTCATCAGACGAAGAGGACTATGTCTGTTTTCCAACTGATGGTGTGAATAATCTAGTTAAATCAGTAAGGAGTACGATGGGGGTGTCTGAGGTAAAAGAACCCCAAACGGCCCAGGAAGTTATGTTCGCGGGTCTCTCTCAGCGAAAGGGCCCGGTATTCCCAGTAAACCAGGCTATAAAGGACCTCATTAAGAAAGAATGGAGTAAGGGGCAGAAGGGGTTTATACCAGTATCCTGTAAGAGACGTTACCCCTTTGATGACGAGGATTTGAATGCCTGGGCTAAGATACCGAAAGTTGATGCAGCTGTCGCATCCACTTCTCGCCGTTCTTCTTTACCTGTGGAGGATGCAGGTTCCTTATCCGATCCCATGGATAGGAAATCGGACGCACTTTTGAAAAAGTCGTGGGAAGCCTGTGTCACTGCATTCAGGCCGGCAATTTCAGCCACATGTACCAGTAGATCTATGCTGGTTTGGTTAGATCAGCTGGACCAAAATATCAAAAGGGGTGTATCTAGAGACAAATTACGTGCATCCATCCCCTTGATTAAGGGAGCTGCGGCTTTTATATCCGATGCCTCCATAGATTCTCTCCGCCTGGCGGCCAGGACAGCTAGCCTCTCCAATACTGCCCGCCGAGCATTATGGTTGAAAAACTGGAAGGGGGATGCCCAGTCCAGATCCAAATTGTGTGCCATACCCTGTCAGGGTGAGTACCTCTTTGGAACCGTTTTGGATGAAATACTCACTAAGGCGGGTGAGCGAAAGAAGGTTTTCCCTAACCCCTTTGTTCCCTCTTACAGAAGGGCATTCAGGAAGCCAACATTTGACAGAAAGGGAGGCTTTAAGGACCAATGGAGGAACAAAGAGTTCAGGCAGAAGGGCAATTTGTTCAACAAACGTCCCTTCAGACCAGCCGAAAAATTCCGGGAACCCTATTCCACCAGTGGGCGGCAGACTTCTGGGATTTATTAATCAGTGGAAGAAAATAACTGTTAATCCATGGGCCTTAAAATTAATATCCTCAGGCCCCGCCCTAGACTTTATCCGAAAACCTCCGGATTCCTTCCTGCTCACCTCCCTAAATTCCAGACTACAGCAAGAAGCACTGGAAGTAGAAATTAAGTCCCTTCTTGCCAAACGGGTCTTAATAGAGGTTCCGTCATCTCAAACAGGGAAGGGGTTCTACTCCCCCTTGTTTCTGATTACTAAACCTGACGGATCCTTTAGAACTATATTTAATTTGAGAAGACTGAACATGTTCATAAGACCCACAACATTTAAAATGGAATCTATTCGATCAGCCATTAAAAATTTGTTCCCTAACTGTTACATGGTAGTACTGGATCTTAAAGATGCTTATTACCATCTCCCTATACATCAGTCACACCAGCAGTTTCTTCGAGTAGCAGTTTTTATAGACGGGCAAGTTCGCCATCTACATTATGGGGCAATGCCCTTTGGCCTATCTATGGCTCCTAGGGTCTTTACTAAATTACTTTTGGAGGTAATGTCCTTTCTACGATTAAAGGACACACTGGTCATTTCATATCTTGATGACCTACTAATTGTGGGAAAAAATTCCTTACAGTGTGAGCAAAGGTTGGAGGAGCTGGCGTTTTCTTTACAAACGCTGGGCTGGATTGTCAACTGGGAAAAATCCAGACTCCAACCCGTCACTTGTCAAAGGTTCCTAGGACTCCTTCTGGATTCAGTGAACCAAATATGTCGGTTGCTTGATGAAAAGAAGTCTATTATTGACAAAGTGGGCTTAGCAATCAAAAAACGTAGTATGTCAATGAGAAATGCCATGTCGTTACTAGGTTCACTGTCATCATGTATCCCTGCGGTTAAATGGGCACAATTCCATACCAGGCAGCTCCAGAAATTTGTATTACAGGAGGACATTAGAAGTAGAGGGCATTTAGATCAGACAGTACTCCTAACATCAGAGGTGGTACACTCCCTTACATGGTGGTTAGACTGGGAAAATTTATCAGAAGGGGTACTATGGGTCGTCACTCCTTCTACTATAGTAACCACGGATGCTAGTCCGGAAGGCTGGGGGGCACATTTTGAAGATCAGGTGGTTCAGGGTCTTTGGTCTAGATCAGAATCGGCTAAATCCTCTAATGTTAAAGAATTAAAAGCTATATATTATTCCCTACTCCACTTTCTTCCCCAGCTACGAGGTTCTCACACAAGGGTCCTCTCCGACAACACCTATGCGGTGGCCTATCTGAATCATCAGGGAGGTACACGGTCGGACAATCTTATGGAAGTCACATCAGACATTATGATGTTAGCCGAAAATCATCTGTTGTCCTTATCAGCGGTGCACATCAGGGGCATAGACAACGTTCATGCCGATTTTCTCAGCCGTCATACCCTTCATCAGGGGGAGTGGATGCTCAACAGAAGGATTTTCAGATTGATAACAGACCGATGGGGCATGCCTCAAATAGACCTATTCGCAACAAGGTCCAACCGTCAGGTCAAAACATTTGCCTCCCTATGCAGACTGGACAACCCGGACATATTCGATGCCCTTCAGGTGCCATGGACATTTGACCTGGCTTATGCATTCCCTCCATGGAATCTATTACCTATAGTAATAAGAAAAATAAGGGAGGAGGGGGCAAGAGTTCTGTTGGTAGCCCCATTTTGGCCCAAAAGACCATGGTTCTCCTGGCTCAGGGCGATGTCAACTACAGACCCTTGGGTCCTGCCTCAGACCAAGGACCTGTTCTCTCAGGGACCGTTTTTCCATCCTCGGGTAAAAGGCATGAATCTGACTGTATGGAATTTGAGAGGCACTTACTAACTCTAAGAGGTTTTTCTAGTGGGCTTATAGATACCCTCATGAAGAGTAGAAAGCCTTCTACTACCCAAATCTATGTCAGGGTCTGGAGGAAATTCCTTCAATTTCATACAGCCCAACTTTCTTCTGAGGTGCCTATATTTTCAATATTGGAGTTCTTGCAAAAAGGGCTAGAATTGGGGCTTTCTGTAAATACTCTGAGAGTCCAGGTTTCAGCTCTAGGAGCCCTCTTCAGTTATGATGTGGCAGGAGATAGATGGATATCTCGTTTTATATCGGCATGTGAGCGGTCAAAACCAATAGATATACCACGGGTGCCTCAGTGGGATCTAACTCTAGTCCTAGATGCCTTGACACAGAGCCCGTTTGAGCCTCTTCATGCAGCCTCTTTAAAACACCTCTCGTTAAAAACGATATTGTTGGTTGCGTTAGTATCCGCTAGAAGGGTGAGTGATCTGCATGCCTTGTCAATTGATCCTCCTTTTCTATCTGTCACATCTGATTTTGAAAACGGACCCCTGTTATCTCCCTAAAGTAGCCACTACTTTTCATAGATCCCAGGAGATCTTATTACCTACCTTTTATAAAGACCACTCTACTCCAGAAGAATTAAGACTTCATACCCTAGATGTAAAGAGATCTGTTCTAACCTATTTAGAAAGGACTAGGGACTGGAGGAAGAGTAGGGCTCTCTTTGTGTCTTTTCAGGGGAAAACCAAAGGTTCCAGAGTCACAAAAAGCACGCTATCACGCTGGATCAGAGATGCCATAATCCTGGCGTATAAAGCTGGAGGAAGAGATCCTCCAATGCATGTGGGAGCACACTCCACAGGAGCCGTGTCGACCTCCTGGGCGGAAAGGGTGAACGTGCCAATAGACCTCATATGTAAGGCTGCAAATTGGTCTTCGCCAAATACCTTCTATAGGCATTATAGATTAGACCTATCTGCTGCTTCTGATCTAACCTTTGGGGTTTCGGTTCTTGACTCAGTTAACCCACCCAGTCTATAATCTCTGAAAATCTCTCAGTGGGTGCTGTCGTGGCGAATAGAAAATACCGGATTACTCACCGGTAATGCTCTTTTATAGAGCCCACGACAGCACCCATTCACATCCCTCCCTTTTCTTTTCTTTAGTTGCACGTGGTGCCTTGGTAGGGAGATGTAAATAATAGCGTAATATATGATATGAAGTTGTAAATATGTATATATGCCTGAACCTGTTAAATAAAAAACCTGGCGGCGGTTCCTCCTTTTCTCTGTAAAACAACTGAGGAGCGAGGGGGGGCCGCCCCTTTTATCTCTCTGTAGGTTTCCTGTTCCTAGGGGCGGATCCCCTCTCTCAGTGGGTGCTGTCGTGGGCTCTATAAAAGAGCATTACCGGTGAGTATCACATTTTTATAGCGAAAAAAACGCGAAAAATCCTGAACGTGTGCACATGGCCTTAGTGAAAAAAGGGGCATCTTACTTCTGCTCGCTGATGCCAGTTTTAATTAATCGGACCCTAAGGCCACATTCACACATTCATTGTTTGGTCAGTATTTCACATCAGTATTTTTAGGTCAAAACCAGGAGCCATGTGAAATATACAGAAGTGGTGAGTAGGGTTGAGCGACTTTTACTTTTTTGGGGTCGAGCCGGGTTTTGCGAAACCCGACTATCTCAAAAGACGAGTCGAGTGCAATCGGTCGATTATCGCGAAAAGTCGGGGATCGACCGAAACACGAAACCCAATGCAAGTCAATGGGGAAGCATAGTCGGCAGTGAGTGGGGGCCAGGAAAACACCTACAGTGCCCATTTTAATGGCAAAAACATCGATTCTTGTTTCTGAAGCTTGTCAATCTTAATTAACTTTATAATAATAGTTGGGCATTGGAAATTGGGGGTCATTTGGCTAAAGTTGTGGGGGGTAGGGCTGGTTCAAGTTTTTAGTGGGCCCAGGAAACGTGGACTACGTCACGGCGGTGTAGCAGTGAGAGGTAAGTATTTCCACTTTGCAAGTGCTGTGATCCTGAGCAAGCAGGGAGGGCCCACTCGTTCGCATTGGCACTGGCACAGGGCCCCTCAAAGTACGGCGGTGTGTTTGCACGGCGGGGGCGCCTCCCACCGGCAGCGACACTTCTGCATACTCTGAGGGGCCCTATGCCTGTGACGTCGCCAACGAGTATGCCCCCCCACCTGATGAAGGAACCTGCACTTTCATCTGCACCTTCCTCTTTGTCCCTGTGTAAGGTGGTATAGTATGCGGGAAGGGGAACCTGACTTTCAGCAGGGTCAGATTGTGGCTGTGTAGCGTGCAAGGGGAATGTAGTGGTCTGGGTCAATGTACCACAAGACTCATCTAGCACTGGCAGGGCAATGGGCAGGATGAGGAGGAAACACAGATATAGGCCCAAATAATAAAGTGGGCTAAATGCAGTTCAGAATTGGTAACAGGACTAACCAGGCGGCATTGGTTTGTTCAGTGGAGTAGAAAACCCAGGAGCGGCAGACACCGTTTTAAGGGCCCAATCACAGTAGTAGGCCCAATGCAGTTTAATATTACAAATAAAGGCCAAAAGCCTGAAGATTGAAGCTCGGGAAAACAAAACAGGAGAAAACCCAGGAGTGGCAGACACCGTTTTAAGGGCCCAACCACACTAGTAGGCCCAATGCAGTTTAACCCCTTCACCCCCAAGGGTGGTTTGCACGTTAATGACCGGGCCAATTTTTGTAATTCTGACTACTGTCTCTTTATGAGGTTGTAACTCTGGAACGCTTCAACGGATCTTGGCGATTCTGACATTGTTTTCTCGTGACATATTGTACTTCATGATAGTTGTAAAATTTCTGCGATATAACTTGCGTTTATTTGTGAAAAAACCGAATATTTGGCGAAAATTTTGCAATTTTCCAACTTTGAATTTTTATGCCCTTAAATCACAGACATATGTCACGCAAAATACTTAATAAGTAACATTTCCCACATGTCTACTTTACATCAGCACAATTTTGGAACCAAAATTTTTTTTTTGTGACGGAGTTATAAGGGTTAAAAGTTGACCAGCAATTTCTCATTTTTACAACACCATTTTTTTTTACGGACCAGATCTCATTTGAAGTCATTTTGAGGGGTCTATATGATAGAAAATACCCAAGTGTGACACCATTCTAAAAACTGCACCCCTCAAGGTACTCAAAACCACTTTCAAGAAGTTTATTAACCCTTCAGGTGTTTCACAGGAATTTTTGGAATGTTTAAATAAAAATGAACATTTAACTTTTTTTCACACAAAATTTATTTCAGCTCCAATTTGTTTTATTTTACCAAGGGAAACAGGAGAAAATAGACCCCAAAATTTGTTGTACAATTTGTCCTGAGTACGCTGATACCCCATATGTGGGGGGTAAACCACTGTTTGGGCGCATGGCAGAGCTCGGAAGGAAAGGAGCGCCATTTGACTTTTCAATGCAAAATTGACTGGAATTGAGATGGGACGCCATGTTGCATTTGGAGAGCCCCTGATGTGCCTAAACATTGAAACCCCCCACAAGTGACACCATTTTGGAAAGTAGACCCCCTAAGGAACTTATCTAGATGTGTGGTGAGCACTTTGACCTAACAAGTGCTTCACAGAAGTTTATAATGCAGAGCCGTAAAAATAAAAAATCATATTTTTTCACAAAAATGATCTTTTCGCCCCCATTTTTTTATTTCCCCAAGGGTAAGAGAAGAAATTAGACCACAAAAGTTGTTGTGCAATTTGTCCTGAGTACGACGATACCCCATATGTGGGGGGGAACTGTTTGGGCACATGACAGAGCTCGGAAGGGAAGGAGCGCCATTTGGAATGCAGACTTAAATGGATTAGTCTGCAGGCGTCACGTTGCATTTGCAGAGCCCCTGATGTACCCAAACAGTGCAAACCCCCCACAAGTGGCCCCATATTGGAAACTAGACCCCCCAAGGAACTTATCTAGATGTGTTGTGAGAACTTTGAACCCCCAAGTGTTTCACTACAGTTTATAACGCAGAGCCGTGAAAATAAAAATTCTTTTTTTTTTTCACAAAAATGATTTTTTAGCCCCCAGTTTTGTATTTTCACAAGGGTATCAGGATAAATTGGACCCCAAAAGTTGTTGTCCAATTTGTCCTGAGTACGCTGATACCCCATATGTGGGGGGGAACCACTGTTTGGGCGCATGACAGAGCTCGGAAGGGAAGGAGCGCCATTTGGAATGCAGACTTAAATGGATTGGTCTGCAGGCGTCACGTTGCATTTGCAGAGCCCCTGATGTACCCAAACAGTACAAACCCCCCACAAGTGACCCCATATTGGAAACTAGACCCCCCAAGGAACTTACCTAGATGTGTTGTGAGAACTTTGAACCCCCAAGTGTCTCACTACAGTTTACAACGCAGAGCCGTGAAAATAAAAAAATCTTTTTTTTCCCACAAAACTTATTTTTTGGCCCCCAGTTTTGTATTTTCCCAAGGGTAGCAGGAGAAATTGGACCCCAACAGATGATGTCCAATTTGTCCTGAGTACGCTGATACCCCATATGTTGGGGTAAACCCCTGTTTGGGCACACGGGAGAGCTCTGAAGGGAAGGAGCACTGTTTTCCTTTTTCAACGCAGAATTGGCTGGAATTCAGATCGGATGCCATGTCCCGTTTGGAGAGCCCCTGATGTGCCTAAACAATGGAAACCCCCCAATTATAACTGAAACCCTAATCCAAACACACCCCTTACCCTAATCCCAACAGTAACCCTAACCACTCCTCTAACCCAGACACACCCAACCCTATTCCCAACCGTAAATGTAATCCAAACCCTAACCCTATCTTTAGCCCCAACCCTAACTGTAGCCCCAACCCTAGCCCCAACTCTAGCCCTAACCCTAGCCCTAACCCTAGCAATAACCCTAGCCCTATCACTAGCCCTATCACTAGCCCTAACACTAGCCCTAACACTAGCCGTAACACTAGCCCTAACCCTAACCCTAGCCCTAACCCTAGCCCCAACCCTAGCCCCAACCCTAGCCCCAACCCTAGCCCCAACCCTAACCCTAGCCCTAACCCTAACTCTAGTCCTAACTCTAGCCCTAACCCTAATGGGAAAATGGAAATAAATACATTTTTTTATTTTTTTATTTTTCCCTAACTAAGGGGGTGATGAAGGGGGGGTTTGATTTACTTTTATAGCGGGTTATTTAGCGGATTTTTATGATTGGCAGCCGTCACACACTGAAAGACGCTTTTCATTGCAAAAAATATTTTTTGCGTTACCACATTTTGAGAGCTGTAATTTTTCCATATTTGAGTCCACAGAGTCATGTGAGATCTTGTTTTTTGCGGGACGAGTTGACGTTTTTATTGGTAACATTTTCGGGCACGTGACATTTTTTGATCGCTTTTTATTCCGATTTTTGTGAGGCAGAGTGATCAAAAACCAGCTATTCATGAATTTCTTTTGGGGGAGGCGTTTATACCGTTCCGCGTTTGGTAAAATTGATAAAGCAGTTTTATTCGTCGGGTCAGTACGATTACAGCGATATCTCATTTATATCATTTTTTTATGTTTTGGCGCTTTTATACGATAAAAACTATTTTATAGAAAAAATAATTATTTTGGTATCGCTTTATTCTCAGGACTATAACTTTTTTATTTTTTTGCTAATGATGCTGTATGGCGGCTCGTTTTTTGCGGGACAAGATGACGTTTTCAGCGGTACCATGGTTATTTATATCAGTCTTTTTGATCGCGTGTTATTCCACTTTTTGTTCGGCGGTATGATAATAGTGTTGTTTTTTGACTCGTTTTTTTTTTTTTTTCTTACGGTGTTTACTGAAGGGGTTAACTGGGGCAGTTTTATAGGTTGGGTCGTTACGGACGCGGCGATACTAAATATGTGTACTTTTATTGTTTTTTTTATTTTATTTAGCTAAAGAAATGTATTTATGGGAATAATATATTTTTTTTTTCTTTATTTAGGATATTTTATTTTTTTATTTTTTTTACACACATGTGGGGAATTTTTTTTTTACTTTTTTACTTTGTCCCAGGGGGGGACATTACAGATCATTGATCTGACAGTGTGCACAGCACTCTGTCAGATCGACGATCTGCTGTGCAGGGCTGCAGGCTTACCAGCGCCTGCTCTGAGCAGGCACTCGGTAAGCCACCTCCCTCCCTGCAGGACCCGGATGCCGCGGCCATCTTGGATCCGGGACCTGCGGCGAGGAGGGAGGTAGGAGACCCTCGGAGCAACGCGATCACATCGCGTTGCTCCGGGGGTCTCAGGGAAGCCCGCAGGGAGCCCCCTCCCTGCGCGATGCTTCCCTATACCGCCGGTACACCGCGATCATGTTTGATCGCGGTGTGCCGGGGGTTAATGTGCCGGGGGCGGTCCGTGACTGCTCCTGGCACATAGTGCCGGATGTCAGCTGCGATATGCAGCTGGCGATCGGCCGCGCTCCCCCCGTGAGCGCCGCTGATCGGTGATGACGTACTATCCCGTCGGTGGTCATACGGGCCCACCCCACCTCGACGGGATAGTACGTCAGATGTCAGAAAGGGGTTAATATTACAAATCTAGCCCGAAAGCCTGAAGATTGAAGCTCTGGAAAATAACACAGGACAACACCAAGGTGTGGCAGACACCGTTACTAGGCCCAACCAAAATAGTAGGCCAACTGCAGTGTTATATAAACAACAACTTAATGAGAACCTGAAGATTGAAGATTGAAGCTCAGGCAAGTAAACCTGGAGAACACATTGGAGCGGCAGACACCGTTAGTAGGCCCCAAACAAAATAGTAGGCCAACTGCACTGTTATCTTAACAACAACTACTTAACGAGAGCCTGAAGATGGAAGCTCAGCTTTGTACAGTGGAGAACAACACCAGGGAGCGGCAGACACCGTTAGTAGGCCCCAACCACACATATTAACAACAACTACTTAATGAGAGCCTGAAGATTGAAGCTCAGCTTTGTACAGTGAAGGACAACACAAGGGAGCGGCAGACACTGTTAGTAGGCCCCAACCACACATATTAACAACAACTACTTAATGAGAGCCTGAAGATTGAAGCTCAGCTTTGTACAGTGGAGAACAACACCAGACACCGTTAGTAGGCCCCATCCACACATATTAACAACAAGGTTAATACAGAATATGTACACTGGTGCCTATTCACCTGAAAGGGTAGAGTGGAGTGCTGCGGGAGCTGCAAGTGGTTGCAACAGGTTCTGTGCCAACCCTGTTAAAAAGAACAACCGAGTAGTGAAAGATAATTTGAACCACTGCGCTACCCAAGAAAAAAGCAACAAAAACTTACTTACTTGTTAAGAAGTCAGTTTTTGTATATGAGAGCCACTTATTCCTTTAGAAGAGAGGTTGAACCTGATTGTAGTATGTTACTGCTAGGGATATCATAGAGTCAGTGAAATTGATGTTGACAAGATCGTGCAAATGGGTAATCGTGAATATTGTATATACACACTTACTTTTTGTGTGACGTTGTTATGTGCTACACTGTAAGGTGTTCCTATGTGGATTCTGATATTAATCCTTCCACAGGTTTAGGAAATAATTCTGAGTGAACCGGTACTGATAAGGAGAGGGATAGGGTGGTGATGTGAACAATCTGTCCTAGAACTTAAAGAACTAGCAATGCCAATAGAATTAAACTATCTGTACACTCACCATATACTTGCTGGAGTAAGCGCTTATTCTGATGTACATGTATTGTTTGTAGCGCTGATTCCGTCCGGCAATTGGTGGTGCGGGCAGTGCCAGGGGTTTCCTGAAGAGACGCGTACTGGCGAGAGCGCAGGAGCGCGGGAGAACACCAGCGCCTCGCGTGCCCCAGCCGGAAGCAATGCTGAGGACGCGGTGATGAATTGGGGGCGGAGCTGATGTGACGTCACACAGAGTAAGGACGGGAGCATGGTGGAGACAAGCTGCCTACGCGTTTCGAGGGTTAACTTCCCTCTTCGTCAGGGCTATGTCTCCACTATAGGAATCCGTCCTTAAATAGTCGCCTGATTGCTAGTTAAGCGCCCTTTAGAACCCCTGATTGATAATTGGCACCATAATTAAAGCCAATTGCTCACATTTAGTGATCCCTGGTTATCAATTAACATAATAGTTTGAACTAAAATTGCCGGATGGTGGATTATTACATCTATTGCTGTCAATTCAGAGCTATGTGATAGAATAGTGAAAGGAACTTGGGGCTCTGTATAATAAAAACGATAAATACTCCTACATGTACCATTAGATATTTTAGTAAATAATAAAATAACCTTTTATTGATTTATAGATTAAAAACTGCTACGCTTGGAGTAATATGAATTAAATATAAGTTAAAATTAATTTTTTTATTTTTTTTAAATGGTAAAAACAAACCAGAAATATATGAAAATATAAAAATATAGTATAAAATAGAAAATAGAAATAAGCGGATATCCCATCTATGCAATTCCCTATATTTATTAAAGCCTAAAGGGATTAGCAAGATTTAAAAATGGATATAAAATAATATTTTGTAGTCATAATGATAATAGTGTAAATGACTCATGAAAAAAATGGTAGATAAAACGAAATTATAATGTTTAACTAAAAATATATAATAGTAATGATCTCCAATCACACAACCTGCTTACATATCTCCGCTAATGTGTGTAATGAGGTTATTGGGGGGGGGGGGGGGGAGTGTGGGGGGGGGCATTTTAAAAGGCATATAGTTCTATTTCTTGATTTAAGCCAGTCGGAGCCAGACTGTCTAAGGTGAATATCCACCTGGACTCCACCCGGGACATGGCTTTTATATAGTCCCCCCTCGAGAATTGCATGGGACCACTTGGATACCCCAAAAGGAAGTTCCACAGATGGAGTGATTATGTTGATCCAAAAAATGTCGGGATAATGGATGTCCTATGAACCCCTTACTAATGTTATTAAGATGTTCATTAATCCTATCCATCAATCTTCTTTTTGTACGGCCTACATAGATCTTTCCACACGGACATTTTAGTATATAAATGACCCCTGTGGTTTGACAAGTAATATAGTCATGGATAGGATATTCATTCACTTCATTGGCGTCCTTGAAGCTGGTGCGAATCTCTTTTTTACTAGAAACTCGTCTACAGCATGTGCATTTGCCACATGGCATGAAACCTTGTAGTTTCACTTTGGGATCAGTAACATATGTATGTTTTTTATTATTAGGATTTTTTGTGGGAATTACAGATTTCGTGGTTGGTGCAAGTAAGAGTCCTAGGTTTTGTGCTTTGGTATAAACAAACTTAGGTTTTGAAGGTAACAGATTGCCAATACACTTGTCCCCCTTCAGAATGGGCCAGTACGATGTTTTTTGAAACGTCTATGGCCTGAATGAAATTGCGTTATTATTGGGACTTGCCCTATTTGTTCTTGTATAGTAGGAGGATTGCAGGTAATTGTGGTTTTGTGGATTAAGGAGTCCCTTGGCATGGTTTCTACTTCTGTTCTTGTTTTGTTTAGAGTGGATATATCATAACCTTTTTCCTCAAATTGTGCTACCAAGTGGTCACTTTCCTTACGATAATCCTCAACTTCTGTACAATTTCTTCTAATTCTCAGAAACTGGCTTTTTGGGATATTAGAAAGCCAAACTGGCAAGTGACAACTGCTAATATGAATATAGCTGTTTGAGTCCACTTGTTTGTGGAAGCCCTTAGTAATTAATTTGTTCTGTTCTACACAAATTGTTAAGTTTTTACCATTTTAAAAAAATTAAAAAATTAATTTTAACTTATATTTAATTCATATTACTCCAAGCGTAGCAGTTTTTAATCTATAAATCAATAAAAGGTTATTTTATTATTTACTAAAATATCTAATGGTACATGTAGGAGTATTTATCGTTTTTATTATACAGAGCCCCAAGTTCCTTTCACTATTCTATCACATAGCTCTGAATTGACAGCAATAGATGTAATAATCCACCGTCCGGAAATTTTAGTTCAAACTATTATGTTAATTGATAACCAGGGATCACTAAATGTGAGCAATTGGCTTTAATTATGGTGCCAATTATCAATCAGGGGTTCCAAAGGGCGCTTAACTAGCAATCAGGCGACTATTTAAGGACGGATTCCTATAGTGGAGACATAGCCCTGACGAAGAGGGAAGTTAACCCTCGAAACGCGTAGGCTGCTTGTCTCCACCACGCTCCCGTCCTTACTCTGTGTGACGTCACATCAGCTCCGCCCCCAATTCATCACCGCGTCCTCAGCGTTGCTTCCGGCCGGGGCACGCGAGGCGCTGGTGTTCTCCCGCGCTCCTGCCAGTACGCGTCTCTTCAGGAAACCCCTGGCACTGCCCGCACCACCAATTGCCGGACGGAATCAGCGCTACAAACAATACATGTACATCAGAATAAGCGCTTACTCCAGCAAGTATATGGTGAGTGTACAGATAGTTTAATTCTATTGGCATTGCTAGTTCTTTAAGTTCTAGGACAGATTGTTCACATCACCACCCTATCCCTCTCCTTATCAGTACCGGTTCACTCAGAATTATTTCCTAAACCTGTGGAAGGATTAATATCAGAATCCACATAGGAACACCTTACAGTGTAGCACATAACAACTTCACACAAAAAGTAAGTGTGTATATACAATATTCACGATTACCCATTTGCACGATCTTGTCAACATCAATTTCACTGACTCTATGATATCCCTAGCAGTAACATACTACAATCAGGTTCAACCTCTCTTCTAAAGGAATAAGTGGCTCTCATATACAAAAACTGACTTCTTAACAAGTAAGTAAGTTTTTGTTGCTTTTTTCTTGGGTAGCGCAGTGGTTCAAATTATCTTTCACATATTAACAACAACTACTTAATGAGAGCCTGAAGATTGAAGCTCAGCTTTGTACAGTGAAGGACAACACAAGGGAGCGGCAGACACTGTTAGTAGGCCCCAACCACACATATTAACAACAACTACTTAATGAGAGCCTGAAGATTGAAGCTCAGCTTTGTACAGTGGAGGACCCCAGGGAGCGGCAGACAACGTTAGTAGGCCCCAACCACACATATTAACAACAACTACTTAATGAGAGCCTGAAGATTGAAGCTCAGCTTTGTACAGTGAAGGACAACACAAGGGAGCGGCAGACACCTTTAGTAGGCCCCAAACAAAATAGTAGGCCAACTGCACTGTTATCTTAACAACAACTACTTAATGAGAGCCTGAAGATTGAAGCTCAGCTTTGTACAGTGGAGAACAACACCAGGGAGCGGCAGACACCATTAGTAGGCCCCAACGACACATATTAACAACAACTACTTAATGAGAGCTTGAAGATTGAAGCTCAGGCAAGTAAACCTGGAGAACACCTTGGAGCAGCAGACTCCGTTAGTAGGCCCCAAACAAAATAGTAGGCCAACTGCACTGTTATCTTAACAACAACTACTTAATGAGAGCCTGAAGATTGAAGCTCAGCTTTGTACAGTGGAGGACAACTGTAATGGGAGACAGACACAATAAGTAGGCCTAAATAACTAATTAGGCAAAATGCAGTTAAAAATTGGTAAGTGGAGGACACTTGCAGCATAGCGTGGTTCAGCGGAGGAGGGCATGTGTAATTAGTGGCTCTGACACAGGAAGTAGGCCTAAAATAAAAATGAAGGCTATATTAAGTACAGGCGGCATAGCTTTGTTCAGTGGAGGACAACTGCAAGGAGTGGACTGGCCGAGACAGACACAGGTAGTAGGCCTACAATAGAAAGTAGGCTCTATGCAGTTTAAAGTAGGATACAGGGGTACACAGGCAGCATTGTTGAGGTCAGCGGAGGACGATTTCAAGGAGGGACCGCAGACAGACTTCCTAAGCATAAAATAATAAAGCAGGCTCGATGCGGTTTAAATTAGGCTACAGGGGTACACAGGCAGCATTGGTGTGCTCAGCGGAGGACAATTGGAAGGAGGGACCACAGACAGACTTAGTAGGCCTAAAATAACAAAATAGGCTCTATGCAGCTTCCATTATGTGGCAGGGGTACACAGGCAGCATTGGTGTGCTCAGTGGAGGACAATTTGAAGGAGGGACTGCAGACAGACTTAGTAGGCCTAAAATAACAAAATAGGCTCTATGCAGCTTCCATTATGTGGCAGGGGTACACAGGCAGCATTGGTGTGCTCAGTGGAGGACAATTTGAAGGAGGGACTGCAGACAGACTTAGTAGGCCTAAAATAACAAAATAGGCTCTATGCAGCTTCCATTATGTGGCAGGGGTACACAGGCAGCATTGGTGTGCTCAGTGGAGGACAATTTGAAGGAGTGACCGCAGACAGACTTAGTAGGCCTAAAAAAACAAAATAGGCTCTATGCAGCTTCCATTATGTGGCAGGGGTACACAGGCAGAATTGGTGTGCTGAGTGGAGGACAATTGGAAGGAGGGACCGCAGACAGACTTAGTAGGCCTAAAATAACAAAATAGGCTCTATGCAGCTTCCATTATGTGGCAGGGGTACACAGGCAGCATTGGTGTGCTCAGTGGAGGACAATTTGAAGGAGGGACTGCAGACAGACTTAGTAGGCCTAAAATAACAAAATAGGCTCTATGCAGCTTCCATTATGTGGCAGGGGTACACAGGCAGCATTGGTGTGCTGAGTGGAGGACAATTGGAAGGAGGGACTGCAGACAGACTTAGTAGGCCTAAAATAACAAAATAGGCTCTATGCAGCTTCCATTATGTGGCAGGAAAACACAGGCAGCATTGGTGTGCTGAGTGGAGGACAATTGGAAGGAGGGACTGCAGACAGACTTATTAGGCCTAAAATAACAAAATAGGCTCTATGCAGCTTCCATTATGTGGCAGGGGTACACAGGCAGCATTGGTCTGCTGAGTGGAGGACAATTGGAAGGAGGGACCGCAGACAGACTTAGTAGGCCTAAAATAACAAAATAGGCTCTATGCAGCTTCCATTATGTGGCAGGGGTACACAGGCAGCATTGGTGTGCTCGGCGGACGACAATTGGAAGGAGGGACCTCAGACAGTAAGTACTCCAAAAAACTAAATAGATGTTAATGTCTCGCAAAAAAAAAAAAAGTGCCATGCTTAGGTACAGGGGTGGGCTCCTATGCTGACTTTCAGACATTGTAATTTGGCGCAAAGTATTTACTGGTGTAAATGTAGGACAGGGCCCCTGCCTATTTTAAATAGCATCATACATGTCAAAAAAATTGTTATTGTCAGTGCCAGGCTTTGAAGGATTTCAGCGCATAGACTAAACAGTGGTGGAGCAGCGAGAGATAATTTTGCAAGTGGTAGAGCACTGTTTGACCTGGGGGGGGACACTCTCGTGGCCGGCGGTACAGGCAGGGCCCCTCATGTTACAACGGTGTGTCTGACGTTGGGTGCGCGCCACCACCGCCAGAGACACTTCATTGTACTATGAGGGACCCAGTGGCAGGGCCATCGACCAAAAGTGGGCACACCCACCTCTTCAGACAAACGGCACTCTGACGGGTGCTTGCGCCAAGTGGCGAGACCACGGCCCCGTGGGGGGAGTTAGGCCATTTAGGGAGGTGTAAACATGTCGTATGCTGTACAAACAGCAGCTGCAAATTAAGAGATTGGAACAGTCAGTAACACCAGTCCCAAAGCAAGACCTTTTTTCAGGAAAGCTAGGTGTCAGCCGGGAAAGGTGGGGCAAAATAATTAGAAATCCATGAGTAGTTCATTTTAATGAAGGTTAGATCATCAACATTTTGGGTCGCCAGACGAGTCCTTTTTTCGGTCAGTATTGAACCAGCAGCACTGAATACTCTTTCTGATAGCACACTAGCTGCTGGGCAAGCAAGCTCCTGCAATGCATATTCGGCCAATTCAGGCCAGGTGTCTATTTTGGATGCCCAGTAATCAAAGGGGAATGACGGTTGAGGGAGGACATCGATAATGGAGGAAAAATAGTTAGTAACCATACTGGACAAATGTTGTCTCCTGTCACTTTGAATTGATGCTGCAGTACCTGTCGTGTCTGCGGTCATTGCAAAATCACTCCACAACCTGGTCAGAATACCCCTCTGTCCAACGCCACTTCTGATTTGTGCACCTCTAACACCTCTGCCCTGTTGCCCCCTGCAGCTCGTGTGAGAACCATCACAGGCGCTGTGTGCAGGGAATGCCTGAATCAAACGGTCTACAAGAGTAGCTTGTTTGGTTGCCAATATTTGTTCGAGGTTCTCATGTGGCATGATATTTTGCAATTTGCCTTTATAGCGAGGATCAAGGAGGCAGGCCAACCAGTAATCGTCATCGGTCATCATTTTTATAATGCGTGGGTCCCTTTTGAGGATACGCAAGGCATAATCCGCCATGTGGGCCAATGTTCCAGTTGTCAAATCAGTGCATGTGCTGGGTTGAGGAGCACTTTCGGGCAAATCAACGTCACTTGTCTCCCTCAAAAAACCTGAACCCGACCTTGCAACGACAGCAGTTTCTATTGCCCCCTGAGAAGCTTCCTCATCCAAAAACTACACATCCCCTTCATCCTCCTTGTCCTCCTCCTCTTCGCCCCCCACCTCGTCCTGTAGACTTCCCTGAGCTGACAATGGCTGACGGTCATCTAGGCTTCCCTCGTCCTCGGCTGCAGACGCTTGTTCCTTTTATGTGCGTCAAACTTTGCATCAGCAGGCGCATTAGGGGGATGCTCATGCTTATTATGGCGTTGTCTGCACTAACCAGCCGTGTGCATTCCTCAAAACACTGAAGGACTTGACACAGGTCTTGTAGCTTCGACCACTGTACACCTGACAACTCCATGTCTGCCATCCAACTGCCTACCCGTGTATGTGTATCCTCCCACAAATACATAACAGCACACCTCTGTTCGCACAGACTCTGAAGCATGTGCAGTGTGGAGTTCCACCTTGTTGCAACGTCAATGATTAGGCGATGCTGGGGAAGTTTCAAAGACCGCTGATGGTTCTGCATACAGCTGGAGTGTACGGGCGGATGTGCGAGCAAAGTCTGCGCACTTTCAGGAGCAGGTCGTGTAACCCCGGATAACTTTTCAGAAAGCACTGCACCACCAGGTTTAAGGTGTGAGCCAGGCAAGGAATGTGTTTCAGTTGTGAAAGGGCTATGGCAGCCGTAAAATTCCTTCCGTTATCACTCACAACCTTGCCTGCCTCAAGATGTACAGTGCCCAGCCATGACTGAGTTTCTTGCTGCAAGAACTCGGACAGAACTTCCGCGGTGTGTCTGTTGTCGCCCAAACACTTCACTGCCAATACAGCCTGCTGACGCTTGCCACTAGCTGTCCCATAATGGCACACCTGGTGTGCAACAGTGCCAGCTGCGGATGGAGTGGTCGTGCGACTGCGGTCTGTGGACGAGCTCTTGCTTCTGCTGGAGGATGAGGAGGAGGAGGGGGGACGAACGCCTACAGCCAACTGTTTCCTAGACCGTGGGCTAGGAAGAACTGTCCCAATATTGCTGTCCCCTGTGGACCCTGCATCCACCACATTAACCCAGTGTGCCGTGATTGAGATTCTGAATTGGCTTTTATCCCAAGTTATATTGCAGGACTCATTAAAGGATCAATATTGACTTTCAGGATTGCTACTTCCAATGGTGCTAGAGTTCTAGCCCTCTACCTCTTGGAAGATGCAATTTGCATGTTTATAATATATTGACTCCATTCTGAGGCTCTTTGGGGTTTTTTTAAATGCAAGTATTTTATTGCACAAAGAATTGTATAATTTAGGATTGTTTTTCCTACAGCCTCTGTGTATCACAGTACATAGCAGAATTAATTAAAGACTTTAGTATTGATACTTGGGGTAGATAATCAATGTTCGATCGGTCAGGGTCTAACACTCTTTACCTCTGTGCTGCTACATCGGCTGTTAGCGGCTGCCAATACTTGCAAAGCTGGTCATATTCTGATAGTGGCCACCAGAGGGTACTACACATCCATCTCCTATTATTTTGAGTTGGATGTAGATGTGCGGTGCTAAGCCTCAACCTTTATTTGAAGACTGAGCAGCTCCACAAGAGCTGAGCTGTGGGGATGCCCTGTGTCGGACCCGAGTGATCGGACTTTGATGACCTATACTATGAATGGGTCATCAGTACTAAAGTAGTGGACAATCTGAAACAGTAAAATCTGTCCTGAAGTTTGTCTAAGGCCGGGGTCACACTTGCGAGTGCAATGCGAGAAACTCGCACGAGTCTCTCGCATCAATACCCGGTACTCAGGAACGGAGCCTTCAACTGCATAGAAATACATGCAGCCGCACACTCCGGTCCTGAGTGCCGGAGGCAGGTCCTGGTATTGATACAAGAGTTACACTCGCAAGTGTGACCCCGGCCTAACAGCTAACGTCTGTAGCCTTTATGGTTTCTCCCTTGAATGAGTTTTAAGATGATTTGAATTGTGACCAAATCAAAGTTCAACTTTAGGCAAAAATCAGCTCGGAAGATATTTCAGGAGTCGCACAAATAAAAGCTAGAGACTCTGCAATTAGAACAAGCTGCCTGAGACTCATCCTGTAATCTGCTGTGTACCGTACATAGAGGCTGTAGAAGTCAAATGCTAATACATTTTTAATAAAATGTTATTGCAAAAAAGATTTTGTAAAATACATGCATTCAAGTAGAAACAAAAACACATGCATCTGTGTTTTGCGGGCTGACCACAACCATTGTTGCTCACATCCGTTCTCCTGCCCCGTATTCGGACTGTTAAACACAGATGTTTGACTCCAGGGATAGAGAATACCATCAACTTCACCTATTACTCTGATTGTGCCTACAAGCAGGAGCCAAAGATCGGTATTTCCCCTGCACTACAGATTTCTGAACAGAGTAATTTCCACTGAAGATTGATCTAAACACTGTATGTTACAGAATTTCTGAAAATGTAGCTCTCTAAGGGATAGAGTGGCTCCTAACCTGCGCACTGAAATATGGGATACAGGGGCTTTGTCTTTACCTCCACACTGTGCCTTTACTGCCTTTTGAGCTCCATTTTATGTTTATTTTTCAACATTTTGTTTGCTATTGTGGTTTTTGCCATTGTCCAGGCACAAATACAGCTGAAAATAAGAGGCCGCAGCTGATCTGCTGTCATGCCCACTTGACATCCACAGCGATAGATTTATGGTACAATTCAATGAAAAGACACAATTGTATATTAAAATATGGACATTAAATATGACCACTTGGATTGACAAATATGAGCTCAGTATTCAGAACCTTCCAAGCTGAGAACTTATTGTACATGGTATAGGCACAGGAGAAAGCGGCCTTAAAGACATTTTTTTTGCCTTACTATCTTGATGACCTATACAAAGGATAGGTAATCACTATCAGATTCAAGGGGGCTGATGCCTTGGACCCGCAAACCCCCCCCCCTCCCCGTAACGCAACCCCAATCACCACCACCCCTCCCCCCCCCCTTCCTCCATGGATCAGGTCTTATCAGTTGTGGCCGAGGTCAAATGTAGTGCACGGAGCTGAAGGACACCATGTATTGGCTCCTGCCAGGAACAGGTCACCAATGTTACAAAACCAAAAATGCTTTAAATCATGACACCATTTATTCTTCAGGATCGCAGCACAAGTCATCATCATGAAGGATATGTTGTTTCAGGCCATGGTATGTATCGGCAACGTATAGTCCAGCTATAAGACATATTACAGTAAACTGATGTCTTCACGTCACTGATGTGTTTATTTGTGTTTCAAATATATGTCATCGGATAAATTTCCAGCTTTATCTGAAAGAAAAAAAAAATAGTGAAAAGGCTTATTCTGTTATGGTGACCTGGTGGTTAGGAGCACCCGGAATGACCTGATGAGCAAACTAGTAATACAGGACAAGCTCTGGGAAGTGGGAGCTCTGCTGACCGCAACCCCTAATCCTATCACAACAACTAGAAATAGCCGTGGAGCGTACCTGACTCTGCCTAGACGCCTCTTCACAGCCTAAGAGCTAACTACCCCTAAAGATAGAAAATAAAGCCTACCTTGCCTCAGAGAAATTCCCCAAAGAAAAAGGCAGCCCCCCACACATATTGACTGTGAGTTAAGATGGAAGTCACAAACACAGGAATGAAACAGGTTTCAGCAAAGGAGGCCAGACTTAACTAAACAGATTGAGGATAGAAAAGGTAACTTTGCGGTCAGCACAAAAAACTATAAAAAACCACGCAGAGTGTGCAAAAGAGACCCCCGCACCGACTCACGGTGCGGAGGTGTCACTCTGCATCCCAGAGCTTCCAGCTAGCAAGGCAAAATCATGATAGCAAGCTGGACAAGAAAACAGAGATAAACAAATAAACTAGCAGAGACTTAGCTTCTGCTGGAGTAGACAGGTCATCTGCAAGATCCAAGAGAGAACTGAACCAGTACTAGGACATTGACAGCTGGCATCAAGTAACGATCTGAGTGGAGTTAAATAGAGCAGCCAGCCTAGGACTAAACGAGGTCAGCTGAGGAAGGAACCTCAGAACCAGCAGCTCCACTCACAACCACCAGAGGGAGTCCATGGACAGAACTCGCCGAAGTACCATTCCTGACCACAGGAGGGAGTTCGAGAACAGAATTCACAACATTATTCCCATTTGCCAACGGGATCAGCCACCAATGCTTTCTATCAGCAGTGACTGAAGACACGCAGTGCTTACAAGCTTTTTTTTTTTTTTTGCTTTGATCGTAAGTGCTACACTGAAGTTGCACAGGCAAAGCTGCCACTGTAGCAGCATCTGAAGCACATTTTAGGCTAGCAGCGGAAAATTCTGCTGAACTTCACAGTGACTCGAGGAGGGAGCCTTTACCCCCAGCAATTAGGGTGATAGGGAGTGCTGCGCCCCAGGAAAAACATTAGAATTACAATTACCCTATAATGGGAAATCCAAAAGGATTTTGCTCTCACAAGTGTTACCACGCCACCATTTATTTTCCATAGGTGTCCTCAAACATCAAAATGACATCTTAATTGGGACTACTGAGGACATATTTGGGGACTGCCTCATTTGCAAGGCCAAATTGCTGGTGTGGTTTTTATAGGTGCATGGGGTGTATACTGTGCCTCCAGATGGAACTGGCATTTTCCTACGCTCCAGAGTTCAGCGCAGGTCAGGCTGTGAGGGTGTGCAGCATCAGTGACGGCACCACTAGTCACTGATGCTGCGCAGGCAGCATCTCATTCATTTACCAGTGGTTTACAGCCGGGGCGGTCGCATCTTATCACCGTCCTGGTTGTAAACTGTATATCCCCCAGACATGGATTACTGCGTGGGACACAGTGATAGACAGGTATGGGTATATTGTTGGTTTGTTATTTTACTTTATTACAGGAGATTGAGGGTGTCGCACGGATTAGTGGTATAATAAAGATGGGAAACTTTAGTGTTTTATTTAATTAAAAGACTTTATTTTGGCTGTGTTTAAGCTGTAACAACTATAGGATTAGTAATGGATAGGTGTCTTATTGACACCTCACCATTACTAAGCCGAGCTTGATGTCACCTTACAATACAAAGGTAACATTAACCCCCAAACTATTACCCCATTTGCCACCACTACAGGGCATCTTATGTCTTTTCTGGGGTGGCTTAGTGCTGATATTTTTACCATGGGGGCCAATATCCATGGTCCCGCCAAATTCAGGTGACCGGTTCCCTTTAATATCAGTCTGCAGTTGTCTGCTTAGCCTTTGCTGGTTATTAATTATAGGGGGACCCTACGTCATTTTTTTTGGGGGGTCCCCTATTTTAATACCCAGTAAAGGCTAAGTATACCGCTGTGAGCTGATATTAATAGCCTGGGAAGCTCCATGGGTATTTTTTTTTCCCCAAAATAATATTTTATTAAACACATATCCAGTAATTTGCACACATACTATACTAATTGTATTTGTCACTGACATTTATATATCTACCTATTCTGTATGTATTTACTGTATGTAATCCATCTCTTCTGTCGGCTCCTGCAGTGATTTTACAGAAGCCGGCAGATGAATTACTGGCTTTTATTCTATCTATCTTTCAGATAAATATATATATATATGTATGTATGTGTTGTGTTACTGACGTGTGTGTGTGTGTGTGTGTGTGTGTGTGTGTATGTATATATATATTCTATGTGTGTATATTCTAACTATTCTATTCTGACGTGTCACTCTGATTATATTGTACGCGGCGGATCATTTGTCGGCTTTTAAATATAAATATATATATATATATATATATATATATAATACACACACACACACTGCTCAAAAAAATAAAGGGAACACTAAAACCCCACGTCCTAGATATCAATGGATGAAATATTCCAGTTGTAAATCTTTATTCATTACATAGTGGAATGTGTTGAGAACAATAAAACCTAAAAATTATCAACGTAAATCACAACTAATATCCCACGGAGGTCTGGAGTTGGAATTATGCTCAAAATCAAAGTGGAAAATGAAGTTACAGGCTGATCCAACTTCAGTGGAAATGTCTCAAGACAAGGAAATGATGCTGAGTAGTGTGTGGGGCTGCCACGTGCCTGTCTAATCTCCCTATAACGCCTGTGCATGCTCCTGATGAGGAGGTGGATGGTCTGAGGGATCTCCTCCCAGACTCGAACTAAAGCATCTGCCAACTCCTGGACAGTCTCTGGTGCAACGTGACGTTGGTGGATGGTGCAAGACATGATGTCTCAGATGTGTTCAATCGGATTCAGGTCTGGGGAACGGGCAGCCAGTCCATAGCTTCAATGCCTTCAATCGGATTCAGGTCTGGGGAACGGGCAGCCAGTCCATAGCTTCAATGAAATATTCCAGTTGGAAATCTTCATTCATTACATAGTGGAATGTGTTGAGAACAATAAAACCTAAAAATTATCAACGTAAATCACCACTAATATCCCACAGAGGTCTGGAGTTGGAATGAGGCTCAAAATCAAAGTGGAAAATGAAGTTACAGGCTGATCCAACTTCAGTGGAAATGCCTCAAGACAAGGAAATAATGCTCAGTAGTGTGATTGGCCTCCATGTGCCTGTATGACCTCCCTACAATGCCTCGACATGCTCCTGATGAGGCGGCAGATGGTCTCCTGAGGGATCTCCTCCCAGACCTGGACTAAAGCATCTGCCAACTCCTGGACAATCTGTGGTGCAACATGGCGTTGGTGGATGGTGCGAGACATGATGTCCCAGATGTGTTCAATCGGATTCAGGTCTGGAGAACGGGCGGGCCAGTCCATAGCTTCAATGCCTTCATCTTGCAGGAACTGCTGACGCACTCAATCCACATGAGGTCTGGCATTGTCCTGCATTAGGAAGAACCTAGGGCCAACCGTACCAGCATATGGTCTCACAAGGGGTCTGAGGATTTCATCTCGGTACCTAATGGCAGTCAGGCTACCTCTGACGAGCACATGGAGGGCTGTGTTCCAAAGAAATGCCACCCCACACCATTACTGACCCACTGCCAAACCGGTCATGCTGAAGGATGTTGCAGGCAGCAGATCGCTCTCCACAGCATCTCCAGACTCTGTCATTTCTGTCACATGTGCTCAGTGTGAACCTGCTTTCATCTGTGAAGAGCACAGGGCACCAGTGGTGAATTTGCCAATCCTGGTGTTCTGTGGCAAATGTCAAGCGTCCTGCATGGTGTTGGGCTGTGAGCACAACCCCCATCTGTGGATGTCGGGCACTCAGACCATCCTCATGAAGTCGGTTTCTAACCATTTGTGCAGACACATGCACATGTGTGGCCTGCTGGAGGTCATTTTGCTGGGCTCTGGCAGTGCTTCTCCTGTTCCTCCTTGCACAAAGGCTGAGGTAGCGGCCCTGCTGCTGAGTTGTTGCCCTCCTATGACCCCCTCCATGTCTCCTGGTGTACTGGCCTGTCTCCTGGTAGTGCCTCCAACCTCTGGACACTATGCTGACAGACAGCAAACCTTGCCACAGCTCACATTTATGTGCCATCCTGGATGAGCTGCACTACCTGAGCCACTTGTTTGAGTTGTAGAGTCCATCTCATGCTACCAAGAGTGAAAGCACAACCAACATTCAAAAGCGACCACAACATCAGCCAGAAAGCATTGGTACCGAGATGTGGTCTGTGGTCCCAACCTGCAGAACCACTCCTTTATTGAGTGTGTCTTGATAACAGCCAAGAATTTCCATCTGTTGTATATTCTATTTGCACAACAGCATTTGAAATTGATTGTCAAACAGTGTTGCTTCCTAAGTGGACAGTTTGATTTCACAGAAGTTTGATTTACTTATAGTTATATTCTGTTGTTTAAGTGTACCCTTTATTTTTTTGAGCAGTGTATTTGCGTGTGTTTTTTGAGGAATATTTTGTTTTAAAACAATGTGTAAATGTCAGAGAACTGCTGTATGTAAAAGCTCATGTTAAAATCGCATTGCACACGGATTGCATATGGATGTTGGTTTAAAAATCGCATTGTACTTGCATTACACTCGCATAGCACTCGTCTGTTTTTTTGGTCCGGAAACCAGACGTTTGTTTTTTTTTCTCGCAAATGGGTATGAGGTAATAGTCATTCCCACAACTCCCTGGATGCGGTCTACGAGCAAGTTTTCAATCCAATTACAAATGTTACTTTCTAAGTCTATAGACTTTAATTTACCCATTAGGGTAAGTCTCCACGTTCAGGATTGCATCAGGATTTGGTCAGGATTTTCCATCAGTTTTTGTAAGCCAAAACCAGGAGTGGGTGATGAATACAGAAGTGGTGCATATGTTTCAATTATACTTTTCCTCTGATTGTTCCACTCCTGGTTTTGGCTTACAAAAACTGATGGAAAATCCTGACCAAATCCTGATGCAATCCTGAACGTGGAGACTTACCCTTAGGCGTCTTTGTGCATCAATTGCATTTGCAAAGCCCCAAAACACTATATCTTCAGCTACCCCTCTGTTCCGGTTTCTACGTACCACTTCATAAAAAAACTAATCTGGCAAGTTTGAAAACTTTTGTCCTTAGTAAAACCATGCTAACTATCACTTACAATGCTATTTTCTGTCACTTAATCCTGTATATCCCGTACAAGCCCCGCAAAAATTTTATCCACAATGGTTGTGTATGTACTAGTAGATCATTACCAGGGAAAGACTTAGAGCCCTTTTTTGAAAATGGGCACCACATAAGCTTTGCTCCAGTGGCTCAGCACAGTACCAATTAGTAAAGAGTCTTAAAGGGAACTTGTCATGTGAAATAACACTATTAGCCTACAGATATGGGGTTAATCTGCAGGTTAATAGCATTCTGACACAGTGCGGCGCTGGGCTGAACTACTCCCATTAGCTTACGCCTGCTGCTCCTAATAACCGAGAGCAGGCGGCGCCTCCACTATAAATAATTTTTTTTAAAAAAAAAAAAATTGTGGGTTCCCCTGTATTTTTGATAACCAGCAAGGCAAAACTGACTGCTGCAGCTGTCAGCTTTACCAAGGTTTTTTTTTATCAAGAATAGAGGGGTCCCCATACTGTTTTTTTTGTTTTTTTTAATGTAAAAAAAACTGTGTGGGGTCCCCCCATTTTTGACAACCAGCCAAACTAGAACAGACAGCTGGTATTCTAAGGCTGGTAAGGGGCCATGGATATTGGCCCCAACAGACTAAAAATAGCAGCCAGCAGCTGCCCAAGAAAAGGTGCATCAATTAGATTATTAGATATTGGGGTTAACATCACCTTTGTATTGTCCAGTGACATCAAGCCCACAGCTTAGTAATGGAGAAAAGTCTTTAAGACACCTATCCATTACTAATCCCAGAGTCATATTGTAAGTAAACACACAAACAGAATAAATGTCTTAATTTGAAATAAAAACAAAATACACTTTGAATTTTTTATTTAAAAGTTACAAACACACTTATACTCACCTAACGCCCATTCCACTGAAGCCATGGTCTCCTGTAATAAAACAAAAATAGAAAACAACAATATCCCTCACCTGTCTGACGTCCGGTCCCACGCCAAAATCCATGTCTAAGGTGTAAGGAGGCAAATGGCCATGTAATCAATGGGAGGTATGTATTGCAGAGATGGCTGCTCCCTGCAATGCATTTTGCTTTAGTGCACGTGAGCACTAAGATGTCGTTTAGTGCACCTGGGTCCGGGTTGCGGGTAGCTATGAGATGGGCGGGTCTGGCTACACACATACCTCACCTGTGGGTGTGGTTACAGCCTAGATAATGGAGGCTGTTATTTGGCACATGGTCTGTGGAGCGCCCCCACACCACCGCAGGGCCGAGGGGTACCCGGAGCCGGGCCTCTGGGTCTCAGTCCTGGGGTTGTCACGGTGGCTAGACCCGGTCCGTGGCCCTGTCTGTCAGTGGGGGACGTCCGGTGCAGTAAGTGGTGTTGTAACGGTGCAGTTGTGGGGTGCAGGTCGCGGTAAATAACGAGGACACCAGGTTGCAGTCTCTTTACCTCTTTACTGGAGATCTCTGAGTCCTCAGTCCAGAATACGGTTCACCAAGCTGCGCAAGTCCGGCCGGTCCAATGGCACCTCCAGAGTTCTCTTCACAGGTGGAAATCGGTGCCTTCCTTCTTAGCGCTATGTGTTGTAGTCCTTCCCTGCTGTGCTTACGGAAAGTACCCCACAACTGTTGTGTCTGTTTCTTAAGTTCCCTCACAACTCGATTAAATGATGTTCTTCTAATCGTCCGTCCCTTCCTGATGTTACAGTTAGAACGGCACCCGTTTGTCGGGTAGGCCTGGAGTTCTTCCGGGACCCTAGAGACGCCCCTCTCCCGCAATTGCCTCCCAAGACTTCATAGGTGATATGTGTTAGACAGCCCGCCTTAAACTGACTGTCCTGCCGCTGTTTAGAGTATTGCTTGAAGCTGAATGTTATAATACTCCCTCGGCGTTCCGGCCACCGGTAGTGCGCCTCAGTAGGGTGTTGCTCCGGTCTTACAGCACGACCCCTACTGGAATTCTCCTATCGCTTGATCTCGTTTCTCACTCAGCACAATCTATCTCGCTTCTAGTCCTTTCTTGGGCCCCGCCGCTTCCCGGAGCTGGCGCGGACCCGTTACGTTCTTTCCAATGCCAAGCCTCTGTCAGGATCCCACCCCTGACAGAGACCCTACTGTCTCTTCCTCCACAATACCCTCTGCCACTAGGTGTTGCTTCGTCCAATCCAGTCAGCTTTCTGATCTAACTTCCTGCCTGACCCCCAGTTTACCCACTATGGTGGGGAGTGGCCTAATGAATAGAACCCTTAGCTCCCCCCGGAGGCCCGGCTGTGAAATGTATTGGTGTCTGTGATACCTGATCAGATGAACTCCTTCAGTGCCATCGGACGCACCATGGCTCCCCATAGTGGCGGAGCCACAGTACTGCAACGACCAGGACTCTGGGGCGCTGCACTCCCCCCTGGTTAAACACAGTACTCCGGGACTGGGAAGAAAACAACAATACAAGTTAGCAAAAAGACATACAATTTTGTTGAGTGCAATGACAATAAGTATACTTGAACAGGCTTCCCTTTATGGGAGGTAAGGACACTTGAACGTTACAAACATGGCAAAAATATCATAGCAACATGCTATAATTAACTTTTCTTACCCAACCGGGTATTCTACTAAGTGCAAACATTATTAACCAATAATTTAACTTTGCCTTTAAGGATATACACTCTTAGTCCGCTAAAGACCTTCCTATAATCACATTACAAGGTATTTTTAACTTTTTCATTCTCCTACTTTGGATCTGCAGGACCGCCTGTCCTATCGGCACCAGACCTACTGCCTCTCCCTTCTGTTACAGGACCGCCCCGTTCAGCCAGGGCCTACTGCCTTTTCAACTACTATACACAGTATAGAACATAACTTTTCTTTCAGTTTGAGAACACCGAGCCGGCTCTACTTGGCTCCTATAAGGACTCACCCACTAACCCTTACGGGTTCACTTTCTGTCCTTAGTAACACATTACTAACTTTCGATGGGGAACGCAGGGTTTACCTTCTATCCCCCCCCCCCTTTTCTTATCAACATTATCAACTATCTTCTTTTCACAACATTAAACTTTCTCATTACTTCCTTTTTTTTTTTTTCTTTCAGAGAACATTATCAGCATTCCTTTACAATTAACTAATGGCATACATATAACTTTTACATGTAAATATTATCATCATTTTCTTCCATTGACATTATTGCTACCGATCTTAAAGC
Source organism: Ranitomeya variabilis (assembly GCF_051348905.1). Classification (NCBI taxonomy): domain Eukaryota; kingdom Metazoa; phylum Chordata; class Amphibia; order Anura; family Dendrobatidae; genus Ranitomeya; species Ranitomeya variabilis. The sequence continues at coordinate 607,513,011 of NC_135234.1, forward strand.
AATATCACCATTTACGTGCAACAAATAAACATCCCCTTTAAGAGGGGACCAAATCTCTGTGAGGTAGCATATCTTCTCAAGCTACCAGTCCACACTCATCAAAGGTTCCAGTGCGGTATCTTCGCAAAGAGTCCTTGTTTAAGAAAAACCAGCAGGGAGCGCCCTTAACAAGGTGCAAACTATATACAAAAGAGTTCGGATCATGCACTGTTCATGATTCAGCAGTTTTTAAAACTTGTGCAAAACTTTTGGTAACAAAAACAAACAATAGGGATCCCGGGTCAACAAAGGGATCCATAAAAAAAAAAGGTTTAACCCTGGAAGGGTTATAGCAGCAGTACAGTAACTATTTACAGATTCATGGTATCGAGGTTTATTCTTTTAAGTCTGGGGGCGATCCCTGTCCCCCAGCCAACGTGGCACCCGTACTGGTAGTTGGTCTCTCAGATGCCATCAGATCAGCCGGTGCCTGGATTTGAAGGCTAATCCTGCTTGCGAGTTCGGTAGCCGCTACAAGACGTACCGTGGTGATGGGAACGAGGTCCGGCAAATCGGGATCAGTCATGATCGGGACAACAGGGGGCGCTCTCTCAGGCTCACACCGTCGAACGTTCCGGGCACACCATCCTTGTGCACTCCGATGGCGGGTGTAAGTCACCTGATCCCCTCTTTGTAACGGGTCACCATTTCGACTGCAGCAGGGGGTCTTCACATTATAGCTAGTGACAAAGACATCAGTTGGTAGCCCCGGTTCCTGTATGGAGCCCCATCCCCTCTTCGGGTGGTAGGCCAGTACAGTTCCCCGCTTTACCACGTCTTTCCTGCCAGGAGCAGACTTCTTACGTGGCGTGTCAGATGGTTCGGTCTCGTCCCGATCTTTCCAGTGTTGGATCAGACATTGCTTATACTGCTCCCAGGTAAGTACCGCAAGGGTGAGGCCATCCTCCTGGGTCCCATCCGGCCCTGTCCAGGGGGTGTCCCACCGAAGGATCACCCCGTCTAGGCCCACACCTATGGGTTCTCCCATCTTGGTTGGTAGCGGAGGCACTAGCTTCCCCATCGCGTTGGAGGTGAGGATAACCCGCTCCACCAAGAAGGAACGATCATTGCCGGGGTGGGGAGCGGTCACGGGAGTGGGATCGATCAGGGGAGCCGGATCGGTCGGGAGAGCAGAATCGGCCAGGGGAGTAGGGATGTCGTCCATACCTGCACCTGAGGTGATTCCACCGATGTCGCTCCGGTCCGTTGACAAGGGCACTGGAATCGGCTGCAGCCCGGACCACGGCTCCACCGGAGTCATCTCTTGACGTAACTCCGCCCTCCATGATTCCGTGACTAGGACAGGCAGGCTCGGCTCCTCCACTGGTGTCTCCAAGGAGTCCAGGTCCCTCACCGGCGGTGGACGCGAGTCCTCTTCTGATGGGTGAGGACAAACCGGGATCACCTCGCCGTTGTTCGGGCACCTGCTGTTCATCGTCGCTGTCCGGCATTCGGCGGCAATGCATGCATCTGACCCTGCCATTTCTCCAAGGTCGAGCTCCTCCTTCACCTCGTTCCCGCCATCGCAAGTCAGGGGGCGGTTCTCTGCTTTGAGGCAGGTCATCGCTTTGCAACAAGAGGCGCAGGGGCGATCGCCGTTTATGGCGCCACTTTGGTAGTCTCCTCCCATGGCACGCCCTCCTGTCTCTCTGGCGTAGCAATGGCGGCGGTTTTTGGCGGGAACTTTTGGCGGTAAATGGCGCAGCACAGTCTTTGCAATAAAGTACAATCCAAGCACAATAAATCACAGTTCCAAGGCACACATGACCCGATTCTTCAGGCTTAAGTAGATCCTGTTCGTGACGCCAAGTTGGAGCGCCCCCACACCACCGCAGGGCCGAGGGGTACCCGGAGCCGGGCCTCTGGGTCTCAGTCCTGGGGTTGTCACTGTGGCTAGACCCGGTCCGTGGCCCTGTCTGTCAGTGGGGGACGTCCGGTGCAGTAAGTGGTGTTGTAACGGTGCAGTTGTGGGGTGCAGGTCGCGGTAAATAACGAGGACACCAGGTTGCAGTCTCTTTACCTCTTTACTGGAGATCTCTAAATCCTCAGTCCAGAATACGGTTCACCAAGCTGCGCAAGTCCGGCCGGTCCAATGGCACCTCCAGAGTTCTCTTCACAGGTGGAAATCGGTGCCTTCCTTCTTAGCGCTATGTGTTGTAGTCCTTCCCTGCTGTGCTTACGGAAAGTACCCCACAACTGTTGTGTCTGTTTCTTAAGTTCCCTCACAACTCGATTAAATGATGTTCTTCTAATCGTCCGTCCCTTCCTGATGTTACAGTTAGAACGGCACCCGTTTGTCGGGTAGGCCTGGAGTTCTTCCGGGACCCTAGAGACGCCCCTCTCCCGCAATTGCCTCCCAAGACTTCATAGGTGATATGTGTTAGACAGCCCGCCTTAAACTGACTGTCCTGCCGCTGTTTAGAGTATTGCTTGAAGCTGAATGTTATAATACTCCCTCGGCGTTCCGGCCACCGGTAGTGCGCCTCAGTAGGGTGTTGCTCCGGTCTTACAGCACGACCCCTACTGGAATTCTCCTATCGCTTGATCTCGTTTCTCACTCAGCACAATCTATCTCGCTTCTAGTCCTTTCTTGGGCCCCGCCACTTCCCGGAGCTGGCGCGGACCCGTTACGTTCTTTCCAATGCCAAGCCTCTGTCAGGATCCCACCCCTGACAGAGACCCTACTGTCTCTTCCTCCACAACACCCTCTGCCACTAGGTGTTGCTTCGTCCAATCCAGTCAGCTTTCTGATCTAACTTCCTGCCTGACCCCCAGTTTACCCACTATGGTGGGGAGTGGCCTAATGAATAGAACCCTTAGCTCCCCCCGGAGGCCCGGCTGTGAAATGTATTGGTGTCTGTGATACCTGATCAGATGAACTCCTTCAGTGCCATCGGACGCACCATGGCTCCCCATAGTGGCGGAGCCACAGTACTGCAACGACCAGGACTCTGGGGCGCTGCATCTGTGTCTCGGGAGATAAAAGGCCTCCTGTGTGTGTGGCTCCAGACCGAACCTGTGTGCTGGACCTTGCCCCAGCCTGTGTGCCCACAGGCCTGAGGGAGCAGAGAGCCCCGGCTAAGGACAGTTTTGTGTTGTTTTGCCTGCTCTGAAGGCCATTTACCATTTGTTGTTACTGCTAGGTTTATGAAGGAAATGAACCCTCACAGACTTTCTAAAGAAGCACGCCTCGTTTTCCTCCTGCCGCACCTAAAGGTACCGTCACACTCAGCGATGCTGCAGCGATACAGACTCCGATCCAGTGACGTAACGGTGACTCACTTATCATTCTCACAGGTCGTTAGCTCCATGTTTAACATTGCTGGCATCGTTGCTTTTGCTGTCAAACATGACGATACACACCGACCTAACGACGAAATAAGGTGCTGGCCTTCTAGCTCCGACCAACGATATCACAGCAGGAGAAAGATCGCTGCTGCGTGTCAAACACAACGATATCGCTATCCAGGACGCTGCAACGTCACGGATCGTTGTCGTTCTCGTTGGAAAGTTGTTCAGTGTGAAGGTACCTTAAGTGAGTGTGATCTCTAGAGGGGATTAACAGTTTTCAACCTGGCTGGTGCCAAGATGCTACCGACCAGGCTGAGAACAACTGAGAAATGAGCTGCTGTGAGAGCAGCATCAGTGACCAGTGGTGATGTCATTGAGGTTACCACGGGTCACTGAGATGGCATTCCCAGCATCCACCCATTAACAAGCTTTGCCACATGGCTATCTTTAAAGGGTCGATATTGACTTTTAGGATTGCAACTTCCAGTAGGTGGCATTAGAGTTGTAGTCCTCTTCCTCCCTAAAGAGACAAGTTGCATATTTAATTTCCTAGAGCAGCATTGCAAGGCTTAAGTCTCCTCACCTTGGCATGGTAAGTTTGACATGTCACTCTCCACTAGGAGAACCGTTATCCCTTGGATCCATGTTAGGTTGTAATATTGATCAAATTACTCCAGAAAAATATTAAATGGTAAACCTCCTATAAGGAATTGCAAACAGGAAAACCAGTTTGTTTCCTCCTCATCAATTAATATATAATAAAATAAAGTAATATGGCTGTGATAAAAGCATTATACCAGAATTGTTGTGGTTTCCAAAATTTCTCATACCTTCTTTAGTATTCAAAACTTATAAAATCCTGTCTTGAGACACTTATTAAGTACTGTCTTTCTATACTTTTGGCCTCCAGTTGCTCTCTTCCACTCTCTGCATGTACACAGTTTAAGGGATGATTTCAATACCACCGATCCAGTATAAGAAACCACATTTCCCATATGAACCTTGATCATGTTGGGATTGCTGTTTGATAAACCTAATGTTAGCATTGTTTTTAGCATGCACAACTCTCGTGGATGTGCATTGTTTGCCAATGATAATGCCTTTCTCAATGCTTTCAGTAATAATAATAGGGGGTACTAAGCTAGCACTTTACGAGTACACGATGTGCCATACTTTTCTTATAGAGGCATATCTATCTTCAGGAGACTATTATGATGCCTGCCAGTAAACTGATAGGCAATAGGCATAAAAAAGCTTTAGTACAAAACTATTGTTCTAGTATTTTATATACGGGATATGAAAAAAAAAAAACTTTCATACAAAAATATTGTAGTTTATTATATAGCGATCAAGGATAATCAAGTTCCTAGTGTGGCTTAAAAAATGTGGAGAAGTGAAAATAGAAGATATAAAAAAAAATATATAAAAATATAGCCCTTTTGTCAACCCTTGATACTAGTCTCAGTTGTCAGTTCATTCTCTTAAAACAACTGTTTTTCACAGAATTGATGAATAAAAAATCCCACAACCATACTCCTGTTAGGCTTGTTGATGTCACTTCCTCTTTTCTCTGTAATATACAAGCAGCTTCTGATTTATGTTATGTTTCTTGAGAAATGAGGTCCTTTCATATTGTATATTATTCACACTGCTGCTGACCTGGTCATCCAATTGCTTTTCCACATTCATACATAAACCCAAGACAATTTCCCCATAATCCTGCAGAATGTAAGCCCGCAAGGGCAGGGTCCTCGCCCCTCTGTATCAGTCTGTCATTGTTAGTTTGTTACTGTAAGTGATATCTGTAACTTGTATGTAACCCCTTCTCATGTACAGCACCATGGAATCAATGGTGCTATATAAATAAATAATAATAATAATTTCATAGTTTGCAAATACTCAAAACTGTTATGAGGACTTAGATGTCGGAAAACAGGTAAAAGAACTTATAATCACCAGTGTAAGCCTAACCAACACAGTAGCAAGAAATGACCTTGGCATGAGCCATTCCCTGGCAGATCCTTTTCAGATAATGACGTACATGAGATGTGTTTGAATAAAGGAAATTTTTGAAAAACACAACAAAGCTGTTGCTTAGTTTCCCATAAAGGAGGTGATCTGAAAGAGGAACTTGAGTTTTCGCATTGAGTTTTTAATAGAATTGATTTCATAATACAAAGTTAGGAAACTTTCCAGTTTAATCATATGATGTGAGGTCTTAAATAGAATTTCATGGTCTTTCGTTCTTGAAAATTGTACAGCTAAGGTGCACAGTTGAACAGTTGCAGTTGTACAGTTAAGGTGTTTGACATTTAACACCTATCAACATGTCTGCAGGGGGCTGCACAACTTGGATCCTCACAATTCACTAGAACAGGGGTCCCAAGCCTGCAATTCATTCTCAGAGCATGATCACAGGTAGAAGGTGATTTATTGGCATCTCAGCTATATTGAAACTCAGTCTTGTTGTAGCTGTGCAATGAGGAGCAATGAGGTCTTGCGTCTCATGTTCTAAGAAACAGTCGGAGCCCTATTGCTGGAGTTCCATCGTTTTACAGATAATTTATAAAATTGAATTTGGGAAAACCCCCTAAGCCTAATGTCTGTCATGTGTCACGCTATGATGGTCTTCGGTAATGGAGGGCCTCAAATTGTCCCTGAAACTGGGACCCTAACTATCCCTGTTCTGGGGGTTCTCTTGAAGGTAGAGAGGCCCGAGTCTCCGACCTTACTGTGCTCCTGTTATTCCATGACCTGTCCCCTCCCCCGCCTCATGAGGCATGGGACAGAAATATAATGCAAACAAGACACAAAGACAACACAGCGATAACAGAAAGCGTGTGAAGAAGTTTTTACCCCTTCCTGATTTCCTATTCTTTTTGCATGTTTGTCACACTTAAATGTTTCTGATCACCAAATAAATGTAAATATTAGACAAAGGTAACACATGTAAAGACAAAATGCAGTTTTAAAGAAGGTCTTTTTTATTAAGGGAAAAATAAATCGAAACCTATAGGGCGCTGTGTGAAAAAGTGATTGTCCCACTAAACCTAATAACTGGTTGGACCACCCTTAGCAGCAACAAGTGCAATCAAGCATTTGCTATAACTGGCAATGAGTCTTTTACAACACTCTGGAGGAATTTTGGCCCACTCATCATTGCAGAATTGTTGTAACTCGGCTACGTTGGAGGGTTTCCGAGCATGAACCTCATTTTTAAGGTCATGCATCTCAATCAGATTAAGGTCAGGACTTTGACAAGACCACTCTAAAGTCTTAATTTTGGAGTTTATTTGCTGCTGTTTCCTCTCTGGACTGGACATGCGGTCTCATTTTGGAGCTGGCTGGACTTTTTAAAGGGAATCTCACCTAATTTTGGCCCTATAGCCAAAGCTTCGGCCATCGCCGTCGAAGGCTTATCTACAGCATTCTGTAATACTGTATAGATAAGCCCCCGATGTAACCTGAAAGATAAGAAAAACAAGTTAAGGTACCTTCACACTGAACAACTTAACAACGATAACGATAGCGATCCGTGACGTTGCAGCGTCCTGGATAGCGATATCGTTGTGTTTGACATGCAGCAGCGATCAGGATCCTGCTGTGACATCGTTGGTTGGAGCTAGAAGGCCGGCACCTTATTTCGTCGCTGGATCACCCGCTGACATCGCTGGATCGGTGTGTGTGACGCTGATTCAGCGATGTCTTCACTGGTAACCAGGGTAAACATCGGGTTACTAAGCGGAGGGCCGCTTCCCTGCACTGTGTCAGCGCCGGCCGGCCGTAAAGCAGAGCACAGCGGTGACGTCACCGCTCTGCTTTACGGCCGGGGCTTACACAGTGCAGGGAAGCAGACGCCGGGGAACGCGACAGACACCGGAATGTAAGTATGTAGTGTTTGGGTTTTTTTACATTTACACTGGTAACGAGGGTAAACATCGGGTTACTAAGCGCGGCCCTGCGCTTAGTAACCCGATGTTTACCCTGGTTACCCGGGGACTTCGGCATCGTTGGTCGCTGGAGAGCTGTCTGTGTGACAGCTCTCCAGCGACCACACAACGACGAAACAGCGACGCTGCAGCGATTGGCATCGTTGTCTATATCGCTGAGGCGTCGCTTAATGTGACGGTACCTTTAGTTTATACTCACCTGGGGGGCAGTCCAGTCCGATGGGCGTCGCAGGTCCGGGTCTGGTGCCTCCCATCCTCATACAATGTCATCCTCTTCCTTGCTTCTGTTGCAGCTCCTGCGCAGGTGTACTGATTTGCCCTTTTGAAGGCAGCGTAAAGTACTGCAGTGAGCAGGCACCGGGCCTTTCTGATCTTTCCCAGCGCCTGTGCACTGCAGTACTTTGCTCTGCCCTCAACAGGGCAGAGAATTACGCCTGTGTAGGAGTCGCGACTAGAGTTGAGCGACTTTCATTTTTTTAAGATCGAGTCGGGTTTTGTGAAACCCGATTTTGTCCAGAGTCGAGTCGAGTGCAGTCGGCCGATTACACTGGTCAACAGCATTTTTGGTGCCAAAGATATTTCATCGAATTTAGGGTATTTTTGGGGTGCTGATTCTGAATATGCTATCAGTTTTGCCAGATTGGCTCAAGTTTTTGAGATTTTTGGTATCTTATTTATAGCACTTGTTGGTAAATGCGACGCATCATCTCATTAATTTCTTTGGATTAGTACTTGAACTGAGCAGTTCTCAATATAGTTTTGTGTTAATTAGTGTTCTAAAAGTTTGTTCATAGCTTGATTTTTGCACTAACTTTATGTTGTTGTCTGTTTTCCAGTGAAAAGCATGAACTCATCAAGAAGAAGTTGTCTTAACGATCCAGACTCATTCTGTTACATTTGTGGTGAATACACACTGCCAAAACATAGAAGAAACATAACAGACTTCGTAAAAAAAGTGTATTTTGCCTATTTTGGGGTTATGCATGGGGACCAAGACAAGTTTTGGGCACCACACATAGTGTGCAAAGCATGTATCGAATTATTACGAAAATGGAGCAAAGGACAAAGAAAAAGCTTCAAATTTGGTGTTCCAATGGTGTGGAGAGAGCCAAAAAATCATCATGATGACTGTTATTTATGGTAAACACAGGTACAGGCACATCTTCACAATGAGGGACAGGCCTTCTTGCAGATTCCATGTTACTCCCATTTTCGTTTCTTATGCTTATTGAATCCTTGCACTTGCACTGCACAGAAATAACAGTCATCATGATGATTTTTTGGCTCTCTCCACACCATTGGAACACCAAATTTGAAGCTTTTTCTTTGTCCTTTGCTCCATTTTCGTAATAATTCGATACATGCTTTGCACACTATGTGTGGTGCCCAAAACTTGTCTTGGTCCCCAAGCATAACCCCAAAATAGGCAAAATACACTTTTTTTACGAAGTCTGTTATGTTTCTTCTATGTTTTGGCAGTGTGTATTCACCACAAATGTAACAGAATGAGTCTGGATCGTTAAGACAACTTCTTCTTGATAAGTTCATGCTTTTCACTGGAAAACAGACAACAACATAAAGTTAGTGCAAAAATCAAGCTATGAACAAACTTTTAGAACACTAATTAACACAAAACTATATTGAGAACTGCTCAGTTCAAGTACTAATCCAAAGAAATTAATGAGATGATGCGTCGCATTTACCAACAAGTGCTATAAATAAGATACCAAAAATGTCAAAAACTTGAGCCAATCTGGCAAAACTGATAGCATATTCAGAATCAGCACTCCAAAAATACCCCAAATTCATTAAAATATTTTGGACACCAGAAAAAAATTTTTTTTTTGTTGACCTGTGTTATCGCTAAAAGTCGGGGATCGACCGAAACACGAAACCCAATGCAAGTCAATGGGGAAGCATAGTCGGCAGTGAGTGGAGGCCAGGAAAACACCTACAGTGCCCATTTTAATGCCAAAAACATCCATTCTTGTTTCTGAAGCTTGTCAATCTTAATTAACTTTATAATAATAGTTGGGCATAGGGAATTGGGGGTCATTTGGCAAAAGTTGTTGGGGGAGTAGGGCTGGCTCAAGTTTTTCGTGGGCCCAGGAAATGCGGACTACGTCACGGCGGTGTTGCAGGGAAAGGTAAGTATTTCAACGTTGCAAGTGCTGTGATCCTGAGCAAGCAGGGGGGGCCCACTCGTTCGCATTGGCCCTGGCACAGGGCCCCTCAAAGTACGGCGGTGTGTTTGCATGGCGGGGGCGCCTCCCACCAGCAGCGACACTTTTGCGTACTCTGAGGGGCCCTGTGCCAGTGACGTCGCCAACGAGTATGCCCCCCCACCTGATGAAGGAACCTGCACTTTCATCTGCACCTTCCTCTCTGTCCCTGTGTAAGGTGGTATAACATGCGGGAAGGGGAACCTTACTTTCAGCAGGGTCAGATTCTGGCTGTGTAGAGTATAAGGGGAATGTAGTGGTCTAGGTCAATGTACCAGCAGACTCATCTAGCAGTGGCTGGGCAATGGGCAGGATGAGGAGGAAACAGATATAGGGACAAAGAATAAAGTAGGCTAAATGCAGTTCAAAATTGGTAACAGGACTAAACAGGCGGCATTGCTTTGTTCAGTGGAGTAGCAAACCCAAGAGCAGCAGACACTGTTTCAAGGGCCTAACCACACTAGTAGGCCAAATGCAGTTTAATATCTGATAGTATAGGGCGAAAGCCAGAATGTGGAAGCTCAGCTTTGTTCAGTTGAAGACAACACCAGGCAGGGGCAGACAGACACCTTTAGTAGGCCGGAACAGCCAATTTTTTTAAAAAACAGCAGTTAATAAGAGGCAGAAGGTAGAAGCTCAGCTTTATTCAGTTGAGGACAACACCAGGCAGGGGCAGACAGACACCTTTAGTAGGCCGGAACAGCCAGTTGCATTTTTAAAAATGGTAATTTGGAACTGAAGGTTGAAGCTCAGCTTTATTCAGTTGAGGACAACACCAGGCAGGGGCAGACAGACACCTTTAGTAGGCCGGAACAGCCAATTGCATTTTTAAAAATGGTAATTTGGAACAGAAGGTTGAAGCACAGCTTTATTCAGTTGCAGCTTCTTGGCAATAATATAAAGAAGACGAGACAGGACAACACTCGTTGGATGCCATATCTGTGTTTTCACTGGAAAAAAAACTGTCAGTTAACTACTTGTAGGAGAAAGTTTTTGTAGCTGGAGGCCACTTTTTGTATTGTACCAGTTTTTTGTTGTATGTTTGGAACTGAAGGTTGAAGCACAGCTTTATTCAGTTGAGGACAACACCAGGCAGGGGCAGACAGACACCTTTAGTAGGCCGGAACAGCCAATTGCATTTTTAAAAATGGTAATTTGGAACAGAAGGTTGAAGCACAGCTTTATTCAGTTGCAGCTTCTTGGCAATAATATAAAGAAGACGAGACAGGACAACACTCGTTGGATGCCATATCTGTGTTTTCACTGGAAAAAAAACTGTCAGTTAACTACTTGTAGGAGAAAGTTTTTGTAGCTGGAGGCCACTTTTTGTATTGTACCAGTTTTTTGTTGTATGTTTGGAACTGAAGGTTGAAGCTCAGCTTTATTCAGTTGAGGACAACACCAGGCAGGGGCAGACCCCTTTAGTAGGCCGGAACAGCCAATTGCATTTTTAAAAATGGTAATTTGGAACTGAAGGTTGAAGCACAGCTTTATTCAGTTGCAGCTTCTTGGCAATAATATAAAGAAGACGAGACAGGACAACACTCGTTGGATGCCATATCTGTGTTTTCACTGGAAAAAAAACTGTCAGTTAACTACTTGTAGGAGAAAGTTTTTATAGCTGGAGGCCACTTTTTGTATTGTACCAGTTTTTTGTTGTATGTTTGGAACTGAAGGTTGAAGCACAGCTTTATTCAGTTGAGGACAACACCAGGCAGGGGCAGACAGACACCTTTAGTAGGCCGGAACAGCCAATTGCATTTTTAAAAATGGTAATTTGGAACTGAAGGTTGAAGCTCAGCTTTATTCAGTTGAGGACAACACCAGGCAGGGGCAGACAGACACCTTTAGTAGGCCGGAACAGCCAATTGCATTTTTAAAAATGGTAATTTGGAACAGAAGGTTGAAGCACAGCTTTATTCAGTTGCAGCTTCTTGGCAATAATATAAAGAAGACGAGACAGGACAACACTCGTTGGATGCCATATCTGTGTTTTCACTGGAAAAAAAACTGTCAGTTAACTACTTGTAGGAGAAAGTTTTTGTAGCTGGAGGCCACTTTTTGTATTGTACCAGTTTTTTGTTGTATGTTTGGAACTGAAGGTTGAAGCACAGCTTTATTCAGTTGAGGACAACACCAGGCAGGGGCAGACAGACACCTTTAGTAGGCCGGAACAGCCAATTGCATTTTTAAAAATGGTAATTTGGAACAGAAGGTTGAAGCACAGCTTTATTCAGTTGCAGCTTCTTGGCAATAATATAAAGAAGACGAGACAGGACAACACTCGTTGGATGCCATATCTGTGTTTTCACTGGAAAAAAAACTGTCAGTTAACTACTTGTAGGAGAAAGTTTTTGTAGCTGGAGGCCACTTTTTGTATTGTACCAGTTTTTTGTTGTATGTTTGGAACTGAAGGTTGAAGCACAGCTTTATTCAGTTGAGGACAACACCAGGCAGGGGCAGACAGACACCTTTAGTAGGCCGGAACAGCCAATTGCATTTTTTAAAATGGTAATTTGGAACTGAAGGTTGAAGCTCAGCTTTATTCAGTTGAGGACAACACCAGGCAGGGGCAGACAGACACCTTTAGTAGGCCGGAACAGCCAATTGCATTTTTAAAAATGGTAATTTGGAACAGAAGGTTGAAGCACAGCTTTATTCAGTTGCAGCTTCTTGGCAATAATATAAAGAAGACGAGACAGGACAACACTCGTTGGATGCCATATCTGTGTTTTCACTGGAAAAAAAACTGTCAGTTAACTACTTGTAGGAGAAAGTTTTTGTAGCTGGAGGCCACTTTTTGTATTGTACCAGTTTTTTGTTGTATGTTTGGAACTGAAGGTTGAAGCACAGCTTTATTCAGTTGAGGACAACACTAGGCAGGGGCAGACAGACACCTTTAGTAGGCCGGAACAGCCAATTGCATTTTTAAAAATGGTAATTTGGAACTGAAGGTTGAAGCACAGCTTTATTCAGTTGCAGCTTCTTGGCAATAATATAAAGAAGACGAGACAGGACAACACTCGTTTGATGCCATATCTGTGTTTTCACTGGAAAAAAAACTGTCAGTTAACTACTTGTAGGAGAAAGTTTTTGTAGCTGGAGGCCACTTTTTGTATTGTACCAGTTTTTTGTTGTATGTTTGGAACTGAAGGTTGAAGCACAGCTTTATTTAGTTGAGGACAACACCAGGCAGGGGCAGACAGACACCTTTAGTAGGCCGGAACAGCCAATTGCATTTTTAAAAATGGTAATTTGGAACAGAAGGTTGAAGCACAGCTTTATTCAGTTGCAGCTTCTTGGCAATAATATAAAGAAGACGAGACAGGACAACACTCGTTGGATGCCATATCTGTGTTTTCACTGGAAAAAAAACTGTCAGTTAACTACTTGTAGGAGAAAGTTTTTGTAGCTGGAGGCCACTTTTTGTATTGTACCAGTTTTTTGTTGTATGTTTGGAACTGAAGGTTGAAGCTCAGCTTTATTCAGTTGAGGACAACACCAGGCAGGGGCAGACCCCTTTAGTAGGCCGGAACAGCCAATTGCATTTTTAAAAATGGTAATTTGGAACAGAAGGTTGAAGCTCAGCTTTATTCAGTTGAGGACAACACCAGGCAGGGGCAGACAGACACCTTTAGTAGGCCGGAACAGCCAATTGCATTTTTAAAAATGGTAATTTGGAACTGAAGGTTGAAGCTCAGCTTTATTCAGTTGAGGACAACACCAGGCAGGGGCAGACAGACACCTTTAGTAGGCCGGAACAGCCAATTGCATTTTTAAAAATGGTAATTTGGAACTGAAGGTTGAAGCTCAGCTTTATTCAGTTGAGGACAACACCAGGCAGGGGCAGACAGACACCTTTAGTAGGCCGGAACAGCCAGTTGCATTTTTAAAAATGGTAATTTGGAACTGAAGGTTGAAGCTCAGCTTTATTCAGTTGAGGACAACACCAGGCAGGGGCAGACAGACACCTTTAGTAGGCCGGAACAGCCAATTGCATTTTTAAAAATGGTAATTTGAAACTGAAGGTTGAAGCTCAGCTTTATTCAGTTGAGGACAACACCAGGCAGGGGCAGACAGACACCTTTAGTAGGCCGGAACAGCCAATTGCATTTTTAAAAATGGTAATTTGGAACAGAAGGTTGAAGCACAGCTTTATTCAGTTGCAGCTTCTTGGCAATAATATAAAGAAGACGAGACAGGACAACACTCGTTGGATGCCATATCTGTGTTTTCACTGGAAAAAAAACTGTCAGTTAACTACTTGTAGGAGAAAGTTTTTGTAGCTGGAGGCCACTTTTTGTATTGTACCAGTTTTTTGTTGTATGTTTGGAACTGAAGGTTGAAGCACAGCTTTATTCAGTTGAGGACAACACCAGGCAGGGGCAGACAGACACCTTTAGTAGGCCGGAACAGCCAATTGCATTTTTAAAAATGGTAATTTGGAACTGAAGGTTGAAGCTCAGCTTTATTCAGTTGAGGACAACACCAGGCAGGGGCAGACAGACACCTTTAGTAGGCCGGAACAGCCAATTGCATTTTTAAAAATGGTAATTTGGAACAGAAGGTTGAAGCACAGCTTTATTCAGTTGCAGCTTCTTGGCAATAATATAAAGAAGACGAGACAGGACAACACTCGTTGGATGCCATATCTGTGTTTTCACTGGAAAAAAAACTGTCAGTTAACTACTTGTAGGAGAAAGTTTTTGTAGCTGGAGGCCACTTTTTGTATTGTACCAGTTTTTTGTTGTATGTTTGGAACTGAAGGTTGAAGCTCAGCTTTATTCAGTTGAGGACAACACCAGGCAGGGGCAGACCCCTTTAGTAGGCCGGAACAGCCAATTGCATTTTTAAAAATGGTAATTTGGAACAGAAGGTTGAAGCACAGCTTTATTCAGTTGAGGACAACACCAGGCAGGGGCAGACAGACACCTTTAGTAGGCCGGAACAGCCAATTGCATTTTTAAAAATGGTAATTTGGAACAGAAGGTTGAAGCACAGCTTTATTCAGTTGCAGCTTCTTGGCAATAATATAAAGAAGACGAGACAGGACAACACTCGTTGGATGCCATATCTGTGTTTTCACTGGAAAAAAAACTGTCAGTTAACTACTTGTAGGAGAAAGTTTTTGTAGCTGGAGGCCACTTTTTGTATTGTACCAGTTTTTTGTTGTATGTTTGGAACTGAAGGTTCAAGCACAGCTTTATTTAGTTGAGGACAACACCAGGCAGGGGCAGACAGACACCTTTAGTAGGCCGGAACAGCCAATTGCATTTTTAAAAATGGTAATTTGGAACAGAAGGTTGAAGCACAGCTTTATTCAGTTGCAGCTTCTTGGCAATAATATAAAGAAGACGAGACAGGACAACACTCGTTGGATGCCATATCTGTGTTTTCACTGGAAAAAAAACTGTCAGTTAACTACTTGTAGGAGAAAGTTTTTGTAGCTGGAGGCCACTTTTTGTATTGTACCAGTTTTTTGTTGTATGTTTGGAACTGAAGGTTGAAGCTCAGCTTTATTCAGTTGAGGACAACACCAGGCAGGGGCAGACCCCTTTAGTAGGCCGGAACAGCCAATTGCATTTTTAAAAATGGTAATTTGGAACTGAAGGTTGAAGCTCAGCTTTATTCAGTTGAGGACAACACCAGGCAGGGGCAGACAGACACCTTTAGTAGGCCGGAACAGCCAATTGCATTTTTAAAAATGGTAATTTGGAACTGAAGGTTGAAGCTCAGCTTTATTCAGTTGAGGACAACACCAGGCAGGGGCAGACAGACACCTTTAGTAGGCCGGAACAGCCAATTGCATTTTTAAAAATGGTAATTTGGAACTGAAGGTTGAAGCTCAGCTTTATTCAGTTGAGGACAACACCAGGCAGGGGCAGACAGACACCTTTAGTAGGCCGGAACAGCCAATTGCATTTTTAAAAATGGTAATTTGGAACAGAAGGTTGAAGCACAGCTTTATTCAGTTGCAGCTTCTTGGCAATAATATAAAGAAGACGAGACAGGACAACACTCGTTGGATGCCATATCTGTGTTTTCACTGGAAAAAAAACTGTCAGTTATCTACTTGTAGGAGAAAGTTTTTGTAGCTGGAGGCCACTTTTTGTATTGTACCAGTTTTTTGTTGTATGTTTGGAACTGAAGGTTGAAGCTCAGCTTTATTCAGTTGAGGACAACACCAGGCAGGGGCAGACCCCTTTAGTAGGCCGGAACAGCCAATTGCATTTTTAAAAATGGTAATTTGGAACAGAAGGTTGAAGCACAGCTTTATTCAGTTGAGGACAACACCAGGCAGGGGCAGACAGACACCTTTAGTAGGCCGGAACAGCCAATTGCATTTTTAAAAATGGTAATTTGGAACAGAAGGTTGAAGCACAGCTTTATTCAGTTGCAGCTTCTTGGCAATAATATAAAGAAGACGAGACAGGACAACACTCGTTGGATGCCATATCTGTGTTTTCACTGGAAAAAAACTGTCAGTTAACTACTTGTAGGAGAAAGTTTTTGTAGCTGGAGGCCACTTTTTGTATTGTACCAGTTTTTTGTTGTATGTTTGGAACTGAAGGTTGAAGCACAGCTTTATTCAGTTGAGGACAACACCAGGCAGGGGCAGACAGACACCTTTAGTAGGCCGGAACAGCCAATTGCATTTTTAAAAATGGTAATTTGGAACTGAAGGTTGAAGCTCAGCTTTATTCAGTTGAGGACAACACCAGGCAGGGGCAGACAGACACCTTTAGTAGGCCGGAACAGCCAATTGCATTTTTAAAAATGGTAATTTGGAACAGAAGGTTGAAGCACAGCTTTATTCAGTTGCAGCTTCTTGGCAATAATATAAAGAAGACGAGACAGGACAACACTCGGATGCCATATCTGTGTTTTCACTGGAAAAAAAACTGTCAGTTAACTACTTGTAGGAGAAAGTTTTTGTAGCTGGAGGCCACTTTTTGTATTGTACCAGTTTTTTGTTGTATGTTTGGAACTGAAGGTTGAAGCACAGCTTTATTCAGTTGAGGACAACACTAGGCAGGGGCAGACAGACACCTTTAGTAGGCCGGAACAGCCAATTGCATTTTTAAAAATGGTAATTTGGAACTGAAGGTTGAAGCACAGCTTTATTCAGTTGCAGCTTCTTGGCAATAATATAAAGAAGACGAGACAGGACAACACTCGTTGGATGCCATATCTGTGTTTTCACTGGAAAAAAAACTGTCAGTTAACTACTTGTAGGAGAAAGTTTTTGTAGCTGGAGGCCACTTTTTGTATTGTACCAGTTTTTTGTTGTATGTTTGGAACTGAAGGTTGAAGCTCAGCTTTATTCAGTTGAGGACAACACCAGGCAGGGGCAGACCCCTTTAGTAGGCCGGAACAGCCAATTGCATTTTTAAAAATGGTAATTTGGAACTGAAGGTTGAAGCTCAGCTTTATTCAGTTGAGGACAACACCAGGCAGGGGCAGACAGACACCTTTAGTAGGCCGGAACAGCCAATTGCATTTTTAAAAATGGTAATTTGGAACTTTAGGTTGAAGCTCAGCTTTATTCAGTTGAGGACAACACCAGGCAGGGGCAGACAGACACCTTTAGTAGGCCGGAACAGCCAATTGCATTTTTAAAAATGGTAATTTGGAACTGAAGGTTGAAGCTCAGCTTTATTCAGTTGAGGACAACACCAGGCAGGGGCAGACAGACACCTTTAGTAGGCCGGAACAGCCAATTGCATTTTTAAAAATGGTAATTTGGAACTGAAGGTTGAAGCTCAGCTTTATTCAGTTGAGGACAACACCAGGCAGGGGCAGACAGACACCTTTAGTAGGCCGGAACAGCCAATTGCATTTTTAAAAATGGTAATTTGAAACTGAAGGTTGAAGCTCAGCTTTATTCAGTTGAGGACAACACCAGGCAGGGGCAGACAGACACCTTTAGTAGGCCGGAACAGCCAATTGCATTTTTAAAAATGGTAATTTGGAACAGAAGGTTGAAGCACAGCTTTATTCAGTTGCAGCTTCTTGGCAATAATATAAAGAAGACGAGACAGGACAACACTCGTTGGATGCCATATCTGTGTTTTCACTGGAAAAAAAACTGTCAGTTAACTACTTGTAGGAGAAAGTTTTTGTAGCTGGAGGCCACTTTTTGTATTGTACCAGTTTTTTGTTGTATGTTTGGAACTGAAGGTTGAAGCTCAGCTTTATTCAGTTGAGGACAACACCAGGCAGGGGCAGACACCTTTAGAAGGACGGAAAAGCCAATTTTTTTAAAAACAGCAGTTAATCAGAGCCAGAAGGTAGAAGCTCAGCTTTATTCAGTTGAGGCCAACTTGAATTAGGGACTGCAGACAGACTTTGCAGGCTGTCCCCTGTGTGGACCATGCATCCAATACATTAACCCATTGAGCCACAAAGGACACGTAACCTTCCGTGGCCAGGCCTACAGGTCCATGTGTCTGTTGTCAGGTATACCTTTGGACTGACAAATTGACAGAATGCAAGGACAATGCGGTCTTTAACATGCAGGTGGAGGGGTGGGATGGCTTTTCTCGCAAAAGAATTGTCAACTGGGTAGCTCATAGCGTGGTATATCGTAGTTCATCCTGGCTTTATTAATATTAAATTAAATTAAAAAATAGGCTCTATGCACTTTATAATTGGTTCCAGGGGTACACGGGCAGCAGTGGTCTGGTCAGTGGAGGCCTAGTGGAAGGAGGGAGCGCAGAAAGGCTTCGAAGGCCTAACATAATTAAATTGGGCTGGCTGTAGGCACTTTATTATTAGTTACAGGGGTACACGGGCAGCAGTGGTCTGGTCAGTGGAGGCCTAGTGGAAGGAGGGACCGCAGACAGGCTTCGAAGGCCTAACATAATTAAATTGGGCTGGCTGTAGGCACTTTATTATTAGTTACAGGGGTACACGGGCAGCAGTGGTCTGGTCAGTGGAGGCCTAGTGGAAGGAGGGACCGCAGACAGGCTTCGAAGGCCTAACATAATTAAATTGGGCTGGCTGTAGGCACTTTATTATTAGTTACAGGGGTACACGGGCAGCAGTGGTCTGGTCAGTGGAGGCCTAGTGGAAGGAGGGACCGCAGACAGGCTTCGAAGGCCTAATATAATTAAATTGGGCTGGCTGTAGGCACTTTATTATTAGTTACAGGGGTACACGGGCAGCAGTGGTCTGGTCAGTGGAGGCCTAGTGGAAGGAGGGACCGCAGACAGGCTTCGAAGGCCTAACATAATTAAATTGGGCTGGCTGTAGGCACTTTATTATTAGTTACAGGGGTACACGGGCAGCAGTGGTCTGGTCAGTGGAGGCCTAGTGGAAGGAGGGACCGCAGACAGGCTTCGAAGGCCTAACATAATTAAATTGGGCTGGCTGTAGGCACTTTATTATTAGTTACAGGGGTACACGGGCAGCAGTGGTCTGGTCAGTGGAGGCCTAGTGGAAGGAGGGACCGCAGACAGGCTTCGAAGGCCTAATATAATTAAATTGGGCTGGCTGTAGGCACTTTATTATTAGTTACAGGGGTACACGGGCAGCAGTGGTCTGGTCAGTGGAGGCCTAGTGGAAGGAGGGACCGCAGACAGGCTTCGAAGGCCTAATATAATTAAATTGGGCTGGCTGTAGGCACTTTATTATTAGTTACAGGGGTACACGGGCAGCAGTGGTCTGGTCAACGGAGGCCGATTGTAATGAGTGTCTGCCAGTTAGTAGTCCAAAACAACAACTAAATGTGAATGTCTCGCATTAAAACAAAACAAAAACACTAAAGGGTGCAATCATTAGGTTCAGGGGTGGGATCCTCTGCGTTGTTTCAGACCTACTAATTTTGCGCAAAGTATTTACTGTGGTAAATAGAGGACACTGCCCCTGACTATGTTAAGTACCATCATACATGTCAACACAATGGTATTGTCAGTGGCAGGTATGGAAGGATGTCAGCGCATAGACTTAACATTGGTGGAAGTGTGAGAGATAACTGTGGAAGTGGTAGAGCAATGTTTGACCTGGGGGTGGGTGAACTCTCTTGTGGCCGGCGTTACAGGCCCAAGGCCCCTCATGTTACAACAGTGTGTCTGACGTTGGGTGCGCACCACCACCGCCAGAGACACTTTATTGTACTATGAGGAACCCAGTAGCAATGCCGTCGACCAAAAGCGAGTACACCCACCTCTTCAGACAAACAGCAGTCTCACGGGTGCTTGCGCCAAGTCGCGATACCACGGCCCCGTGTGGGGAGTTTGGCCATTTAGGGAGGTGTAAACATGTCGTATGCTGGACAATCAGCTGCAGCAAATTAGACATTAGAAAAGTAATTCACAGTAGTCCACAGGCAAAAGCTTTTCATAGGAAAGCTAGGTGTCGGCCGGGCAAGGTGGGGCAAAAGATTTCGAAATCCAGTTGTGGTTCATTTTAATGAATGTTAGATCGTCAACATTTTGGGTAGCCAGACGAGTCCTTTTTTCGGTTAATATTGAACCTGCAGCACTGAATACTCTTTCTGATAGGACACTTGCTGCCGGGCAAGCAAGCTCCTGCAATGCATATTCTACCAATTCTGGCCAGGTGTCTAATTTTGATGCCCAGTAATCAAATGGGAATGACGGTTAAGGGAGAACATCGATAAGGGATGAAAAATAGTTAGTAACCATACTGGACAAATGTTGTCTCCTGTCACTTTCAATTGATGCAGCAGTACCTGTCCTGTCTGCGGTCATAGCAAAATCACTCCACAACCTGGTCAGAAAACCCCTCTGTCCAACGCCACTTCTGATGTGTGCACCCCTAACACTCCTAGTCTGTTGCCCCCTTGAGCTCGTGTGAGAACGATCACGTGCGCTGTGTGCTGGGAATGCCTGAAGCAAACGGTCAACAAGAGTTGATTGTTTGGTTGCTAATATTAGTTCCAAGTTCTCATGTGGCATAATATTTTGCAATTTGCCTTTATAGCGTGGATCAAGGAGGCAGGCCAACCAGTAATCGTCATCGTTCATCATTTTCGTAATGCGTGTGTCCCTTTTTAGGATACGTAAGGCATAATCCGCCATGTGGGCCAAAGTTCCAGTTGTCAAATCTCCGGTTGTGATTGGGTGAGGGGCAGTTGCAGGCAAATCTACGTCACTTATGTCCCTCAAAAAACCAGAACCCGGCCTTGACACGCAACCAATTTCCAGTGCCCCCGGGAAAGGTTCCGCATTAAAAATATACTCATCCCCATCATCCTCCTCGTCCTCCACCTCCTCTTCGCCCGCTACCTCGTCCTGTACACTGCCCTGACCAGACAATGGCTGACTGTCATCAAGGCTTTCCTCTTCCTCTGGTGCAGACGCCTGCTCCTTTATGTGCGTCAAACTTTGCATCAGCAGACGCATTAGGGGGATGCTCATGCTTATTACGGCGTTGTCTGCACTAACCAGCCGTGTGCATTCCTCAAAACACTGAAGGACTTGACACATGTCTTGTATCTTCGACCACTGCACACCTGACAACTCCATGTCTGCCATCCTACTGCCTGCCCGTGTATGTGTATCCTCCCACAAAAACATAACAGCCCGCCTCTGTTGGCACAGTCTCTGAAGCATGTGCAGTGTTGAGTTCCACCTTGTTGCAACGTCTATGATTAGGCGATGCTGGGGAAGGTTCAAAGACCGCTGATAGGTCTGCATACGGCTGGCGTGTACAGGCGAACGTCGGATATGTGAGCAAAGTCCACGCACTTTGAGGAGCAGGTCGGAGAACCCAGGATAAGTTTTCAATAAGCACTGCACCACCAGGTTTAAGGTGTGAGCCAGGCAAGGAATGTGTTTCAGTTGGGAAAGGGAGATGGCAGCCATGAAATTCCTTCCGTTATCACTAACTACCTTGCCTGCCTCAAGATCTACTGTGCCCAGCCACGACTGCATTTCTTGTTGCAAGAACTCGGACAGAACTTCCGCGGTGTGTCTGTTGTCGCCCAAACACTTCATAGCCAATACAGCCTGCTGACGCTTGCCAGTAGCTGGCCCATAATGGGACAACTGGTGTGCAACAGTGTCATCTGCCGATGGAGTGGTTGGCCGACTGCGGTCTGTGGAAGAGCTGTAGCTTCTGCAGGAGGACGAGGAGGAGGAGGGGGTGCGAACGCCTACAGCCAACTGTTTCCTAGACCGTGGGCTAGGCACAACTGTCCCTAAATTGATGTCCCCTGTGGACCCTGCATCCACCACATTCACCCAGTGTGCCGTGATGGACACATAACGTCCCTGGCCATGCCTACTGGTCCATGCATCTGTAGTCAGGTGCACCTTTGTACTCACAGATTGCCTGAGTGCATGGACGATGCCCTGTTTAACATGCTGGTGCAGGGCTGGGATGGCTTTTCTGGAAAAAAAGTGTCGACTGGGTAGCTCGTATCGTGGTTCAGCGTACTCCATCAGGGCTTTGAAAGCTTCGCTTTCAACTAACCGGTAGGGCATCATCTCTAACGAGATTAGTCTAGCTATGTGGGCGTTAAAACCCTGTGTACGCGGATGCGAGGATAAGTACTTCCTTTTTCTAACCAGAGTCTCATGTAGTGTGAGCTGAACTGGAGAGATGGAGATCGTGGAACTTGCGGGTGTGCCGGTGGACATGGCAGACTGAGAGACGGTTGGAGACGGTATTGTTTCCGCCGGTGCCCTAGATGCAATATTTCCGCCTACAAAACTGGTGGTTCCCTGACCCTGACTGCTTTTGGCTGGCAAAGAAACCTGCACAGATACTGCCGGTGGTGCGGAAAATGGTGGCCTTACAGTGACGGAAGGGATGTTGCGTTGATGACTAGCTTCATTGGCCGAGGGTGCTACAACCTTAAGGGACGTTTGGTAGTTAGTCCAGGCTTGAAAATGCATGGTGGTTAAGTGTCTATGCATGCAACTAGTATTGAGACTTTTCAGATTCTGACCTCTGCTTAAGCTAGTAGAACATTTTTGACAGATGACTTTGCGCTGATCAATTGGATGTTGTTTAAAAAAATGCCAGACTGCACTCTTCCTAGCATCGGATCCCTTTTCAGGGATTGCAGACTGAGCTTTAACCGGATGGCAACGCTGTGCTCCAACAGGTTTTGGCTTTGACACGCGTTTTGGGCCAGATAGGGGCCCGGCAGATGGAACCTGTTGCGATGTTGATGCCTGCTGCGGCCGCTCCTCCACCTCCGCTTCTGAACTACTGCTGCCTGCACCCTGTTCCCCCAATGGCTGCCAATCGGGGTCAACAACCGGGTCATCTATTACCTCCTCTTCGAGCTCGTGTGCAACTTCGTCTGTGTCACTGTGTCGGTCTGTGGTATAGCGTTCGTGGCGGGGCAACATAGTCTCATCAGGGTCTGATTGTGGATCTGTACCCTGAGAGGGCAATGTGGTGGTCTGAGTCAAAGGAGCAGCATAGTACTCTGGCTGTGGCTGTGCATCAGTGCACTCCATGTCAGAATCTACTTGTAATGGGCATGGCCTGTTAAGTGTTTCACTTTCTAAGCCAGGGACGGTATGTGTAAAGAGCTCCATGGAGTGACCCGTTGTGTCGCCTGCTGCATCCTTCTCTCTTGTTGTAGTTTTTGCTGAGGAGGACAAGGAAGCGACTTGTCCCTGACCGTGAACATCCACAAGCGACGCGCTGCTTTTACATTTACCAGTTTCAGAAGAGGAGGCAAAAGAGCTAGAGGCTGAGTCTGCAATGTAAGCCAAAACTTGCTGTTGCTGCTCCGGCTTTAAAAGCGTTTTTCCTACTCCCAGAAAAGAGAGCGTTCGAGGCCTTGTGTAGCCAGACGACGAAACTGGCTCCACAGCTCCAGACTTAGGTGGAATATTTTTATCCCCACGACCACCTGATGCTCCACTACCACTACCATCATTACCAGCTGACAATGAACGCCCACGGCCACGACCTCTTGCACCAGACTTCCTCATTGTTTTAAAAAATTAACCAAAGTAACTTTATTTGTTGCTGTCAAACAACTTACACGGTGAGCTATAACTTCAGTATGATTTCTATATCCCTTAACAGGTTGGTGAGACCACAAGGAAAATCAGGCACAATGTTACACACTCTGTTTTCTGTGGCACAAAATCACAGAGATGACACACACGCAGGACTGTCACTCAAGCACTAATGTCAATATTATTCTCCCACCTAATTTTTTTTTTTTTTCTCAGGGAGACTTTAGAAACCAAATAAGATAAAATGTTTTTTTCAGGGACAATTTAGAAACCAAATACTAATAAAAAAAATAAAAAAAATAAAATAGCCTTTCTATGGCCCACAATTAGAGAGAGAGAGGTGGCACACCCAGGAGTCAAGACTGGCACACAAGCTGAAAGGGCAATATTACTCTCCCACTGTTTTTTTATGTATTTTTTTTTTTTCACGGAGACTTTCGAAACCCAATAATATTAAAAAAAACAAAAAAATAAATAGGCTTTCTATGGCCCACAATTAGAGAGAGAGAGGTGGCACACCCAGGAGTCAAGACTGGCACACAAGCTGAAAGGGCAATATTACTCTCCCACTGTTTTTTTATGTATTTTTTTTTTTTTCAGGGAGACTTTAGAAACCCAATAATATTAAAAAAAGCAAAAAAATAAATAGGCTTTCTATGGCCCACAATTAGAGAGAGAGAGGTGGCACACCCAGGAGTCAAGACTGGCACACAAGCTGAAAGGGCAATATTACTCTCCCACTGTTTTTTTTTTTTTTTTTTTCAGGGAGACTTTAGAAACCCAATAATATTAAAAAAAACAAAAAAATAAATAGGCTTTGTATGGCCCACTGAATGAGAGATGGCACACACAGGAGTGGCACACAAGCCCTGACTGAGGCCAATATTTTTCTCCCACTGATTGATGTAGTGTTTTTGTGTTGAGGTAGATTTTAGAACACAAATCTAGGAAAAAAATAAATAGGCTTTCTATGGCCCACAATTAGAGAGAGAGAGGTGGCACACCCAGGAGTCAAGACTGGCACACAAGCTGAAAGGGCAATATTACTCTCCCACTGTTTTTTTATGTATTTTTTTTTTTTCACGGAGACTTTCGAAACCCAATAATATTAAAAAAAACAAAAAAATAAATAGGCTTTCTATGGCCCACAATTAGAGAGAGAGAGGTGGCACACCCAGGAGTCAAGACTGGCACACAAGCTGAAAGGGCAATATTACTCTCCCACTGTTTTTTTATGTATTTTTTTTTTTCAGGGAGACTTTAGAAACCCAATAATATTAAAAAAAAAAAAAAAATAAATAGGCTTTGTATGGCCCACTGAATGAGAGATGGCACACACAGGAGTGGCACACAAGCCCTGACTGAGGCCAATATTTTTCTCCCACTGATTGATGTAGTGTTTTTGTGTTGAGGTAGATTTTAGAACACAAATCTAGGAAAAAAATAAATAGGCTTTCTATGGCCCACAATTAGAGAGAGAGAGGTGGCACACCCAGGAGTCAAGACTGGCACACAAGCTGAAAGGGCAATATTACTCTCCCACTGTTTTTTTATGTATTTTTTTTTTTCAGGGAGACTTTAGAAACCAAATAATATTAAAAAAAGCAAAAAAATAAATAGGCTTTCTATGGCCCACAATTAGAGAGAGAGAGGTGGCACACCCAGGAGTCAAGACGGGCACACAAGCTGAAAGGGCAATATTACTCTCCCACTGTTTTTTTATGTATTTTTTATTTTTTTCAGGGAGACTTTAGAAACCCAATAATATTAAAAAAAACAAAAAAATAAATAGGCTTTGTATGGCCCACTGAATGAGAGATGGCACACACAGGAGTGGCACACAAGCCCTGACTGAGGCCAATATTTTTCTCCCACTGATTGATGTAGTGTTTTTGTGTTGAGGTAGATTTTAGAACACAAATCAAGGAAAAAAATAAATAGGCTTTCTATGGCCCACTCAGTGAGAGATGGCACACACAGGGATGGCACTGTAGCAGAAATGCCAATCTTAATCTTCCACAAAAAAACAAACAAAAAAAAACAGGGACTGTCCTACAATTACTATCTCCCTGCAGTAATGTAAGCCAGGTATGGCAGGCAGCAATAGGAGTGGACTGATGCACAAATTAAAAAAAAAGTGTGGACAAACAAAAAAGATAGCTGTGCAGAAAGGAAGGAACAAGAGGATATGTGCTTTGAAAAAAGCAGTTGGTTTCCACAGTGGCGTACACACAGCAATACAGCTATCACGGAGCCTTCTAGGGCAGCCCAATGAGCTACAGCGCTGAGGGAAAAAAAAAAAAAAATAGCTTCCACTGTCCCTGCACACCGAAGGTGGTGTTGGACAGTGGAAATCGCTACAGCACAAGCGGTTTGGTGGTTAGTGGACCCTGCCTAACGCTATCCCTGCTTCTGACGAAGCGGCAGCAACCTCTCCCTAAGCTCAGATCAGCAGCAGTAAGATGGCGGTCGGCGGGAACGCCCCTTTATAGCCCCTGTGACGCCGCAGACAGCAAGCCAATCACTGCAATGCCCTTCTCTAAGATGGTGGGGACCAGGACCTATGTCATCACGCTGCCCACACTCTGCGTTCACCTTCATTGGCTGAGAAATGGCGCTTTTCGCGTCATTGAAATGCGACTTTGGCGCGAAAGTCGCGTACCGCATGGCCGACAAGCACAGGGGTCGGATCGGGTTTCATGAGACGCCGACTTAGCCAAAAGTCGGCGACTTTTGAAAATGAACGACCCGTTTCGCTCAACCCTAGTCGCGACAGCAGCAGGGAAGAGGACAACATCGTATGAAGATGGGAAGCGCTGGACCCTGACCTGCGACGCCCATCGGACCGGACCGCAGCAGTCCGCCCACCAGGTGAGTATAAACTTGTTTTTCTTATTTTTCAGGTTACATCGGGGGCTTATCTACAGCATTACAGAATACAGGTTTAGATTTCTTTTTTCCTTAATAATAAAGACCTTCATTTAAAAACTCCATTTTGTGCTTACTTGTGTTATCTTTGTCTAATACTTACATTTGATTGGTGATTTGAAAGATTTAAGTGTAACAAACATGCAACAAAATAGGAAATGAGGAAGGGGCAAACACTTTTTCAAACCACTGTATGTATGGAAGGATAGGAATGTACCAACCAAAAGGGAATAGGGACCATGATGACACAGCATTTTATCTTAATTAACCAGATGTTTGTTTGTTTGTTTTTTCAACAAACCAGGAGGAATAGACAGTTAGCTATATGTTGACTTTTGAATTTATGTGTTTTTCTGGTTGGTCAAGAAAATACAGACTTTTGTTCTGTAATATTGACTTGTAAGTTGACAGTTTGTTGTAACATATTGTTTTGTTTTGTTTTTATCCTGGATGATTAGTGATGCAGAGTCATTGAACAATGATGTTTGCTGATATATTGATTACACATTGTCCAGGCCAGCCAGTTGTTGACTTACAAAATAGAGGAAAAACTATGCAAATAGATGAAATAATTAAACAATACGAGTTGATCTCTTCACCATTATTCCCCTTTACGTTTGGATGCTTGCTTGAAGGACAGTTAACTATAAAAATAGGATATATGTGCCTCTGTAAGATATACCTCCAGATACAGATATACATCCGGACAGCCAAAGAACCAAATACTCTCTACAGGACAGCAGCCACGACATCATGCCTTCATCACGAGGGACACAGTTTTGTCATTCTACAGGATGACAGCTTAGGGGACCACGACCCTAGCTGAAAGAATACAGATGTGCTCTATTCACCATCGCAGAAACCCATGGATACATTTGGGGTAATCAGGATTTGGACCATCTGGTCACCTGAGCCCCATGGATACATTTGTGAAAGCCAGGAATGGGACCCACCGGTCACCTGGCTTCATTGTGTTTTCAGAGAAGCCAGGCTGTGACCCTCTGGTCCACTGGCCTTGTACCTCAATGGACTGTCATCTTGCTAAACTTGTCGATACCTCCTCTCTGTGCGTGCCACAAGTGGGGTAGTCAGCCCTGGAAGCTCTGAAGTAACAGCTGCTCTTATCCTGAAGAGTCAACAGAAGGTTGAGACTCTGTGGGATAATCCCTGGTCCATGCGGTATCAGTTAGCGGACCAGGGCACCCGCTGACCCCCCGTGTCTCCACAGGGACCAGGAGATAAAAACACATACTACAGCAAACTAAATATCCCTACTACAACAACTCCACTTCAGCCACTTAGCTTTAGCACTCAGCACAGAAAGACAAATCTGAACTAGCAACAACAAACTCCTATCCAGCACAGCGTCTCTACGTTACTAGGAAGCAAAGCTTTCACTGGCAAGGCAGATAGGGTCTGGCCAGGTATTACAGCAAGAGGTAATGATCAGATAAGAAGCAGCTTAAAATGGACTACAAGCTTCTGACCAGCATAAGGATCATTAACTCTTGAGCACTAAAGGAAACAAAATTAATTTAATATGGGACACAAGTACACAGGCTAAATGGAAGATCTGTGTTGCGCAATACGTAGTGATCTTCTATCCCCAGGTCTCCCAAGAGGACGTGACACACTCATTGTCATGACACAGCTGTCGAGTGACCTGGGACCAGTGCTCCTTTCCTGGCCCTAACACTAAGGGGTGCCCTACCTCATCCTGTTCGCCAGGATACTTCAGATGGCATAGATGCCGGTGCCTCTGCCCTTCCTTATCTCCTAAGTTAGCCCGTTGTCTGTCCCCTTCCCCCACCCAGGGAAGAGGGGGTGCTACTGTGCACCGCATTACACCAACCCGACAAAGAGGGCAACAAAGACAAGGGGAAACTGAAAACTCCACACACACAAAATGTTCACTCACATATAACAGAGAAATCCACCAGGGTGTGCAGGAAGGGGAAGAAGGCAAAACAGGAAAGGATAAGGGATTATCAAGCGTACAAACCAAACAACAGTCACTTATAACTCCTCCAGAACTCCTTTCTCATACCAACTTCTCTCCCTCCTTTTGTCATGCAAGAGCTAACTGACAAGAACTTGGCAATAGAGCCCAGATTTTATAGGGAAAAGGAGTGGCTAACCGAGCGCAGCTGAACACAGGGATTTCCAACATTGTAGATTAATCCCTGTTCTGCTGGAAGAAATACACTGTGTTCCAAATTATTATGCACAAAGAGTTTAGGAGTGATAAGGTTAGAATTTTTTTGCTTGTCATTTAAGCACATTGATGGTGATGTGTGTCAGGGCTCTTTATATCACTGAAAGCAATTGCAGATACCTGTGCAAATTAGTTTGGCAGGTGTGTCCAAATAAAAGCAAGACTACTTAGGAAGGCTGTTCCACATTATTAAGCAGCCTACATTTTTTGCCAAAATGGGAAAGAAAAAGGATGTGTCGGCTGCTGAGAAGCAACAAATTGTGGAGTATTTAGGTCAAGGCACGACTACAATCAACATTGCCAAGACACTTCACCGTGATCATCGTGCAATCAAGAAGTATGTAGCTGATTCCTAGCACACACATGTGCGTGCTGATAAGGAAAAATTGAGGACTCTTTCCAACAGGCAATTGCGTAAGGTTAAAAAAGCAGCTGCAAAAATGCCATAACATAGCAGCAGACAAGTTTTTGAAGCTGCTGGTGCCTCCAATGTCCCCAGAACAACAAGATGCAGGGTCCTTCAGAGGTTTGCAGCTGTGCGTAAGCCATCCTGTCGACCACCTCTATCCACTGCACACAAGCAGAAACGGCTCCAGTGGGCCAAACGATACATGAAGACTGACTTCCAAACTGTTTTGTTCACCGATGAGTGCCTTGCAACGCTCGATGGTCCAGATGGATGGAGTGGAGGATGGCTGGTTGATGGACACCCCATGAAAACACGGCTAAGGCGCCAACAAGGAGGAGGTGGAGTAATGTTTTGGGCTGGAATCATGGGGAGAGAGATTGTCGGCCCCTTTATGATCCCTGAAGGGGTAAAGATGAACTCCATAATCTATGTGAAGTTTCTAAAACAACACTTCCTGCCATAGTTCAAGAGGAAGAACCGTACTTTCCGCAGCAAGATCATTTACATGCATGATAATGCACCATCTCATGCTGCAAAAAACACATCTGCATCTCTGGCTGCTATGGGCATAAAAGAGGACAAACTTATGGTGTGGCCACCATCTTCCCCTGACCTCAACCCCATTGAGAACCTCTGGAGCATCATCAAAAGGAGTGTCTATGATGGCGGGAGGAAGTTCACATCTAAGCAACAGCTCTGGGAGGGTATTCTGTCCACATGCAAAACAATTCAAGCAGAAACTATCCAAAAACTGACAAATTCAATGGACGAGAGAGTTCAGAAGCTTCTTTCGAACAAGGGGTCCTATGTGCAAATGTAACGTCACCTAGAATAAAGTTTTCACTTGAAAACTGTTTGATTTAATTTTGTAATAAGCTGATAATGCTTATAACTTCACAATTGATTCCCGCTCTACTCTGGTAACCCCTTGACACTTGTGACATCATGAAAGTAATAATATCAAAAACTCTGCACTCCAAGGAATGCGGGAACAAATGAACTAAAGTTTATTTGTGCAATCCTTTAAGGGCCCCTTTCCACTTGCGAGGAAAACGGACGAGTGCAATCCGATAAAAAATACACGGTATTAAGAAATGGGGTATGTGAACTTTTGATCAGGGTCATTTGGATGTTTTGGGTTGTCATTATGTTTGACAATAAATGGCTTCACCCAACCACTAACCATGAGTGGAGAAAAAGTTTTCGTGTTATCATTCATATTCTCTGAAAAAAGGCCAAGAAAGCAAAAATTCTACTATGGTGTGTAAACTTTTGAGCACAACTGTATATATAAATTCGCTCTGATACATAGTTAACATGCTTGTCTGTGTTTACTATACGTCTGGCATTCAGGTCACGAACCAGCTAGTTCAAACTGAGTGATGCTACAGATCCCAATCAGGAAAGCTGATGATACACTGCACAATTACATTTATTGCTGTACCCATGTACCCTGAATGGAATATAAATTTACGCTGATACGTAGCAATATATGTGTGTCAGTTCTCTTCAGTTCTAGCATTCTGTTCATGAATCAGAAATGCTATACATTCCATCCAATGAAATATTAATGAAATATATCAAAGGAAAAATAAATTGACACTTCTGCATGTATACAATACAATGTGCAGCCTGAGCCTCTTGGTGCATGTACAGAATGCCAGACATAAAAAACACTAGCACACTGTATTTATGTGTATCATATTTATATTGCATTCATTATTTTATTCCCAGCAGCAGACAGCTCACAGCTGATAAATTGTGTCCAATGTTACCAATGCAGTGTTCTACTATCTGATAGGATTCTGACTATTGAATCCGTGATATCAGAAGTATCGTTCTTTCACTAACTTTCTCCTGTGCAGGACAGAATTCTTTGTGGAAATGATGTCTGGACATGTGTACATCGAGTTATAGGAGAAACCCACTGACAGTGACAGACAGTGAGTCACAAGGGGACTGGTTGCCTTAGTAAAGAGCAGATCACAATATGTAATGTGTGAAACAAACCAGTAACCATCAAAGTCTTGCACTAATTGCTGATGAGATCATGGGAATTCCCTTCCCATCAGACGTGCAGTTCGAGTGCCTCCTAATTAAGCTGAATGCGGTTTTCTCAATATCCAGCCTGACCTTTATAAAACTGGTACAATGGATACACAGCCAATGCAATGTAATATCTGGTGGCAAATCCGGGAGGACGCGCTGACACCCAATAGTACAGCAGTTTCTTAAAAAAGTACAAACACTCCACTTACTTTACACAATATATCCTGCAAATAAATTGCCACACTTGGACAAGAAAAAAAAAAAATTTATTAGATATTTTTAAAATCATGCATCATTACATAAAAATATATATATAAAATTCAGCATATTGAATGGGTCTCTGGAAATGTTTTCTGTTTGACTGTATTTATGTGATGACTACATATGTGATCTATCTATTTTTCATTGATTATGGTATTGTTGCCGTATATGTTTCCAATTTCACGAAACCCATTCATTGTGCTGACCTTCCAGAATTTTATATCTATTTATTTATATTATGATATCTGTTTTTAAAAATACCTAATAAATAATATACCGTATTTTATTTTTTACCCAAATAAGGAAGTTGGGAGTAGCGGTGGCATGGGGGGTGGGGTTAGAACAGTTAATAATTTAAGAAAGAATAGAGGTACAGAGAGGAACATCTAGTGCATGTATACTAATGCCAGAAGCCTCGCCAACAAAATGGACGAATTAGAACTAATGTTGTTGGAGCATAATTATGACATGGTGGGGATATCTGAGACGTGGCTGGATGAGAGCCATGACTGGGCTGTTAACTTGCAGGGCTATAGCCTTTTCAGAAATGACCGTACAGATAAGCGAGGGGGTGGGGTGTGTCTGTATGTAAAATCGTCCTTAAAACCCATCCTGCGTGATAATATAGGTGAATTTAATGAAAATGTAGAGTCCCTGTGGGTGGAGATAAGAGGAGGGGGAAAAATAATAAATTACTGATAGGGGTTTGTTATAAATCTCCAAAAATAATGGAAGCAATGGAGAATATCCTCGTAAAGCAAATAGATGAAGCTGCGACTCAAGGAGAAGTCATTATTATGGGGGACTTCAACTACCCTGAAATAGATTGGGGAACAGAAACCTGCAGTTCCAGTAAAGGTAATCAGTTTTTGACAACTATGAGAGACAATTACCTTTCACAACTGGTTCAGGACCCAACAAGAAGGGGGGCACTGCTAGACCTAATATTAACCAACAGGCCAGACCGCATATCAAATATAAGGGTTGGTGGTCACTTGGGGAATAGTGATCACAAAATAATAAGTTTTCGTGTATCCTTTAATAAGATGTGTAGTAGAGGGGTGACAAGGACACTAAACTTCAGGAGGGCAAATTTCCAACGGATGAGAGATGATCTTGTTGCAATTAATTGGGACGATATCCTGAGACATAAAAATACACAAAGAAAATGGGAGACGTTTATTAGCATCCTGGATAAGACCTGTGCACAGTATATACCGTATGGGAATAAACATACTAGAAATAGGAGGAAACCAATATGGCTAAATAGAGCTGTAAGGGGCGCAATAAGGGACAAAAAGAAAGCATTTAGAGAATTAAAGGAAGTAGGTAGTGAGGAGGCATTAAATAAATACAGAAAATTAAATAAATTCTGTAAAAAGCAAATCAAGGCAGCAAAGATTGAGACAGAGAGACTCATTGCCAGAGAGAGTAAAAATAATCCCAAAATATTCTTTAACTACATAAATAGTAAGAAACTAAAAAATGATAGTGTTGGCCCCCATAAAAATGTCTGGGTGAAATGGTGGATGAGGATGAGGAAAAAGCCAATATGCTAAATGACTTTTTGTCATCAGTATTTACACAAGAAAATCCCATGGCAGACAATATGATCAGTGATAACAAAAATTCCCCATTAAGTGTCACCTGCTTAACCCAGCAGGAAGTACGACGGCATCTAAAAATCACTAAAATTGACAAATCTCCGGGCCCGGATGGGATACACCCCCGAGTACTGCAGGAATAAAGTACAGTCATTTATAGACCATTATTTTTAATCTTTAAAGAGTCCATAATAACAGGGTCTGTACCACAGGACTGGCGTATAGCAAATGTGGTGCCAATATTCAAAAAGGGGACAAAAACTGAACTCGGAAATTCTAGGCCAGTAAGCTTAACCTCTACTGTGGGTAAAATCCTGGAGGGCATTCTAAGGGATGCTATACTGGAGTATCTGAAGAGGAATAACCTCATGACCCAGTATCAGCACGGATTTACTAGGGACCGTTCATGTCAGACTAATTTGATCAGCTTCTATGAAGAGGTAAGTTCCGGACTGGACCAAGGGAACCCAGTAGATGTAGTGTATATGGACTTTTCAAAAGCTTTTGATACGGTGCCACACAAAAGGTTGATACATAAAATGAGAATAATGGGGATAGGGGAAAATATGTGTAAGTGGGTTGAGAGCTGGCTCAGGGATAGGAAACAAAGGGTGGTTATTAATGGAGCACACTCGGACTGGGTCGCGGTTAGCAGTGGGGTACCACAGGGGTCAGTATTGGGCCCTCTTCTTTTTAACATATTTATTAATGACCTTGTAGGGGGCATTCAGAGTAGAATTTCAATATTTGCAGATGACACTAAACTCTGCAGGGTAATCAATACAGGGGAGGACAATTTTATATTACAGGATGATTTATGTAAACTAGAAGCTTGGGCTGATAAATGGCAAATGAGCTTTAATGGGGATAAATGTAAGGTCATGCACTTGGGTAGAAGTAATAAGATGTATAACTATGTGCTTAATTCTAAAACTCTGGGCAAAACCGTCAATGAAAAAGACCTGGGTGTATGGGTGGATGACAAACTCATATTCAGTGGCCAGTGTTAGGCAGCTGCTACAAAGGCAAATAAAATAATGGGATGTATTAAAAGAGGCATAGATGCTCATGAGGAGAGCATAATTTTACCTCTACACAAGTCACTAGTTCGACCACACTTAGAATACTGTGCACAGTTCTGGTCTCCGGTGTATAAGAAAGACATAGCTGAACTAGAGAGGGTGCAGAGAAGAGCGACCAAGGCTATTAGAGGACTGGGGGAGTCTGCAATACCAAGATAGGTTATTCACTTGGGGCTGTTTAGTTTAGAAAAATGAAGACTAAGGGGTGATCTTATTTTAATGTATAAATATATGAGGGGACAGTACAAAGACCTTTCTGATGATCTTTTTAATCATAGACCTGAGACAGGGACAAGGGGGCCTCCTCTACGTCTGGAGGAAAGAAGGTTTATATATAGGTTTCTTCCGGAAGAAGGCTCACGCTGCCGAAACGCGCGTAGGGGACCTGGCACCATCAGATCTGAGGTAATGTAGTTTGTTATTGCTAAACGTATTTTATTATGCCATACTAGAGATATAATACTATATGTATCATGCCATTGGGCGTAATAAGTTGTTAGTATATGGGATACTTGTATGTGTGGCAAGAGGGATATTGGTAGTAATACGTGCCTCAGATCTATGGTGTCATTTATACTGGTATACATCACCATCATTGCTGTCTTTTGTTACTTTTTTGTTTCTTAATAAAATTTGGTATTTTTTGTATGTTGAGGTCTGACTCGTGCATATTTTCTATAGGTTTACAGATTTATATGTGTTGTGTGAAAAACATTTTCAGACAAGTTACACAACCCTAACTTTTGGATATGGGACGGATCCCTACTCCATCTTAAAACAATCATAGCTACAGTAAACCTAGACACTGGAGTAAATACACAAAACACAATTTGGATTACTGATGCTCGGTTCTCCTGAATCTTTCTCAGTACTCTTGGAATTAGAGCCAATGGTGGAAAGGCATAAGCTAAGTTCATGTCCCACTTCTGGGCCAAGGCATCTGTCCCTGATGGCCTGTCTCCTGGATTTAGAGAGAAGAGCGTCTCTGTCTTTGTATTTTGTCTTGAAGCAAATAGATCTACTTCCGGGAAGCCCCAGCTTTGGGTTAACTGAAGAAAGACCTCGGTTTAAGGACCATTCTGTGGGACATAGTTTTTTTCTACTCAGAAAGTCGGCTACTTGATTTTCGGTGCCTTTCAGATGAACTGCCGTTATTGACCTCACTGTGCGTTCCGCCCAGGAGAAGAATGTGTCTGACAAGTTCTGTCAGTGATGATGTCTTGGGCCTCCCTGATGAAGCAGGAAGGCTACTGTTGAATTGTCTGAGAAGACACGAAAGTGTTGGCCCTTTAGATTTCCCTGATATCTCTTTAGGGCTTCCCAGACTGCTCTGAGCTCTCTAATTCGAAGACCTGCTGCTTATTGACTCCGGCCAGTCCCCTTGCAAGTAGTTTCCTTCAATATAATAATAATAATAATAATCTTTATTTTTATATAGCGCTAACATATTCCGCAGCGCTTTACAGGGCTCCCCAGCCACTGAGGCTTGCGTCCGTGGTGATGTTTACATATGGAGATGTTCTCCAGGGTCTTCCTTTCCCGAGGTTTGCTTCCTCGGTGGACCATGACAGTGATCTTTTTGCCTCTTTGGATAAGAGAACTCTGTTGTCTAGAGATGAGTCTCTGCCGTCCCATAGTGAAAGGACTTCTTGCTGCAGGGGTCTCGAATGATACTGACTCGACTGGACGCTAGGAATGCATGATGTCATCAAGCCCAGCACCCTCATGGCCTTCCTTATGGAGGTATACCTCTGTCTCTGCAATATCTGAATCTCTTTTTTGATGGATTCCAGTTTGTGCTGTGGGAGGTATGAATATTCCTGGATGGTGACCAGAATCACTCCGATAAACCATTTCCTTGTTTCTGGTTTGAGATCTGACTTTTTAAAATTTATTAGCCATCCCAGATTTTCTAGGACTGACCTGGTTGTTGCCAGATGTCTTTCCAGCTGTTGAGGGGAGTCTGCTATAAGAAGAATGTCGTCCAGGTAAGGAACGATTAGAATCTCTCTTTCTCTGAGGAAGGCCATCACTTCTGCCATCAACTTGGTGAAGACTCTTTGTGCAGATGAGAGGCCGAATGGCAGGCACCTGAACTGGAAATGTTCTATGTGGTTTCGGTTCCTTATAGCAAATCTTAGGTATTGTTGATGAGAAGAGTAGGTGGGAACCTGGTAGTAGGCACTTTTTAGGTCTAGTGTGCACATTACTGAGCCTTTTTGAATTAGAGGTCTAACAGATTTGAGGGATTCCATCTTGAATTGTTTGTATGATACCCACTGGTTCAGTGGTTTTAGATTTATGATTGTACGATGTTCTCCGCCTGGTTTCTTTATAGAGAACAGGCTTGAGTGGTGTCCCCTGAATCTTTGAGAGTTGGGTACCGGGACAATGGCTCTTAACTGGAGAAGGTCCTGTATATCGTCTAGAACAGAGGTGTCAAACTGCATTCCTCGAGTGCCGCCAACAGGTCATGTTTTCAGGATTTCCTTAGCATTCCACAAGGTGCTGGAATCATTCTATGCAGGTGATTAAATTATCACCTGTGCAATACAAGGAAATCCTGAAAACATGACCTGTTGGCGGCCCTCGAGGAATGCAGTTTGACACCTCTGGTCTAGAAGTCTCTGGTGAACTGTCGGAGACTGTGTCTGAGTCAGACAGAATCTCTTGGGAGGTAACTGGCTGAATTCTATCCTATATCCTAGCTCTATCGTGCTTAGGATCCATGAATTCTGAGTAATTTCTTGCCAGCCCTGTAGGAAGTATTGGAGCCTTCCACCCACTATCCTGGCATCATTGTGTGCTGGACAGAGCCATAGCTAGGGTTTCAACTTAGGGGGGGCAAAACATCTGAATGGGCCCCTAACCAGCTAACCCTGATTACAGCTACGGTTGCGCACTCTAGTTGTGAATATAGGGGAACCTCAGAATATGTCCCTACTGTTATTGAAAATAAATCTTTATACAAAAATGAACATTGACTTTACAGCCATATTGTGACCATATGCAACTTTGATGGTCACAATACTCCGAGTGCCCCTATAACAATAATGCTTAAGTGCCCACTTAACATTTAATAATGTCCCCTAAGTTCCCCCATGTACTGCTCCATTATACACAGTATGGTGAGCTTAAAGCTTCCCTATACACAGTATGATGATTCTATAACTCCCCTATACACCGTATGATATTCCCACTGCTCCCCTTTACACAGTATGATGTTCCCACTGCTCCCCTATAGATAATATGAGCCCAATGCTCCCCTATACACAGTATAATGCTGACAGAACTCCACTATAGAAAGTATAATGCCCCCCAGAGCTCCCCTATATACAGTGTATCGGGCCAACAGCTCCCATATGCACAATATGCCTTCGCAGTTCCCTATACACAGTATGATGGGCCCACAGCTTCCTTATACACAGTATGATGGGCCTGCAGCTCCCGTCAAACAGTATGATGTCCCCCACATTTCCCCTGTACACAGTATGATGGGCCCACAGCTTCCTTATACACAGTATGATGGGCCCACAGCTCCTTTATACACAGTATGATGGGCCCACAGCTCCCTTATGCATAGTATGATTGGCCCGCAGCTCCCTTATACACAGTGTGATGGGCCCGCAGCTCCCTTATACACAGTATGATGGGCTCACAGCTCCTTTATACACAGTATGATGGGCTCACAGCTCCCTTATACACAGTATGATGGGCTCGCAGCTCCTTTATACACAGTATGATGGACCCACAGCTTCCATATACACAGTATGATGTGTGCACAGCTTCCTTATACACAGTATGATGGACTCGCAGCTCCCTTGTACACAGTATGATGGGCCCGCAGCTCCCTTATCACAGTATGATGAGCCAGCAGCTTCCTTATACACAGTGTGATGGGCCCGCAGCTCCCTTATCACAGTATGATGAGCCCGCAGCTTCCTTATACACAGTGTGATGGGCCTGCAGCTCCCTTATACACAGTATGATGGGCCCGCAGCTCCCTTATACACAGTATGATGGACCCCCAGCTCCCTTATACACAGTATGATGGACCCGCAGCTCCCATATACACAGTATGATGGGCCCGCAGCTCCCATACACACAGTATGATGGACCCCCAGCTCCCATATACACAGTATGATGGGCCCGCAGCTCCAGTATACACAGTATGATGGGCCCGCAGCTCCCGTATACACAGTATGATGGGCCCGCAGCTCCCGTATACACAGTATGATGGACTCACAGCTCCCTGTCATGATTTGGATGCCCTGGTCATTTACTCATCCTCCGGCGTATTCACTATTTTGTGGCACTGCTGCAGTGCCGCTGCTCAAACTTGTGAGCGCAGCTTCTGACTGGCCAGAAGTTAGAAGCTATGTCACAAGCGCTCAATGTAAGACTATGAGGCTATGTGCACTTGTTGCGGATTTGTGCAGATTTACTGCGGATTTCCTGTGTTTTTTGTGCAGATTTCACCTGCGTTTTACTACCTGCAGAATCCTATACAGGAGCAGGTGTAAAACGCTGCGGAATCCGCAAATAGAATTGACATGCTGCAGAAAATAAAACGCAGCGTTTCTGTGCGGTATTTTCCGCCCCATGGGCACTGCGGATTTGGTTTTCCATAGGTTTACATGGCACTGTAAACCAGATGGAAAACTGCTGCAGATCCGCAGCGGCTAATCCGCACCGTGTGCACTTAGCCTGAGAGTGAGAAAGAGGCCAGATCAAGGCTCCCATAGACTCACACTGATTAGTGACCTCTGCGCCGCTCCATGAAACACTGGAGCCTCGGACAGGCCACAAACTGCAGGAGACGAAGCCGAGCGGAGACTAAAACAGATGAAAACGCCAGCAGGTGAGTATCAGACAGGGGGCAGGGGACGGGGATTTTCAGCACCGCTCCAGCAATGAAATAAAAAATAATGCTGGAGTGGTGCTGTAAATGTGATGCAGCTCTTGGTTACTGTATGCGGCTCCTTATACTAATACCCATAAAAGACCTAGGTGGTACGTATCAAAAGCCCCCTACCATCCCCCCATCTCCAGCCAGCAAATATTACATGATGGAGTACATATAATATCATAACAAAACATTATAATATTCAGCCCCCAGTGACCTGTCTCCCCTCCCCCACTTCAGTATCCAATACCCCCATCAGCTCACATCCACCCCCTCAGTGCCCTGTCCCACCTCACCCACCTTCTCCCCTCACAACACCCAAATGGTCTTACATTCACCCCCCCAATGTCCTGTCTCCCCTCCCCCACAATACCCCCATGGTCTCACATAGTCACATTCACCCCCCAGTGTCCTGTCCCCCCTCACCCACTTTCAGCCCCCACAATACCCCACGGTCTCAC
Source organism: Ranitomeya variabilis (assembly GCF_051348905.1). NCBI lineage: Eukaryota > Metazoa > Chordata > Amphibia > Anura > Dendrobatidae > Ranitomeya > Ranitomeya variabilis. The sequence goes on from NC_135234.1 coordinate 607,552,380, forward strand.
AGTGACATACCTGAATTTAATAAACCTAATAAGTGCCATCACCACTTACTGATGAAGCTTGCAGGCAGGACCAGGAAGTGTAGTGTAATGCAAGGTGGGCACTAGGACCCAGCGTGCCTGAGCCAATCCCAGCGTGCACAGAGTGAAGAAAAACTGCAGCCGGGGAAAAGCTTCATCATCAGGTCAGACGGGCGAAACCATTCACTGCAGGGGGGAGACTGCAGCCGGTCACTGTGCTAATAGCAGCGTGCAGAGTCTCTGTCAGATAGGAGCAGACATTACACTGCTCTGCTCCTATGCGGTGTTCTGCCTCGTCACAGAAGTGGCCCTGGCTCCCGGTGGGCCCCTTCATGTGACAGGGCCCGGGGCGATGGCCCCGTCTGCCCCCCCAGTAGCTACGCTACTGGTGCTGGATCTTTGTTTTTGATCTTGGAAGGTACCTCTACCTTTACCCCCTTTCGGGTAGCTCCATCGTCCTCTTTTCCCTTTCCCTCTATCGTCCTGTCTGGGATGGGAACGAGTCCTACGAAATGGCGGCGTACTCTTTGGTTTCTCCTCAGGAAAGCCTTTTTTCTTGTTGGCTGCTTTTTCAAGCTGTTCATCCAATACAGGTCCGAATACATGAAGGCCGGAGAATGGTATTGAACAGAGTTTGTTCTTTGATTGTGTGTCTCCGGACCATGACCTGAGCCATAGAGCCCGCCTTGCTGCATTGGATAAGGCATTGTTCCTTGCTGCAAAATGAACTGATTTTGCCGAGGCATCAGCCATAAAGTCCGTCGCCATCTTCAGCAATGGTAACGACTTTAGGATCTCCTCTCTAGGGACTTTATTGTTAATTTGGTCTTCTAGTTTCTCTACCCATAGAGACATTGACCTGGACACTGAGGTAGCTGCAATATTAGCCTTCATGATGGCTGACGACGTCTCCCAGGCTTTTTTAAGGAGATCTCCTGAACTCTTATCCATAGGGTCTTTGAGATCCGACGAATCTTCAAACGGTATGGCTGTCTTCTTAGAGACCTTAGCCACTGGTATATCCGCTTTTGGTACAGATTCCCATACTCTGGTCTCATCTGGGTCAAATGGGAGACGGTGTTTGAAGTCTCTTGGGACTATGAGTTTCTTCCCCATGTCCTCCCACTCTACCAGAATCATCTGTTATATGGTTATTTACTGGGAATACTCTGTCCCTGTGAGCTCTAAGCCCGCCAAACATTTCATCCTGAACTGTTAGAGGCTCTGTGGCTTCTTCCACCTTCATGGTATTTCTGACAGCCTGCAGGGAGTATGTCCGTGTTTTCGGAATAGAATCTATATCTCTTCCTTTCTTCTGGGAACGAGGTTGATGGACCTTCGCCTTCCCCAGAGTCTGAGATAGAGTGGGCTGAGATCTCTCCTTCTTCTGAGGAAATATCCTGCTCCCACCTGGGTCTTTTAGGACGGGGGGATTCAGCTGGCATCAGAGATGATACCGTAGTCTGTACCTCTTCTCTGATCATACTTCTAATGTTGTCTAGAAAGGAGGTCTGCTCTTCTTTGAGAAGTCCCAACATACAGCCATCATAGTTTTTTAGTATGTCTTTCTGGCAGTCTGCTTGAGCATAAAGGACATCTAACAGTCTTGCGCTTAGTCACCGCTGCTGTACGCTTGGGCGCTTCTTTTTCCTGCAATAGACATATAAGAGGGCCCTGTAATTTGTATCCGACTAGTCCTAATAAAACCCCACTATGTATCACTTACATGTTCAGGGGCGAGCTCTGAGGACTGCACGTCTTGACGACTAGCACCTTCCATGACTACTGGGTCAAATGGGCTGTCAACTGTCCGTGCCTAAATAGTCTACCTCACCTGTCTTCTAATCTGATTCGTCCTCCTTCCGAGCTCAGCTGCTGCAGATTTCCGGTGATTGAAGGTCCCAGCTGTACTGCGCCTGTGTCATGTGGAACATGCGCTGACCGGCCTGGGATTCTGAATTTTCAGTGTCCCGGGCTTTCCCCTACGATCCAGCGCCATGTTTGGGCTCCTCATGCCGGAAAAAGCCAGCGACCCTGAATCCGGCTGACCACGCCCCCAGAAGCGATCCCCCAGCACGCCATCCGACTCAAGTGCTGGAAGTCCTGGGAGATGCCCCCGGAGCCGGAAGTTCAGGGGAATGCTGCTGCACATGGAGCACAGGCCCGGGACCTGCCGGCATCGCTGCAGCAGCTGCTGCTGCCTCAGAGCCCTTTTGATGAAGGGATGAGACAGCTGACGGGAGAGCATAGCTCTACCTGGATCACGCGAGGGACCTCCGTCGGTTTGCTGCGATCCTGCAGGAGTCCCTCCATTGGGACCCCCATGGTCCGGAGCCCGCACCCGGAGCAAGGACCACCTTTGGGAGCTTCTGCTCCCTAAAATCCAGGTATTCTTCTAGAGAAATCTCTCTGATAGGGACAGGAAAAACACTGAAGGGTGGAGGTGGGGAGGGGCTATTTAACCTCTTCTGTGTTCCTGTCCCTATCAAGGATATGAAGGACAACCTCCTGGTGGTGCTGTCAGGATGGACGTCCTGGAAATAGGAATTTTAAAGTTCGGCCTTCTCAACATCCTTTCTTACCATTTCATCATTTTCATCCTGTAAAAATTCTATAGCATCTCTGACTTTTCTTTTTCTTTTGACATATCACCAAAATCCTTTTTTATTGCTTTTGACGTCTCTTGCAAGCCTTAATTCATTGTCAGCTTTAGATAATCTGATTTGTGTTCTGCAGACAGCATTATATTCTTCTTTAGATAAGCCTCCCTCTTGCCATTTGATAAACATTTCTTTCTTCCTTTTTAGCATGTGTTTAAGTTCTGTGTTCATCCGTCCTGGTTTTCTTAAATGCTTTGTATTCTTCCCTCTTTTTGGAATTGTTAATGATTGTGCTTTGAGGATCTCATTTTTCAAGATTTCCCAACCTTCCTGGACATTTTTGTCCTTAAAGGGAACCTGTCACCCCGTTTTTTTCCGTATGAGATAAAAATACTGTTAAATAGGGCCTGAGCTGTGCATTACAATAGTGTATTTTGTGGACCCCGATTCCCCACCTATGCTGCCGAAATACGTTACCAAAGTAGCCGTTTTCGCCTGTCAATCAGGCTGGTCTGGTCAGATGGGCGTGGTGTCTTCCCCCAGATCTTGCTTATTTTTCCGTTGGTGGCGTAGTGGTTTGCGCATGCCCAAGTCCAGAATCCACTGCACAGGGGAGGGAAAAGAGCGCGATCTGCGCTATTCCCCTGGTGATCGGTGGGGGCGGCCATCTTCCTGTGGCCGCGCGTGCGCAGATGGAGCGCTCTGCTGCCCGGGGCTTCAGGAAAATGGCCGCGGGATGCCGCGCGTGCGCAGATGGAGATCGCGGCGGCCATTTTCCTGAAGCCCCGGGCAGCAGAGCGCTCCATCTGCGCACGCGCGGCCACAGGGACACAAAATAGTTAATAAATAACATTTCCCACATGTGTACTTTACATCAGCACAATTTTGGAAACAATTTTTTTTTTTGCTAGGAAGTTATAAGGGTTAAAATTTGACCAGTGATTTCTCATTTTTACAACAAAATTTACAAAACCATTTTTTTTTAGGGACCACCTCACATTTGAAGTCAGTTTGAGGGTTCTATATGGCTGAAAATACCCAAAAGTGACACCATTCTAAAAATTGCACCCCTCAAGGTGCTCAAAACCACATTCAAGAAGTTTATTAACCCTTCGGGTGTTTCACAGCAGCAGAAGCAACATGGAAGTAAAAAATGAACATTTAACTTTTTAGTCACAAAAATGATCTTTTAGCGAAATTTTTTTTATTTTCTCAAGGGTAAAAGGAGAATCTGGACCACGAACGTTGTTGTCCAATTTATCCTGAGTACGCTGATACCTCATATGTGGGGGTAAACCACTGTTTGGGCGCACGGCAGGGCTCGGAAGGGAAGGAGCGCCATTTGACTTTTTCAATGAAAAATTGGCTCCAATCTTTAGCGGACACCATGTCGCGTTTGGAGAGCCCCCGTGTGCCTAAACATTGGAGCTCCCCCACAAGTGACCCCATTTTGGAAACTAGACCCCCCAAGGAACTTATCTAGAAGCATAGTGAGCACTTTAAACCCCCAGGTGCTTCACAAATTGATCCGTAAAAATGAAACAGTACTTTTTTTTCACACAAAATTTCTTTTAGCCTCAATTTTTTCATTTTCACATGGGCAACAGGATAAAATGGATCCTAAAATTTGTTGGGCAATTTCTGCTGAGTACGTTGATACCTCATATGTGGGGGTAAACCACTGTTTGGGTGCACGGCAAGGCTCGGAAGGGGAGGCGTGCCATTTGACTTTTTGAATGGAAAATTAGCTCCAATCGTTAGCGGACACCATGTCGCGTTTGGAGAGCCCCTGTGTGCCTAAACATTGGAGCTCCCCTACAATTGACCCCATTTTGGAAACTAGACCCCCCAAGGAACTTATCTAGATGCATAGTGAGCACTTATAACCCCCAGGTGCTTCACAGAAGTTCATAACGCAGTGCTGTGAAAATAAAAAATAATTTTTCTTTCCTCAAAAATGATTTTTAGCCCAGAATTTTTTATTTTTCCAAGGGTAATAGGAGAAATTGGACCCCAAATGTTGTTGTCCAGTTTGTCCTGAGTACGATGATACCCCATATGTGGGGGTAAACCACTGTTTGGGCGCACGGCAGGGCTCGGAAGGGAAGGCACGCCATTTGGCTTTTTGAATGGAAAATTAGCTCCAATCATTAGCGGACACCATGTCACGTTTGGAGGGCCCCTGTGTGCCTAAACATTGGAACTCCCGCACAAGTGACCCCATTTTGGAAACTAGACCTCCCAAAGAACTAATCTAGATGTGTGGTGAGCACTTTGAACCCCCAAGTGCTTCGCAGAAGTTTATAACGCAGAGCCGTGAAAATAAAAAATAATTTTTCTTTTCTCAAAAATGATTTTTTAGCCCACAATTTTTTATTTTCCCAAGGGTAACAGGAGAAATTGGACCCCAAAAGTTGTTGTCCAGTTTCTCCTGAGTACGCTGATACCCCATATGTGGGGGTAAACCACTGTTTTGGCACACGTCGGGGTTCGGAAGGGAAGTAGTGACGTTTTGAAATGCAGACTTTGATGGAATGCTCTGCGGGCGTCAGGTTGCGTTTGCAGAGCCCCTGATGTGCCTAAACAGTAGGAACTCCCCACAAGTGACTCCATTTTGGAAACTAGACCCCCGAAAGGAACTTATCTAGATGTGTGGTGAGCACTTTCAACCCCCAAGTGCTTCACAGAAGTTTATAACGCAGAGCCGTGAAAATAAAAAATAATTGTTCTTTCCTCAAAAATTATGTCTTAGCAAGTAATTTTTTATTTTTGCAAGGGTAACAGGAGAAATTGGACCCCAACAGTTGTTGCCCAGTTTGTCCTGAGTACGCTGGTACCCCAAATGTGGGGGTAAACCACTGTTTGGGCGCACGTCGGGGCTTGGAAGGGAGGGAGCACCATTTGACTTTTTGAATGCAAGATTGGCTGGAATCAATGGTGGCGCCATGTTGCGTTTGGAGACCCCTGATGTGCCTAAACAGTGGAAACCCCTCAATTCTAACTTCAACACTAACCCCAACACACCCCTAATCCTAATCCCAACTGTAGCCATAACCCTAATCCCAACCCTAACCCCAACACACCCCTAACCACAACCCTAACCCCAACACACCCGTAACCCTAATTCCAACCCTAATCCTAACCCTAATCCCATCCCTAACCCTAATCCCAACCCTAACCACAACTGTAACCCCAACACACCCCTAACCCTATCCGTAACCCTAACCACAAGCCTAATCTTAACCCTATTTCCAACCCTAACTCTAATTCCAACCCTAACCCTAAGGGTATGTGCCCACATGGCGGATTCGTGTGAGATTTTTCTGCACCATTTTTGAAAAATCTGCAGGTAAAAGGCACTGCGTTTTACCTGCGGATTTACAGCAGATTTCCAGTGTTTTTTTGTGCGGATTTCACCTGCAGATTCCTATTGAGGAACAGGTGTAAAACGCTGCGGAATCCGCACAAAGAATTGACATGCTGCGGAAAATACAACGCAGCGTTTCTGCACGGAATTTTCCGCACCATGGGCACAGCGGATTTGGTTTTCCATAGGTGTACACGGTACTGTAAACCTGATGGAAAACTGCTACGAATTCGCAGCGGCCAATCCGCTGCGGATCCGCGGCCAATCCGCTGCGGATCCGCAGCCAAATCCGCACATGCCATAACCCTAACCCTACCTGTAACCCTAACCCTACCCCTACCCGTAACCCTAACCCTAACCCCCTAGTTCTAACCCTAACCCTAGTGGAAAAAGAAAAAAAAAATATTTTCTTTATTTTATTATTGTCCCTACCTATGGGGGTGATAAAGGGGGGGGGTTATTAATTTTTTTATTTTGATCACTGTGATAGAACCTACCACAGCGAACAAAATGTACTTGTAATGAATCTGCCGGCTGGCATTTTGGAAGATGGCGGCGCCCAGCAAGGAGACGGACCGACACCGGGAGCCTCGGTAAGTATAAGGGGGGGGGAGATCGGGGCACGGGGGGGGCGTCGGAGCACCGGGGGGTGACATAGGAGCAGGGGGGGAGCGGGCAGGAGGACGGGGGAGCGGAGCACAGGACGGAGGGGACCGGACCCCATAACGGAGGACTGGGGGGGCGATCGGTGGGGTGGGGGGGGTCACTTCAGGTTTTCCAGCCATGGCCGATGATATTGCAGCATCGGCCATGGCTGGATTGTAATATTTCACCAGTTTTTTAGGTGAAATATTACAAATCGCTCTGATTGGCAGTTTCACTTTCAACAGCCAATCAGAGCGATCGTAGCCACGGGGGGGTGAAGCCACCCCCCCTGGGCTGAAGTACCACTCCCCCTGTCTCTGCAGATCGGGTAAAATAGGAGTTAACCCTTTCACCCGATCTGCAGCGACGCGATCATTCCATGACGCCACATAGGCGTCATGGGTCGGATTGGCACGGGTTTTCATGACGCCTACGTGGCGTCATGGGTCGGGAAGGGGTTAAGTATTATATAGATACATATAATGACCAGTAACAGTGTATCCACATGACAGCTTAATGTGAAGTTTAATTGAAAAAGTAGGTACCTTTCACTAAACACTCATTTTTACCCCCACAACCATTTAAAAAAAAAAAAAAACAGTTCCTGAAATGTATAAGATGTGGGATAAGTGAGGATGAAACATACATGTATGTACATATAAGTTGGAGTTTACAACCAAGATATACAACATGGTTATACTGGAAAATATCCCATCATAATGTCAGATACTGTATAGTCAGTGGTGGCAATGCTGTGTTATATGCTGTAACAATTAATGAGAAGAAGCTGCCTTCTCCTCTACAGCACTTACAGAGGCTCTCTAATCAATACGAGAGTCCGCTGAAACATAGTAACTACAATATCAGAACTGGTCCTATGCCATAGTGAAAGACCAGTAGGGGATATAATTTGACACTCCCAATAACATAGGTCCTACAAAAAAACATGGAGTTTGAGTCCAAAAGTGTATAATACAAATTAATTTTATTAAACAAAAAGGCATAAAAGAATTTAAGATACAATATGTATAGGGAAAGTCAAAATACAGAAAAAAGGCTCAGGTGTGAAGGACGTATGCACATCCCAAGTGTGTATAGGGTTTGGGTAATGCAAGACCTGAATAAGTGGTGCTAATGTCCTATTTCCTATATAAAGTGCTTGTAGTGCCGATAATGTGCAATATGGTTGCCCAGGGATACTGCCAAAAAATCAGTTCAGCCCTCCGCTCATATAAAGCATGCCCTCACCAGGTAGTGCCGGCTTCCTGCTCTATGGAAGCATGCATTAGTGTGAAGCCAAATGCGGGCAGGATCATAAATAAAACAGTATACAAAGTGGGGTCCGGTGTTCTAATCACTAGCTGCACATAAATAGTAAGAAATATAATATGTAGGTCTAGTATAAGCTGCCTGCAGCTATAGGTGGATGTGCAGAAAACTACAAGGTCTGTACCCCAGTCAGTCAGTCACACTACCTACATACAATACTCGAGAGACAGGGCTGAAAAATGGACCCATGTTGTGTCCTCCAGAGCAAGGTGCAGCATCACACTAGGAGTGCCCACTCAGCTCCCCACCATGTGCCGAGTTACTCCCCAAATATTTATTTTATATATGATAAAACATGTGATAAGGCTCCAGGTAATCCACTCAGACCTGTGTTATCCATCATCTTAGATAACATAAAACAAAAACTTGGTGGGTATACATTAATCCTGCAAACATGGGGACAATATGGGGGGGACAATATACAGAATCAGGATGGCTTTATCGGGCAGGACAGCATCTATATATATAATTGTCTAAGGGTTTTTCTGTCTGTCTGTCTGTCTGTCCCGTTTATTCATTCGCTGATTGGTCGAGGCCACCTGGGCCTCGACCAATCAGCGACGGGCATAGCATGGCGACGATGATGTCATAATGGAAATCCCGCGTCTCTGATTGGTCGAGGCCGCCAGGCCTCGACCAATCAGCGACGGGCACAGTATCGACGTAGATGTCATAATGGTTGCCATGGCGACGATGATGTCAAAAAGGTTGCCTCGACCAATCAGTGACGGGCACAGTCTGCCGCGAATTCTGGAATCATCATTGTCCATATACTACGGGGACATGCATATTCTAGAATACCCGATGCATTAGAATCGGGCCACAGTCTAGTGTAATATAAGAGGACTAAAGGCTGCCATAGCTACAGAAAGAAAGCAGTGAGCTGGAAGTCATGTACAGATTCTATGTACAGTGAGGAAAATAACCTGGAGACACAGAATTTTTACACACAGCATGATCCCTATATAGCAGAGATGGAGGCCACATACAAATGCCACATATATAGTGAGGAGCGATAACCTGGGTGCACAAGATCTGTACACCCAGCATGATCAGTATGTAGCATAGATGAGGTCACATACAGGTCACCAGAATCCATAAATGGGAAAGGGGGATAATCAGCACACAGCAGGGTCAGTATAAACTACACTGACATGAAGTGCAGCCTCTCATCATACATATACCATCCCCTGACTGCTCCCCTTTCACCAGTGTCTCTAGTATACGTGACTGCTGAACTCCACCACAGAGAGCATAGTGATGGCAGACACTGTATGTGTCCAAACTCTGTCCTATCGTACATATACCATCCCCTGACTGCTCCCCTTTCACCAGTGTCTCTAGTATACGTGACTGCTGAACTCCACCATAGAGAGCACAGTAAGCATAGCTCCCAACCGTCCATCATACTGCGGGACTGTCCCGATTCTGAGGCTGTGCCCCGCAGTCCCGCACGGGACTCTGCTTCTCCCGCACACAGCAGAAGCAGCCGACACGCCCCCTTGTATTAGGCAGGGATGGGATGGAAGCAGCCAAGAATAAACTCCAGGCAGTGACTGTGCAGAGGCTGAGCACAGCTACTCTCGCAGCCAGGTCTGATCAGCTGCCATCAGAGACACTTTGGGAAGAGATCTCCACTCCAGTCTCCCTCTCTCCGCTTCCTCCCTGATTTATTTCCTCGATGGTAGAGAACGGAGGGAGGATAAGGAGGGTAAGTTACAAGGGAGGCGAGAGGGGAGGCTCCTGCACTCAGCACACGCTGCTGCTGGAAAGTTAAGTGCACTGTCTGCGCTCCATCACAGCTGACAGCTCACCACTCCCTGGCTGAGAGCACACCAGGAACTTTACTGCTCAGATGGCAGTGTCCGTGTGCCAGTGTGCCTGGGCTCACACACTCTGCTGCCTCTGCTCCTGCATTACCGTAATTACCCTGGTGCTGCAGCAGACCTACTGTCTCCAATTACCAATATATCTAGCAATAAGCGGCACTTATCTGCCATGCTCATCGACATCAGCCAGCAGCCTGGGGCTACAACCTGGGCATCACAGACCCCCAGAGCATCACAGACCCCCAGAGGACCACATACCCCCCAGAGCATCACAGACCCCCCCAGGGCATCACAGACCCCAGAGCATCACAGACCCTCAGAGCATCACAGACCCTCAGAGCATCACAGACCCTCAGAACATCACAGACCCCCAGAGCCTCCCAGACCCCCAGAGCCTCCCAGACCCCCAGAGCATCACAGACCCCCCAGAGCATCAGAGACCCCCAGAGCATCACAGACCCCCAGAGCCTCACAGACCCCCCAGAGCCTCACAGACCCCCCAGAGCCTCACAGACCCCCCAGAGCATCACAGACCCCCCAGAGCATCACAGACCCCCAGAGCATCACAGACCCCCAGAACAGGGACACATCTCCAAAAACCTGCAGCAGGTCCGTCTATATACACACTGCAAGCTGCAGCAGGTCCATCTATATGCACACTGCAAGCTGCAGCAGTTCCATCTATGTGCACACTGCAAGCTGCAGCAGGTCGCTTATACAGTATGGAGCATCATGTGTGGCCATTATACTGTACGCAGAATCATGTGTGGTCATTATACAGTATGGAGCACTGTGTGGCCATTATACTGTAGGCAGCATCATGTGTGACCATTATACTGTACTCAGCATCATGTGCGGCGATTATACAGTATTGAGCATCATGTGTGGCCATTATACAGTATTGAGCATCATGTGTGGCCATTATACAGTATTGAGCATCATGTGTGGCCATTATACAGTATTGAGCATCATGTGTGGCCATTATACAGTATGAAGCATCATGTTTGACCATTATACAGTATTGAGCATCATGTGTGGCCATTATACAGTGTGGAGCACTGTGTGGCCATGATACAGTATTGAGCATCATGTGTGGCCACTATACAGTATGAATCACTGTGTGGCCATTATACAGTATGGAGCACTATGTGGCCATTATACAGTATTGTGCATCATGTGGGGCGATTATACAGTATGAAGTACTTTGTGGCCATTATATAGTATGGAGCACTGTGTAGCCATTATACAGTATTGAGTTTCATGTGTGGCCATTATACAGTTTGGAGCATCATGTGGCCATTATACAGTATGGGGCATCATGTGTGGCCATTATACAATATGGAGCATCATGTGTGGCCATTATACAGTACGCAACATCATGTGTGGCCATTATACAGTACGAAGCATCATGTGGGGCTATTATACAGTATGGAGCATAATGTGGCCAATGGCCATTATACATTATGGAGCGTCATGTGTGGCCATTATACAGTATGGGGCATCATGTGTGGCCATTATACAGTATGGAGCATCATGTGTGGCCATTATACAGAACGCAGCATCATGTGTGGCCATTATACAGTACGAAGCATCATGTGGGGCTATTATACAGTATGGAGCATAATGTGGCCAATGGCCATTATACAGTATGGAGCGTCATGTGTGGCCATTATACAGTATGGAGCATCATGTGGCCATTATACAGTATGGAGCATCATGTGTGGCCTTATACAGTATGGAGCATCATGTGTGGCCATTATACAGTATGGAGCATCATGTGTGGCCATTATACAGTATGGAGCACTGTGTGCCCATTATACAGTATGGAGCACTGTGTGGCCATTATACAGTATGGAGCATCATGTGGAGCCATTATACAGTATGGGGCATCATGTGTGGCCATTATACAGAATGGGGCATCATGTGGAGCCATTATACAGTATGGAGCATCATGTGTGGCCATTATACAGTATGGAGCATAATGTGGCCATTATACAGTATGGAGCATCATGTGGCCATTATACAGTATGGAGCATCATCTGGCCATTATACAGTATGGAGCATCATGTGTGGCCATTATACAGTATGGAGCACTGTGTGGCCATTATTGTTATGATCCGGTGACTTTGGAGCCGCATGAACTTTCTCTGGAGTAGGTGGAAACTGTACTGACCACAAAACCTGAACTAACACCGCAACTAGAAGTAGCCGTGGGGTGTGCCTAACAAACCCTAGACACCTCGACACAGCCGGAGGACTAAATACCCTTATAGATGGAAATAGGAATACTACCTTGCCTCAGAGCAGAACCCCAAAGGATAGGCAGCCCCCCACGAATATTGACTGTGAGTAGGAGAGGAAAGACACACGCAGGCAGAAAACAGGATTCAGCAAAAGAGGCCACTCTAGCTAAATAGGGAAAGATAGGACAGAATACTAAGCGGTCAGTATTCCAAAAATATCCACAGCAGATAATACAAAAAGTTCCACAATCTAACTAAAGACATGGAATGTATATCTGCCACTCCAGAGAATCCAACAAGACTGAGAAAATACTGACACAATCTAAGCTGGACAAAAAAAAACACTGAATAGCACAGAATTATTAAGCACACAGCATGTGTGCCACAGAAACAAAACCAGACACTTATCTTTGCTGATTTGGCAGAAGGCAGAAGGAACCAAACCAGGACCAAAACCTCCCAACAACCATGGACAACTGGCAAGGACTAATGAATCCTGCACGCCTAAATACCCCAGTCAGAACTGCAATCAGCAGATACACCTGACCAGGACTGCAACTCAGGGACAACTGCATTACCACCTACAACCACCGGAGGAAGCCCAAAAGCAGAATTCACAACAGTACCCCCCCCCCTTGAGGAGGGGTTACCGAACCCTCACCAGAGCCCCCAGGCCGATCAGGACGAGCCAGATGAAAAGCATGAACCAAATCAGCAGCATGGACATCAGAGGCAAAAACCCAAGAATTATCCTCCTGGCCATAACCCTTCCATTTGACAAGATACTGAAGCCTCCGCCTCGAAAAACGAGAATCCAAAATCTTCTCAACCACATACTCCAACTCCCCATCAACCAACACAGGGGCCGGAGGATCAACAGAGGGAACAACGGGTACCACATATTTCCGCAATAAAGATCTATGGAAGACATTATGGATAGCAAAAGAGGCCGGAAGCGCCAATCGAAAAGACACCGGATTAATAATCCCAGAAATCCTATAAGGACCAATAAACCGAGGCTTAAACTTAGGAGAAGAAACCTTCATAGGAACATGACGGGAAGACAACCAGACCAGATCCCCAACCTGAAGCCGGGAACCAACACACCGACGACGGTTAGCAAAACGTTGAGCCTCCTCCTGAAACAACACCAAATTGTCCACCACATGAGCCCAAATCTGCTGCAACCTGTCAACCACCGAATCCACACCAGGACAGTCAGAAGGCTCAACCTGCCCAGAAGAAAAACGAGGATGAAAACCAAAATTACCAAAAAAAAGCGAAACCAAAGTAGCCGAACTAGCCCGATTATTAAGGGCAAACTCGGCCAATGGCAAAAAGGCCACCCAATCATCCTGATCAGCAGACACAAAGCATCTCAAATAAGTCTCCAAGGTCTGATTAGTTCGCTCGGTTTGGCCATTTGTCTGAGGATGAAATGCAGAGGAAAACGGCAATATTGCCTTGCGCAGGCGTGTACTCCGGAGGACAGAGAATGAACTTCAATCCAATATTGCGGCCAGCATGCAGCCAGCGGGTAAGGAAAGGGTGAATCAAACACCCGAAAACCCCGCCCATATGACCCAAAACTGGTCCCGCCAAATTCAGGTGACAGGTTGCCTTTAAGGCACTGAACAGATAAACAGCAAAGAGGCTTTAAAAAAAAATTTAAACAAAATGAGTCGGATAAGTCTTTCAAGCGCTTTTATAAGTATTTCTTCAGGTGTTTTTTTGAGTGGACTGGCCACAGTCATTTAATTTCATTATTAGTGATGAGCGAATATACTCGTTACTCGAGATTTCCCGAGCATGCTCTGGTGTCCTCCGAGTATTTTTTAGTGCTCGGAAGTTTAGTTTTTATTGCCGCAGCTGAATGATTTACATCTGTTAGCCAGCATAAGTACATGTGGGGATTGCCTGGTTGCTAGGGAATCCCCACATGTACTTATGCTGGCTAATAGCTGTAAATCATTCAGCTGAAGAGATGAAAACTAAATCTCCGAGCAAATACTCGGAGGACACCCAAGCATGCTTGAGAAATCTCGAGTATGGCCGGCGTCACACTGGCATATTGCATCCGATGCGAGAGCTAATGACACTCGGCTCCTGCTCTGCTGCGAGCGGGAGCCAAGTGTCATGCGTCTGTGCTCCGATTCTCTCACACAGGGAGGATCGGAGCACAGCTGCGGAGGAGGCGGAGAAATGAATTTCTCCATCTCCTCCATTGCTGGGGTCCGCTTATAACGCACATCACTCGGATGATATCCAAGTGATGTGCGTTGTCTCACTCGCACCCATAGGCTGAGCCGAAAGTTTTCCTCGAGGAAAACGTCCGACAAAAAGTCAGCTGGTGGGAGCTGCCCCATAGCTTAACATTGGTCCGAGTGCAATGCGATTTTTATCGCATTGAACTCGGCTGTTTAAAACGCCAGTGTGACGCCGACCTAACGAGTATATTTGCTCATCACTATTCTTGTGAAAATGTTAGTTTCAGTTATCGGGGACGGGTCCTACACACGGCTTCTCATGGAGGTCACACTAACGTCCCAATGTAAGAAAATGAGAAGAAATAAAGAAAATATACCGTCCTTGAACACGTTAATATGGAATTGCTTACATTTCACTTTCTGAAGTTTTTTTTGGATACAGCTTATGATTCAAGGCTGGCATTTCCCCTTTCACCAAAATATTACATGTGTTACATAGTGAAAGTCTGTGACTATAGTTTAGAGATGAATACAAACCTCCCCACACATTAGTTACGAAGTCCATAGCCTTGATTCAGTCGTTATCTTTGCTGCTGCTATATATATATTGTAGTGTCTATCTATTATACCAGAGGGAAGACCCTGAAAACATAAAACATATTCTGTGAGAAAATGGGCTGAAGAAAAGATAAAGAGCTTCTTGTCTTTTATTGAGACCTCTAAGTTTAGGGCTGGCTTTTACAATGTTTGCATCTATATTACCAGTTAATGTGACAAATTTCACACTTTACTTGAGAGCTCAATGCCAGTGTGGCAATGAGAAAGCAGATGTATTAACCTGGGAAAGTGTTTCCAGCTGCACATTGGTGTTTTTTAGAATAACAATCATGCTATACCTCCTCGCCACAGTTCTCTCTTCTGACTCATTATTGGAGCATTCTTCAGGCTATGAGTGCTATTCCCATTCAGATCTTCACACCTTTGTGTTTTCACATATGTGTTTCTGATTCTTAAGGCTGATTCCCATTAACAAGGTGCATTACTTTATCTCATGTTGTGATTGCTACACATCAAGCAGAAGAGGCCTCACATGTGAAGGATTTATTCCATCACTTCCCACTCGCTGGTATTTCTTGTTCTCCTGTGAATTCTCCAGCATTAAATGTAAATCTAGCTGTAATCTTTCTGTTCCCATAACTTAAAATGCATCACTATATACTGATTTTGGTTGGGTTTGTCTATTTTAGAGTGTACTTTAAGTCCTTGTTCACACTCTGCATTTTTGACATGTTTTCCCTGCGTATTTGTGCAGTGGAAAAAACAGCGTTTTACCTTACCAACAAAATGAAAGATTTCTGAAATCTCATGCACATTCCGCTTATTTTTCCCTTATGGATTGGAACCATCAAGGTTTTTCAAAACTGCAGTATGTCAATTCTTTATTAGTTATTTATTTAGATTACTTACATAGCAAAAACCAGGAGCGGAACAATCAGAGGAAAAGTATAATAGAAACATGTCACCACTTCTGAATTTATCACCCACTCTTGGTTTTGGCTTACAAATACTGATGTGAAATATTGACCAAATACTGAATGTGTGAATGTGGTCTTAAAGAGAATCTGTCACCTGAAAAAAAAAAACCCGCTATTGCCCTGTAGACATGGAGTTAACCTGCAGGATAATAGCATTCTGAACCTGATCGTCGCCGTCACTTAGAGCCCCGCTGCTCAGCGGAAATTAACTTTATTCCATCCGTTCCTCTGGGAATAGAGTGGCTTTGTGATGACGTTCTGCTGCTTTTGCCATATTTAGTGATGTGTGGCATCTAAAAAAGTGTAATTGTGGCATTTCAATTTTTTTTTCCTCTTTGCGGCGTTATTGGTCCAATTTAATTAATTTTATATGCTGATAGATTGGATTTTTACAGATGTGACGATGCCAATTATACTTATCATTAAATAGGAAAAAGTGGTTACGACCACTGATATAGTGACAGTTAGCTAGTTGCTAATGTTCATAACTGTAGATGCCTAAGGTTCTGTAATGCCTGCACATTAGGAAAGACATAGGGAATCAGAAAAACTATTCTACATTTCTAATTGGATGTTTTTGCTAATATTATTACACTTCCTACATATTGGGATCTTGCAGCTGGGAATACTATCAATCATTGACAAATGCATTTAAATAGTTACACAGCAGCGATGGGAGCAAGTTCCGGCCACTGCTGCTAGCGGAAGATGTAACACAGCCAGCTACTCCCTCTTAAGGTGTGGGCTCTGCTGGAACACACTCCATACAAGAGAATCCAACATGATATGTACTATCATGTCATATCGGGAAGAGGTTATAGAGGTCCTCTGACTGTCCCCAACCAATACTATGGCAGTAGACATGCAAAGAGACTTCCTCTTTCTATATAGAGTTTAGAAGGTTTCAGCTAGTCAGTGTTTACCATATTATGTCATCAACCTAATGGAAAAAAGAAAAAAGAAGAATTAGCTGAGTAGAAAGGCAAAAGGAGCAATTGCAAGTACACAGTGCTATATCATATGATGATTGCAATATATTAAGAGGATAAAAACTTATAGGAGTGCTTTTTAAAGCTCTTTCTGCCAGTTGATGGAATAGTACGTCAGCTGGCAGTATCCCCCGCTTTGAGGTGGGCTCCGACGTTGATCCCACCTCAAAGCCGCGACGTGTCAGCTGTTTTCAACAGCTGACATGTGCCCGCAATGGGTGCAAGCGGAATCACGATCTGCATATAAACATAGAAAAGACATGTAATAACGGAGATCACCAGAACAGTAATTCAATATAATATATCAATCTTTTATTCAAGTATGCAGAACAATCAAAACATTAAAAAAAATTTAAAAAGCAAGAAATTGCCCCCAAATCCGGGGAAATACCACCCCATAGACCTAAAAGATGGGTTTTTTTGGCACCTGATAAGGAGTACCTAGACAATGAAAAATATTACCCTTCACAATGAAATAGTAAACAAGCACAAGTCATATTACCAATAACGCAATTACAAACATTTCTATCAAAAAAGTAATCGGAATCACGATCTGCCCGTGCCCATTAACTAGTTAAATGCCTCTGTCAAACTCTGAGAAACGCTGCCGGAAGTATGCGCACCGCTGACCCCATCACGTGATGGGGGTCATTGGTGCATTGCCATCACAACCAGAGGCCTCCTCGAGACCTCTATGGTTGTTGATGGCAGATTGCTATGAGCGCCACCCTGTGGTCGGCGCTTGTAGCAAGCCTGTAATTATGCTGCATAGAGGTGATCTGTGCATCACCTCTATGTAGCAGAGGCGATCGAGTAGTGGATGCTTCTAGCCTCCCATGTAGACTATTGAAGCATGCCAAAATTTAAAAAAAAAACAGTTTCAAAATGCGGTGGCGCAGTGGTTAGCACAGCAGCCTTGCAGCACTGGAGTCCTGGGTTCAAACCCCACCAAGGACAACATCTGCAAAGATTTTGTATGTTCTCTCTGTGTTTGCGTGGGTTTCCTCCGGGTACTCCGGTTTCCTCCCACATTCCAAAGACATACTGATAGGGAATTTAGATTGTGAGCCCCAACGGGGACAGTGATGATAATGTGTGCAACCTGTAAAGCGCTGCGGAATATGTTAGCGCTATATAAAAAAATAAAGATTAAAAATAAAGATTATTATAAAAGTTAAAATCAGCCCCCTTTCGCCCCAATCAAAATAAAACAATAAAAAAAAAATCAAACCTACACATATTTGGTATCACCGTGTTCAGAATCGCCTTATCTATCAATAAAAAAAAAAAGATTAACCTGATCGCTAAACGGCGTAGCAAGAAAAAAAATGATGGGGATATGTATGTGGTTGGCAGGAGTGGAAATGCAAAATCGGTGGTACTTTGATATGGCAGATTTCTCTAAGCAGCGTCATGTCAAAGAGATTTGTGTGCCATTTTCTATTGGAAATTAGTATTAGTCCTGTTTTTCTGTTAAAAAGGAACAAAAACTTTACGTGATATTTTGTAGGGAGAATGTTACAATTAACCTGTGCGCTGGTCCCGTGCTCTACATAATATTAACTTCCCATGCGAAATAAGATTTGTACCTCTGCATGACAGAAAATAATTATATGATAACTGTCAGACAGAAGAAATCCCAGTAATGTTTCTTCCAGTCACATGAAGAGGATCAGACTGAGTAATTGCTGATTATATATAGACGAGGGACTATCAGTGCCACAATAATAGCAGCGGACGCGTCAGTAAGGCTGCTACATATTCCTGTCTACATGGATGAGCAGCGAGGTAAAACTAAGACTCTGTGTAAACCCTGAGCCATTTGCAGTTGACCGTTTGTCATGATCATTTTTAGATGTACGGACCATAGAGGAACTGATTGTATTTGTCTAGAGTAGCCCTGACCAAATAGTACAGCAGGTGTCTGCATCTCTACGGTTCATGTTTGTTCTGTACTAGAACCGTATAGAGGTGAATATTTTTTTCTTAGGCTAATACTCCCAGCAAAAACGGAATAGGTATTGCACGTTATGGTACAAGGCCCATATGTGTACATATGTGTATTCCAGAGGTCCTTTTCAGCCTGCAGCCTGATTTTCATGTCAGGTTTAAAGCAGCAGTTGTCATGGTCTTGATGGGAACAAGTTTACTTATCACAGTTTTGCATGTGATAAAGTGGAGGCATAGATCTTGACACCTCAACCCAGCATAGGGTTACCTGCAGTGGGTGCAAACCTCGGAAATATTATTTTCTCTTTCTGGGCTTGTAGATGTTATGTCTCACCTGTTGAGGTAGATGATCTCACCCTTTGGTTTGGTCAGCTATTATGCAGCACGGACAGATGTGATGGTGCAGCAGGACATACCAGATGGAACAACTACCTCTATTATGCTATATGGAGGACTATGGGGGTGCATTATACTATGTGGTGGAGGACTATGGGTGGTATATTATACTATATGGAGGACTATGGGGGGTGCATTATGCCATATGGAGGACTATGGGGGTGCATTATCCTATATGAAGTGCTATGGGGTGCATTATACTATATATATGACTATAGAGAGTGCATTATACTTTATGGAGGATTATGGAAAGTGTATTATACTGTATGGAAGACTATGGGTGCATTATACTACATGGTGGACTGTAGGGAGTGCATTATACTATTTGGAGGACTATATGAGGTGCATTATACTGTGCATTATGAAATATGGAAGACTATAGGGAGTGCATTATGCTATATAGAGGAGTATGGGGAGTGAATTATAGCATATGGAGGACTATGGGGTTGTATTATACTATATCGAGGACTATGGGGGTGCATTATAACATATAGAAGGCAATGTGGGGTCCATTATACTATATGAAGGACTATGGGGAGTGCTGCATTATACTATTTGGATGACTATGGGGGATAACTTATATTATATGGAAGGCAATGTGGGGTCCATTATGCTATATACACTACTATGGGAAGTGCATTATACTCTGAGGAATATGGGGTGTATTATACTATATGGACTACTATGGGAATGCATTATTCTATATGGAGGACTATGGGGGATGCATTATTCTATATGGAGGACTATGGGGGGTAACTTATATTATATGGAAGGCAATGTGGGGTCTATTATGCTATATGGACTACTATGGGAAGTGCATTATACTTTAAGGAGGACTATGGGGTGTATTATACTATATGGAGGACTATGGGGAGTGAATTATACTATATTAAGGACTATGGGGAGTCTATAATATTATATGAAGGACTATAGAAGGTGCATGATACTATTTGGAGGACTATGGCAAGTGCATTATACTATATGGAGGAATATGCAGGGTGCATTATGTTATATGGAAGGCAATGTGGGGCCCAATATACTATATGAAGGACCATGAGCAGTGCATTATACTATATGGAGCACTACAAGGAGTGCATATGCTGTATGGAGGACTATGGGGAGTGCATTATACTATACTCAACAAAAATATAAATTCAAAGACTTTTTCTATGTACACAAAAGGCCTTTTTGACCTCAAATATGATTCATAAATTTATCTAAATCTGTGTTATTTAGCACTTATCCATTGCCGAGATAATCTATCCACCTCACAGGTGCGGCATATCAAGATGCTGACTACAGAGCAGGTGTGCCTTAGGCTGGCCACAATAAATGGCCACTCTAAAATGTGCAGGTTTACAGTATTGGGGGTGTCGGGAGGAGGGGCAGGGATAAGAAAAGACAGTCAGTATCTGGTGTAACCACCATTTGCCTTACGCAGTGCAATACATATCCTTTGCATAGAGCTGATCAGGTTGTTGATTGTGGTCTGTGGAATGTTGGTCCACTCCTCTTCAACAGCTGTGCAAAGTTTCTGGATATTGGCAGGAACTTGAACACGCGGTCGTATACGCCAATCCAGACCACCCAAACATGCTCAATAGGTGAGGATGCATGGATCTGTACACAATTCCTGGAAGGTGAAAACATACCATTTCTTGTATGGCCAGCATACTCACCAGACATGTCACCCATTAAGCATGTTTGTGATGCTTTTTTGGGGGGAGAAGGCCCAATTCTAACTACTGCTATGAGGCCCCATGATTTATATGTGTGTCCCTGCTACCTCAGTGTGATGTACATGGTTGAATTTCAACTGGAGAAAAATGGAATGACAGGATTTGATGAACCTACCTGAGTTGAAGGTATGGCAACAAGTGTAACAAAGTTGTACTCCATAAGGTACCTGAAAAGATGATAAGAAACTAGTCAAGCGAAGAAGCATTGCACAAGATGTTCAGAGGCATAACTAACCCAGCCTAGTAGCAAAGTAGCTCAGTATATAGCATAGCTGAGTTTGTGACAAAAGTACAATGCAGAGGTGACCGCAGTATGGCAGATTAGACTCAATGATATAGCAGAGCTGAATTAGACACGAGATTCTCTGACAGATAGCCAGTTCAGTCCATAAATGCCAACTGTCTGAGCTGACCCTTAGGCTGGGTTCACATTGCGTTTACAGCAGCCCGTTCAACACATACGGTAACGGGCTGCTGTAAACGCAAGTGCCGGTATGGCAGCACGCTAGCGCAGATAGAGCATCTGCTAGCTCTATCTGCGCTAGCAGTGACGGACCCGGAAATGCTGCAGCCCGCGTCTCAGGGTCCGTCTCTCAATGACAGCACATCCCTAGCGCACGCCCATTGTGGGCGTGCGCTAGCGATGCGTCCGACATAGGAAGTAATGGCGGCCGTAACGGACTACATTACACCGCGTTTATGCCGCGGTGTAACGTAGTCCGTCTAACGGACGCCCATAATGTAATGTGAACCCAGCCTTAAGGCCTGAGAGACTGACATCAGAGGTTGCCTTGGTAACCCAATGCGCAGAAGGAGTCAACCAAGGCATTATGATTTTTTAATCTTTACAAGAATATTGTTACACACCTGTCCCAGATATCCTGGTCCATGCTTTGTTCCCCTGGGTCCACTGCTCTCTGATGTGCTGTACATTAGGTTTTGCAAATTGCCCGACATGGATCAATGACATCATCTCTCTAGACCAATTTAAGGCCCATTGACATACACACCTTTATCTTGGGATTAGAACTTCTAGTCCTATGCTTGGTGTGCTCCACCATTTGTGCTGCTTGTGTTTTGTGTATGTGCTTGCATTCATTCCTCCTGTCTTCCATTTCTTGTGCCCTGCTGATCCTGAGATTCCTGGTGAACCTTTACAGTCCTCACTGTCCATGTACCGTTTTGCTTGCTGCATCGATGTGTGAGAAGGTTGCGGGATGCAGAAAGGTAGAGGAGGCGGAGCAAGGGTTAAAGTTAATTTTACTATAACAGGGGTATACTCCACGCAGGGAGGGAAAAGTAGAGGCAGGGATATGAACACAATTGGTGTGCTGAGGGGGTAATGAGGGCAAAAGGTATAACAACTGATCTTATTTTAATGTATAAATATATGAGGGGACAGTACAAATATCTTTCTGATGATCTTTTTAATCATAGACCTGAGACAGGGACAAGGGGGCATCCTCTACGTCTGGAGAAAAGAAGGTTTAACCATAATCACAGACGCAGATTCTTTACTGTAAGAGCAGTGAGACTATGGAACTCTCTGCCGTATGATGTTGTAATGAGTGATTCATTACTTAAATTTAAGAGGGGACTGGATGCCTTTCTTGAAAAGTATAATGTTACAGGGTATATATACTAGATTCTTTGTTTGGGTGTTGATCCAGGGAACTAGTCTGATTGCCGTATGTGGAGTCGGGAAGGAATTTTTTTCCCCAATGTGGAGCTTACTCTTTGCCACATGGGTTATTTTGCCTTCCTCTGGATCAACATGTTAGGGCATGTTAGGTTAAGCTATAGGTTGAACTAGATGGACTTAAAGTCTTCCTTCAACCTTAATAACTATGTATTAAAGGTAAACTTATGAGTCTGATGGCTTCCTTACTGCAGAGTACTAGGTTCTAACGGTGGTGCCGACGCAGTCAGCATGTGATGAATCTGGTGTCATCCTGCAGTTGTGTTGATGATCCAGTTCCTGGCAGTGACTATGAGTCCTTAACGTCTTGCACGGGGTCCTGGATTTGGGTTGCAGAGCGAAGAGCAATCTCGACACTGCCAGGGCTTGACGAGGCCCGGCAGAAGTATGCGGGTGAGAGAGGGAACAGTTCTCGGTGAGTCACCAGGTGTTTCTTAGGCAGCACACGCGCGTTATTTACTGACCCGCAGCGTTGGGTAGCTTCAACAGCAGGAGCCAGCTGGCAAAATACAGTTCTCCAGTCACAGTCTTTGTAAGTGGCAGCAGGGACAATATAGCGCGGACCTGCGCTGTCATGGTGCTCAGAGGACGGAACACCAAACTTCCCCTGCTGCGTGCTCCCGTCAAGTCTGCTCTCCTTTTTGCGCGCTTTGCCCTTTCTATCCTAGTTATGCCCCCTGCCGTTGAATGCAAAGGTCGGTCCGGGTCTCTAAGTTTTCCCCCATACAACAAAAGTGACAGTCCCGACAGTTCTGGAACCGGCCCAAGAAAGGTACCCCGAGTCCGGTCCCTCTTCTTACAGATGCCTGGGGTCCATGTGCCCACCCGAACCCAAGGATTAGAAGATCTACCTCACCTGGTGAGCCTTAACAATTACGAACAAAATATAAGAAAGAAACCTGCCACTCAGTGACCCATAAAAGACTGCAATTTATTTTTTGTTTTCAACTCAATTGTCCTCTCTGGCATATTCTGCTGGACTTCTTTCCAGCCATAAATGACTTCTTTGCACTGCAAGCCACGTAACAGACACAACAGCTGGTAATCAGTAGGTAATCTATAGATGCAGGACAAGAAGGAACAAGCTTGTTCCTGGCCATTGCATAATCTGTGAGGACGCACACTGAACATAGTGAGTAGAAGACCCAAAATAATTCAGATATGTGACCCAGTGTCAGTAGTTAGGGTCACCCAGGATGGTGGTGCTATCTTGTTGCGCTGGCTGTTGTGCTAATCCCAGCCAAGCTGTCAGCCAGTAGTGAATCACTTGTATGTGTAGTATACCTTAGATGTCTCTACGATACACGAGACATTGACAGAATGCGCTTCATGTATCACAGAATGATAACAATCGGAGTTCAGCTTTCATTTTGTAAAACACACTGGAAAAATGAATTTACAAATAATGAAAAAATTACAAATCATGATTGTGTATGTGAAAATGTACAGAATATTCACTATTCTAGTCATAATTGAGGGTCCTAGTGCCTAAATATTTTAAATCAATCTAGTGTATGCGTGATATATGTATTTGGTTGGAAAATACATTTAAAGGGAATATATCACCTACACTTTTGTTACTTACACTTGTTTACTTATTTTTTTTCTATTAATTGTATTAATTAAAAACAAATACAGTGTTTTTTCAAATTACAATAATTATTCATTCTGGGGCAACCATACTAAATTCTATATTCTACGGAAAACTAGGTGAATAATTTCCAAAGCCACAGAAATATCAAACTAACAAAAAATGAAACAACAACAAATAAAATAAATAGCTAAAAAACTGACACAGATAAACCACTTTCTATAATGAGGACAAGAACTTGACAGTTTTGGTCAACAACCCCCAGAGCCCTTCCTCCCAACTTCTCAGCCCTCCACCTCCAAAACCAACTTCTCCACCATTACAGAAGAACGACTCTCCACTCTACTCTCAAGATCGCATCTCACCACCTGCGCACTTGACCCGATCCCATGCCACTTTATCCCAAACCTCACCACAGTCTTCATCCCAACCCTAACCCATCTCTTCAACCTATCACTAACAACTGGTGTTTTCCCCTCTACCTTTAAACATGCCTCAATCACACCTCAAAAAGCCCTCTCTTGACGCATCCTCTGTATCTAGCTATCGCCCTATATCACTTCTCCCCTATGCCTCCAAACTACTGGAACAACACGTCCATCTTGAACTGTCCTCCCATCTCTCTTCTTGCTCCCTCTTCAACCGCTTACAATCTGGCTTCCGGTCACACCACTCCACTGAAACTGACCTAACCAATGACCTATTAACTGCCAAGAGCAAGCGACACTACTCTGTCCTCCTCCTCCTGGACCTGTCCTCTGCCTTTGACACAGTGGACCATTCCCTATTACTACAGACCCTCTCATCCCTTGGCATCACAGACTTGGCCCTATCTTGGATCTCATCATACCTAACAGACCGCACAGTCAGCGTCTCCCACTCACACACCACCTCCTCATCTCGCCCCCTATCTGTCAGAGTCTCGCAATGTTCAGTCCTAGGGCCCCTGCTCTTCTCCATTTACACTTTGGCCTGGGACAGCTCATAGAATCTCACGGCTTTCAGTATCACCTCTATGCTGATGACACACAGATCTACATCTCTGGACCAGATATCATCACCCTACTAACCAAAATCCCTCAATGTCTGACCGCTATTTCATCCTCCTTCTCCGCTAGATTTCTGAAACTTAACATGGACAAAACAGAATTCATCATCTTTCCCCCGTCTCACGCGACCCCCCCCAATGAACCTATCCATTACAGTAAACGGCTGCCCTCTCTCCCCAGTCCCACAAGCTCGCTGCCTAGGGGTAATCCTTGACACTGATCTCTCCTTCAAACCACATATCCAAGCCCTTTCCACTCTCTGCCGCCTTCAACTCAAAAATATTTCACGGATCCCTACATTCCTAAATCAAGAATCTGCAAAAACCCTAGTCCATGCCCTCATCATCTCTCGCCTTGACTACTGCAACCTCCTACTCTGTGGCCTCCTCTTGTACACTCTTGCACCCCTCCAATCTATTCTAAACTCTGCTGCCCGAATAATCCACCTGTCCCCCTGCTATTCCCCGGCCTCTCCCCTCTGTCAATCCCTTCACTGGCTCCCCATTACCCAGAGACTCCAGTACAAAACCCTAACCATGACATACAAAGCCATCCACAACCTGTCTCCTCCATATATCTGTGACCTCGTCTCGCGGTACTTACCTGCCCGCAACCTCCGATCCTCACAAGATCTCCTCTACTCCCCTCTTATCTCCTCTTCCCACAATCGCATACAAGATTTTTCTCGCGCATCACCCCTACTCTGGAACTCTCTACCACAACATATCAGACTCTCGCCTACCATCGAAACCTTCAAAAAGAGCCTAAAGACCCACCTCTTCCGACAAGCCTACAACCTACAGTAACCAGCGATCCCCGAAACCGCTACACGACCAGCTCTACCCTCGCCTACTCTATTCTCACCCATCCCTTGTAGATTGTGAGCCCTCACGGGCAGGGTCCACTCTCCTCCTGTACCAGTTGTGACTTGTATTGTTTAAGATTATTGTACTTGTTTTTATTATGTATACCCCTCCTCAAATGTAAAGCGCCATGGAATAAATGGCGCTATAATAATAAATAATAATAATAACTTCTTAAGAGTCCCGTACAGTACAAGGTGTGACCAGAAAATTACATGTTGCTGGCCTCACCTGAAAGGTCGAACTCGATGAACTTGGGTCTTTTTTCAACCTATGTAGCTATATATACAGTCTGGGAAATAAGGATTTGATCCCTTGCTGATTTTGTAAGTTTGCCCAATGACAATGACATGAACAGTCTATAATTTTAAGGGAAGGTTAATTTTAACATTGAGATAGAATATCAAAAACAAAATCCAGAAAATCACATTGTATAAATTATATAAATTTATTTGCATTTTGCAGTGAGAAATAAGTATTTGATCCCCTACCAACCATTAAGAGTTCTGGCTCCTACAGACCAGTTAGATGTTCCTAATAAACTCATTACCTGCATTAAAGACAGCTGTCTTACATAGTCACCTTTTTAAAAGACTCCTGTACACAGACTCAGTCAGATTCTAACCTCTACAACATGGGCAAGACCAAAGAGAGGATGTCAGGGACAAGATCATAGACCTGCTCAAAGCTGGAAAGGGCTACAAAACCATAAGTAAGAAGCAGGGTGAGAAGAAAACTGTTGGTGAAATAGTAAGAAAATGGAAGAAATACAAAATGACTGTCAAGCGACATCAATCTGGGGCACCATGCACAATCTCACCTCGTGGGGAATCCTTGATCATGAGAAAGGTGAGAGATCAGCCTAAAACTACATGGGGGAATTTGTTAATGATCTCAAGACAGCTGGGACCACAGTCACCAAGAAAACCATTGGCAATACATTACGCCGTAAAGTTTTAAAATCCTGCAGTACCCGCAACGTCCCCCTGCTCAAGAAGGCACATGTGCAGGCCCGTCTGAAGTTTGCCAGTGAACACCTGGATGATTCTGTGAGTTATTGGAAGAAGGTGCTGTGGTCAGATGAGACAAAAATTGAGGTCTTTGGCATTAACTCAACTTGCTGTGTTTGGAGGAAGAGAAATGCAGCCTATGATCAAAAGAACACCGTCCCCACTGTCAAGCATGGAGGTGGAAACATTATGTTTTGGGGGTGTTCCTCTGCTAATGGCACAAGACTACTTCACCACATCAATGGGAGAATGGATGGAGCAATGTACCGTAAAATCCTGAGTGACAACCTCCTTCCCTCCACCAGGACATTAAAAATGGGTCGTGGCTGGGTCTTCCAGCAAGACAATGACCCAAAACATACAGCCAAGGCAACAAAGGAATGGCTCAGAAAGAAGCACATTAAGGACATGGAGTGGCCTAGACAGTCTCCAGACCTTAATCCCACAGAAAACTTATGGAGGGAGTTGAAGCTCCGAGTTGCCAAGCGACAGCCTCAAAATCGTAATGATTAAGAGATGATCTGCAAAGAGGAGTGGACCAAAATTCCTCCTGACATGTGCGCAAACCCCATCATCAACTACAAAAAACGTCTGACTGCTGTGCTTGCCAACAAGGGTTTTGCCACCAAGTATTAAGCTTTGTTTGCCAGGCAGATCAAATACTTATTTTTCACTGCAAAATGCAAATACATTTAGAGATTTTATTTTTTATATTCTATCTCTCAATGTTAAAATTAACCTACCCTTAAAATTATAGACTGTTCATGTATTTGTCAGTGGGCAAATTACAAAATCAGTAAGGGAGCAAATACTTATTTCCCCCACTGTATGATATGCAGAGGACAATGTCATTTTGGCACAGACAGAGTGTAGTACAGAACATATAGTACTATACTATAAAGAGGTGCCAAAAGTCCTAGTACTGCAGTAACACTGGTGTTTTAATACCAGAGGCCATTGTTTTGACAGAACACTATAGTTATATTCATTTTTTTCTAACTTGTTTTAATTTCTAATTGTCGATTTTTTTTATCTTATTTTCTATACATGAATATTGGAGCTGCTGGCCATCTAACATGGACCACTGTTAACAGCAATTAGAGTTGCTATACAGCAGCGACATCAACTATAAGAACCTGTAAACTGGAATGGTTTGTTTCTATATTTTTTGCTATGGGAGAGTTTTCTAGGCATGCTCTGTGATCTGTGCAGAGGTCTCTGTGCAGGGAGCAGAAGACCTGTCACCTACCAAAATGATATTTACCCACTGATATAGTGGTAATGTGCAGATACAAGTGTTCTAGCCATGTTTGGCAGCATAGCTGCAACAGCGGCTACAAGAAGAAAATTACATTATATTCTCTCTCCAGCCACTTGCTTCCAGTTATCGAGGGGGGGGGCTCTAACAGTCAGGGCTTACTACACATAGTGGGCACCGTTATTACAGCCCCTGCACTTTGACAGACTACCTCGCTTTGTATGTATGAACTGGCTGTCAGTAATGGTAGGGGAGTGATAATAGCACACATGTTGTGTAGTGAGTGGAGACTGTTCTAGCCAACTGCACTACGCTGATGTCTAGAAGTAAGCAGCTGCAGGGAGAATATAACTTTATTTTCTCCCTGTAGCTGCTGCTCCAGTTACAATGCCACACATGATTAAAACACTGTTTTCCTGCAGATTACTGCTATATTTGCAAGCAAAAAATGTTTTGAAGGTGACAGGTTCCAATTTCCTATTGTGAATGATTGATATGGTGTGACCTTGTTAGAGATGTCCTGTCTGTGATAATAAGGAGATGACAACAGAAAGGTAATATCTACAGAAATGGAAGTTTATTATGAAAAGAAGGAATATTGCAATATTGCAGGTATTTGGGTGATATACATAGTAGCATGGAAAACTAAAAGTAACAAAAAGTTGAAACAAAAAAATGAATTTAAACTGTCATGTAGAGTTGACACATTCCTAGTCTTTGAGTTGGATTAACCAGACATTCTGTGTGATGGAAGGTAAAACATAAGAAGTGTCTCTTGCAAGGTTGTGTCTTTTTCTTGAGATTAGGTAACATTTTCGAGCAATCATCAGTATGTAGAATGTGTAGCTTAATGGTTAAATCGCTTGATCTGAGCTAGTTACATAATGGATAATCAGGCTTATTTGAGGTAATAAGCTTCTAAAATGTGCTGTAAGCAGAATTTTACGTTTACATACAAACAAAAACATTTTCCAATAAACCTGGATGATATGTACAGGGCATAGAGAAATAGTAGAGAAACCTGCCCAAGGTTCACACTGCTCTAGTCTCCACTCTTAGTCTTTATTCACATATTGATGACATAATTTCTCAAAAATATATATATACACTGCTCAAAAAATTAAAGGGAACAGTTAAACAACAGAATATAACTCCAAGTATATCAAACTTCAGTGAAATCAAACTGTCCACTTAGGAAGCAACACTGATTGACAATCACTTTCACATGCTGTTGTGCAAATGGAATAGACAACAGATGGAAATTATTGGCAATTATCAAGACACCCTCGATAAGGGAGTGGTTCTGCAGGTTGGGACCACAGATTACATCTCAGTACCAATGCTTTCTGGCTGATGTTTTGGTCACTTTTGAATATTGGTTGTGCTTTCACACTCATGGTAGCATTAGACAGACTCTACAACCCTCACAAGTGGCTCAGGTAGTGCAGCTCATTCAGGATGGCACATCAATGCAAGCTGTGGCAAGAAGGTTTGCTGTGTCTGTCAGCGTAGTGTCCAGAGGCTGGAGGCGCTACCAGGAGACAGACCAGTACACCAGACATGGAGGGGGCCGTAGGAGGGCAACATCCCAGCAGCAGGACTGATACCTCAGCCTTTGTGCAAGGCTGAGGTATATATACATATATCAACAATCTCAAGGTTAAACGTCCAGAGATCTTGATGATCCTTTGTCCACGGTGCACAACATAATCAAGAAGTTTACAACCTATGACACTGTAATCTCCCTGGACGTGGACTGCAGAGAAAATCGATGAAAAGTTTCAAGGAAGGATAGTTTAGATGGTGGATAAGCAGCCCCAATCAAGTTCCAAAACAATTCAAGCTATCCAGCAGGCTCAGAGTGCATCAGTGTCAGCGTGAACTGTCCCTCAACATTTTAGAATAAACATAGTAACATAGTTAGCAAGGCCGAAAAAACAGTAATTAGTCTTACCGATAATTGTATTTCCAGGAATCCATCCTGACAGCACCATGGAGGACGTCCTTCTTATCCATAGTGGGACAGGAAACCACGAGAGTTTAAAAGGACCCTCCCCATTCCACCCTTCAGTGATCTTCCAAAGTAACACATCTGGATGGATGCAAACAGAAATTTTATTTCGAACATAACAGATTTAATACAAATGTTACTTCACATAAGTATATCACATATTTACATTAGGGAGGGAACTAACCGTGCTGTCAGGATGGATTCCTGGAAATACAATTATCGGTAAGACTAATTACCATTTTCCAGGTCACCACCTGACAGCACCATGGAGAAGTACCAAAGGAAACTTCCTGTTCTAGGGTGGGACTACTGCCTGAAGCACCTTCCTGCCGAAAGCCAATTGGGAAGAGACTACGTCTAATTTGTAATGTTTTGAAAAGGTGCTAATATTAGACCAAGATGCTGCTCTGCAAATTTGATCTACCGAGGCTCCCCCTTTCTCTGCCCAAGACGCGGACATAGCCCTGGATGAGTGAGCTTTAAGGCCTTCTGGAGGATTCTTTCCCTGTGCCTGATAGGCTACGCTAATAGCGGATCTAATCCACCTAGCTATTGTGGATTTTGAGGCTTTCTTCCCCTTATTAGGACCCCCGTAGAGGATGAAGAGATTGCTATCTCGCCTCCAAGCCCTAGTCATATCCAAGTATTTCAGTACCGTTTCCCTGACATCTCAGTTATGGAAGAAAGATTCTTTGTGGTTCCTAGGGAACTGGCAAAAGGACGGAAGTATAACTATCTTCCTGGTTTATGTTTGAAACTGAAGCCACCTTGGGAAGGAATCCTGGGTCAAGCCTTAATACCAGCCTATCATCGAATACCTGTAGATAAGGGTTCTGAATGGACAGGGCCTGAAGTTCCCACAACCTTTTGGCCGAAGTGATGGCTACCAAGAAAACCGTTTTTAGGGAAAGATTGGTAATGCTTATATCGTTTTTTATATCAAAGGGCTCCTTACATAATTCATTAAGGACTAAGTTAAGGTCCCAGGGAGGGATAATTTTCCTAATTACGGGTCTTAACTTCATAACTGCCTTAGAAAATCGAGCGATCCATGGGTGGGCAGCCAGGGAGGTATCATAAAACACGCTAAGGGCTGATATCTGAACTCTTAAGGTACTCGGTCTAAGCCCTTTCTTGAAACCCTGTTGTAAGAAGTCAAGAATTTTGAGTATGTTAGGGCAATCAACATCGATTGTTGTATCTCCACAAAAGCTGCAGAATTTTTTCCAGATTTTAAGATATATCATTGAAGTCACTGGTTTTCTACTTGCTAGTAGGATAGAAATTACTCCCTCTGACAAGCCTCTAGCTTTTAGGATCTGCCGCTCAGGATCCACGCAGTTAATTGCAGATTTCCTGGGTTCTGATGAAGGACTGGACCTTGGGAGAGTAAGTCCCTCCATTCTGGAAGATGGTACGGGTCGTCTACTGCTAGTTTCCTTAGGAGAGGAAACCAGCTTCTTCCGGGCCAGAAGGGAACTACCAAGATCACTTGAGCTTTGTCCTCGCATATCTTTCTGAGGACCCTCGGTACTAGAGCCAGAGGGGGAAAGGCATACAGCAGACCCCTGCTCCACGACTGAGAGAGGGCATCTATCCCTGCCGGGTTCTCCTGAGGGTTCAAGGAATAAAATGTTGTTACCTTTGCATTTCTTCTGGTTGCGAATAGGTCGACTATCGGAGTTCCCCAGCGTCAACACAGGGTATCGAAAATCTTGCTGTTCAATTCCCACTCTGTGGGTGATAATTTTTCTCTGCTCAGGAAGTCCGCAATCTGGTTTCTTGAGCTTTCTAAGTGGACCGCTGAAATCGAAAGTACCGATCTCTCTGCCCAGGCGAAAATCTGATTCGCCAGGTGCTGTAGTTTCGGGTGCCTTGGACCTCCTTGATGACGAAGGAAAGCCACCGTCGTCACGTTGTCCGATAGGATTTTTAGGTGTTTGTTTTTCAACAAGGTCTGGGCTGAACGCAAGACCCTCCAAACCGCATGAAGCTCTCTGTGGTTTGAAGAATTGCTGCTGTCTTCCAGATTCCATTGTCCCTGGTAGTATCTTCCGAGTACTTGGCCACCCCAACCTTGTTGACTTGCGTCCGTTGTCACCGTGACTGCTGGAGTTTGGACCCAAGGGACACCCATCTGGAGGTTTTCCGACACCATCCACCACTGTCGAGATTGTCTGACCCGGTGGGATAGTAGAAATTCTCTGTCCAACGAAGACTGTCTTCTGTCCCATGATGTTAGAACCGCTTTTTGTAACTGACGGGAATGGAATTGACTCCAGCTGACACATGGGATGCAGGCTGTCATGCTGCCTAGGATCTTCATTGCATCTCTTATTGTCACTCGACTTCTTGTGAACCGTCGAATTTTGTCTATCAGGCCGGATTGCTTTCCCTCCGGAAGAAATGACTTTCTGATCTTCGAATCCAGTATTACGCCTAAAAACTGTCTTCTTGATCTTGGAGTTAGGTGTGATTTTTCCCAGTTCAACACCCAACCTAACTTCTGCAGTGTGGAGATTACTAACTGAGAATCGACCTTGAGTTGCCCCACCGAGTCTGCTACTAATAGGAAATCGTCGAGATATGGTATTATCGTGATATCTCGTTTCCTGAGATAAGACACGATTTCTATGACGAGTTTTGTGAAAACTCTTGGAGCCGACGCTAAACCAAATGGGAGGCAACGGAACTGATAATGGAAGATTGACCCCTCCTTTTCTACTGCAAATCTTAGGTATCTTTGATGATGTGAGAATATTGGTACGTGGTAATATGCACTTTTTAAGTCCAAAGTGCACATTACCACGTCCTTTCCTAAAAGGGGAATTGTGGAGCGGATGGACTCCATCTTGAACCTTTTGTACTGTAGCCATCTGTTTAGAGGCTTGAGATTTATAATGGTTCGGGATTTTCCTGAAGGTTTCTTTATAGAAAAGAGACCCGAGTAGTGACCTGTTCCTATTTGGTGAGGAGGAACAGGAGATATCGCCCCCATCCAGAGGAGATCCTGTACGTCCGACCACATTGGAGAGGCTGAAGAGAGACGGACGTTGGATACGAAATATCTTTCTGGGGGAAGGGATTCGAATTCTATCCTGTATCCCTGAGATATAACCTGCAGGACCCACGGGCTCTTGGTAATCTCCTCCCACTCCCCCAGGTAGTTCAGCAACCGTCCCCCTATCCTGGTGGCGTCATTTTTTTCGGAACTCTGATCTAGGATTTGAGGGACCTGGATCTCTACTTCGGTTCCTATTTTCTCCCCCTTTCTGGTAGCTCCATCTCCCTTGTTTACCTTTACCCCTATAGTCTGATCTCTGACTGTAATAGTTCCTACGAAAGGGCTGGAATTTTTTATTTTTCTCTTCTGGAAACCCCTTCTTTTCATCAGAAGCCTTTTCCAGAATGTCATCTAATATAGGCCCGAAGACTCTGCCTCCTGAAAAGGGAATGGAACATAATTTATTTTTTGAATGGACATCCCCTGACCAACTCTTTAACCATATGGCCCTTCGGGCTGCATTTGATAATGACTGTCCTCTAGCAGTGAATCTCACGGACTCTGCAGTAGCATCTGCCAGAAACCCCGTTGCTAGTTTTAATAAAGGGATAGCATTAACAATAGATTCCCTAGAGGTTTTGGATGACAACTGTTCTTTCAAATCGTCAAGCCATAGATGCATTGATCTCGCTACAGATGTTGCCGCTATATTTGTGCGGATCACTGCGGCTGAACTCTCCCATGCTCTCTTAAGGAGACCATCAGCCTTCCTGTCCATAGGCTCCTTTAAGTTCGAGGAGTCTTCGAATGGTATGGCAGTTCTTTTAGACACCTTTGCTAAAGGGATGTCGATTTTCGGTATATCCTCCCAATCCTTGACCTCCTCATGGTCAAAAGGGAGGCGTAGCCTAAAGTCTCTCAGAATAGAAATCCTTTTTTCTGCCTCTTCCCACTCCTCCAATATCATTGAGCTGCGGGAAGAGGTGATGAAGAGGTTAACAGCCTGCTAACTGTGAGCCGAGTGAGAGACCGGTGGCTGGGACTTACCGAATGTGTGCATTAACGGGGAAGACCTTTGATGTCTGAGACCGCAGGCCCCCGAACATCTCATCCTGGACGGCCTGGGTGGTTGAAGGCTCTTCAACCTGCATAGTTTGTCTCACCGCCCCCAGAAGCTCATCAATATTATTAGAAGAAAATAAGTACTTTTTCCCCTTCTGAGGAGGCTCTCTGCCCACATCCTCTTCCTCCATGTCAGATTCAAAAGAACTGTCCTCAGAGGACAGATCCGATTCCCTCTGTCTCTTTTTAGACCTGGGAGGGTCCTGGAGATCCGGCTGGACAGACTGAGGAGTAGATAAGTTAGAGATCGAAGCCTGCACTTCCTCTCTAACCATGGCCCTCATGCTTGTTATCAGGGATGCCTGTTCCTCCCCTACGATACGAGCCGTGCATGCCTCGCACAGAGGTTTCTGCCAGGAGATGCTGAGTTTAGAGGCACATAAGGGGCATTTCTTATTCCTCTTCTTTTCTCCGGATGAGGTATGCCCCTAAAATAAATAAGATTACCGCTAATCCTATGTTCAATAGGGTCTGAAGGAGACTCCACAAGGTGGAACTCACGTGTGCCTGGGTAAGCGGGACCTCCGCGCTGACTGTAGCTACAGGGTTTACTTCCATAGCTGCCGCTGCTGCAATCGCTGCGCACTACCTACCTTTATCCGAAGCTGCTTGTCCCAAAATACCTCCGCAGGAGGAAGAGGATGCCCGCTCCTGTTCCCGGCCGCGACCCGGAAGTGACGCACGGCCGGCGAACCGGAAGTTACTTGCCGCCATGTTCCAGTCGGCGTCCTGAGCTGTCAGCGTGCCTCCGACTCCGGAATCGCTTGCGAAGGGTGCACCCTTGCAGGAGCGAGCCACAGGTACTACCGGGGACATCCTCCGAGGTCGAGAGCCCCCCCTGGGGGAAGCGACCTTCTTTTACCAGGAGCAGCGCTGCACTGGTGATGCTGAGGGACCTTATTACTCGGGTGTCAGCAACGCAGAGACCGGATAGTGGGAAGGAAGAGGCCGAGCCCCCCCGATCCTCACACTCTGCACGGGACAGACGAACTCTCGTCGTTCCCATCCACAGTGGGACAGGAAAAACACTGAAGGGTGGAATGGGGAGGGTCCTTTTAAACTCTCGTGGTTTCCTGTCACACTATGGATAAGAAGGACGTCCTCCATGGTGCTGTCAGGTGGTGACCTGGAAAAAAGACATTTGTCTATCCAGTCCAGCCTATATTCCATCAGAATAAATCCTCAGATCTACGTCCTTCTAAAGAACCTAATAACTATAAGATACAATATTGGTACTTTCCAGGAAGACATCCAGGCCTCTCTTGAACCCCTCGACTGAGTTCTCCATCACCACCTCCTCAGGCAAGAAATTCCAGATTCTTACTTCCCTAACAGTAAAGAATCCTCTTCTATGTTGGTGGAAAAACCTTCTTACCTCCAGACGCAGAGAATGCCCCCTTGTGACCGTCAACTTCCTTGGTATAAACAGATCCTCAGAGAGATATTTGTATTGTCCCCATATATACTTACACATGGTTATTAGATCACCCCTCAGTCGTATTTTTTCTAGACTAAATAATCCTAATTTTGCTAATCTCTCTGGGTATTGTAGTTCCCCCATCCCCTTTATTAATTTTGTTCGCCTCCTTTGTACTCACTCTAGTTCCATTATATCCTTCCTGAGCACCGGTATCCAAAACTGTACACAGTACTCCATGTGCAGTCTAACCAGGGATTTTAATGAAATTAAACGTTTTGAGAGGAGACCCAGAAGGACCCCACTGCTGACACAGATACATGAAAAACCTAGACTGCAGTTTTCCAAAATGTACATGAGTAAGCCAAACTCCTTCTTGGAAGGTGTCTTGTGGATAGTTGAGACAAAGATAGAGCTTTTTAGTAAAGCACATCATTTTACCGTTTACAGAAAATGGAATGAGGACTACAAAGAAAAGAACACACTACCTAAAGTCAAATATTTTGGCTGGTTCAAAGATGTTTTGGGGTTGTTTTGCTGCCTCTGGCATTGGGTGCCTTGACTATGTGCAAGGCATCAGGAAATCTGAAGATTACCAAAGGATTTTGGGTTGCAATGTAGTGCCCAGTGTCAGAAAGCTGGGTTTGTGTTCTAGGTCATGTGTATCCCAGCAGTACAATCACCCCAAATATACTTAAAGAAGCACCCAGAAATGGATGGAAACAAAGCGCTGGAGAGTTCTAAAGTGGCCAGTAATGAGTCCAGATCGAATTCCCATTGAACACTTGTAGAGAGATCTTAAAATTGCTGTTGGGAGAAGGCATCCTTCAAATATGAGAGACCTGGGGCAGTTTGCAAAAGAAGATTCCAGCTGAGGGTTGAAAGAAGCTTGTTCATAGTTATAGGAAGCTATTGATTGCAGCTATTTATTCCAAAGGGTTTGCAACCAAACATTAAGTTGAGGTTGCCAACAAATTTCTCTAGCCCATTTTTGGGGTTTTGTGTGAAATTATGTCCGATATGACTTTTTTAGTGACGCGCGAGTATACTCATTACTCGAGATTTCCCAAGGATGCTTGGGTGGTCTCTGAGTATTTGGGAATGCTGGAAGATTTATTTTGTGTCGCCGCAGCTGCATGATTTGTGGCTGATAGACAGCCTGACTACATGCAGGGATTGCCTGTTTGTTCGGGAATCTCCACATGTATTCAGGCTGTGCCATAAATCATGCAGCTGCTGTGACACAAACTAATTCTCCGAGCACGTCCAAATACTCGGAGACCACCCAAGCACGCTGGGGAAATATTGAGTAACGAGTATACTCACTCATCGCTAGTCTTTTTTCAATTTTTTGTGTTGTTCCAGAACACACAAAGGAAATAACGGGTATAACAAAACGTGTAATTGCATTAATTTTCTGTGAGAAAAACTTCATTTTCTGGAGCAATTTCAAAAGTGGCAACACTTTCGGCCATGACTGTTTGTGTGGCTGTTACTTACGACAATAGGAGGCGGATAAAAGTGGTCTGGTGGTAATGTAGTTCCCAAACCTGATCGTGGTCGTATATTGCTGTAACTTAAAACATTTGCCCATTAGACTTTGAAAGAGAGAAACGGTCTTTCTTCTTAGTTGCTGCTCCGCGTGTCTATGGTGCACCTCACTTTCGTTCTGCTGCATGTGAGAGCATAGAGGGGTTAATCCTTACTGTGAGTAATAATTGTAGCTGATTGCACGTATGTTTCCACGTTCAGGAAACGCTGCGTTTTTTACGCTGCGTTGAGCCGCAGCGCCAAAAACGCAGCGTCCAGATGTTACAGCATAGTGGAGGGGATTTCATGAAATTCCGTCTCCACTATGCACTAAAAGACGCATGCGGCATACCCGCAAAAACGCACATGCGGCGCGTCTTTTAAGAACGCAGCATGTCCTTGCATTGCTGAAACAACGCAAGGACAACGCATGTGACCTGCCTGTGACCTCAGGTGCAGATCCTGAGGCAATCCTGAACGTGGACACATACCCTTAGAAAGAACGGCTGATCTTTTTTTTTCGCGGAAAAAAACGCATTGTGGTAAAAAAAAGCAGCATGTTCATTAATTTTGCGGATTTTTCGCGTTTTTCCCGCAATTCTATGCATTTGGAAAAAAACGCACAAAAAACGCGTCAAAAACGCATGCGGATTTCTGGCAGAAATGTCCGGTTTTTGTCAGGAAAATTTCTGCAAGAAATCCTGACGTGTGCACATAGCCTTAAGCATTTCAAACCCCAAATCCTGTGTTCTTATTCATAACTAGAGGTTCCAACATAAGTCCTGTGTTGGTTTACACAGACCAACCGGTGCCATTAACCCCTTAGTGACATTGCCAATTTGGTACTTAATGACCGAGCCAATTTTTACAATTTTGACCACTGTCACTTTATGAGGTTATAAGTATAACCCTGGAACGCTTCAATGGATCCTGCTGATTCTGAGACTGTTTTTTCGTGACATATTGTACTTCATGTTAGTGGTAACATTTCTTCGATATTACTTGCTATTATTTATGAAAAAAACGGAAATATGGTGAAAATTTTTAAAATTTTGCAATTTTCAAACTTTGTATTTTTATGCCCTTAAATCAGAGAGATATGTCACAAAAAAATAGTTAATAAATAACATTTCTCACATGTCAACTTTACATCAGCACAATTTTGGAAACAATTTTTTTTTTTTGTCAGGGAGTTATAAGGGTTAAAAGTTGACCAGCAATTTCTCATTTTTACAACACCATTTTTTTTTAGGGACCACATCATATTTGAAGTCATTTTGAGGGGTCTATATGATAGAAAATAACCAAGTGTGACACCATTCTAAAAACTGCACCCCCTCAAGGTGCTCAAAACCACATTCAAGAAGTTTATTAACCCTTTACGTGCTTCACAGGAACTGAAACAATGTGGAAGGCAAAGATGAACATTTAACTTTTTTTTGCAAACATTTTATTTCAGAACTATTTTTTTTTATTTTCACAAGTGTATAAACAGAAATTTAACCATAAATGTTGTTGTGCAATTTCTCCTGAATATGGCGATACCCCATATGTGGGGGTAAACCACTGTTTGGGCACACCGCAGAGCTTGGAAGAGAAGGAGCGCTGTTTGACTTTTTCAATGCAGAATTGGCTGGAATTGAGATCAGATGCCATGTCATGTTTAGAGAGCCCCTGATGTGCCTAAACAGTGGAAACCCCCACAAGTGACACCATTTTGGAAACTAGACCCCTTAAGGAACTTATCTAGATGTGAGGTGAGCACTTTGAACCCCCAAGTGCTTCACAGAAGTTTATAAAGTAGAGCCGTGAAAATAAAAAAGTCACATTTTTTCTACAAAAATGATCTTTTTGCCCAACATTTTTTATTTTGACAAGAGTAACAGGAGAAATTAGACCACAAAAGTTGTTGTGCAATTTCTCCTGAGTACGTCGATACCCCATATGTGGGGGTAAACCACTGTTTGGGCGCACTGCAGAGCTTGGAAGAGAAGGAGAGCCGTTTTATTTTTTCAATGTAGAATTGGCTGTAATTGAGATCGGACACCATGTCGCGTTTGGAGAGCCCCTGATGTGTCTAAACAGTAGAAACCCCCCACAAGTGACCCCATTTTGGAAACTAGACCCCTTAAGGAACTTATCTAGATGTGTGGTTAGAACTTTGAACCAAGTGCTTCACAGAAGTTTATAATGCAGAGTTGTGAAAATAAAAATAAAAAAATGTTTGCACAAAAGATTTTTTAGCCCCCAAGTTTTTTTTTCACAAGGGTAACAGGAGAAATTGGACCCCAAAAGTTGTTGTCCAATTTATCCTGAGCACGCTGATGCCCCATATGTGGGGGTAAACCACTGTTTGGGCGCACGGGAGAGCTCAGAAGGGAGGGAGCACCATTTGACTTTTTGAGCGCAAAATTGGCTGTGGCGTTTAGAGACCCCCTGATGTACCTAAACAGTGGGAACCCCCCAATTCTAACTCCAACCCTAACCCCAACACACCCCTAACCCTAATGCCAACCCGATCCATAATCCTAATCACAACCCTAACGATAATCACAACCATAACCCTAAAACAACCATAACCCTAATCAGAACCCTAAATCTAACACACCCCTAATCCTAATCTCAACCCTAACCTCAAACCTAACCCTAATCCCAATACACCCCTAATTCCAACCCTAACCTTAACCCTAATCCTAACCCTAATCCCAAATGTAACCCTAATGCCAACCCTAACCCTAATCCCAACTCTAACCCTAACTTTAGCCCCAACCCTAGCCCTAACTTTAGCCCCAACTCTAACCCTAGCCCTAACCCTAAATTTAGCCCCAACCCTAACCCTAAATTTAGCCCCAACCCTAGCCCTAAATTTAGCCCCAACCCTAACCCTAAATTTAGCCCCAACCCTAACCCTAACTTTAGCCCTAACCCTATCCCTAACCATAACTCTAACTCTAAATTTAGCCCCAACCCTAACCCTAAATTTAGCCCCAACCCTAACCCTAGCCCTAACCCTAAATTTAGCCCCAACTCCTCTAGCTGCCGGCCGGCCGATCATGGCGGGCGCACTGCACATGCGCCCGCCATTTTCTTACCGAAGGAAGAAGCCGACGGCCAGGAGAGGACATAGGAGGACCCAGGGACACCGGTAAGTATGATAGGGTCCCCGAATCCCCCTATTTATCTGTCCCCTTATGTGCGATCACATCAGAGGACAGATAATTACACATCGCTTTTTTTTTTGGCGGTCGCCGGTAAACGGTTAATTACTGGCGATCGCAAAACGGGTCGGTAAAAACCGACCCCAATCATGTTCTTTGGGGTCTCGGCTACCCCCGGCAGCCAAGACCCCAAATATCGGGAGCCACGAGGAGCACCGGGGGAGACAGGTGAGTATCGGGGGGCTATCGGGGGTGATCGGGGACCCCATTTCTCTGTCCTCCGATGTGCGATCACATCGGACAGACAGAAGAAAGAGAAGAGGACAGAGAAATGAAAAGGCAAATTGCATATTTTTTTTTTTTTTTGCGACCGCCGGTAAACGGTTAATTACCGGCGATCGCAACTCGGGGGTCGGTAAAAACCCCCGAATCATGTTCTCTGGGGTCTCGGCTACCCCCGATAACCGAGACCCCGAGAAAATCCGACTCTGGGGGGCGCTATTCACTTTTTCCCCAGCGCCGTTAATTAACGGCGCTGTGGTTTAAGTACCCTTAACTGCTGCTGTTAAAAGGCGTATCGGCGGTCGTTAAGGGGTTAAATGACCGCTGATGAGTAAACATTTATTGATCAGCCCTCTCCTAGTGTATCCTCACCCATCACCCGTAGACTGTCTGTGAGCCCTAGAGGGCAGGGTCCTCTCTCCTTCTGTACTTGTGTGTCTTGTATTGCTCATGTTGATTGTACTTGTCTATGTATGCCCCTTCTTTCACATGTAAAGCTCCATGGAATAAATGGCGCTATAAAAATGAATAACAATAATAATAAGCGATTGTTTCATAGTCTGTTTACATGAGGAAAAGATGCAAACTGAACATTATCTGTAGTAGATTGTTATCTGTGCATAGCCCCTTTCTGACCTCAGACGGGATAGTACGTCCGAGGTCAGAAGCCCCGCTTTGATGCGGGCTTCGGCGGTGAGCCAGCATCAAAGCCGGGACATGTCAGCTGTTTTGAACAGCTGACATGTGCCCGCAATAGCGGCGGGTGAAATCGTGATTCACCCGCCGCTATTAACTAGTTAAATGCCGCTGTCAAACGCAGACAGCATTTAACCGGCGCTTCTGGCCGGAAATGAGCGCATCGGCGACCCTCGTCACATGATCGGGGGTCAGCGATGCTTCTGCATTGTAACCATAAAGGTCCTTGAGACCTATGGTTACTGATCGCCGGTAGCTGTGAACGCCACCCTGTGG
Organism: Ranitomeya variabilis; assembly: GCF_051348905.1. Taxonomy (NCBI): domain Eukaryota; kingdom Metazoa; phylum Chordata; class Amphibia; order Anura; family Dendrobatidae; genus Ranitomeya; species Ranitomeya variabilis. The sequence continues at coordinate 607,594,193 of NC_135234.1, forward strand.
TCGGCGCTCATAGCACACCTGCATTTCTGCTGCATAGCAGCGATCTTATGATCGCTGCTATGTAGCAGAGCCGAAAGCAGAGTCGTGGAACTCCTGAAGCACCCTCAACCGATACTGGACAGGCACAAAGAGCTTATTTTCAGGTATAGACGACGGAGCAAGAGATTGGGCCTCACGAATCTCCTGTTCCAATTTTGGGGACACCACAGCCACCACCACCCCATGCTGAAGAATGGGGTGGTGGTGGCCTGTACCTTCCTAGGGTCCATACGAACCCCCTCAGCGGACAAAATGACCCCTAGAAAGGACAATTCTTGAGTGAAAAATGAAGACTTCTCCAGTTTGGCAAAGAGTGAGTTCTCCCTGAGCCTCTGGAGAACAGCACGAAGATGACTCATGTGATTTAGTCTATCAGAGGAATATATGAGTATATCATCAAGATAAACTACCACAAAGTGCCCAATAAAGTCAGAAAAAACATGGTTAATGAAATTCTGGAATACCGCTGGTGCGTTAGTCAAACCGAACGGCATGACCAAATTTTCAAACAGACCCTCAGAAATGAGAAATGCAGTTTTCCACTCATCCCCCCTCCCGCATACGGATTAGATTGTATGCTCCCCTGAGGTCCAACTTAGAAAACCACCTAGCCCCCGACAATTGATTGTACAAATCAGGTATAAGTGGGAGAGGATAAATGTTTCTCACAGTGATCTTATTCAGTTCTTGAAAATCCAGGCATGGGCATAAACCACCATCTTTTTTTTTTTTACAAAAAAGAACCCCGCCGCCACAGGAGAGACAGATGGCCGAATATGCCCTTTACGGAGGCTTTCAGAGATATACTCCTTCATAGCAGCCCGCTCAGGGCCGGAGAGATTGTACAGACGGGCTTTGGGCAATTTGGCACCGGGAACAAGATCAATGGCACAATCGAATGGGCGGTGTGGTGGTAGAACCTCAGCCTGCTTTTCAGAGAACACATCCTCAAAGTCCTTCAGGTACTCCGGAATACCCTCCAGACTGACGGATGACATAGACACAGTAGCAAGACAATTTTCAGAACAACTAGGTCCCCATTTAACAATATCCCGGGAACCCCAGTCAATAACCGGGTTATGCTGTTGCAACCAGGGAAACCCCAACACCAGGCCAGCAGGGAGGTTATCCAAAACAAAGCATGTCATACGCTCCTGGTGCAGGGCCCCCACCCTGTGGGTGAATTCTTTAGAAATAAAATGGAGACCATCCTTTGTGAGAGGTGTAGAGTCAATAGCCACAATTTTTAAGGGAGTCTCCAACCTAACTGTCCCTAATCTACAGGGGGCCACCAGCTTAGAGTCAATCAGATTCAGGGATGACCCACAGTCTACAAATGCCAAAGTATGAACAAAGCTGTTCTCCACACCAAGTTCCACCTTTAACAGTATCTTTGCAAATGAAGAAAATGGTACCTGAGAGTCTGAGTGACCTCCACGATGATCACCCAGACTCAGCCGCTTGTTAGACGGAGGACGGGAGGGGCAGTCCTTTTTCTAGTGTCCGGGATCTCCACAGAAAAAAACACAGCTTTCCATCACGCCGCCGTTTCCTCTCTTTCTCTTTGAGGTCAGTGGCTCCCGCCTCCATAGGTTCAGATGGAAGCAAAACATCAGGGTTAGCAGGGAACAACGGAATCCCTCATTGTGTAAGACCTCTTTCCCGTCAGAGTCAGAGCCTAGCCTCATCCAAAGAGCTGGGAGCTGGATGGAGAGCCAGAGCGTCCTTCAAGCAATCCGATAGTCCCTTTCTGAATAGACATCTGAGTGCGGAGTCATCCCAAGATACCTCAGTGGACCATCGACCATGAACTTGGAGCTATACCATTCAGCTGAATGCTTCCCCTGAACCAGATCCATAATGGTGTCCTCTGCCACCCTGACACGGTCCGGTTCATCATAAATAAGTCCTAGGGCCTCAAAGAACCTATCCACCGACCTCCGTTAAGGGGCAGTTGGGGGCAGAGAGAAAGCCCAGGATTGGGGACCCTTCCTAAGTAGGGAGATAATAATCCCTACCCGCTGAGTCTCATCCCCAGACGATCGAGGTCTAGGAGAAAACCATAATTTACAACTCTCCCTGAAAATGTGAAATTTATCTTTTTCGCCAGAAAACGTGTCTGGAAGTTTAACCGAGGGTCCTGGAGAGTGCAAAACAACATCCACAGAGTCACCAGGTAGACTAACAACATGAGAGGTGTCTCCCTGCACGGTCATAACAGTCTCAGTCAGTTTTTTCTGTAAGTGGGTATGAGACGTGACAAGGGACTGATGTCTCACAGAAACATCCCGCACCATCTGTGTCAAACTGGACACTTGATCCACCAAGTTATGCAGCGGATCCATAACCAGGAAAAAAAAAAAATGCAAAATCCCTTTTAAAATGTATGGTTAGTGATAATGTAATGAAACCTCCACCAGGGGGAGCTGGTGAGGGAAGAGACACTAAGCGTAGTAACACAGAGCTCAGGCACAGGTGTCACAGGTAATGAGAGAAGTCAGACAAGCCAAGGTCATACACAGAGATATCAGCACTGTACACAGGGGCAGTCAGGAGAATAGTCAGGGACACGCAAAAAATCAGAGCCTACCGGGAACGTGGTAACCAAAACGTGAGACGTAAGACAAAGTCGGGGTACAAGCCAAAGTCGAAACCAGGAGTGGAGCGTGGTGTCAGAGACGGAAAACAAGAGGCGAAGTCCAGAGATCAGATCGAGTCATACACGGGTACAGGCAGTCAGAGACACAAGGATCACCAAAATCAGAATACAGGTCAGGGGCTCAAGCTGGGAAGCATGAACTATCACACCAGTCAGCAGGCTGTGAGGGACTGAAATAGCCCAGCTAGCTCAAGAACGAGGCTGAGGAGATTAACCCCTGCATGACCAGTCCCAAGAGAGGAAAGATTAAAATAAACTCCGGACTGGACCACGACACTTGGTACTGCAACTAAATAGGACTGAGCTGTAAAGCTGGATACAGCTGTAATTATATGTTATGTAGTCGTGTTACACTCCCCTCACTTCTTGTAACCTACAAGTGTACAGATATTATACAGTCACCATGTGACAAGTGGGCCTGTGTAACTTCAAATGCCAGGGCTGAATTTTAGTCCCAGTCCAGCCCTGCCATAGATATATAAATAGAGTGGAGCTTGCTGCATAGATATGGGAGCAGAACCAAACTTACTGCCTACATAGATTCTGTAACAGAAGCTAGCTGACTACATAAACACGAGAAGGATGAAATACTACATAGATAAGGAAGCAGAACGGACCTTACTAGAGAGATATAGGAGCAGGACTGAGCTTACTAGAGAGATATGGGAGCAGAACCGAGCTTACTACAGAGACATGGGAGAAGAACAGAGCTTACTACGGTGATATTGAAGAGGAACTGAGCTTACTACTACAAAGATAAGGGACCAGGACTGAGCTTACGACAGAGATATTGGAGCAGAACAGAGCTTACTATGAAGATAAGGGAGCAGAACCAAGCTTACTGCAGAGATAATGAAGCAGAATTAAGTTTACTACAGCGATAAGGGAGCAGAACGGAGCTTACTACAGATGTAAGGGAGCAGAACAGAGCTTACTACAGAGATATGGGAGAAGAACCAAGCTTTCTACAGAGATAAGGGAGCAGAACAGAGCTTACTACAGAGCTGTGGGAGAAGAATGGAGTTTACTACAGAGATAACGGAGCAGAATTGAGTTTACTACAGCGATAAGGGAGCAGAACAGAGCTTACTATAGATGTAAGGGAGCAGAACTGAGCTTACTACAGAGATATGGGAGCAGAACCGAGCTTACTACAGAGCTGTGGGAGAAGAACTGAGCTTACTACAGAGATAAGGGAGCAGAACCCAGCTTACGGCATGCATATGGTACCAGAATCTAGATTACTACATCGATACAGTACCGGAACCAAGCCTACTGCTTAGATATGGTACCATAACTGAGCTTACTTACAAACATACATATATCCCTAGAAACACAGACATGTAAACACACAGTACGGCAGGGACATTGCTAGGGTTCTAAAAGATCAGGGGTCCAAGCCCCAAAGTGCATGTCTCCCCATCTAACCCCCTATAGCCATTTAAAAGAGCATCTATACATATATAATTACAGTATACCACTGTTGCTAACCAAAAACATACAATGCAAAGACCAATATTATCAAAATTACTAATATGAAAGACCAAAACAATAAAACGACTCAATGTCCACCACCATCACCACTGCACAGCGAATACATAGTATAATATAATATAATATGACCATTACCTTTAACCGCTTTACCCCCAAGGGTGGTTTGCACGTTAATGACCAGGCCAATTTTTACAATTCTGACCACTGTCCCTTTATGAGGTTATAACTCTGGAACGCTTCAACGAATCCCAGTGATTCTGACAACGTTTTCTCAAGACATTTTGTACTTCATTATAGTGGTCAAATTTCTTTGATATTACCTGCGTTTATTTGTGAAAAAAATGGAAATATGGTGAAAATTTTGCTTTATTTTACCAAGGGTAACAGGAGAAAATGGACGCCAAAAGTTGTACAATTTGTCCTGAGTACGCCGATACCCCATATGTGGGGGTAAACCACTGTTTGGGCGCATGGCAGAGCTCGGAAGCGAAGGAGCGCCATTTGACTTTTCAATGCAAAATTGACTGGAATTGAGATGGGAGCCATGTTGCGTTTGGAGAGCCCCTAATGTGCCTAAACATTGAAAACCCCCACAAGTGACACCATTTTGGAAAGTAGACCCCCTAAGGAACTTATCTAGATGTGTGGTGAGCACTTTGACCCATTAAGTGATTCACAGAAGTTTATAATGCAGAGCCATAAAAATAAAAAATCATATTTTTTCACAAAAATGATCTTTTCGCCCCCAATTTTTTTTTTCCCAAGGGTAAGAGAAAAAATTGGACCCCAAAAGTTGTTGTACAATTTGTCCTGAGTACGCTGATACCCCATATGTGGGGGTAAACCACTGTTTGGGCGCATGGGAGAGCTCGGAAGGGAAGGAGCGCCGTTTGACTTTTCAATGCAAAATTGACAGGAATTGAGATGGGACGCCATGTTGCGTTTGGAGAGCCACTGATGTGCCTAAACATTGAAACCCCCCACAAGTGACACCATTTTGGAAAGTAGACCCCCTAAGGAACTCATCTAGATGTGTTGTGAGAGCTTTGAACCCCCAAGTGTTTCACTACAGTTTATAACGCAGAGCCGTGAAAATAAAAAATATTTTTTTTTCCACAAAAATTATTTTTTAGCCCCCAGTTTTGTATTTTTTCAAGGGTAAAAGTTGTTGTCTAATTTGTCCTGAGTACGCTGATACCCCATATGTGGGGGGAAACCACCGTTTGAGCGCATGGCAGAGCTCGGAAGGGAAGGAGCGTCATTTGGAATGCAGACTTAGATGGATTGGTCTGCAGGCGTCACATTGCGTTTGCAGAGCCCCTAATGTACCTAAACAGTAGAAACCCCCCACAAGTGACACCATTTTGGAAAGTAGACCCCCCAAGGAACTTATCTAGATGTGTTGTGAGAACTTTGAACCACCAAGTGTTTCACTACAGTTTATAACGCAGAGCCGTGAAAATAAAAAATTTTTAGCCCCCAGTTTTGTATTTTCCCAAGGGTAACAGGAGAAATTGGACCCCAAAAGTTGTTGTCCAATGTGTCCTGAGTACGCTGATACCCCATACTGGGTAAACCCCTGTTTGGGCGCACGGGAGAGCTCGGAAGGGAAGGAGCACTGTTTTACTTTTTCAACGCAGAATTGGCTGGAATTGAGATCGGACGCCATGTCGCGTTTGGAGAGCCCCTGATGTGCCTAAACAGTGGAAACCCCCCAATTATAACTGAAACCCTAATCCAAACACATCCCTAACCCTAATCCCAACGGTAACCCTAACCACACCCCTAACCCTGACACACCCCTAACCCTATGTCATGATATGTACTTTTACCCTGTCCTGTATTTGAATAATATGCCATTTGATGTATGTAACTGTTCTCTGGTTTCTATTAGCTGTAATTTATGTATTTTCTTGTGCTGGGAATTTACCTGTAACAATGTCTCCTTCCCCCAATACTTGCAGCCCTAAGCTATAATGTAATTAAGCTTTGTCAACTAGTGAAGGAATAGCCATTCTTCCTCACAGCAGGTGGCTAGTCAAATGTACATACTACATAGACTAAGCGGAGCCAACCAGTGTAGAATCTTCTGATGGACCCAACCATAGAATAGAAGGTGTGACCCCTACTCCCCTTCATGGGTGGATCCCAGGAGCTCAGACAATCCATTCTTATTTTGAGATCAGATGTGAGTTGATCCTAAAAGGAGAAGGAGTGGGGATTCTTAGCTAAGGCAAGACCCCACGTCCATCTGTGACTGCGGAAGCGAACGGGGCGAGACTTGAGCTGAGGACATATCTCGTCATTCGTGAGATTGTTTTGGGATCCCTTGGACTCGTGTGGACTATTGCTTTGTTAGCTGGCACAAGGATTATTGGGAGGTGCCCCCGAACCTGTTCCGTTGGACTAATTGTGGACTCTGTAGATCTACCTGCATGTGTTGTTCCAGCGTTCTTGATAATAAATCTGTGGAATCATCCCTTGGCCTGTTGTCCCTTCCTGCTCTGCCGTACACCCCGTCACAAACTGGTGGCAAGCAGCGGGATCAGAGCAGAAGGAATGGAGGACAATGGCCCAACATCGGGAACCAGCACCGCAGAGTACAAGAACTGGAATTTGGGGAGCCTACAATCAAAGGCCCGTAAAGTAGAAGTCCGTTTTAAAGGACTCTCCAAGGAGCAGCTAATTGAGGCTTTGGAAGGAGTTCGCCTGCAAGATGACGCTGAGGAAGGATCCTCACAGCAAATGGATGAAAGACTGCAGCCGGAGGTAAATACCCCAAAAAGTTAGTGGGTTGTGTGGTACGAGGAGGAGTTGGCATTGCTGGGAGAGGAGGCCACCATAGACGATAAGAGGGAGGCCATTCACAGAGCTCAGGAGAGGGAGGCCATTCACAGAGCCGAGGAGAGGGAGGCCATTCACAGAGCCGAGGACAGAGCTCAGGAGATGGCATTGCTGGAGAGGCAGATCGCTTTGGAAGCAGCTAGAAGCTCCAGACAGACTGTAACCCCAGCACCCACCATTAGGGAACTCCCCAGAGTGTCCCGCAAAGACTTCAAGCCGTTTAATGATTCTGCAGGCGACATTGAGGGCTTCTTCCAGGACTTTGAGCATCAGTGTCGATTAATGGAAGTCCCGGAAAGGGAGCGAGTCCAACATCTTATGGGGCTCTTAGAGGGTGGAGCTGCCGAAGCCTATAGAGCTATGGACCCTCGGGGGAACCGTGAGTATGCGGAGATTAAACAGACTATTCTAGAACATTATGCTGTGACGCCAGACACTTACAGGACTCAGTTCCGTACTTTAGCATATGATGGGGAAGTGTCTTTTAAGATATATGCTCATAGACTCAAACAAATATGTCATCGCTGGCTGGAGGCAGAGGAGGCCTTAACCTGGGAGACCTTCCTCCAGGTTATCCTAAAAGAGCAGTTTTACTTCAAGTGCCCTGCTGAGATCCGGGAATGGGTGCGTGAGAGGAGACCAGCGACAGTGGAAGAAGCTGCATCTCTCGCTGATGAGGCTCTCACCATCCAGCCTCAGTGGTGGGTTCTGTTGGAGGATGGAGAGAGGCCTACCAGCTCCACAACATCGGTGGCCCCCAGTTCTTCTGTCCCCATTGTTCCCTGTTCCACTAAGCCACCACCTCATGCTGATACCCGTGTAAATGTGCCTCCAGTTGCTTCTACTGCATTTTCTGGAATACGATGAGGAGAGGAAGTAGCAGAGCGCAGGTGTTATGGTTGTGGGCATCCGGGGCATCTGCAGGCCTCATGCCCAGCCAGCCCATGGAGGAGTCATCCTCAAACCCCTACAGCACCTTCAGGTGGGAGCCGGCCTCCAGCTTCCCTTACCCCTCGCCCAAGAGGACGCCTTGGATGGAGTGAGACCCAGCACAGATGCTATCGCTGTGGGCAGCCGGGGCATCTGCAAGCCTCCTGCCCAGCTGTTCAAATGAGGATTGATCCTGTACCCAGTCGTATTATTAATTATGTACAGCCAAGTGCCATGGAGGAAGACGTGTCACCACTATGTGAGGACTGGCCTAGTGCCTCACCCACCCATGTTGCACCACTAGGAGTTTATGGTGTGCGACCTGCAGCTATGACGACTTCTGCTCATCGAGGTAAGCACTTGCAGGAGGTCGTGCTGGATGGACAGAGACTTATTGGATTTTGTGACTCGGGGGCTTTCCTCACACTGGCTGATCCCCGAGTGGTTCGGCCTGAGGCAGTTCATAGAGGACCTGGGATGGTCATTAGACTGGCTGGTGGGCAATGGAGGACTATTCCCACAGCCACTGTGGATCTGAACTGAGCGATGTGTGGTTGGGGTGATGGGTGGTCTGCCTGCAGATGTTCTCCTGGGCAATGATGTGGGAGAGCTACGATGCCAATTCGTGGCTGCATGAAGCCACATGTAAGTTACGCTCTGCCTGTGTGTACTTAACCAGCGACCTGTAGAGGTCCCTAGTACGTACACAAATTGGGAGGGGAAGGGATTGTCATGATATGTACTTTTACCCTGTTCTGTATCAGAATAATATGCCATTTGATGTATGTAACTGTTCTCTGGTTTCTATTAGCTGTAATTTATGTATTTTCTTGTGCTGGGAGTTTACCTGTAACAATGTCTCCTTCCCCCAATACTTGCAGCCCTAAGCTATAATGTAATTAAGCTTTGTCAACTAGTGAAGGAATAGCCATTCTTCCTCACAGCAGGTGGCTAGTCAAATGTACATACTACATAGACTAAGCGGAGCCAACCAGTGTAGAATCTTCTGATGGACCCAACCATTCAATAGAAGGTGTGACCCCTACCCCCCTTCATGGGTGGACCCCAGGAGCTCAGACAATCCATTCTCATTTTGAGATCAGATGTGAGTTGATCCTAAAAGGAGAAGGATTGGGGATTCTTAGCTGTGGCAAGACCCCACGTCCATCTGTGACTGCGGAAGCGAACGGGGCGAGACTTGAGCTGAGGACATATCTCGTCATTCGTGAGATTGTTTTGGGATCCCTTGGACTCGTGTGGACTATTGCTTTGTTAGCTGGCACAAGGATTATCGGGAGGTGCCCCGAACCTGTTCCGTTGGACTAATTGTGGATCTACCTGCATGTGTTGTTCCAGCGTTCTTGATAATAAATCTGTGGAATCATCCCTTGGCCTGTTGTCCCTTCCTGCTCTGCCGTACACCCCGTCACACCCTAATCCCAACCCTATTCCCAGCTGTAAATGTAATCCAAACCCTAACCCTAACTTTAGCCCCAACCCTAACCCTAACTTTAGCCCCAACCCTAACTGTAGCCTTAACCCTAGCCCCAACCCTAAGCCTAACCCTAGCCCTAACCCTTGCCCTAACCCTAACCCTAACCCTAGCCCTAACCCTAGCCCTAACCTTAACCCTAACCCTAGCCCTAACCCTAATGGGAAAGTAGAAATAAATACATTTTTTTAATATTTTAATTTTTCGCTAACTAAGGGGGTGATGAAGGGGGGTTTGATTTACTTTCATAGCGGGTTTTTTAGTGGATTTTTATGATTGGCAGCCGTCACACACTGAAAGACGCTTTTTATTGCAAAAAATATTTTTTGCGTTACCACATTTTGAGAGCTATAATTTTTCCATATTTTGGTCCACAGAGTCATGTGAGGTCTTGGTTTTTGCAGGATGAGTTGACGTTTTTATTGGTAAAATGTTCGGGCACGTGACATTTTTTGATCGCTTTTTATTCCGAGTTTTGTGAGGCAGAATGACCAAAAACCAGCTATTCATGAATTTCTTTTGGGGGAGGCGTTTATACCGTTCCACGTTTTGGTAAAATGGATAAAGCAGTTTTATTCTTCGGGTCAGTACGATTACAGCGATACCTCATTTATATCATTTTTTATGTTTTGGCGCTTTCATACAATAAAAACTATTTTATAGAAAAAATAATTTTTGCATCGCTTTATTCTGAGGACTATAACTTTTTTATTTTTTCTTTGATGATGCTGTATGGCGACTCGTTTTTTTGCGGGACAAGATGACGTTTTCAGCGGTACCATGGTTATTTATATCCGTCTTTTTGATCGCGTGTTATTCCACTTTTTGTTTGGCGGTATGATAATAAAGCGTTGTTTTTGCCTTTCTTTTTTTTTTGCGGTGTTCACTGAAGGGGTTAACTAGTGGGGTCGAGAAAGCGAATACGCGAAACGCGCGTCCGGGGGCGCCAAGCAAGGAGGGGGTATTCCACATATATGACTGCAATGGGTAAGTGTGATCTTTTACCTTGGTATACTTAATGCAATATAATTACATCACTGTCTCTATGGGGATACCGGCTGGACCCTATATATATGATCAAGGTTGTACCATTATTGCTTTGCTAAAAGGGATGTAGGTTTACTTTTGTTCCCCCGACTATGCTTGGCTATTGTCATGTCTCCTTCCTGTTGTCCTCCTTTTAGTGCATAATGCACATAGCACTTTGCTGTAATTATTGATACCGTGTCTAGTTTAAAATAAATAAAGACTTAATACTATTTTTAATTATGTGGTTCTGGACTTTTGTACTCCGTTTTTTTGTGTTCAATGTAACCGTATATTGGTAGATACCAGTCCTGCAGAACATACATGTACACGTGAGTACAGTACATTTTATATAGTGACTTACAGCTGACGATCTTTCTGATTTGGGTCGCTCACTTTTCCCGTCTTTTCCATCTCACCCAGACCTCCATTACACTTCTCCAGCCACAACTCGTCTGCACAGATTACAACAAAAACACATTTGACTTCTCACATTTCTAGTGATGTCTCCATCTATTCCCATCCTACAAAAACTCCCCACTCTGCATGCACCTGAGGCATAGAATACTGACCCCAATATTTAAAAAACTGTTAAATTACTATGATTACTCCCTTCCCAAAAATTAAAGTATTCCTTAGAAAGTATTAATACCCCCACTGTGCAAAGGTCTGTATGCTCCTTTGAACGATGATGACTAGGGTTGAGTGAAATGGATCAAAAAATTCAAAAATCGCCGACTTTCGGCAAAGTCGGGTTTCATGAAACCCGATCCTAGTGTGGGATCGGCCATAAGGTCGCCGATCTGCGCGCAAAAGTCGTGTTTCATATGACGCTTTCAGAGCCATTTTTCAGCCAATGAAGGAGGATGCAGAGTGTGGGCAGCGTGATGACAAAGGTCTCAGTCCCCACAATCTTAGAGAAGGGCATGACAGTGACTGGCTTGCTTTCTGCGGCGCCACAGGGGCTATAAAGGGGCGTGCACGCCGACCGCCATCTTACTTCTGCCGATCTTAGCATAGGGAGAGGTTGCTGCAGCTTCAGCAGAAGGGATATAGTCAGGGAGGGAAGATTAACCCCCAAACTGCTTGTGCTGTAGCGATTTCCACTGTCCAACACCACCTTTTTTTTGCAGGGACAGTGGAGGCTATATTTTTGTGCATCAGCTCTGTAGCTTATTAGGCTGCCTTATAAGGCTCCCTGATAGCTGCATTGCTGTTTGCACGCTGCTGTGCAAACCAACTGCTTTTTTAAAAGCTAAATTCCTGTTGCTCCTTTCTGCACAGTTGTCTTGTTTATTTGTCCACACTATTGGGTGCAGCAGTCCTTTTTATTGCTGCCATGCTTGTCCTGAGATCATTGTAGGGAGATTGAAATTGTACTACAGTCCTTGTATTTTTTCATATATCTTCCAGCCACTTTCTGCCACTTACATTGTGTTGTTTTATACACTGGGCCTGAGTTTTGGTTCAGTCTCCAAAAAAAAAAAAGTGAGATTCAAATTCTCACAAAGTGGATATACTTCAGTCCTGTTAGTTTGTTGTATGTCAGCCAGCCACTTTCTGCCACTTAGATTGCCTTGTTATATACACTGGGCCTGAGTTTTGGTTCAGTCTCCCCAAAAAAAAGGGAGATTTAAATTCTCAACAAGTTTATATACACCTTCTACCTTGTTTTACAGTACCATATAACGGTTGTTATTTTGGTTAGATTTTCCAAAAAATGAGGAAGTCTGGTGGAAGAGCCCATGGGCGGTGGTTGCCAGCTGGTACTGATGGTGGTGGTGGTGGTGCATCTGGTGGTAGAGGCAAAAGCACAATAGCACCTAAGGCTGGAGGTGTTGAGCTAGCGTCATCGTCTGGCTACACAAGGCCTCGAAGGATCCCTTATCTGGGAGTAGGAAATCAGCTTTTAAAGCCGGAGCAGCAGGAAAAAGTTTTGGCTTTCCTTGCTGACTCAGCCTCTAGCTCTTTCGCCTCCTCTTCAGAAAGTTCCAAATATAAAAGCAGCGAGTCGTCAGTGGATGCTCCCGGTCAGGAACAAGACATTTCCTTGTGTCCTTCACCCAAACCAAAAGTGAAGGATGCGTCAGGCGACACTACAGGTGACTCCATGGAGCTCTTTACACATACCGTGCCTGGGTTAGAAAGGGAAATTGTTAACTGCCCATTACAAGATGAATTGGACATGGAGTGCACTGATGCACAGCCACAGCTAGATTATTATGCTGTTCCATTGACTCAGATCACTACATTGCCCTCGCAGTGTACTGAGCCAGAATCTGAACCTGATGAGACTATGGTGCCCCGTCCCGAACGCTATAGCACCTTACACGGTGACACAGAGGAAGGTGCACATGACATTGAAGAGGAGGTGATAGATGACCCAGTTGTTGACCCAGATTGGCAGCCATTGGGGGAAGAGGGTGCCGCTGCCAGTAGCTCAGAAGCGGAGGAGGAGGATCCACAGCAGCCATCTACATCGCAACAGCTGTCATCTGGCAGGCCCGTATCAGGCCAAAAACGTTTGTCAAAAACAAAAACAGTTTTAGGACAGCGTGGCCATCCGGTGAAAGTAGCACAGTGTGCAATGCCTGAAAAGGTATTCCATAGTAGGAAGAGTGTAGTGTGGCAATTTTTTAACCAAGATCCGAATGATCAGTCAAAAGTTATCTGTAAGAAATGCTCAAAGACCTCTAGCAGAGGGAAGAATCTTCAAAATTTAAATACAACGTGCATGCTTAGACATTTAACCAGCATGCACTTGCAAGCCTGGCCTAACTACCAAACGTTCCGTACCGTTGGTGCACCTGCTCAGAATGAAGGTAGTCAGCAACGCTACATTGCTTCCCTCACTGTAAGCCCACCGGTTAGGACACCACCAGCAGCAAATGTGGAGGTATCGTCGCAAGGCCAAAGCAGTCAGGGAATCACAAGGTTATTGGTAGGAAACACTGTATGTAGGCCAACATCAAGAATACCATCACCAACCCTCTCTCAATCCGCCATGTCCATCACCACCACCACTAGTTCCACCATATGCAGCTCTCCAGTCCAGCTCACCCTACAAGAGACTCTCATTAGGAAAAGAAAATACTCATCCTCTCATCCGCGTGCACAAGGTTTGAACACCCACATTGCTATACTAATCTCGTTAGAGATGATGCCCTACCCGTTGGTTGAAAGCGAAGCTTTCAAAAACCTGATGGCCTACGCAGTACCACGCTATGACCTACCCAGTCGGCACTTCTTTGCAAGAAAAGCCATCCCAGCCCTCCACCAGCATGTCAAAGACCGCATTGTCCATGCACTGAGGCAATCAGTCAGTGGAAAGGTGCACCTCACAACAGATGCATGGACCAGTAGGCATGGTCAGGGACGTTACGTGTCCATCACGGCACACTGGGTTAATGTGGTGGATGCAGGGTCCACAGGGGACAGCCATAGTGGGACAGTTCTGCCTAGCCCACGGTCTAGGAAACAGTTGGCTGTAGGCGTTCGCCACCCCTCCTCCTCCTCCAGAAGCGAAAGCTCGTCCACAGAGCGCAGTCGCACGACCACTCCATCCGCAGCTGCCAGTGTTGCACACGAGGTGTCTCATTATCGAACAGCTAGTGGTAAGCGTCAGCAGGCTGTGTTACAAATGAAGTGTTTGGGCGACAACAGACACACTGCGGAAGTACTGGCCGAGTACTTGCAGCAACAAACTCAGTCATGGCTGGGCAGTGTACATCTTGAGGCAGGCAAGGTAGTCAGTGATAACGAAAGGAATTTTATGGCTGCCATAGCACTTTCAGAACTGAAACACATACCTTGCCTGGCTCACACCTTGAACCTGGTGGTGCAGTGCTTCTTCAAAAATTATGCGGAGTTACCAGCCCTGCTCCTGAAGGTGCGAAGACTTTGCTCGCACATCCACTGGTCGCCCGTACACTCCAGCCGTATGCTGAACCATCAGCGATCGCTGAATCTTCCCCAGCACCGCCTAATAATCGACGTTGCAACAAGGTGGAACTCCACACTGCACATGGTTCAGAGGCTGTGCGAACAGAGGCGCGCTGTAATTAATTTGTGGGAGGATACACATACACGGGCAGGCACTTGGATGGCAGACATGGAGTTGTCTGGTGTGTAGTGGTCGAAGCTACAAGACCTCTGTCAAGTCCTTCAGTGTTTTGAGGAATGCACACGGCTGGTAAGTGCAGATGACGCCATCATAAGCATGAGCATCCCACTAATGCGTCTGCTGATGCAAAGTTTGACGCACATTAAGGAGCAGGCGTCTGCAGCCGAGGAGGAGGGAAGCCTTGATGACAGTCAGCCATTGTCTGCTCAGGGAACTCTCCTGGACGAGGTGGCGAATGAAGAGGAGGAGAATGATGGGGATGAATATTTGTGGGAGGAGGATGCTTCTCAGGGGGCAATAGAAACTGGTGGCGTTGCAAGGTCAGGTACAGGATTTTTGCGGGACACAAGTGATGTTGATTTGCAAGAAAGTGGTCCTCAACCCAGCACAAGCAGTGAATTGACACCTGGAACATTGGCCCACATGGCTGAGTATGCCTTGCGTATCCTAAAAAGGGACCCCCGCATTATCAAAATGATGACCGATGACGATTACTGGTTGGCCTGCCTCCTGGATCCACGATATAAAGGAAAATTACATAATATCATGCCATATGAGAACCTTGAGCAAATATTGGCTACCAAACAAGCAACTCTTGTAGACCGTTTCGTTCAGGCATTCCCAGCACACAGCGGCGGTGATGGTTCTCACACGAGCCGTAGGGGGTAACATAGCAGAGGTGTTAGAGGTGCACAAATCCGAAGTGGTGTTAGACAGAGGGGTTTTATGACCAGGTTGTGGAGTGATTTCGCAATGACCGCTGACACGACACGTACTGCTGCATCGATTCAAAGTGACAGGAGACAGCATTTGTCCAGTATGGTTACAAACTACTTTTCCTCCCTTATCGGTGTTCTCCCTCACAGGTCATTCCTCTTTGATTACTGGGCATCTAAAATAGACCAAAAAAGAAAAGAATGTCCTGCTTCACCGAATCCGTAAAAAAGAGTTTTCTTTATTCACAAACTTTTAAGCATAGAGGATACAGACTTCAGCACAAGCCATATGGTAAGAATCTCAACGCGTTTCTGGAGACTAAGCTCCCCTAGGTCATGATTAAGGGAGCTTAGTCTCCAGAAACGCGTTGAGATTCTTACCCATATGGCTTGTGCTGAAGTCTGTATCCTCTATGCTTAAAAGTTTGTGAATAAAGAAAACTCTTTTACGGATTTGGTGAAGCTGGACATTCTTTTCTTTTTTGGACTCTATACGCCTGAACACAGCGGGTCCGTGCTCCCGAGGATTGGTTTATGCATCACGGGTGAGCTGGTTTATATTCCATCTAAAATAGACACCTGGCCTGAATTGGAAGAATATGCATTACAGGAGCTCGCTTGCCCTGCTGCTAGTGTGCTATCAGAAAGAGTCTTCAGTGCTGTTGGTTCAATACTGACTGAAAAAAGGACACGTCTGGCTACCCAAAATGTTGATGATCTAACCTTCATTAAAATGAACCAATCATGGATTTCAAATTATTTTGCTCCACCTTCCCCTGCTGACACGTAGCTTGCCAGAAAAATATCTTGCTTTTGGCCTCCTCTTACTGACTTCTCCAATTCCTCCATTTGCAGCTGCTGAATGTCCACCATAGGCCATTTTTATACCTCCCTAAATGGGCTGACTCCCCACACAGGGCCGTGGTCACCACCTGGCACAAGCACCCATGCGAGTGCCGTTTGCCTGGACAGGTGGGTGGGCCCACTCTTGGGCGACGGCACTGGCACAGGGTCCCTCATAGTACAATAAAGTGTCTCTGACGGTGGTGGTGCACAACCAACGTCAGACACACCGTCGTTAAATGAGGGGCCCTGTGCCAGTACCACCGCCCATGAGAGAGTGTTCCCCCCAGCTCGAACAGTGCTCTACCACTTGCAATACTTACCTCTCCCTGCTCCACCACTGTGTAGTCTGTGCTGTTAAATCCTTCAATGGCACTGCCAATACAAATTTGTTGAAATGATAGATGATATATATACAGGGGCCCTGGCCTCCATTTAGACCAGTTAATACTTTGCGCCTACTACCACTGTCTGCTACTCAGCAGAGGAGCCCAGCCCTGTACCTAGCTATGCCACCTGTTTATTTATGAACAATTTTTTGGCAGACATTTAGCCCACTTTATTATTTGGGCCTACTAACTGTGTCTGCCACTCATTACAGTTTTCCTCCACTGAACAAAGCAATACCGCCTGTTTAGTCCTGTTACCACATTTGAAATGCATTTAGCCTACTTTATTATTTGGGCCTACTAACTGTGTCTGCCACTCATTACAGTTTTCCTCCATTGAACAAAGCAATGCCGCCTGTTTAGTCCTCTTACCACATTTGAACTGCATTTAGCCTACTTTATTATTTGGGCCTACTAACTGTGTCTGCCACTCATTACAGTTTTCCTCCACTGAACAAAGCAATGCCGCCTGTTTAGTCCTGTTACCAATTTTGAACTGCATTTAGCCTACTTTATTATTTGGGCCTATATCTGTGTTTCCTCCTCATCCTGCCCATTGCCCAGCCACTGCTAGATGAGTCTGCTAGTACATTGACCCAGACCACTACATTCCCCTTGCACTCTACACAGCCAGAATCTGACCCTGCTGAAAGTCAGGTTCTCCTTCCCACATACTATACCACCTTACACGGGGACAAAGAGGAAGGTGCAGATGAAAGTGCAGGTTCCTTCATCAGGTGGGGGGGCATACTCGTTGGTGACGTCACTGGCACAGGGCCCCTCATAGTACACAAAAGTGTCTCTGCCAGTGGGAGGCGCCACCCGCCGTCAAACACACCGCCGTACTATAAGGGGCCCTGTGCCAGTGCCAACGAGTGAGCCCCCCTTGCTTGCTCAGGATCACAGCACTTGCAAAGTTGAAATACTTACCTCTCCCTGCTCCACCGCCGTGACGTATTCCGCGTTTCCTGGGCCCACGAAAATCTTGAGCCAGCCCTACCCCCCCACAACTTTAGCCAAATGACCCCCAGTTTTCAATGCCTAACTATTATTATAAAGTAAATTAAGATTGACAAGCTTAAGTAATAAGAATTGATGTTTTGGCATTAAAATGGGCACTGTAGGTGTTTTCCTGTCCTCCACTCACTGGCGACTTTGATTCCCCATTGACTTGCATTGGGCTTCGTGTTTCAGTCGGCCCCCGACTTTTCGCAATAATCGGCCGATTTCACCCGACCCGACTTTTGACAAAGTCGGGTTTCGCGAAACCCGACTCGATCCGAAAAAAGTAAAAGTCGCTCAACTCTAATGATGACCCCACAATCAGTGATGGTTTGGGGAGCCATGTCATCTGCTGGTGTAGGTCCACTGTGTTTTATCAAGACCAAAGTCAGCGCAGCCGTCTACCAAGATATTTTAGAGCACTTCATGCTTCCCTCTGCCGACAAGCTTTTTGGAGATGGAAATTTCATTCTCCAGCAGGACTTGGCACCTGTCCACACTGCCAAAAGTACCAATACCTGGTTTAAAAACAACAGTATCACTGTGCTAGATTTGCCAGCAAACTCGCCTGACCTTAACCCCATAGAGCAGTGTTCCCCAACTCCGGTCCTCAAGAGCCACCAACAGGTCATGGTTTCAGGATTTCCTTAGTATTGCACAGGTGATGGGATTCTTGCCAGTGCAGGTGATGCAATTATCACCTGTGCAATACTAAGGAAATACTGAAAACATGACCTGTTGGTGGCTTTTGAGGACCGGAGTTGGGGAACACTGCCATAGAGAATCTATGGAGTATTGTCAAGAGGAAGATGAGAGACACCAGACCCAATAATGCAGAGGAGCTGAAGGCTGCTATCAAACCAACCTGGGCTTCCATAACATCTCATCAGTGCCACAGGCTGATCGTCTCCATGCCACGTCGCATTGGTGCAGTAATTGATGCAAAAGGAGCCCCGACCAAGTATTGAGTGCATTTACTGAACATATATTTCAGTAGGCCAACATTTCGCATGTGAAAATATTTTTTTCAAGCTGGTGTTATAAAGTATTCTAATTTACTGAGATAATGACTTTTGGGTTTTCATTGGCTGTAAGCCATAATCATCATTAACAGAAATAAACACTTGAAGTACATCACTCTATTTGCAATGACTATCTAATATATGAGTTTCACTTTTTGTATTGAAGAAGTGAAATTAACTTTTTAATGATATTCTAATTTTGTGAGATGCAACTGTATATAGTATGATGGCTCCAGTTCCCCCCTGTATAGTATAATGGCCCCAGCCTCCATATATGTAGTATGATGGCCCCAGTTCCTTCATATATATAGTATGATGGTCCCAGTTCCTCCATATACTATATATAGTATGATGGCCCCAGCCCCCATACTGTATATATAGTATGATGGCTCCAGTTCCTCCTTGTATATTATGATGGCCCCAGCCACCATATATATAGTATGATGGCCCCAGTTTCCCCTTATATGTAGTATGATGGCCCCAGTTCCTCCATATATATAGTATGATTGCACCAGTTCCTCCATATATAAAGTATGATGGTCACAGCCCTTATATATACAGTATGATGGCCCCAGCCCCCATATATACCGTATGATGGCCCCAGCTACCTTTTATATGGTATGATGGCCCCAGCTACCATTTATATGGTATGATGGCCTCAGCTCCCCCATATATATAGTATGATGGCCTCAGCTCCCATATATATAGCATGATGGCCCCAATTCCCCATATATAAAGTATGATGGCCCCAGCTCTCATATATATAGTATGATGGCCCCAGTTCTCCCCATATATACAGTATGATAGCCCTAGTTCTCCCCATATATATAATATGATGGCCCCAGTTCCCTCATTTATATAGTATGATGGCTCAAATTCCCCCATGTATAGTATGATGGCCCCAGTTGCCTCATATATATATAGTATGATGGCCCCAGTACCCCCACTTATATAGTGTGATGGCTCCAGTTCCTCCATATATAAAGTATGATGGCCCCAGCCCCCATATATATAGTATGATGGCCCCAGTTCCTCCATGTATAAAGTATGATGGCCCCAGTTCATCCATATATACAGTATGATGGCTCCAGCTCCCATATATACAGTATGATGGCCCCAGTTCCTCCATATATACAGTATGATGGCTCCAGCCCCTATATATACAGTATGATGGCCCCAGTTCATCCATATATAAAGTATGATGGCCACAGCCCCCATATAAACAGTATGATGGCTCCAGTTCCTACATATATAAAGTATGATGACCCCAGCCCCCATATATACAATATGATAGCCCCTGTTCCCCCATATATAAAGTATGATGGCCCCAGCCCCCATTTACAGTATGATGGCCCCAGTTCCTCCATATATACAGTATGATGGCCCCAGCACCCATATATACAGTATGATGGCTCCAGTTCCTCCATATATAAATGATGATGGCCCCAGCCCCCATATATACAGTATGATGGCCCCAGCTATCATATATATGGTATGATGGCCCCAGTTCCCCCATATATATAGTATGATGGTCTCAGCTCCCATATATATAGCATGATGGCCCCAATTCCCCCATACAATATAGTATGATGGCCCCAGCTCTCATATATATATAGTATGATGGCCCCAGTTCTCCCCATATATACAGTATGATAGCCCTAGTTCTCCCCATATACTGTATATAATATGATGGCCCCAGTTCCCTCATTTATATAGTATGATGGCTCCAGCTCCCCATGTATCGTATGATGGCGCCAGCCCCCATACATATAGTATGATGGCTCCAATTCCCCCATGTATAGTATGATGGCCCCAGTGCCCCCATATATATATATATATATAGTATGATGGCCCCAGTACCCCCACTTATATAGTGTGATGGCTCCAGTACCTCCATATATAAAGTATGATGGCCCCAGCCCCCATATATATAGTATGATGGCTCCAGTTCCTCCTTGTATAGTATGATGGCCCCAGCCACCATATATATAGTGTGATGGCTCCAGTTTCCCCTTATATGTAGTATGATGGCCCCAGTTTCTCCATATATATAGTATTACTGCACCAGTTCCTCCATATATAAAGTATGATGGTCACAGCCCTCATATATACAGTATGATGGCCTCAGCCTCCATATATACAGTATGATGGCCCCAGCTTATATATATATATATATATATATATATATATATATATACACTCACCGACCACTTTATTAGGTACACCATGCTAGTAACGGGTTGGACCCCCTTTTGCCTTCAGAACTGCCTCAATTCTTCGTGGCATAGATTCAACAAGGTGCTGGAAGCATTCCTCAGAGATTTTGGTCCATATTGACATGATGGCATCACACAGTTGCCGCAGATTTGTCGGCTGCACATCCCAAAGATGCTCCATACAAGGCAGGATGGATCCATGCTTTCATGTTGTTTACGCCAAATTCTGACCCTACCATCCGAATGTCGCAGCAGAAATCGAGACTCATCAGACCAAGCAACGTTTTTCCAATCTTCTACTGTCCAATTTCGATGAGCTTGTACAAATTGTAGCCTCAGTTTCCTGTTCTTAGCTGAAAGGAGTGGTACCCGGTGTGGTCTTCTGCTGCTGTAGCCCATCTGCCTCAAAGTTCGACGCACTGTGCGTTCAGAGATGCTCTTAGGCCTACCTTGGTTGTAACGGGTGGCGATTTGAGTCACTGTTGCCTTTCTATCAGCTCAAACCAGTCTGCCCATTCTCCTCTGACCTCTGGCATCAACAAGGCATTTCCGCCCACAGAACTGCCGCTCACTGGATTTTTTTTCTTTTTCGGACCATTCTCTGTAAACCCTAGAGATGGTTGTGTTTGAAAATCCCAGTAGATCAGCAGTTTCTGAAATACTCAGACCAGCCCTTCTGGCACCAACAACCATGCCACGTTCAAAGGCACTCAAATCACCTTTCTTCCCCATACTGATGCTCGGTTTGAACTGCAGGAGATTGTCTTGACCATGTCTACATGCCTAAATGCACTGAGTTGCCGCCATGTGATTGGCTGATTAGAAATTAAGTGTTAACAAGAAGTTGGACAGGTGTACCTAATAAAGTGGCCGGTGAGTGTGTATATATATATATATATATATATATATATATATACAGTATGATGCCCCCAGTTCCTCCATATATAAAGTATGATGGCCCCAGCACCCATATATACAGTATGATTGCTCCAGTTCCTCCATATATAAATTATGATGGCCTCAGCCCCCATATATACAGTAAGATGGCCCCAGCTACCATATACATGGTATGATGGCCCTAGTTCCCCCATATATATAGTATGATGGCCTCAGCTCCCATATATATAGCATGATGGCCCCAATCCCCCCATATATATAGTATGATGGCCCCAGCTCTCATATATATAGTATGATGGCCCCAGTTCTCCCCATATATACAGTATGATAGCCCTAGTTCTCCCCATATATATAATATGATGGCCCCAGTTCCCTCATTTATATAGTATGATGGCTCCAGCTCCCCCATGTATAGTATGATGGCCCCAGTTCCCCCATATATATATATATATAGTATGATGGCCCCAGTACCCCCACTTATATAGTGTGATGGCTCCAGTTCCTCCATATATAAAGTATGATGGCTCCAGCCCCCATATATATAGTATGATGGCCCCAGTTCCTCCATGTATAAAGTATGATGGCCCCAGTTCATCCATATATACAGTATGATGGCCCCAGCTCCCATATATACAGTATGATGGCCCCAGTTCCTCCATATATACAGTATGATGGCTCCAGCCCCCATATATACAGTATGATGGCCCCAGTTCTTCCATATATAAAGTATGATGGCCACAGCCCCCATATACACAGTATGATGGCTCCAGTTCCTACATATATAAAGTATGATGACCCCAGCCCCCATATATACAATATGATAGCCCCTGTTCCCCCATATATAAAGTATGATGACCCCAGCCCCCATTTACAGTATGATGGCCCCAGTTCCTCCATATATAAAGTATGATAGCCCCAGCCCCCATATATGCAGTATGATGGTCCCAGTTCCTCCATATATAAAGTATGATGGCCCCAGCCCTCATATATACAGTATGATATGATGGCCCCAACCCAAGATATATAGTAGGATAGCCACACAGCCCGTTCATATAACAAATAATGAAGCTTATACTCACCTCATCCTGATTCCTGGCAGCATGCACTCTGTAAAAGATTAAAAAATGTGCAACAAAAAAATAGATTAAAAAGATGTAAAAAATGCATGACGTATTGGTCAATATTTTGGACAAGATATGCAAGCTCGCAACCCACGTCAGGGGTAGGTACACATCCAGAATCTAAGATTGGCAACAGGCCACTGTGTTGGTGCAGTGTATACATGTGTCAAACTGGACTAGTAAAAATATAGGTGTGCAATGACAGACATGCAAAGTTAAAGGTCTAGATTTAAACCAAAATGAACGTCAGCAAGAGAAGCAAGATAGGTAGGTACACTTCCAAATACCAAATGGAAACTAGTGTGCAGCAAAAAAACAAACTTATTTTTGGCATGCATACCTCTTTGTGAAGTAGACAGTCACAGTTAAATGTCTGTGTTTTAAAAATACAAAAGAAAATTAACAAAACCCCATCATAACAAAAAGGATTTCACAAGAAATGAATAAACTCAGTATAGTCACTACCATGTGACAAGCTCACTTTCTCTGACCAAGGCTAGGGTCACACAAACGTAAAAATGAATTTAAGGCTCGAGCCACACGAGTGTTTTTTTTTCTTATCAGGGAGAATAGGGTTAATTAGGAAAATCCCAGTGTGATCAAACTCTGACTAGAGAGGTGAAGATGTGGAGAAAAAAATCTCCATCTTCTCCATTCTGTCAATCTATGAAAAGACCTGTCCTGAATGCTGCAGCCTGGATCATATTCCTCGCCAACCGTTACAACGATGCCTCTACCCTGTGACAGTTGTTGCACTGGTTACCCATCCGATACAGAGTTCAATATAAACTTATCACTCTCAACCACGGAGCGCTCCACGCTTCAACACCACTCTACATCTCTTCCCTTGTCTCAGTCTACCACCTTACCTGTGCCCTCTCTTCTGCTAATAATTTAGAACTAAAATCCTCAATAATCTGAACCTCTCATTCTCGTCTCCAAGACTTCTCACGTGCTGCTCCAGTTCTTTGGAATGCACTACCCAGGAGAATTCGATTAATTCCCGATACCCAGAGCAGGCTCTGGTTGAAGCAATATTCTGCAATGTGTTAAATGGTGACAGGTCATTTTTTGGCAATTCTTACTAATCAAAACCCTTGTTTGAATTTGCCCGGATAAGTACGTTTCGTATAAATTGGACACATTCAATTTGAATCAAATCATTTCTAATTTCCAACCAAAAATATAACTCTGAGATGAGTGGTTAGGAATGGAATACCTAGATTTTGCTATCTTTAAGTAACCTTAATCATTCCACTTATAATGTGACAGAGTCTGCTGACATGGGGCTGTCTTTCTTGGTGTAAGAATTTGCGGTTTGTCATTCTACAATTTGTTATTGCTTCTTATTGACTTGTATTGATGGGATAATTTAGGCTATATACTCATCACTATATTTAGTCTAGAAGATGGAACTAACTGTGCATGACTGCCACTTTCACATTCTGTTCATTCTAAACAGCAATAGAAAATTTAGTGTTCAACAGAGAGCGCCCCTCACCCACCTCTAGCTATTAAACCTATTCAAAAACAAGCTCATGGTTACTAATAAAGGGAAAAATGTGCACCATACCAAGGCAAGGAGGAGAAAGCACTGTAATCATATTATTGCTATTAGTGTATGTGTACACCCATCTTTTTCAAAAAGGTATGCCCTGTAAACCGCCGGAAAAATGCGATCAATAAACAATGAACACATGAACTCCAATGTCAAAACGACTTGATTTACATATGTGCAGTCTTTTTGAGCTTTAGGCTTTGAAAGTTGTAAAGCCGTTAAAATAAATTACACGATCATTCTTCAAGTGGCTTCCATTCATTTATATTTGCATATTCAAGACACAAATACAAATTAACCCTTTCACCCGCCAGCAATTTTTCCAGTTTTGTTTTTTTTTTCTCCACTTCTTCCAAGAGCTATAATTTTATTATTTTTTCATCCACATAACTATATGAGGGCTTGTTTTTTGCAGGACGAGTTGTACTTTTGAATGACACCATTCATTTTATGATGTGATGCACTGGAAAGTGAACCATGTTCATTATATGGTGTATCTCACCTGGCAATACGATTCTCCAGGTCAGTACCAATATGTATATACCAAACGTATAGTTTTTTTCATTTAACCCCTTAACAACCGCCGATACGCCTTTTAACCCCTGACGAAGGAAACTCTCCGAAACGTACGTCGGGGTGCACAGGCACGGGACTCAGCGTACATCTCAGGTACAACTTTCACATATGTATATATATACACTCACCGGCCACTTTATTAGGTACACCATGCTAGTAACGGGTTTGACCCCCTTTTGCCTTCAGAACTGCCTCAATTCTTCGTGGCATAGATTCAACAAGGTGCTGGAAGCATTCCTCAGAGATTTTGGTCCATATTGACATGATGGCATCACACAGTTGCCGCAGATTTGTCGGCTGCACATCCCAAAGATGCTCCATACAAGGCAGGATGGATCCATGCTTTCATGTTGTTTACGCCAAATTCTGACCCTACCATCCGAATGTCGCAGCAGAAATCGAGACTCATCAGACCAAGCAACGTTTTTCCAATCTTCTACTGTCCAATTTCGATGAGCTTGTACAAATTGTAGCCTCAGTTTCCTGTTCTTAGCTGAAAGGAGTGGTACCCGGTGTGGTCTTCTGCTGCTGTAGCCCATCTGCCTCAAAGATCGACGCACTGTGCGTTCAGAGATGCTCTTAGGCCTACCTTGGTTGTAACGGGTGGCGATTTGAGTCACTGTTGCCTTTCTATCAGCTCGAACCAGTCTGCCCATTCTCCTCTGACCTCTGGCATCAACAAGGCATTTCCGCCCACAGAACTGCCGCTCACTGGATTTTTTTTCTTTTTCGGACCATTCTCTGTAAACCCTAGAGATGGTTGTGCGTGAAAATCCCAGTAGATCAGCAGTTTCTGAAATACTCAGACCAGCCCTTCTGGCACCAACAACCATGCCACGTTCAAAGGCACTCAAATCACCTTTCTTCCCCATACTGATGCTCGGTTTGAACTGCAGGAGATTGTCTTGACCATGTCTACATGCCTAAATGCACTGAGTTGCCGCCATGTGATTGGCTGATTAGAAATTAAGTGTTAACAAGAAGTTGGACAGGTGTACCTAATAAAGTGGCCAGTGAGTGTATATATATATATATATATATATATATATATATACACTCACCGGCCACTTTATTAGGTACACCTGTCCAACTTCTTGTTAACACTTAATTTCTAATCAGCCAATCACATGGCGGCAACTCAGTGCATTTAGGCATGTAGACATGGTCAAGACAATCTCCTGCAGTTCAAACCGAGCATCAGTATGGGGAAGAAAGGTGATTTGAGTGCCTTTGAACGTGGCATGGTTGTTGGTGCCAGAAGGGCTGGTCTGAGTATTTCAGAAACTGCTGATCTACTGGGATTTTCACGCACAACCATCTCTAGGGTTTACAGAGAATGGTCCGAAAAAGAAAAAAAATCCAGTGAGCGGCAGTTCTGTGGGCGGAAATGCCTTGTTGATGCCAGAGGTCAGAGGAGAATGGGCAGACTGGTTCGAGCTGATAGAAAGGCAACAGTGACTCAAATCGCCACCCGTTACAACCAAGGTAGGCCTAAGAGCATCTCTGAACGCACAGTGCGTCGAACTTTGAGGCAGATGGGCTACAGCAGCAGAAGACCACACCGGGTACCACTCCTTTCAGCTAAGAACAGGAAACTGAGGCTACAATTTGTACAAGCTCATCGAAATTGGACAGTAGAAGATTGGAAAAACGTTGCTTGGTCTGATGAGTCTCGATTTCTGCTGCGACATTCGGATGGTAGGGTCAGAATTTGGTGTAAACAACATGAAAGCATGGATCCATCCTGCCTTGTATGGAGCATCTTTGGGATGTGCAGCCGACAAATCTGCGGCAACTGTGTGATGCCATCATGTCAATATGGACCAAAATCTCTGAGGAATGCTTCCAGCACCTTGTTGAATCTATGCCACGAAGAATTGAGGCAGTTCTGAAGGCAAAAGGGGTCCAACCCGTTACTAGCATGGTGTACCTAATAAAGTGGCCGGTGAGTGTATGTGTATATATATATATATATATATATATATATATATATATATATATATATATATATATATATATATATATATACTGCTGAGATAAATCCTCATTATCATTACACAACCCCCCTTTTTTTATCTTTTGGTAATTTTTTCTATATACTTTATTCAGCATGCCCCTCTGGTATACTATACCATTGTGATTTTTTGCACTTTATGCCTATATATGTGAATTTATTTATATTTTTATGTTTCGGTCATTGGATGGCCTTGGCTAATGATTCTTTTACACTGAACACTGTGTTGCACTTTAGTTGACAATTGTCTATTGTATTTTGTTGAAACTTTGTATGCACATATTTCACTTTACTATATTTTTGCTACTTTGCACAGTTGGCATAGCTGAATAATATATAATATATATTTATTTTTGTACCGATTTTTCTGAGGTTGTTGCTAATGATTATAAATTATACGATTTACGGTTTTTTTTTTGGTTTTTTTTTGTAGTCCTGTCTTGTGCACTTTTATATTCATATTTTTAATATTGTGTAACCATTTGCCACTTCTATAGAATAAAGGCATATTTTTTAAAACCCTATTTTAGCCTGTACGCTTTTTGGTGGTATTCATGTTCTGTATTTGCTTTGGTTAAACCCGCCTTTTAACACTGGCAGTTAAGGGTACTTATTCCTCAGCGCTGTTGAAAAGCGTTGCTGAAGAATAAGTACCCTTAACTGCCGTCGTTAATAGGCGTAACGGCGGTTGTTAAGGGGTTAAATTAAAAAATATATACATGTTTGGTATCTGCGAATTCATACTGACCTGGAGAAATAAGGGTATAACGCCCCTCCAGTGTCAGAAAATCTCCAGGGTCTCAGCTACCAGCTGACACCATGGAGATCAGGGTCAGTTTTTACGGTCCCCTGTCACGTGGTCACCGTTAGTTACCGAATAATGTAGAACACATTAAAAACTCTGATTTGACCTAACAGATCAGAAAAGAGAGAAATGAGGTTCCCCGAACCACCCCAATACCTAAGCCATCCCCAGGTCCCTCCTGCTCCATCTCCCAGCCCTCCGCGGCATCTTCCTGGAAAAAAATGGTGGCATGCGCCAAGATCTGCCGGCCGGTGCCCGGCAACAATAGGGAATTTTTCCCATTGGTTTCTTTTGATCACTGTGATTGACTATCATAATGATCAAAAGAAAAAAATAGTAAGTTAAATCCCCATTTGTGATCCCCTTAGTTAGATAAAAATTATAAAATAAAACTTTTTCAATTTTTTCCATTCTTTGCAGTTAGGGTTGGGGTAAGTGTTGGGGTTAGGCTTGGGGTTAGGATTAGGGTTGGGGCTAGGGTAGTGTTAAAATTGTTTTTTTCAAATAAAAAAAAAATGATGATATGGCAGCTAGTGTTCAGCGCACGTGCTTGCTACTCGAGTCTACATCGGGTTCTTGAGTATGCACGGAGTACCGCGAATCCTCGCATGTTTTTTTAAGGGTTTCTAACAGCCGCAAAACATGCAGGGCAGGAACTCAAGCATATCACTCGAGTACCCATTATATTCCGGGCATACAAAAAAATCAAACGGTGCTCCTTCCCTATAGAGCCCTGCTGTGCGCCCAAACAGTAGATTTATGGGGTATTGGCAAACTCAGGAGAAATTGCACAACAAATTTTGTGGTCCATTTTCTCTTGCTACCCTTGTAAAAATAAGAAAATTTGGGTCTAAAAAAAAAAAGTTAAATGTTAATTTTTTCCATCCTCATGGTTTGAGTTTCTGTGAAGCAACTGAAGGGTTAATAAACTTCTTGAATGTGGTTTTGAGCACCTTGAGGTTTGCAGATTTTAGAATGGTGTCACTTTTGGGTATTTTCTGTCATATAGGCCTCCCAAAGTCACTTCAAATGTGAGGTGGTCCCTAAAAAAAATGGTTTTGTAAATTTTGTTGTAAAAATGAGACATCGCTGGTCAACTTTTAACCCTTCTAACTCCCCCCCCCCCCCAAAAAAAAAAAAATGTTTCAAAAATTGTGCTGATGTAAAGTGGGAAATGTTATTTATAAACTATTTTGTGCTATAGGTTTAAGGGCATAAAGATTAAAAGATGGAAAATTGCAAAATGTTCCATATTTTTGCCAAATTTAAGTTTTTTTCACTAATAAAGCAAGTGATAGCAAATACATTTTATCTCTAACATGAAGTACAATATGTCATTCTCAGAATAAGTGGAATCCATGGAAGCGTTCCAGAGTTATCACCACATAATGCGACAGTGGTCAGTATTGTAAAAATTGGCTTGGTCACTAAGGGGTTAAGTGGTGAAAATGTTTTGGAAACAAAAATCCCTTTGCTTGTGTGGCCATTTTCCTAGACCTGTAACTCTTTCAGTTTTCATGATATTGCTCTGTGTGTGTGATGGCTTTTTTTTTAGCCCTGAGTTGACGTTCAGCAGCATTCAACAGGTTAACACCCGGGGGTCATCAAATGTAAGTCATATGTCATGAAGGGGTTAAGGTTTGAGTATGCAGGCACTTCTGGGGTTAGAGAAGCTCCAATCAACTTCCTTCCCTGATGTGCAGTGATGTGCTCACTCATAGAGAGTAAGGGCACAGCATCAGGTGTTAGAATAGTGTGAAGGTTCAGGATTGGGGCAGCATAGAGAGTGAAGGCAAAAGTATAGGGGTAGTATAAAGAGTTCACAGTATTGGGGGCCAGTATGGAGAATGAGGGCACAGTATATGGAGTAAGTATAGAGCGTGAGGACACTTTCTAGGGGCGGTATAGTGTGAAGGAACAATATAGGAGCAGTATAGAAAGTGAAGGCTCAGTATGAGTTCAGTATAGAGAGTGAGGACACAGTATAGTGGTCAATATAGAGAGTGATGGCAGAGAATAGGGTGTCAGTATAGAGAGTGAAGGAAAGGCAAAGAATAGGGAGTTGGAATAGAGTGTGAGGGCACAATATGGGAGTCAGCATAGAGAGGGCACAGTATGGGAGCAGTACAGGGTGGGCCATATATGGATACACCTAAACAAAATGGGAATGGTTTGTGATATCAACTTCCTGTTTGTGGCACATTAGTATATGGGAGGGGGAAAATTTTTCAAGATGGGTGGTGACCATGGTGGCCATTTTGAAGTCAGCCATTTTGGATCCAACTTTATTTTTTCCAATGGGAAGAGGGTCATGTGATACATCAAACTTATTGAGAATTTCACAAAAAAATTCACAAGGTGTGCTTTGTTTTATCATAACTTTATTCTTTCATTAGTTATTTACAAGTTTCTCTTTGTTTCCAGTTATTGAAAATAGTCACATAAGGTCAATGTCATGGCCTGCAAATAGTCCAGATCTCAATCCAATTGAAAATCTTTGGTGGAAGTTGAAGAAAATGGTCCATGACAAGGCTCCAACCTGCAAAGCTGATCTGGCAACAGCAATCAGAGAAAGTTGGAGCCAGATTGATGAAGAGTACTGTTTGACACTCACTAAGTCCATGTGTCAGAGACTACAAGCTGTTACAAAAGCCAGAGGTGGTGCAACAAAATACTAGTGATGTGTTGGAGTGTTTTTTTTTTTTTTAATTTTCATGAGTCCATAATTTTTTCCCTCAGAATTGAGTGACGCAATAATTTTTCCCCTATGCTTGGTTAAAAAAAGTAACCATTACTGACTACCACATTTTTGTTCTTGATTTCTTTTAGTGTTTATTAAAGCCAGAACGTGGTCATTTGAAATTACTGTAGTTTTGTGCCATGTCTGTGATCTGCTTTTATTCTACAAAGTTAAACAACTGAATGAACATCCTGCAAGGCCGGTAATTACATAATTTTTGCCAGGGGTTGTACTATCTAAAGGGTATGGGCACTTTTAGCCTGAGTTTAAACAGGTATTGTCCATTTATAGTGCCTAGGGCAGCATGAAAGCCAAATACAGTCCTGTAATGAGGTGGCAACAATAGTAAACTGCATCTCAAAAATTATCATACATAACCAACAGGATCTGAACAAGTGGCAAGACCAACACCTGGAAGCCATGTAATGAGGATTGGGTCTAAGAAGTGACTCAGGCTGAATGAAACATAAAAATGAGTAATTTCTACTGTGTCATACATTAAGCTGAATGAAGCATATGTAACACTATACTACAGCAGTCTGGGAACACATACTATTCCCTGACAGTAGCTGTATGATGTAGTAATGAATGTCTGCTGATCTGGCACTTTTCCATAGTGAGGTAATGATGTGTGGTCATATCAGTTTTCTAACTGCAGCAATATAAGGTGAATTTGGGAAGTGTATCTTTACCCTTGGATAGGGGCACCATCATGCCAGACCCCCTGAGAAATAGTCCAGTAACAACAATGAAGCTTGTAAAATTAAATCAAACACAGAAAACGATTTGAAGGTGTTTTTTTGGCGATTTTCTCAATAATGCACCTATTAGCAGGCAATGTGATATCTATATTTCACATTTTTAATCTACTGTTATTTGAATAATGAGCTTGTACTGCAGCGATGCCATCACATACACAGTTCATATGACCACTGCAGTCAATCACTTGACTCTGCAGTGATGCTTGCATATACAGCATGTAACAACAGCAGAGACTAACAATTGTGTGAAGTGTTCACATGAATGATGGACTGATACTGCAGGGGATTTGAAGGGTGAACTATGGTTATTAAGTTATTACAATTTCACAGAATCCCAGAATACACCTTTAACAACATAGAGAAGTCAGTAAC
Organism: Ranitomeya variabilis; assembly: GCF_051348905.1. Lineage (NCBI taxonomy): Eukaryota > Metazoa > Chordata > Amphibia > Anura > Dendrobatidae > Ranitomeya > Ranitomeya variabilis. The sequence goes on from NC_135234.1 coordinate 607,625,832, forward strand.
CAAAAGAGGTGTATATCTGGTCCCCTCCTCCAGCTCTGATAACTGCAATAAAAGGCTGGTTCTGCAAAATTCTTCACTCCTGAGTTAAGAGATACTCAAAGAAAGGACTCTGTATGATTAAATATTGTGGAGTTCACATATTGCAGGGTACATCACTGTTTTGTAAAGTAGCTTAATTGTTTTGATTTGAAATCATAAAAAAACTTTATAAAATGTTGTCTTTTTCTCGGATAAAGCCAAGAACTCCAAAAGTCCCCTGTTGGAGGTCTAACTTTGTCCTTTACAGGAGCCTCAGTCTTATATTATATATTAATCAGTCTTTGATTATATAGACATGGCAAATAGTCTATATAGTCACATGGATCTATGCCACATTAGGAAGGATTCATCTTGTTTGAAGTCTCGGACTGCATCCATAGCTGCTATGAGAAAAGCTTCACTTGGAGGCATAAAGAGAAAGTCCAATAATTGCATTTTTCCATACCAGTGTAGACAATGGTATACATTTTCCTTTGTGGCAATCCATCAGGAAATTGTTGTTTTTCAACATGAAAGCAGTGTAGGATAATGGAAGTCTGAGCTGGAACTTCTTTTCTTGGCCAAGTCCAGCTACTCTTCTTTTAAAAGATAATTTTAACAACTTATGCAGCGCCCCAGAGACCTGGTCGTTGCAGTAACATCGCTCCGCCACTAAGGGGAGTGATGGTACGTCTGATGGCACTGAAGGAGTTCACCTGACCAGGTATCACAGACACCAATACACTTCATAGTCTGGCCTCCAGGGGGAGCTAAGGGTGCTATGTATTAGGCCACTCCTCACAATCTGGTAAAACTGGGGGTTAGATAGAAAGTGAGTCAGAAAGCTGACTGGGTTGGAACCAGGCAACATCCTGTGGCAGAGGGTGTTGCAGGGGAAGATTCAGGGGGGTCCCTGTCAGGGGTGGGATCCTGACAGAGGCCTAGCGAACAGAAAGAACGTTACGGGACCGCGCCTGCACTTCATCGCGGCGGTACCCCAAGAAAGGACAAGAAGCGAGGTTTATTGTGAAGAGTGAGAAACGAGATCAAAGCAACAAGGAGAAAACACCAGTAGGAGTCGTGCTGTAAGATCGAGGCAACATCCTACTGAGGCGTGTAGCCGGTGGCCGGAAACGCTGAGGAAGTACTGGCTCCAAGCCTTACTTCAAACCAACGGCAGGACAGTCAGTTATAGGTGGGCTGTCTCACCTAAATCACCTAAGCAGACATAGGGGGCAACAGTGGGAGAGGGGCGACTCTAGGGTCCCGGAAGAACTCCAGGCCTACCCGTCATACGGGTGCGTCCTAGCCATATCATCTGGGGGACGGAGAAGAACATCAGAATCAGTTGTGAGGGAACATCAGAAACAGACACAACAGTTGTGAGGACTATCCCGTGGTGCTCAGCAGGGAAGGACTACAACACACAAGCGCTAGAAGGAAGGCACAGATTTCCACCTGCAAAGGGAGCTCTGGAGGTGCCATCGGACTGGCCGGTCTCAGACAGCCCTGTTAACCGTACTCTGGATTGAGGATCCTGAAGCCTTCAGTAAAGAGGTAAAGAGTCTGCAACCCTGTGTCCTCGTTATTCATCGCACCCTGCACCACACATCATCACTCTCAACTTTTACTGGACGCCCCTTAGCAGGGTCACGGACCGGGTCTAGCCACCGTGACAATCCCAGAACTGAGACAGAAAGGCCCGGTACCGGGTATCCCTCGGCCCTGCGACTGTGGGGGCGCTCCAACTTGGCGTCACGAACAGGATCTACTTAAGCCTGAAGAATCAGGTCATGTGTGCCTTGGAACTGTGATTTATTGTGCTTGGACTGTGACTTCTTGCGAAGACTGTGTATTGCTACCTGCCGCCAAGAGTTCCCGCCAAAACCGCCGCCATTGCGGCACCATATGGCGTGCGGGAAGAGTGGGGTGTGTCGTCATGGGAGTAGCTTGGAAGAATGGCGTGAAGGTTGAGCCAGCCCCTCACAGGTACTACTATGTTCGGGAGATATGCCCATCAACGAGGAAGGTCCGCCTCCTAGTCTGGGATGGTGGCGGGAAAAGGAACCGCCCTCCGGACGGGGAGAAGCCAGAAGCCCTGGACGACGTGAGACAGAGCCGGATTGGCAACATGACGAGCAGAGGTCGCCCGGAAGAGGGGGAGAAGGCCCGCACCAGTCCCAGCCAATGGGAGCCGAGCAAACTCTCACTAGGCTGCGAGGACCAGGAAATCCTCGGGGCGGAAGTGCAAGAGCTATGCCGTCATCTCCGGAGTCTGTGTCGGCGTAAAGCCGCTGCCAGTGAGGGGCCACATCATCCCCAAGCGCTCATACCGCGATCTGTGGAGAAGGAGGCTGACGCCGGAGATACTGCGGAGGCGGATGGCGCCATTGACCCGGCCCGGGCGGCCGAGGAACTCCTGCTTGTCGACATAGACTCCCCTCCACCACGACCACCCAGATGGGTGTGTAGCAGCCTTGAATGTGAGAGGCCGTGGGAGACGCTAGAAACCGCTGATGTCCCCTTGCGGCCCATTGCACAGCCCGTGAACCTCCAGGGTGAGTGGATGACCTTTAAGTGGACCCGCGCTACCACCAACTTGATCGGGTTCCCCGGAGAGGCTCAGCCGGAGGGGGAAAGCATCGAGGTCATCCACCAACGGGAGTATCGCCAACAGCTACGCCGACAAGAGGAGGAGTGGGCCCGTTAGAAGAAACTCCGCCACGGGCCGAACGAGAAAAGGACCTCCAGGCCAAGATTCAGGTTAGACAGACGGCTGAGGAGGACTGGGGCCCGCAGCGCCATGGGGTCATCAGCACCTTCCGGTTGCAGGGAGGTTGGGGCTTCATCAAAGAGCCCGGTCTCGCTTTGGAGGTATTCGTGAACCGGCGGGATGTGGAGGCGCACCTCATCGAGGGACACCCAGGCCGGGATCTTTACCCGGGGGACCACGTTCGGTACACCCGCCACTGGGGAGACAAAGGGTGGTATGCTTTGCACGTGCGCAAATACAAGCCAGAAGTGACTGTGCCACCATCCGGCGATTCTCCGGGACCGGCGGTTATTGCTCCGATCTCCCTGTGTGCCAAATGCCTGCGGACCATCACCCTGAGGAGAACTGTGAGTACACAGACCCCTATCCAGGGTGCGGACGCACTCTATGTGGTAGTAGGTGGTGGGCAGTACCCACGGAAGCCACCCCCAGACTTAGAGGGATAAACCTCGATGCCACGAAAATGTAAATAGTTAATTGTTTACTTTCCTGCTGTTATTTTGCTGCTATAACCCGACTAGGGTTATCTCTTAAAGGGATCCCTTAGTTGACCCGGGATCCCTATTTTTGCCTTTTTGATTGGTTCATCCCTGTTTTAAAGACTGCCGAATCATGGACGGTGAATGATTCACAAACTGTTTTGTACATAGTTCGCACCTTATTAAAGGTGCCCCCTACTGGTTTTACAAGAAAGAGAACTCTTTGCGAAGACACTGTTCCTGGAAACAGTACATGAGTTCCTGCCCTACACGAACTTGCAGCTTGAGAAGTTGCGCTACCTCCAAGAGACTTGGTTCCCTCTTAAAGGGAACGTTCACTAATAGCACTTAAAGTGTAATGTTGCCTTAAGAGAAGTAGTAATAATGTTTATATGTAGAAGTAACATGTAGTCAGCTAGTTAGTTATAGAAAATGTTAGATAATGTTGCTAGAGACTGAGGACAGGGGAGTGAACCCGTACGGGGTTAGATGGTGAGTCCTCCTAGGAGCCATACAGAGATGGCTCAGTGATCTTGTGCTGAGAGAGACGTTGATAAGTCCTATACTGTGTATAGAAAGAGAAAGGCAGTAGGCCCAGACGAGGAACTAGGCGGTCCTGCAAAAGAGCGAGAGGCAGTAGGCCTGGGGCAGATAGACAGGCGGCCCTGCGAATGTAAAGTTGGAAAAATGAAGAAAAGTTGATTAGCATTGTAGTGTTTTATGAGTAAGTCTTTAGTGGGTTTAGCTTATACACCCTTAAGGAAAAAGTTAGTCTTATAGTAAGCCTTTAGTGGATTCAGCTTATACGTCCTTAGAGGCAAAGTTAAATTATTGTTCAGAAATTGCACTTAGTAGAATACCCGGTTGGGTAATAGAAGTTATTTATAGTCTGTTATTTAAAATATTTAACCATGTTTGTAACGTTTAAGAGTCCTCACCTCCCATAAAGGGAAGCACTGTTCTTATTACTTATTACTTGTTATTGCATTTCAAAATTGTATGTCTTTTTGCTGACATGTATTGTTGTTTTCTTCCCAGTCCGGGAGTACTGGATTTAACCGGGGGGGAGTACAGCGCCCCAGAGACCTGGTCGTTGCAGTAACATCGCTCCGCCGCTAAGGGAAGTGATGGTACGTCTGATGGCACTGAAGGAGTTCACCTGACCAGTTATCATAGACACCAATACACTTCATAGTCTGGCCTCCAGGGGGAGCTAAGGGTGCTATGTATTAGGCCACTCCTCAAAATCTGGTAAAACTGGAGGTTAGATAGAAAGTGAGTCAGAAAGCTGACTGGGTTGGAACCAGGCAACATCCTGTGGCAGAGGGTGTTGCAGGGGAAGATTCAGGGGGGTCCCTGTCAGGGGTGGGATCCTGACAGAGGCCTAGCGAACAGAAAGAACGTTACGGGACCGCGCCTGCACTTCATCGCGGCGGTACCCCAAGAAAGGACAAGAAGCGAGGTTTATTGTGAAGAGTGAGAAACGAGATCAAAGCAACAAGGAGAAAACACCAGTAGGAGTCGTGCTGTAAGATCGAGGCAACATCCTACTGAGGCGTGTAGCCGGTGGCCGGAAACGCCGAGGAAGTACTGGCTCCAAGCCTTATTTCAAACCAACGGCAGGACAGTCAGTTATAGGTGGGCTGTCTCACCTAAATCACCTAAGCAGACATAGGGGGCAACAGTGGGAGAGGGGCGACTCTAGGGTCCCGGAAGAACTCCAGGCCTACCCGTCATACGGGTGCGTCCTAGCCATATCATCTGGGGGACGGAGAAGAACATCAGAATCAGTTGTGAGGGAACATCAGAAACAGACACAACAGTTGTGAGGACTATCCCGTGGTGCTCAGCAGGGAAGGACTACAACACACAAGCGCTAGAAGGAAGGCACAGATTTCCACCTGCAAAGGGAGCTCTGGAGGTGCCATCGGACCGGCCGGTCTCAGACAGCCCTGTTAACCGTACTCTGGATTGAGGATCCTGAAGCCTTCAGTAAAGAGGTAAAGAGTCTGCAACCCTGTGTCCTCGTTATTCATCGCACCTTGCAACACACATCATCACTCTCAACTTTTACTGGACGCCCCTTAGCAGGGTAAAATAACAATTAACAATATAGTGCACGTCACTCTGTAATCAGGTGGTGCTCGGAGAGGGATACCACCCCCTTAAACATATAATCAAAAACTCCGGCACTCAAAAAAATCGTCTGCAATTAAGATTTATTCAGATGCAATCCAAAATTCATTCATATGACGTTTCGGTCAATAACTTAGACCTTCCTCAGACGGATTGCTGTGAAGGAAAAGGTATCAGCTTACATAGCGCGTGGTATAGGATAAGCTCCTGTGAGTAATGGCGCTTAGCAGGGTCACGGACCGGGTCTAGCCACCGTGACAATCCCAGAACTGAGACAGAAAGGCCCGGTACCGGGTATCCCTCGGCCCTGCGACTGTGGGGGCGCTCCACTTACATACTGAGTTATCAGTGTTTGTATTTACAGACTCACAACATGACTGCACTGCTGTGACTACATCTCCTACCTATGTACCATCCATGATCAGACTAGACATGGAGGAATCGTGAACTCGTCACAAGCAACCACATCAATGTCTGCATCTTAATTGACTTAAATATCAATGAACTGTGACCAAAATTGCTAATGTCTACTGATAGAGGTAGGGGTACTCCTCACGGGGTTTGATTGCCCTGATTTTGGCTAATGAAATAATGGTAAAAATGAATTTCGTTCTGCTCTGATAATTGTTGATGTGCGATGTTACTTTTACAGCGCAAGGCTGCCGTCACGCTAGCAGTATTTGGTCAGTATTTTACATCAGTATTTGTAAGCCAAAACTAGGAGTGGAACAAATAGAGGAAAAGTATAATAGAAACATATGCACCACTTCTGCATTTATCACCCACTCCTGGTTTTGGCTTACAAATACTGAGGTAAAATACTGACCAAATACTGCTAGTGTGACGGCAGCCTAACTGCTGCAGTCAATTACTGGGCTGAGTGGCTCTGCCAAAGTAAACCACCCAACTTGCTGAGCCCAGTGATTGGCTGCAGTGGTTAGGAGAACTGTAGACATGATGTCAATGTTGCAGATGATCAACAAAGACTAAAGCAGCAACGTCACTGGGCCCAGGCAGGGTGAGTAAAAGCTCAGTTTGTTATTTTGTCAGTCTGCATGTCTATGGACTACAAAAGCATGAAAAAGGACAACTCCTTTAATCATTTGTGGGGCCCCTAGTTCAATGGCTCATGTACAGATTATTATTATATCAATACAGGCCTGTGCATATTACAGGGACGTATGGAACTTCAGGATCTTCTGAGTGGCCACAGACCCAACCTTCATGGCTCCACAACAATTAGTTGGCCCCATGCTATGTGTCTGAGCAGTGTTTTCTATACAGACGTGTTGTGTATGAGTAGAGGAATGACTTCACATGCAGATGACGTTTGCCATTCTTATGCATCTGGTCTTCATTTGTGATATTAGGTGTATTTGGGTGGGTGTGCTATTCAAGGGTTCATTCTATTTGTTTCAATGGATTCATTGTTATATCTGCAACCCTGTGTTTTCTTTGGACAGAAATAAAGACAATGGAAAAGTTACAATGTATGTGCAAGGAATTGGTAGGGTAATTAGAAATACAAAGTCAAGACTTGTTCTGGTACTATCCTGCAGTATTTCATGAGGCTGTTCCTCACAGAAATCTGTTATTGAAGGTCCTTATGTAACATGTTTCCTATAAACCCGATTAATGCCATTCATCACCACCACATACATAAGGCTCTCATTGTTGTGAAAATCCTACAAGTGTGACAGAATGCTATTCAAAAAACAATGCCAAAAAGTTACACAATGTTCTTCATGTACACTGAATTAGCAATTTATAACTCATAATCTGATTGCTTCGGGTGCTGAATACTTTTCAGAATACAGGAGATGTAGTATTACTGCTTAGTGTTTCCTAACCTAATCGCTCTTAATTAGTGATCACCAGGGGCCCAATATTTTGTATGCTTCTGGGTCTACAAGGAACGGGTCATTCATGAATTAAGAACTTGGCAACCTTTCCTTTTACCTTTCATGCACCCAAAATACCTTCTACTTATTTATTTCCTCCTAAACTACAGTTATTAAAATCAGTCCTAGTAAAGGGTCATCATACTGTAGAGTGGAGATATGCATGTAATGTCCCAACAAGGTTTCTTTTAAGCATTGGAGGTAGGAAGCTGAGACATGGATACTTGATACTTGTATTATTATGACAAAGGCATGGAAACAGGAAACCTAAATGTTTTAAACATAGAAATGTTTTATGAGTTAAGTTCTATTCATGTATATATGAGAGGCTCCATTATGGATGGAAGCCACAACGCATATTTCACCATCGCCCTAGGCAACAAAAAAATCACTGCTACACATGGATTTCTCTCTGGCAGTTCCGATGTCAGGAGGACAAAGCTTCTAATTGTGAGGACAAAGCGGAGGAGAAGAAGAATAGAAGAGAAGAAGGTGGCAATATCACGCTGCTGCAATGCAGGTAGAAGCTAGCTCCACTAGGTGGAGATAGAGTGGAGAGAGGTCATGCACACAGAAGAAGCAGACCTTCCGTGCAGCAGCAAAGCTACCACCAGGTGGCAGCAGGCAAGTCAAACAATCCGGGTCAAATCCAAGGCTGTAACCCAGTACCAAAGGCATAAGCAAACTCAGGGTCAGAGACAAGCCAGGGTATCAGTAATGGTCAGGAGCGGATATGCCAAAGACAAGAGACAAAAGCAGGCTAAGCCGAGTTCAAGTACCAAGAAGTCCAGACACAAAGGGGACACACAGAAAAAGGACAGGGAGCAGGGTACAACGCAGACATGAGTCGAGTCAAGAATAACAGCAGGATAAGTCAGGGTGTAACAGAGTCAGCTACTCACGCCGTAGGCAGAACTATAACTGACACCACCTGCAGGGTGCAGTGATGATAAATAGCAAGCCTGAACCCAGACTGAGGCTGAGAGAAGTTAACCCCTGACATGACTAGACTGGGAAAAGGGGAAGGCAGGACTCAAAACCCGGTCTGGATCATAACAGGCAATACACCTTAGAGAGCCGAGTTTGCATGTGTTCTTCATTGGGAAAAGAGGATACCAGACACCTTATCTTTCATTTCAGCATGACTCTTATCCTTCCTTACACTGACAATTACCATCAGGCCCCCATAAACATTACATGAACACACTGCTGCCAATATCATAGGTTTGACCAGCAATCATGTAATGTGTATGGCTACCTTTAGCTTTCGCTGGGAGTCTTCAGTATAATTTAAAGCCCCTATACACATTAATGTCATCCGAACCGGCAAATTTAGGAGGGACAGGCCATCTATCATATGTATACATCGTATAGTTACAGCACTGAAGGACACATATAGAAGTGGGCCCTTCTGTGAGTAGAGTATATGAGCTCTTTGCTGTCCAATATTGCATCACGTTGCACACCTTTATGTGTATTTGACAAAAACTGCTTGCCGCTGTAGAGGTGAAAGTGCCCAGCCTTTCCTCTTGGGCCTCTGTGAGGCTGCACAGGTTACTACAATGGTATGATTTGCCTCCAACAACCATGTCTCATGTTCTTAAACGATATAAGCCTTCGGCAAAGGTGGGTTTCACCAGCTTACTTCCCTTTCCACGTGTAAAATACGTGCATCCTTGGCTGAAGCAAGTGCATTAGACCAGGGTCGCAGGAGCGTATAAATCTGATGAGTGCTATCCCATTTTTTATCTGATAGCACTGGGACCAATGTTATTCAATGGGGCAGTACTGATGACTGATTTTTTTCACTGACAAAATCTGCGCACTGACACAATGAAGAAGATGGAGAAATGTTGTTCTCCATCTTCTCACAGTGTGATACTGTAATAGAGTGCAGGGTTGAGTATGTCACCACGGAACAGACAGACCAACTGTTGAGGGGAATTTATTAACAGGAGTAAGATTCTCCCCGCAGGGAGTAAACAGGGGGTTAATAGAGGTAAATCAAACGGTAAACAGTTAAGCGAAAACAAAAGGCTTAACGAGTGTTCTTGTAACTTATCAGTCCAGGGAGGTCCTGACTGTAGGCTCCTAATTCCAGCGTGGGTACAGTCACCAGCAGAGTCTGCTTTCATGTACTCACAAGATGAAGTCTTTAGCTTTTACAGCACAGCCAGGAATCAGGGGCTCCGCACTGTTAAGTCTCTCACCAAGAATCACAGTCTCTGTACTGATACTGCGGGGACCAGGGGATAGAAGTCTCTTCTCTGTTTCCTGGGAACTGGAAACTCCGGGGTTAAAACTTTTCTCCCAGTGAAGCTGCAAGCAGGAAATCACACAGCCACTTTGCTGCGAGTCTCTGTACACCAGGCTGACAGTCTCTCTCTTTCTGCAGCGAGAATACACACACACTGAGCAGTTTCCTTAGTCACACTCAGGGGTCCTGGCTTGTCAGTGCGGTCACCGGGGCTGCGCACTCAGGTCACTGTAGGATACTTCGTCTCTGATTATGGAGCCTTCCAAGTCCCCACTCTCACTCCAGCCTTAGTGCCCTCACGGGGAGCACTCTATCATGGGGAGCGCAGCGCTGCAGCCTGCTTTCTCTCTGGCACGCTCTGCTCTCCCGCACTTTTCTTACCACGCCCCCCTCTCTTCCTCTCTCCCCCTGCAGTCACATGGTCCCTTCTGTCCAGGGCAGAAAGTCTTCCCCCCGACAACCCAGCTGTCTGACTAAGTGGTTCCACGTAAGGAGCAGGGAAAGCAACCACCTTACAATGCAATTTTCTCATCCGATAGAATCAGATCACTTTAAGCTGACCGTCTGAGCAAACCAAGATCAGAGTTAGATCGGAGTGTCATTAGTGTAAGTGGCCTAATTCTCTCAGATGTGAGAATATGCAGTCACGTGACCCCAGCCTTAGGGTCATTTCTTAAATTGAATTATTGTAAAAAACAATTTTCAGTTGATAAAAGGGACGGTTCTATGGGGAAGAGGGGCTAGTCTTAATTGGAAGGGCTATTCTTAATAATTAGATTTTTTTAAGATCCACTAAAATCTAATCTTACTTTTTCTCTGATTTGTCCTACTCGGGGACTTAAGTCGCCATCCAGTCCATCCTTAAATATTCCATATAAACAACCAAGCCAGAAGGCTATGTGTTACCTCTCTTCAATAAAGCAAAGTGACAGAAGTTGAATGAAAGAGGGGTGGACAGGTGTGAAAAATTTTTCTTCAGTGTCCTGTCAGAATTCCTTTAAGAATGACATCATCGCTGCTGTGCCCAGCGTTAAGTACAGCCAGAAAACGCCTGGCAACTGCTTCCACCAATCCATAGGTCCAGATTCAGGCGGGAAAACCATCTCCAGGTAAGTATATTCTGCCCAGCAGTTTTCTCCAGCCGTTTTCTTAACCCTTAATGTAACTCAGAAGAAGAAAACTATGGTTAGCAAACTTTTATTATAACAGGTTCTAAAACAACTCTCAGTCCTATATTCCCATGAGCCCCCTTTTAGCCAACTATCGGGGGGCTTCCATTTTGTTGAACACCTTAGAAAAAGCACCATTGACCATATTATCTGAGAGATTATCTACTGGAATCAGATCAGTAGCGTAGCTACCAGAGCCCTGGTCAGAGGGGGTATTCACCCCGGGCCCCAGACTCAGAGGGGCCCATCTAGAGATACGCTACACTTAACTTTATCAGCATGCACAGGGCGCTGATACAGATAAACTCTGCAACAGAGCAAGGAGAGATGGTCTCCCTTCACTGCCACTCTCCGTTTTGTAGGTCACAAGTGGAATTAGGCCTGAGGCTTACAGATCAGTAGGTCCAGGGAGGAGCGACGCGATTCGCACCACGCACCAGACGCCAGAGTCCCTGTGCGTTTTGCATCGGACTGCCTAGGACGGCCGCTGTCTATTGGATTTGCTGAGTTTAGGTGAATATATTATATATTTGTTTTTATAATTTTAAGATTGTGTGTTTGTGTCTTTATGTATGGTGGACACTACTAAGGGGGCCTTAAGAGTGGGGGATACAACTAAGGGGGCCATAACAGTGCGGGCCATAATAGTGCGGGCTACTACAAAGGGGGCAATAATAGACTGGGGGCTACTACTAAGTGGGCCATAAGGGCTACTACTAAGGGATTATAATAGCGTGGGGGCTACTACTAAGGGGGCCATAATAGCGTGTGGGCTACTTCTAAGGGGCCCATAATAGAGTGGGGGCTACCACTCAGTGGGCCATAATAGAATTGGGGCTACTACTATGGGACCCATAATAGCGTGAGTTTACTACTATGGAGGTCATAACAGAGTTGGGGCTACTACTAAGGGGGTCATAATAGCATAGGGGCTACTACTAAGGGGGCAATAATAGCGCGGGGGTACTAAAAGGATCATAATAGCATGGGGGCTATTAATGGGGCCATCACATAACATAGGGACTACTAAGTGGGCCCTCACACAGAGTAGTAGTTACCAAGAGGGCCATGATACAGTGTGTGAGCTACTAAGGGGGACCATCATACAGTGTCAGGACTACTAAAGGGGCCAATACTGTATATTGTGTTGGGGTTACTAAGGAGCTCTCCTACAAAGTTGTGGCTACTAAGGGGGAAAGGATATAGCATGGGGGCTACTGAGGGAGATCATCATACAGCTTGGAGGCTACTAAAGGGATCAAGATAGTGTTGGGACTACTGAAGGGTCCTCCTACAGTGTGGGAGCTACTAATGGGACCCTCCTAAAGAGTGGGGGCTAATAAGGGAGCCCTCCTACAAAGTTGGGGCTTGAAAAAATTGCACACTGAGCAAAGCAAAAATTACATGAGAATAGATGTATCCATCAAGTGATGACCAAATAATATATCTAATAGTGTGATGCTTATTATGGAGTGAATGGCAGACGATTCAGGAAGGAGAAAAAAACGAACTTTAAGGTCCAATAAACGAAAGTAAGAACCAAAAGGTAAGTAAAGTACAAAAATGTATTCAAGACAAAAAAAGAGGGAAGCACAAAATGATAACAGGATAATAGCAACACAAAGTGTATATCTGCCCATTACACAAGATGGCCACCATAAAAGACCATACAATACTGACATCAATAGACACGTGGCATGGATAAACCACTAGATAAACTAATTATTCAAAAAGGACTAGATGTACACATGATTGAAAATAGACTAAATGAATATATTTATGTTTGTCTATATATATAGTATATAGTATATGTATTTGCATTGGTGTGCTTAGAGGTTGCCAAAGTATACATGCATGGATCAATGTATAATCTCACTGTGGATCTGCAAATTGCAAAAGATAGAATAAAGGGACACCAGATAGGAGTTAAAAAAAAGTAATGTAGGTCTATTTCAAGGGACATGTAGTAGGATGTCAGTGTGGCAAATACCACAAATATTTTAGACAGGAAAAGGAGCCTTGCAACTCACATATATTCTGTACTCCAGGTGCAGAAATGGTGATAAAGTGCATGTGCCGAAAATATGGTATAACCACAATGAGTCACCGGGTTAAGAGAGATAGAATAGTAGTCCCCATAATTCAAATAGGAGACCTAAGCACCGTGCACGTAATAATCCTGGGGAGTGCAAGGCAAAGACCAGATCACAAGTGTCTGGTAACACTAGTTATTGCCATGAGTAGTAATTACCTGTGTGGTCATAGCAGTATAGGCAGACACGCGCCCCTGTTGTTGGGGCTTCTAGTGGGGCCATCAGAGTGAGAAGTTAGGCTAGTTTCACACTAGCGTTCGGCAGGGCTGTGGATGAAAGCCTTCTTCCTCGTTAAGCCCCGCCCACTGCTGCGCCTCTTCCTTCAGCTCCGCCTACGTCTGCATGCGTCCTGCGTACTCTATCTTTAACATTGGGTACGCAGGCCATGCGGATGTATGCGGATGTCTCCGCATGTGTTTTTTTTACGCTGCGCCGACCACAACAAAATGCAACATGTTGTGTTCGACAAAAGTCAGCGCAGCATCAAAACGACAAAGGCAGAAGCATCCGCATACATCCGCATGGCCTGCATACCCAATGTTAAAGATAGGGTACGCAGTACACATGCAGACGTAGGCGGAGCTGAAAGAAGAGGCGCAGCAGTGGACGGGGCTTAACGGAGGAAGAAGTCTTTCATCCACAGCCCTGCCGAATGCTAGGGTGAAACCAGCCTTAGATGTGTCTTTGTTGTAATCTCCGCAGACGAGTTGTGTCTGGAGTAGTCGTCATGTCTGTCTGGGCCAGATGGAAAAGATGGGAAAAGTGAATGACTCCATCAGAAAGAATGTTATCTATTTATTAGCATATATAACTGTACTGTAATCTCTTGTATGTTCTGCAGCACTGATATCTACCACTATATGGTCACTATATGGCAGTAATATCAGTGTTGGTCTTTGTATAGTTATTTACTTTTAGCAGCAGCCGGGTAATCAGCTGAGGTTCCCGTATACCTATTATTATGGTGCGCAACCATAGTTGTAATCAGGCTTACCAGGTTAGGGGCCTACTATGATGTTTTGTACCCCTTCCCCCCCACGAACTGAACCACTAGCTATGCTTCTGGATCAGAGTTATCTCTGATCCTGCTAGTTGCAGCAGTGCTCCAGCTATGTATTACAGCTGCTTTTTTGCTGTAGATCCAGTGGACGCAGCTACAGTGACCATGCAGAGTGCCATAGGAGTTCTGTGCAGTCATGTTTTACTTCAAGGGATTTACATTACCGGCAGAGATGTCATCAGTTCACTAATCGACTACTGCAAAACTACTTTTGCAACCCCCAAAAATTCACCTTTCAAAGCTCTAAATATTGATATATTGATGAATATTTTATCTGAGCTTCTAAACTTCTATAGGCTTAACTATTTTCTAGATTCTTTCAATGCATAAAATGACTGGCACAGGCTAAATAAAGTATGTTCTATAATGAAGGTAAATTCTCGATATAATTTGTCATGGTCATCGTTCCCTACCATTATCAGGAACATACCAGCCCAATCCTAATCTACCCTTCACATGCGTTCAGATGGTGATGTTTGTGTGATAAACTATGAATGTTTAACGTTCAAAAGATCTTCTTTATGTGCTAGGCGTGTCAGACATCAAAGGGTTATTTGGGTTGCTAGCGTAAACTTCTGCACCCCCTTAGCACTAGATCATCATTTCAATAGACACTTGTGGTCTTTATGTGGTATACTTTAAATGCTTGGCAGTGCTGAATGACGACAATGGACAGGAGTTCATTACCATCAGCACCACTTTAATTACTTTAGCTCGTTTTAATGTATGAATATAGATTCTATGAGGATTTTTGAACAGATTAATTATGTAGCATTATGTAGAACACACAATGAGAGGCTCTTCATACATCGTCATGTCAGAACAAAATGTTCTCAAAATGTATATTATTGGATAAGCCCTAATTAATGGCCTTGGGTGCTGCACAAACTAAAAATAAATCTATACTTAGCTCCTGGACCGGTGCTCAGCTCTGTGTCCCCCGCTAGTCTCAAGACATAAATGATGAGACCACTACAACGCCTGTCCTGTACGTAAGTATAGGGGATTTTTTATTTCTGTATCACCCAAGGGCTATTTATAAGAGGTTGTCAAGTAGCGGACAAGTCCTTTAACTGTATCTGATTATCAGACGCTCAATAGGATAGATGGGGGGATGGTAGGATGGAGCTGCAGGACAGTGAAGCAGCAAACTGGGTGACAGTTAGAAGGCCGGGTAGAGGGAAGAGTGCCAGGGAGGCTAGTCCTGATCTGGCACACCCCAATAAGTTTGCTAAGTTGGCAGATGAGGGGGGTGCCTGTACAGGGGTAGCACTGCTGCAGCCAGGCATGTCCTCTGAAACCCGGAGGAGTGACTGCTATACTAAGGAGGGAAATAGGAGAGCAGGGCAGGCCAGACAGATGCTGGTAGTGGGGGACTCAATTATTAGGGGAACAGATAGGACAAGCTGTCACAAAGACAGGGATCGTCGAACGGTGTGCTGCCTACCTGGCGCTCGAGTCCGACACATCGCTGATCGGGTTGACAGATTACTGGGAGGGGCTGGTGAGGATCCAGCGGTCATGGTGCACATTGGCACAAATGACAAAGTTAGAGGTAGGTGGAAGGTCCTTAAAAATAATTTCAGGGAATTAGGCTGCAAGCTGAAGGCAAGGACCTCCAACGTGGTATTTTCCGAATTACTGCCTGTACCAAGTGCCACGCCAGAGAGGCAACGGGAGATTAGGGAGGTTAATAAGTGGCTCAAGAATTGGTGTAGGAAGGAGGGGTTTGGGTTCCTGCAGAACTGGGCCGACTTCTCAGTTGGCTACAGGTTCTACGCTAGGGATGGGCTGCACCTCAATGGGGAAGGTGCAGCTGTGCTGGGAGAGAAAATGGCTAGAAGGTTGGAGGAGTGTTTAAACTAGGGAATGGGGGGGAGGGTATTCATTTTATAGGAGGGGAAGATGGAGATGCAGGTAGAGACCTGGGCACAAATAAGGAAGTTGGGGGTGGCGGTGGCATGGGGGGTGGGGATAGAACAATTAATAATTTAAGAAAGAATAGAGGTACAGAGAGATACATAAAGTGTATGTATACTAATGCCAGAAGCCTCGCCAACAAAATGGATGATTTAGAATTAATGTTGTTGGAGCATAATTATGACATGGTGGGGATATCTGAGACGTGGCTGGATGAGAGCCATGACTGGGCTGTTAACTTGCAGGGCTATAGTCTGTTCAGAAATGATCGAACGGATAAGCGAGGGGGAGGGGTGTGTCTATGTGGCGCCCCAGGGTCCTGGTAGTCACAGTAATGTTGCTTTCCCCACGGGGAGAGTGATGTTACGTTTGGAGGCAATGAAGGAGAACTCTTTGTCAGGGAACACAATGCATGCAACATGTTCACACTCCAGACGAGAAGGGGGAGCTCTAAGCCAGTTTAAGGTGAACTCCCCTATAAGAACATCCTGATCTGGAGGGAAAAGGTTCAGTTCCTGTTAGAGAGACAGAGGGAAAGGAAGCAGAGGAGCCGTGTGGTCTGAAGTGCTACAGCTCCTGGGAAGAGACACATTGAAAGGCAGAACTATATTGCAGCGAGCGTGAAAGAAGTCGAAGCAAAGGAGAGTATACCAGAAGGGGACCAGCCCCAAACAGGCTGCCTCCTTCTGAGGCGCAGAACACCGGTAGCCGAGACACTGAGGTAGTAAGGACCTTAATGCCGTACTTCAGAGACCGGCAGGACAGCTAATTGCAGGTTACCTGTTCGCACCTACACCCAGTAGGCACAGTGGCATCCCTCAGAGGCCGGGGCGTGCTAGAGTCCCTTTAAACAGCCTCAAGCCACCAGTCGTACGGGTCATGTCCTATCCGACTACGGGGGACAGAGAGAGACACCACATCTGTGAGACCCTTATTTGAAGCTTATGCAGTAAGGGACTACACCACCGCAGCACAAGGGAAGGCTATTGATCTCCACCTGGTCAAGGGGACTCTGGACTTGCCTCCAAACCGGCAGGACTCTGCCTGCCCTGTGATTTGGTGCTCTGGACTGTGAATGCTGAAGTCTTCAGTAAAGGTAAAGAGACTGCAACCTTGTGTCCTCGTTATTCTCTGCGCCATTCACCATATCACCATCTACACAACGGGAAGCCCTGGGGACATACTTCACCTGTGGGAAGGTGCAACATCTAGCTGCCATAACATCACCCCAGCGGACCCCTTAACCCCTTAAGCCCCGAGGGTGGTTTGCACGTTAATGACCGGGCCAATTTTTACAATTCTGACCACTGTCCCTTTATGAGGTTATAACTCTGGAACGCTTCAACGGATCTTGGCGATTCTGACAATGTTTTCTCGTGACATATTGTACTTCATGATAGTGGTAAAATTTATTTGATATAACTTGCGTTTATTTGTGAAAAAAATGGAAATTTGGCGAACATTTTGAAAATTTCGCAATTTTCCAACTTTGAATTTTTATGCCCTTAAATCACAGAGATATGTCATGCAAAATACTTAATAAGTAACATTTCCCACGTGTCTACTTTACATCAGCACAATTTTGGAACCAACATTTTTTTTGTTAGGGAGTTATAAGGGTTAAAAGTTGACCAGCAATTTCTCATTTTTACAACACCATTTTTTTGGGGGGACCACATCTCATTTGAAGTCATTTTGAGGGGTCTATATGATAGAAAATACCCAAGTGTGACACCATTCTAAAAACTGCACCCCTCAAGGTGCTCAAAACCACATTCAAGAAATTTGTTAACCCTTCAGGTGTTTCACAGGAATTTTTGGAATGTTTAAATAAAAATGAACATTTAACTTTTTTTTACACAAAATTTATTTCAGCTCCAATTTGTTTTATTTTACCAAGGGTAACAGGAGAAAATGGACCCCAAAAGTTGTTGTACAATTTGTCCTGGGTACGCTGATACCCCATATGTGGGGGTAAACGACTGTTTGGGCACATGGCAGAGCTCGGAAGGAAAGGAGCGCCATTTTACTTTTCAATGCAAAATTGACTGGAATTGAGATAGGACGCCATGTTGCGTTTGGAGAGCCTCTGATGTGCGTAAACATTGAAACCCCCCACAAGTGACACCATTTTGGAAAGTAGACCCCCTAAGGAACTTATCTAGAGGTGTGGTGAGCACTTTGACCCACCAAGTGCTTCACAGAAGTTTATAATGCAGAACCGTAAAAATAAAAAATCACATTTTTTCACAAAAATTATTTTTCGCCCCCAATTTTTTATTTTCCCAAAGGTAAGAGAAGAAATTGGACCCCAAAAGTTGTTGTACAATTCGTCCTGAGTACGCTGATACCCCATATGTGGGTGTAAACCATTGTTTGGGCGCATGGCAGAGCTCGGAAGGGAAGGAGCGCCATTTGACTTTTCATTGCAAAATTGACTGGAATTGAGATGGGACGCCATGTTGCATTTGGAGAGCCCCTGATGTGCCTAAACATTGAAACCCCCCACAAGTGACACCATTTTGGAAAGTAGACCCCTTAAGGAACTTATCTAGATGTGTGGTGAGCACTTTGACCCAACAAGTGCTTCACAGAAGTTTATAATGCAGAGCTGTAAAAATAAAAAATCATATTTTTTCACAAAAATGATCTTTTCGCCCCCAATTTTTATTTTCCCAAGGGTAAGAGAAGAAATTAGACCACAAAAGTTGTTGTGCAATTTGTCGTGAGTACGACGATACCCTATATGTGAGGGTAAACCACTGTTTGGGCGCATAGCAGAGCTCGGAAAGGAAGGAGCGCCATTTGACTTTTCAATGCAAAATTGACTGGAATTAAGATAGGACGCCATGTTGCGTTTGGAGAGCCCCTGATGTGCGTAAACATTGAAACTCCCCACAAGTGACACCATTTTGGAAAGTAGACCCCTTAAGGAACTTATCTAGATGTGTGGTGAGCACTTTGACCCAACAAGTGCTTCACAGAAGTTTATAATGCAGAGCCGTAAAAATAAAAAATCATATTTTTTCACAAAAATGATCTTTTCGCCCCCAATTTTTTAATTTCCCAAGGGTAAGAGAAGAAATTGGACCCCAAAAGTTGTTGTGCAATTTGTCCTGAGTACGCTGATACCCCATATGTGGGGGTAAACGACTGTTTGGGCGCATGGCAGAGCTCGGAAGGGAAGGAGCGCCGTTTGACTTTTCAATGCAAAATTGACTGGAATTGAGATGGGACACCATGTCACGTTTGGAGAGCCCCTGATGTGCCTAAAAATTAAACCCCCCCACAAGTGACACCATTTTGGAAAGTAGACCCCTAAGGAACTTATGAAGATGTGTTTTGAGAGCTTTGAACCCCCAAGTGTTTCACTACAGCTTATAACACAGAGCCGTGAAAATAAAAATTCTTTTTTTTTTCACAAAAATGATTTATTAGCCCCCAGTTTTGTATTTTCCCAAGGGTAACAGGAGAAATTGGACCCCAAAAGTTGTTGTCCAATTTGTCTTGAGTACGCTGATACCCCGTATGTGGGGGGGAACCACTGTTTGGGCGCATGGCAGAGCTCAGAAGGGAAGGAGCGCCATTTGGAATGCAGACTGAGATGGATTGGTCTACAGGCGTCACGTTGCATTTGCAGAGCCCCTGATGTACCCAAACAGTAGAAACCCCCAAGAAGTGACCCCATATTGGAAACTAGACCTCCCAAGGAACTTATCTAGATGTGTTGTGAGAACTTTGAACCCCCAAGTGTTTCACTACAGTTTATAACGCAGAGCCGTGAAAATAAAAATTATTTTTTTTTCACAAAAATTATTTTTTTAGCCCCCAGTTTTGTATTTTCACAAGGGTAACAGGATAAATTGGACCCCAAAAGTTGTTGTCCAATTTGTCCTGAGTACGCTGATACCCCATATGTGGGGGGAACCACTGTTTGGGCGCATGGCAGAGCTCGGAAGGGAAGGAGCGCCATTTGGAATGCAGACTTAGATGGATTTTCTGCAGGCGTCACGTTGCATTTGTAGAGCCCCTGATGTACCCAAACAGTAGAAACCCCCCACAAGTGACCCCATATTGGAAACTAGACCTCCCAAGGAAATTATCTAGATATGTTGTGAGAACTTTGAACCCTCAAGTGTTTCACTACAGTTTACAACGCAGAGCTGTGAAAATAAAAAATCCTTTTTTTTCCACAAAAATGATTTTTAGCCCCCCAAATTTTTATTTTCCCAAGGATAACAAGAGAACTTGGACCCCAAAAGTTGTTGTCCAATTTGTCCCGAGTACGCTGATACCCCATATGTTGGGGTAAACCCCTGTTTGGGCGCACGGGAGAGCTCAGAAGGGAAGGAGCACTGTTTTACTTTTTCAACGCAGAATTGGCTGGAATTGAGATCGGACGCCATGTCGCGTTTGGAGAGCCCCTGATGTGCCTGAACAGTGGAAACTCCCCAATTCACCCCTAACCCTAATCCCAACGGTTACCCTAACTACACCCCTAACCCTGACACACTCCTAACCCTAATCCCAACCGTAAATGTAATCCAAACCCTAACCCTAACTTTAGCCCCAACCCTAACCCTAACTTTAGCCCCAACCTTAACCCTAACTTTAGTCCCAACCCTAACCCTAACTATAGCTCCAACCCTAGCCCCAACCCTAACCCTAGCCATAACCCTAGCCCTAACCCTAGCCCTAACCCTAACCCTAACCCTAGCCCTAACCCTAGCCCTAACCCTAGCCCTAACCCTAGCCCTAACCCTAACCCTAGCCCTAATCCTAATGGGAAAATGGAAATAAATACATTTTTTTTATTTTATTATTTTTCCCTAACTAAGGGGGTGATGAAGGGGGGTTTGATTTACTTTTTTTACTTTTATAGCATTTTTTTATATCGGATTTTTATGATTGGCAGCTGTCACACACTTAAAGGACGCTTTTTATAGCAAAAAAGTTTTTGCATCTCCACATTTTGAGACCTATAATTTTTCTATATTTTGGTCCACAGAGTCATGTGAGGTCTTGTTTTTTGCGGGACGAGTTGACGTTTTATTGATAACATTTTCGGGCACATGACATTTTTTGATCGCTTTTTATTCCGATTTTTGTGAGGCAGAATGACCAAAAACCAGCTATTCATGAATTTCTTTTGGGGGAGGCGTTTATACCGTTCCACATTTGGTAAAATTGATAAAGCAGTTTTATTCGTCGGGTCAGTACGATTACAGCGATATCTCATTTATATCTATTTATAAGCTATTTTATAGAAAAAATAATTATTTTGGCATCGCTTTATTCTGAGGACTATAACTTTTTTATTTTTTTGCTTATGATGCTGTATGGTGGCTTGTTTTTTGCGGGACAATATGACGTTTTCAGCGGTACCATGGTTATTTATATCCATCTTTTTGATCGCGTGTTATTCCACATTTTGTTCAGCGGTATGATAGTAAAGCGTTGTTTTTTGGCTCGTTTTTTTTTTTCTTACGGTGTTCACTGAAGGGGTTAACTAGTGGGAGTTTTATAGGTTGGGTCGTTACGGACGCGGCGATACTAAATATGTGTACTTTTATTGTTTTTTTTTTAATTTAGATAAAGAAATGTATTTATGGGAATAATATATATATTTTTTCTCTTTCTTTTTTTTTTTTTTTTAGACATGTGGATTTTTTTTTTTTACTTTTTTACTTTGTCCCAGGGGGGGACATCACAGATTGCTGATCTGACAGTTTGCACAGCACTCTATCAGATCAGCGATCTGACTGACAGCGCTGCAGGCTTACCAGCGCCTGCACTGGACCCGGAAGTAATCCCTACAGGACCCGGATGCAGCCCCGTGGCCATTTTGGATCCGGGGGCCTGCAGGGATAGGAGGTAAGAGACGCTCGTAGCAACGTGATCACATCGCGTTGCTCCAAGGGTCTCAGGGAAGCACGCAGGGAGCCCTCTCCCTGCGCGATGCTTCCCTATACCGCCGGAACACTGCGATCATGTTTGATCGCAGTGTGCCGGGGGTTAATGTGCCGGGGGCGGTCCATGACCGCTCCTGGCACATAGTGCCGGATGTCAGCTGCGATAGTCAGCTGACACCCGGCCGCATATGACGTACTATCCCGTCGGTGGGAATTAAGGCCCACCCCACCTCGACGGGATAGTACATCATATGGGATTAAGGGGTTAAAGCAGCTTCGGTCACCCTGACCGAATACCACAGGTGGCGTCACGAACATTCCCCTTAAAGACCTTTCCCTTCTACACGGACGTCCCAGGGCCACGGACCGGGTCAGCCACCGTGACATCCCCCTGTGAACCGCAGGACCCGCTACCGAGTACCCCACGGCCCTTGGGGGGTGATCCAGCTATATGTAAAATCATCCTTAAAACCCATCCTGCGTGATAATGTAGGTGAATCTAATGAAAATGTAGAGTCCCTGTGGGTGGAGATCAGGGGAGGGGGGAAAAATAATAAATTACTGATAGGGGTTAGTTATAAGTCTCCAAAAATAATGGAAGCAACGGAGAATATCCTCTTAAAGCAAATAGATGAAGCTGCGGCTCAAGGAGAAGTCATTATTATGGGGGACTTCAACTACCCTGAAATAGATTGGGGAACAGAAACCTGCAGTTCCAGCAAAGGTAATCGGTTTTTGACAACTATGAGAGACAATTACCTTTCACAACTGGTTCAGGACCCAATAAGAAGGGGGGCACTGCTAGACCTAATATTAACCAACAGGCCAGACCGCATAGCAAATATAAGGGTTGGGGGTCACTTGGGGAATAGTGATCACAAAATAATAAGTTTTCAGGTCTCCTTCAATAAGATGTGTAGTAGATGGGTTAGGCTACTTTCACACTAGCGTCGGGCTCGGCCCGTCGCAGTGCGTCGGGCCGAGGTTACCGACGCTAGCGTTCTCTGCGCCGCACAACGGGGGCACCGGATGCATTTTTCCAGCGCATCCGTCGCCCCATTGTGAGGTGCGGGGAAGTGCGGGGAGGTGGGGGCGGAGTTCCGGCCGCGCATGCGCGGTCGGAAAAAGCGGACCGTCGGCAGCAAAAAACGTTACATGTAGCGTTTTTTGCAGCCGATGGTCCGCCACAACACGGCGCAACCGTCGCACGACGGTTGCGACGTGTGTCAATTCGTCGTTAATGTTAGTCTATGGACAAAAAACGCATCCTGCAAGCACTTTTGCAGGATGCGTTTTTTGACCAAAACGACGCATTGCGATGGAGGACAAAAAACACTAGTGTGAAAGTAGCCTTACAAGGACACTAAACTTCAGGAGGGCAAATTTCCAACAGATGAGAGATGATCTTGGTGCAATTAACTGGGACGATATCCTGAGACATAAAAATACCCAAAGAAAATGGGAGACGTTTATTAGCATCCTGGATAGGACCTGTGCACAGTACCACTTCCTACTATTGTATTAATAATGGATAAGTGTCTTACTGACACCTCTCCATTATTAACCAGGCTGAATGTCACCTTACAATAACAAGGTGACTTTAACCCTTTATTACCCAATATCCCACCACTACTCAGGAGTGGGAAGAGAGAGGCTAAGTGCCAGAATAGGCGCATCTTACAGATGCGCCTTTTCTGTGGTGGCTGGGAGAAGGTTTTTTTAGCCGGGGGGGGGGGGGGGGGGCAATTACCATGGTCCCTCTCTAGGCTATTAATATCTGCCCTCAGTCACTGGCTTTTCCTCTCTGGCGGAGAAAATTGCACGGGAGCCCACGCCAGTTTTTTCCGTGAATTAACCCTTTAAATTAACACCTACAGCTCCTAAATTTTGTACACAAACACTTCTAACATCATTAGTGAGGAATATTTAAAAATCTAATGGATATGAAATGGTTTACTGTATGTAAACCATGTCTTATATCCTGTCGGGCTCGGTAAGGACTTAGCTATTAAATTACCAACTTTTCTGCTATCTAGCTCTGTAATATATATATATGTTTCGACATGTGGTGTCAAAACATGTCGTCCATAAGGGATTGAATGTATGCAATATTGTTACTGAAACTGAAGAAATCTGGAACTTTTTAATGGATAAATAAAAGGTATATTTTACTCTACCATTGGACTGATCCCTGGAGAAACAAAAAGTTTTTTCTATATATATAGACTGTATATGTGCTTTCAAGTATATTTGAGCCCATGGATCCATTATATGTCCATTTTGCAAGTCGGCGAGAAAATCTCCACCAAACCATGTCTCATATCCTGTTGGGTTCGGTAAGGACTTAGCAAAAGCCGGCAATTGACTTACCGGCTTTTCTGCTATCTAGCTCTGTATTAAATATAAATATATATATATGTGTCTCACTGATATATATATATATATATATATATATATATATATATATATACTGTATATATGTTTTCACGAATATTTGAGCCCATGGATGCATTATATGTCCATTTTGCAAGCCGGAGAGAAAGTCTCGCCATACGGATGTCATACGGATGACACACGGATACTTTTTGGAGAAAAAATCGCATCCTCGCATTGAATACGGATCACTGTTCAGGAACTTTTCTGCGTGTCGCGGCCGTAAAAACGGACCGTATTTTTATACGCTAGGTGTGACACCGGCCTTATACATACTCCCGGCCTGCGGGCGTGGGCTTTCTCTCCATACCCTTGTACAGAGGCCTCTTAGGCTACTTTCACACTAGCGTTAACTGCAATCCGCCACAATGCGTCGTTTTGCCTAAAAAACGCATCCTGCAAAAGTGCTTGCAGGATGCGTTTTTTCCCCATAGACTAACATTAAGCGACGTATTGCGACGGATTGACACACGTCGCAACCGTCGTGCGACGGTTGCGCCGTGTTGTGGCGGACCGTCGGGACCAAAAAACGCTACATGTAACGTTTTTTGCTCACGACGGTCCGCTTTTTCCAACCACACATGCGCGGCCGGAACTCCGCCCCCACCTCCCCGCACCTCACAATGGGGCAGCGGATGCACTGGAAAAATGCATCCGCTGCCCCCGTTGTGCGGCGGAGACAACGCTAGCGTCGGGAACCTCGGCCCGACGCACCGCGACGGGCCGAGCCCGATGCTAGTGTGAAAGTAGCCTTAGGCTGTCATCAAACATTTCTCCCTCCTTGTCTTGATTGATAGGGTCACAGTGTTCGTCATGAAATCCCCTGTGTGCTTTGTTTGGTTTGGTCGATGCTTTTTTCCAGTAAATTCCCATTTACATTGAGGTGAATGGGACAATATTGCTGTATCCCGCACTGCCACTACCATGTTATTGACGTGCAGGTAGAAGAAGCAACATAAACATTGAAGTGTCTGCAGCACCAACACAAGTGTTGCGGTCCCTTCCAACAGTTTTTTGGGTGCCAAGAGTTAGATCCACACCAATCTCATATTGCCTAACCAGAATATAAGGCTATGTGCACATGTTGTGGATTTGTCTGCGGATCTGCAGAGGATTGGCCGCTGCAGATTCGCAGCAGTTTTCCATGAGTTTACAGTACCATGTAAACCTATGGAAAATCAAATACGCTGTGCCCATGGTGCGGAAAATACCGCGCGAAAACGCTGCAGTTTATTTTCCGCAGCATGTCAATTCTTTGTGCAGATTCTGCCGTGTTTTACACCTGCTCAATAATAGGAATCCGCAGGTGTAAAACCGCAGGTGAAATCCGCTAAAAAAATGGAGGAAATCCGCGGTAAATCTGCGGGTAATCCGGAGGTAAAATGCAGTGCGTTTTACCTGCGGATTTTTCAAAAACTGAGCAGAAAAATCCACACAGAAATCTGCAACGTGGGCACATAGCCTAAGGCCCTTAAAGGGAATATGTTGCCAGGTTTTTGCTTCCTCATCTGAGAGCAGCATATTGTAGAGAAAGAGACCCTGATTACAACACTGTATCACTTAGTTTATTGGGTGCAGCCATTGTTACACAATCAGAGTTTTTAAATGTAGCATGAAGCAGAGCTCAAAAAGCTGTGCATGAAATGCGACCAAATAGTGCGCAGGCGCTGGGTGAGTATAATCTAACCTCTTTTTCTCATCTTTCAGGATACATCGAGGGCTTATCTACAGCATTACAGAATGCTGTAGATAAGCCCCTGATGCCGGTGGCCTTAGTTTATAGGCCATTTCTGGGGTGACAGATTCCCTTTAAGCAAATCCAGCCGCCTCTGGCACTGGGAACAGCTGATCAGTGGGGGATCCTATGGATAAGCCTTTAATAAATAAGGTGGTCGACTGAATGCAATATTGATTAATATATTTATTCTTTGATAAATTAGTCCCTATACATGCATGAAATAGACTCAGAAAATACTATTTCAGAATGTTTAAGACTAGAGATGGGAGAATCAATTTGTAGGACTCGGTCGTTCAGCCACGAAGGGTAATCTGTGGCTGCTGGAAGCCATAAGAACTGCCTCTTACCTCCTGTCATCCCCAGTTCTTTTCATTAGCCTGCCTGGCGTGACGCCGCATGTGCATGACATCACCATGATGACCCTGTGCCAAATGAGCTAATAATAAGAACTGTGGACGTCAGGAAGAGCGCTCACATCCAGGGCTCACGTCCAGCAGGCACAGATCTGAAGTGGTCGCTGGTCTGGGTCCTAGGAATTGATTTGCACCAACTCTGATTAAGACAATAATGTTTTTTGGGTGGATATCACTGACCATGAATTATTGGGCTCATTTCTACAATGCTGAAGTTGGTTTCTTATTCGACAGTTTCTTTTTTTCTGTTTTTTACAGGTTTAACAACAAAAATCACTATAATAAAATACAATGCAACGAGGAGCCCTGATGTGAATACACTTAATAGCAGCTGCAAAAATGATAAAACTGCCACAAAAATGGGCAACAAAGTGGGCACCGAAAGGCGTTATTAAAAGGGTTAAATGACTTTGGGCCAGTGATCTCACACCACCATTACATAGTGATGCCCTACATCTAATGCAGGTCTCTCCAGCAAATAGCCAGTTCTCCCAGATTTAAATAAGTGGTGTTTTTAAGGGGCTAAATGACTTTAGGCCACTGATCTCACACCACCAGTACACACATGGTGATGGCCTGCATGAAACTCAGCTCACCCCAGTCTGGCCCAAAGTCATTCAACCCCTTAAAAACACCACTTACTTATTCAAATTGTTGAAATCAATTGTCTGCCCAGTCCTTAATGCCAGTCCTGCTGCCCAGAACCCGTTTGGGCCAGGCTGGAGTGACCAGAATTAGATAGGGGGCATCACTATCTGTGTGTGAAATCACTGACCCAAAGTCATTCAACCATCCATCCAACTACACCCTTCAGTGCCCACTTGATGCCCACTTTTGTGGCAGTTTTATGATAATGTGTATTCACATTAGTGCTCCACACTGTAATGTATTTACTGTGATTTTTGTAGTTAAACCTGAAAAATAGAAAAAAGAAACTGCTGAATAAGAAACCAGCGTCCCCTTCGCCTCTTTTCTCTGCATTGTCTTGTCACTCCTTCCTTCCCACTTGCTCCTTTTCCGCTGCTGTCCGCACTGACACCTGTAGCTTCCTCCTGCCATTACAGCATGCGAGCAGCGCCCTCTAGCGGCGCCCACCAGCGTCACCCTGCAGGGACAGTAGCGGCGGCTCTCCTCGCCTGTGACAACAATGAATGGAAAGTTCCTCTGTAGCCCCGCCCAGCGTGACGTCAGTACCCCTCCAGCTGCAGGCTATATAAGAAGTGATGTGAGGTGAGCGCGGCAGAGCAGGACGTGCAGTCTGGAGACACGGAGCAGTAGAGGAGGAAGCATGAAGCCGCCTAAATAGTCCATGAGCCGGGCCAGATATCGGTACCACCCGGAGTGACTAATTTTCTTTGGTATTTTTAGGTAGATGCATGTCTGTAGTTTATTTTTTGATATGATAGCCCTTACATATACGTAGCTTATTAACCCCTTCAGCCCTAGGCCTATTTGTACCCAAGTGCCTAAGCCAATCTGACCTGTGCCACTTCATGGGCTAATAACTTTGGAACGCTTTCACCTATCCAAGCCATTCTGAGATTGTTTTCTCGTGACATATTGTACTTCACGTCAGTGCTAAATGGGAGTCAATATATTTTACCTTTCTATATAAAAAAATGCTAAATATTCGGAAATTTTGGAAAAATCGGCAATTTTTTAACTTTGAAATTCTCTGCTTTTTACAAAAATACTGATACCCCCCATAATAGTTATTAATTTACACTCCCCACATGTTTACTTCATATTGGCATCATTTTGAAAATGAAACCTTATTGTTTTACGACGTAATAGGGCTTATAGTTTTATGCGCAATTTTTCACATTTACAGCAAAACCCACTTTTCAAAGGACCAAGTCACTTCTGAAGTCACTTTAAGGGGCTTACATAACAGAAACCACCCATAAATTACCCCATTTTGCAAACTACACCCCTCAAGCTGTTCAAAACTCATTTTTAAAAACTGTTAACCCTTTAGGTGTTCCACAGGAATTTTAGCAGAATGAAGGCGAAATTTCAAAATTTCATTTTTTTTCCAGATATTACATTGTAATCCAATTTTACCTGCAACCTAGCAAGGGTTAACGGCAAACCCAAACTTGGTTACCCTAATTCTGCAGTTTATAGAAACACCCCACATGTACTCGTAAACTAAAGTATGGGCACACAGCACAGCTCAACACGGAAGGAGCGCTATGTGGTTTTTGGGTGGCGGATTCACTGGAAGAAATCTAGGGGGCCATGTCACATTTGAAGGCTGCCTGAGGTACCCCCACAGTGGAAACCCCAAAAAGTGACCCTATTTTGGAAACTACACCCCCAAGGAATCTTTTAGGGGGTATAGTGACCACTTTGACCCAACCAGTGTTTCACAGTAGTTGGAAACACTTGGTTGAGAAAATGGAAAAAGTGCATTTTTTACATGAAGGTGTCATTTTAGGCTCATTTTTTTATTTTTAAGAGGTGTACCAGCAAAAAATGCACCCCACTATTTGTTCACCAATCTCTCCCGAACACAACAACACCCGATATGTTGTCGTACACTGCAGTATTGGGGAACGGCAGGCCTCGGAAGGGAAGGAGCGCCAAATGACTTTTGGAGTGCAAATTTTACTGGAAGAAATCTAGGGGGCTATGTCACATTTGAAGACACCCTGAGGTGCCCCAACACACGCACACACACTGACACATACACGTTCTGTGCTGAACAGGACTCTCCGGTCTTCTCTGCAGAGCTCCTATCTCCCTCTGTAGAGGCTGACACCTCCCAGGCTTGTGACTGATCACATGGCAACTGGATGAAGGCAACTGGATGCTTCACCTAGGAGCAATCCGACAGATGATACCATGGTGTTTTGCCTATGACAAGGTCAACTATGCCCGATACCTAACCTATTACTATGCCACAATGTCTCGGCTGCCCATAGAACACCCAGAGGTCCATGAATACTTCATGCAAGGTGGCTTTTCGGTCCAGATCGGTAGCAAGAATCCTTTTGGACGAATTCCTGTGGACCAGACCATTGAAGAGACAATCAACAAAGACACCCAGACACCAGGGGGCACAAAAGGCTTCAGCCTCAAAGTTGGAGCTGTTTCCAGGTTCTACCTGACATCAGAGTACCGCAGTATGTACTTGAGGCAGCTGAGGGCCCTGGTAGGCCAACAATATACTGACTTCAGCCATTCAGACCTACAGGTGTCTAGGATTAGAAGAGATGAAGCCGATGTCCAATCTTTCGTTCAACTGCTGGAGACAGGTTGGGTGAACCCCTTCAACAAAGAGCATAATGGTGAACTTATCAGTTTGTCAACAGCGACTGTAGCACCACCAGATGTAGCCAAAGACCTTCAAGGGGCATACAGTATAGGAGAGGATGCATATCAAACATTCAAGGATGAGCGTTTGGGTACCGATAAGCCAACTACATTGTTTCATGACAAGATGACGAAGAACAAACTTAAAACGTTCTCTAACATCCAAATGAAGACACGCAGACAAGGTCTTGGCAAGGAGGTAATTTTGAAGGCTGACAGAAACCTATTTGGCCAGATGATACTTGTAGCTGAGAACAGAAAGCTACAAATGAGTGATGTCTTGACTCATCCCCTGGGTCCATTGCCATGGGCACTTGCCAATGGTGATGGGTCTATCCGCAAGACCAACAAGGCTGCCCTCGCAAGGGAGTTGGAGAGGAATGCTCGTCCTGCAGAAGTGATCCCCGAGCCCTCTGCAACCATCATTGATGGGATGAGCCTGGTTCAGAAACTGAAGGGAAACAATGCAACATTTGGCCAGCTAGCAGGCACAGCAATGAGTCGCGCTATCCATGAGGGTGCTAAGAGCAAGCGCATTGATATTGTCTTTGACGTCTACAAGGAGACATCCATCAAAGATACAGAAAGAGTCAACAGATATGAAGGCACAGGGATCCATTTCAAGAACATTCAACATGGGCACAACATCCAGCAGTGGAAAAAGCTTCTAAGTAGTTCCTCCAACAAGGCAAGTCTCATAAAGTTTCTGGTAGAAGAATAGAAGGCAAAACACCACAGGGAGAAGCTTGAGGAGAAGGAGCTGTATGTCACATGTGAGCAGCTCTGCTTTAAGATCACCAAAGAACAGTGGGAAGAGGCTGCTGACCTTAAGTCAAATCAAGAAGAAGCAGACACACGCCTCCTTCTCCATGCTCTTCATGCAGCAGAATCTGGTTACAAGTCGGTCATCATCACTTCGGAGGATACTGATGTCATGGTCCTGTGTCTGGGCATGTGCCACAAAATCCCATCCCACCTGTTCCAGAAATGCGGTACACAGAACCGGACAAGATTCCTGGATATCACCACTCTGAGCCGAACATTGGGAGGCAGCGTATGTGATTCATTGATTGGTATGCATGCATTTACAGGCTGTGACACCGTCAGTGCATTCGCTGGCCGTGGGAAGATGACGACACTCAAGCAGTTGAAGATGAACAAGACATACCAGGATGCCTTTCAGGAAGTTGGTCGTTCATGGGAAGTGTCTACCGAACTTTTTGAGAAGTTACAGGAAATCACCTGCCACATGTACCTGCCAACTACCCAAACAACTGAGGTAAACAGGCTCCGTTATCAGCTGTTCTGTGCCAGACGTGGAGTGGTAGAGTCAAGTCAACTCCCTCCTTGCCAGGACTGCCTTTTCATGCATGCACTGCGTGCAAACTACCAGGCTGCGATCTGGAGGAGAAGTCTGCAGAGCCAGCCATGGGTTGCAAACCCAACAGACTGCGGTTGGATGATAGATAACGACGGAAAGCTTGTTGTCAAGTGGATGCAAGGGGCACCAGCACCAGAAGCTATTATACAGCTACTGTCCTGCAAGTGTGTGCGGTCATGTGAACTTCCTCAGTGTACTTGCCTCAGCAATGGCCTGAAGTGCACAAACATGTGCAGATTACAGACATGCCAGAACAAGGGTACTGAAGACGAGCCAGTAGAACAACAGTCAGATTCAGAGTCCGATGTTGAAGATATTATGGAGTAACATATATATATATATATATATATATATATATATATATATATATATATATATATATATATATATATATATATATATATATATATATATATATATGCACATGACATGTTCAGTGTGTATTTACATAACTTGGATTAAATTTTGTTACAAATACTACATCTAGTCACTCCGGGTGGTACCGATATCGTCATATTTGGTTCTTGGCTCATGCTAAAATTCCTGTGGAACACCTAAAGGGTTAACAGTTTTTAAAAATGAGTTTTGAACAGCTTGAGGGGTGTAGTTTGCAAAATGGGGTAATTTATGGGTGGTTTCTGTTATGTAAGCCCCTTAAAGTGACTTCAGAAGTGACTTGGTCCTTTGAAAAGTGGGTTTTGCTGTAAATGTGAAAAATTGCGCATAAAACTATAAGCCCTATTACGTCGTAAAACAATAAGGTTTCATTTTCAAAATGATGCCAATATGAAGTAAACATGTGGGGAGTGTAAATTAATAACTATTATGGGGGGTATCAGTATTTTTGTAAAAAGCAGAGAATTTCAAAGTTAAAAAATTGCCGATTTTTCCAAAATTTCCGAATATTTAGCATTTTTTTATATAGAAAGGTAAAATATATTGACTCCCATTTAGCACTGACGTGAAGTACAATATGTCACGAGAAAACAATCTCAGAATGGCTTGGATAGGTGAAAGCGTTCCAAAGTTATTAGCCCATGAAGTGGCACAGGTCAGATTGGCTTAGGCACTTGGGTACAAATAGGCCTAGGGCTGAAGGGGTTAATAAGCTACGTATATGTAAGGGCTATCATATCAAAAAATAAACTACAGACATGCATCTACCTAAAAATACCAAAGAGAATTAGTCACTCCGCTTGGTACCGATATCGTCAAATTTGGTTCTTGGCTCATGGACTAAAAGTGAAGAGCTCCAGGAGAGGTGAGTGCGGGCAGGAGGGCGCTCTGCAGACACTAATGCCCAGGTACCCATCCTGCCGCCCCAGACCAGGCACTCCGTTATGTGGCGTCATTCTTGGATTGTAGTCACAGTAGCAGCCAGGGGGTGACTGGTCATTGCCATGGTGTCATCTGCCGGCCAGTGCTGCACACCTGGTGGCCATCACTATGGGAGAAGTCTATGGCCAACACCTGAGCCGGCTGTCCATGGCGGCTAGCACTGAATGTATTGGCAATGCGACGAGTCGCCAAAGATCCAAACCTGCCATTATAGACCACAATGTATGTTCTGGCTGTTGGGACCAAGGCTGCTGTGTATTGCTGGGTTTGGGCTGCAGTCATGCAGGACTGATCCACTGTGCATTTTAGATATGAAGAATTCTACAGCTGCAAAATCTGTGCTATGTATTCTGTATTAAAAAGGGTGAGATCTGCACTGGTGACAATGGTGTAAGCTGACATGCGAGAGGTGCCAGATGTGCAGCGCTAAGTGTGGATATCGCACTCCCACTGTGCCCCTCCATGTGTACTAGGACCCTTCGCCCAGTATCAGGGAGGAGGGGACTGTTAGTGCTACTGAAGATGCTGTGGTCATGCCAAAACCACCATGGATGTCCCAATGCTAGAGTCCTGCCACCATGGTCAGAACCATACTGTCGGGTCACACTGGCAAACACTGATGCATGGTACTAACTAAATAGACCTTGCTGTGGGTATTAGGAATCGGTTACTAATTCTCTGATCTTTTCTCAGCGCTGCTCCTTATGTCTGAACCTGACTGGTTGGGGACATCTGATGGAGCTGATCCAAGCTTCAGGGCTCTTCCCCCACCTTTCTATAGGAGATCCCCCTGGCTCCTGCCTGTCCAGATTTATTCTGAATTACTGCATGGCAATGATGGCCTCTGTAACACACTTGAATTGCTAATGCTTTCTATATATTCAGAGCTGTGCTGAAATAACTTGTCCATGGAGCAAGGCGCTTCGTTCCCGGCAGATGTGCATACAGAGTCGCTTCCCATCAAGTGCACAGTTTTCCTAGGAGGCTTCCTCTGCTTTGTTCCCGGCCCTGTGCTAATGCTCTATTATGAGGAGTAGCCGCAGTGGAAGAGATCTCTGGTGCTGCCAAGTCACCCACACAAGTTATTTGCCAGCCTGATTGTTTCAGGGCCAGTCAGGGGGGAAAATCTTGAAAACTAATCAGTCTTAAAATTGCATGAGTACAGCCCTGAGCATTACTGAACCCTGTAATAGACTGTGACTCATCTTGTGGTTTGATGGGTTTTCCTTTTCAGAAAGTTACCATAACTCAGGTCATTCTTAGTATCTGGGTATGATGACTAAATTCCAAAGCTAGAGTCTGAATTTTCTATTTTTTATATGATGTTTATAGTGGAAATAATGGACTCTGATGTAACCTGTCTGTGTGCAGTCTAGGCACCCTCTACATCACCTCCAGTCCTGCACAACTGTCTACTCCTCCTTTACACCTTAGGGCTCTGCATTATCAGCCAGCTGCTCTCATATCTCTTGTGCTAGATACAGATTGTGCAGCTTCCACATGATGAGCAGGAACATCCACTATATCCACAGGAGAATGTATTCTCTGATGGACTTTCCTGGATACCAAGGATGACCCTATGGTCGGTCCACTGATGGTGCTTTTTGGAGTCTCTCACTAATCTGTAAACCAATGGCCCATCCATCTTTAGACAATGGAAAAGACAAGGTTATTGTTGGAACTATGTGGGAATCTTGTGGTGGTTTTGACTTTCTTACTGTTCCTTTTTTTTTTTTTTTCCAGCCACCTTTATAGAAGACGATGATCTTAATGAAGTGCTGTGTGAGTTTGATGCAGTCTTGGAAGACTTTTCCTCTCCTTTCAATGAAAGGCGCTTCCGATATGATGAACATCTGCAGACCATGAAGAGGAGAAGCAGCACCAGCATCAGTGACAGTGGAATCAGTGACTCAGAAAGTGAGCAACTGTACATGTGACCCTATGGGGGATAAATCTGAAGGTGGTTTTAGGCCTGATCTTTGGCCTACAGAAGGGGCAGTCTGAGATGTATGTCACCCACATGGTATAATGGCATGATTTTCTGCGGTCACTGTGATCGGTCAGATTTTGTACAGTGTGACCAGTTTAAGGTCCCTCTGCCGTCTCCTCACACTTGTAGGGAAGGGAGTTTTGTTCCCAAATGATCTATCAAGCAGATTAACAGTTGGAAAATTGCTGTTTTGTCCTCTGATTTCAGTTGATCATGACTTGGAGTAGATTACCTTAGTTTCTTTATAATCATTTTGTAATTCAAAACTTTTATAATAAGGGGAATAGATGAAATGATAACGGACACCACTGCAGTTTGCCGTGGCACTATGTTGGGGACTAGCCGTGTGCTTCACGCTGTACTTATCACTTTAGTCATAACTTTGCAAGAGTAAAAAAACAAGTGTTACTGTTAGATTTCCTTAAACACGGACACTATACAGTCAGTGCTGCCATTAAAGTGAATAGTACGATCCAGT
The DNA here is from genome assembly GCF_051348905.1 of Ranitomeya variabilis. Taxonomy (NCBI): domain Eukaryota; kingdom Metazoa; phylum Chordata; class Amphibia; order Anura; family Dendrobatidae; genus Ranitomeya; species Ranitomeya variabilis. Next base: position 607,660,639 of record NC_135234.1, read on the forward strand.
TGTTAGTTTGCTCAAACTTTTGGATAAATGGTATAATGTAGTTGTGTGCAAAACCTGCTCCAGAATTTTCATGAGAATGTCAAGTGACCTCCTCTTATAGGGACTGTCTGCACACAAAGATTAATCCGGGTACAGGCGCTCGGTACATCAGTGGGGACAATCATTTATATAACTTTTCCCACCTGCTTAGTATCGATCTCCACCGTTCTCTTCCCCTATGGAGCCAGAGCTGTCAGAGGGTGGTTGGAAATTGAGGGGGAAAATGAGCAAGAATGAAGGTGTAGTTAAATGACTGCCCCATCATGAAGCACTGAACAGCAGGACTTGGTTTTGAAAGCCATCCTGTTCTGACAGTCCCTCTTGTGAGAAGGCATTATGATAAAAATCACTCTAATTCTAGCTGACTTCTCTATAGTAAAAGCTTGTGACCAACAGATAGCGCTACATGACAACCATATCATGATAAAGCTGTGATGTTGATGAAGCAGTGAGATTGTGGAAACGATTCATAATATTGTACATTCTCATAACCATGGCTGGTGATCATGGACATCACCACACCACCCAGCATAGAAAAACTGGCTTTAACTGTAAATAAAATATACAACCTTGGGTGTACATAAGGATTTGACAAAATAAGTTACCCCCTCCCTTTAAATTGTCAAGACTCTGCCCAGTTACCGTGAATGGACTGTTCTCAGATCAATATTTGATTCTATTGATCACTGATGCCTGATCAGCTTATCCTTTCTTATTTTTTTGGCAAATGTGGTTAGTTTCCTAATAGCTCATGGGGTTTTTAATCTTTTATATTTGTGCATTTCTTTCCATCATTACTAGTTTGGACAGTGTAGCTGAATAATTCAGACTGCATGTCATGCGAATAGTTTCCCAGCTGTCTTGTCTACACAAGGGTTCAATAGACCGGAGTATGATGTCAGTAATTAGTCAGATGGCTGGTAGCCGGTCTGAAGACTCTGCCATATCCAGTGGTTGCTCATTGCTTCTCCTTCCTAATGTTCTTGTACCTGCCACCTGTACTTTCATGCTCCAGGTTATATTTATGGATCCTGATTGAGCAGCTTATTCTCACTGCTCAGGATTGTGACTAATTCTACCCAGAGCAGACAAGTGGCTTGTTTCTAGCTTAGAAGAAGCACAATATGTTTTGTACCCATGGAACAGTGCTGTGTGGTTACTTACAGGAAACGTGTCGTCTTTCATTGTTTTGTTCTCGTTGTCATGTGTACTAGTTACATTTGGTGCTTTCTGATGTATACATGTATATGAAGTTATAGTGGCAGAAGAGGCTGCTCCATGTCACCTAAGATGGCCGCCGATGTCACTTGCACGGACGTTTAGCAGGGTTTGTGGATAACCTTTAAGAACGGCTCCTTTTACTGGTGTTTCTTATTAGCCAATAACTTCTGCAGCCAGGGTCCTGGAGATCGGGACATGCTACCATGGTCATTTAGTATTAACGCAATTGTGCACATGGAAGTGGCTGGAGTCTAAGTAGTAAGAGGCGGACAATGGTAATGGTAGCCATGCAGGGTTATCTGCAATCCCTCTCCACAAACAGCTCAATGTTGGTAACATATTTTTTTCACTATATGGCAGCATTGTTGACTATCTAATGATAGATTTCAGCTGGTGTTATGACTCTTTTTGCACCTCTTCATGTGTTCAGTGCTTCACACTCCCCCGTCACTTCTCATTAGAACACATGCCTTAATTTATGGATATCTATGGTTTTCCTTATCTTTGTGAATTGGGTTGGTTATTGCTGACATCTGGGGAGAATTTCATGTCAATAGCACCTGTAGAAAATTATCACCCACTGTATATTAAATAGTGTTGTAAAAGCTAGTGGCTGCAAGCTCACTGTAGAAAATGAAAATACATTTTAATTTATTTTCAGTAAATTTTAAGCCATAGGAGTGCAAGAGTTAAATATAATGGCTTACCTACCCCTCCTCACTCCCAGCGCTCTGCTACTGATCCTGGTGATAGTTTACAGGCTACAGCAGTGACATCCCACTAAAGCATATGTAACCACTGCAGCCAATCACTCAGCTTCTGCAGGCTTGTTGATGTAGACAGCACAAGGTTTAACCAGGATCAGTGGCTGACAGCCGATACAGGAGTAGGGGCCAGTGAGTAAAAAGTATTTATTGGAAATGTATTCAGTAACTAATCCTCGGTAAGTTGCAGAAGGTCTATAATGCACAAACGTGATGGCACCAAAGTTCACTGTGTTCAGCCTGAAGTCACAGGAAATAACTTACAGTTGTAATGCTACTTATTTTACTTTGTGGTGAGGCTTGTACTGTGCCCATGTGGGGAACATGTGAAGAAAAAAAGTATATAGTGCCACAGCAGACATGCTAAAATAAAATCACAAGAACCTATATTGGCTATCGAATAATTTACAGTGAACAAGAAATGGACTAATTAAACCTCCAGGAAAACTCAAAACCAAAATCTGTAGTTTTTCAGCTTGGATCATAAGCTGGTCCTAACCTGCAACAGTAGTAATTGTGACCTGCAGAGAAGCACAACCATTCTCCTGGGCTGCTCTGGAATAGGGATCAGGCAGTGTCAATACACAATATGCGCAACTAATCTTCATATTCTGGACAAATCTAACTCGTTTAGGCCATGTTGTCTTCTGGTATTCAGGCGATGGAGGTTGCTTTCGTATTGCCACTTTTTTTTTTTTTTCTATTTTTAATCGGTGCTTTGGTTCAGATTGTCATAACAGTGTCGGGTTTTTTTTTTTTTTTTTTTTTTTTTTTTCTTGCAGACCACTTAGTCTGCAAAAAAAAAACTGTCATCCCAATGCCTAAATTTTGCAATTATATAATATAAAATTATATATTATATTTATCCTTCTTCCATCATGTAATACAGACACTGGTCAAGACCTGTATCACAAGTGAGAACATGCCCTGAAAAAAATCTAACAAGGTAAAATGCTACTTTTGTGTTACAGGTGCAGATTCACTCTGTAGAAACAGTTTTAGTTTCAGTGATGAAAAGCTAAATTCTCCAACGTTGTCTTCTCCACCCCTGTCATCACCTGCGGAGACGCCACGGAAAGGTAATGTGTGGTTTTTTTGGATGGGGGGTTTACACTAATATGTATTTCTTAGTGCAACCAAACAGTCTTACAATACCATAGACTTATCATGGTGGTTCATGCTATGTAATAAGCTGCTCCAATTTATTAAGACTTAAAGTGTAAGCAGTTTTTAAATTTTGTTTCGTAAAAAAATAGTACAGATGAAAATAAGAAGCTTTGTAATATCATAAAGAAAAATCTGCTTCTTTCTGACAAAATTGATCGGTCCTTATCAAAACTCTAAAATCTGTAGTCAGTGAAGACTCGTTCCCCTTACTGAGATGGTAGATACTACTAATGGAAGCTGCTACTCAATACATCTATGTAGATATGAGGGTGCAGCTCCTTGCCCCTTTATCCTATGTAGATGGGAGATGGAATCTGATCAGTAGCTGCTGCCATCTCACTAATGGGAAAGTCTGGCTTCACTGAATACAGATTTTTACCTGAGAAGTCAGATAATAAATCGGGTTTTTTTGAGAAGCAGATTTCTCTGATAAGATATATTACAAAGCTGTGTGTTTCCATGTGCACTACCTATTTATGAAATAAATGACAATTACACTTTGTGTACACCAATTACTGGAATTGGTGTGAATCAACTCAGTCCATTGGCCAGGTCTGCTGGACAGGAGGCCTGTGAATCGCCCTAACTCCAGGCTTTTTTGATTAGCTGGCCTACTAAAGGTACCTTCACACTGAACAACTTAACAACGATAACGATAGCGATCTGTGACGTTGCAGCGTCCTGGATAGCGATATCGTTGTGTTTGACACGCAGCAGCGATCTGGATCCCGCTGTGATATCGTTGGTCGGAGCTAGAAGGCCAGCACCTTATTTCGTCGCTGGATCACCCGCTGACATCGCTGAGTCGGCGTGTGTGACGCTGATTCAGCGATGTCTTCACTGGTAACCAGGGTAAACATCGGGCAGGGCCGCGCTTAGTAACCCGATAGTTACCCTGGTTACCAGTGTAAATGTAAAAAAAAAACAACCAAACACTACATACTTACTTTCCGGTGTCTGTCGTGTTCCCTGGCGTCCGCTTCCCTGCACTGTGTCAGCGCCGGCTGTAAAGCAGAGCACAGCGGTGACGTCACCGCTCTGCTTTACGGCCGGCGCTGACACAGTGCAGGGAAGCGGACGCCGGGGAACGCAACAGACACCGGAATGTAAGTATGTAGTGTTTGGTTTTTTTTACATTTACACTGGTAACCAGGGTAAACATCGGGTTACTAAGCGCAGGGCCACGCTTAGTAACCCGATGTTTACCCTGGTTACCTGGGGACTTCGGCATCGTTGGTCGCTGGAGAGCTGTCTGTGTGACAGCTCTCCAGCGACCACACAACGACGAAACAGCGACGCTCCAACGATCGGCATCGTTGTCTATATCGCTGCAGCGTCCCTTAATGTGACGGTACCTTAAGAGCGACAGATGTCAGGTAAAGAGGGGCTTCTCCGGGCTCCTGTTCAACAGATAATTACTGACTCTATGGATGGACTGGGTCCTGGAAATCCGTTCACACAAACCTGCTGGTCTCTGACAGGATGTGACCCTGGTCTTGTATGCAGAAATTTAGAAATTGTCTTTTTAAAACGTGCGAATTCTGAAACTGTAGTGTATTCACCAGTATGCCACATAGGGTGGCGTTATAATAAGTATGTTGTCTTACCACAGCTAAACTTGGTGATACTAAGGAACTGGAAGACTTTATTGCAGATCTGGACAGAACACTTGCAAGTAAGTATATTGGTGTTCAGGGATGACTACAGGAAGCCTTCTGCCTTCTTCTGCCCTGTGGTGTTACACTTAAGTCAGCAGGTAGTGTTGGGTTACAATGGCTACTGTGGCTCCCTCTAGTAGTGGCAGTAGAGGGCTAAACTGTCTATCTATAAGGTAAACTCCAATTCCACTACTCTTACAGCATGATTTAGTGATGGAAACATTTTCAGAATCTTCATGATTGCGCCCTGTAAATGACTTCAAGCCATCTTCCATGTCACTGAGAAGCTTCATACACCCCAGCTGGGTGTGGTATTGTGTGTAGGATTGCCAGTAAAACCTCCAGTTTCCTGGTCAGGATGTGTCCTTGGCACTATACTTCCTACTGGTATTACCTCAGTGCCAAATAATGATCATGGGAGGTTTTGAGCTGCACCAGTCTCTGCCCAACAACTTCTCATGTATTAGTGAGCACACCTCTGCTGTCTGTACGTCACCACTGTCCTTCTTCCCCCCTCGCAGGCATGTGAAGCACTATGACTAGTCATACTTGGGATGTCGGCAGTGGCACAGAAGACTCGAGCCTCATGAAGTAGTGTCGTGTACAGCAGATATTTCCTACTGAAGACCATTTCTGCATGCTGCTGTGACTCCACCATATGTAGCTGCTGCATGGTTGTAGAAAAACTGATGTTTGTTTTTTAACACTTTTTATGGTACAGTTGACTGTATTTTTACATGTATATTGCATAACTGTAATTTAAAATGCTTTTATGAAGGTAACGTTATAGTTGAGACAAATGTAATGAAGCGTTTTTTTTTTTCATATAATATATTTTTGTATACAAATAAAAGCTCAGTCCGGACTGTTTCTTTACATGAAATGATACAAAAGTTGCCTGAAATCCCCTAGCTGGCCGTGACCTGTATACATGGGAGTATTGATGCCTGTATTGGCAAGCTCCTGTTCAGGAGTCTCGGTCGTGGAAGCACAGGCCAGAATAAATCTTATAAGACCGACCTTTATTATTCTGGTCGCCACTATAGCACTGGAATAATGACTTGGACTGGGAACTGCCACACAATCTACAATGCAAACACCTACTAGTTTGCCAGGCACAGCATCTATAATGCCATGCTTCTGGGCTACAATTTACTACTCTACCCATGGGGCTACCCTTTTTACAAACTGCATATAAAATCTACTGTGGCTGTCTGATAACTGTGTGAAGTAGGGGTTAATACAGATTTCAGGGATGCCTCTCATCAAGCTTCAGCTTCTGCTGGCTTGCTATGATTGGCTTAGCACCAGGAGCTTGTCCATGCTGGGACACAGCAGCTGTGCATGGTAGTCCGACACCTCCCTCACCCTCCTGTGCTGGGCACCTCACTGTCATGGGCATCGTATATAGAGCCTGGTGTAGGAAGGCAGCTCCCTCCAATCCACTGTATTGCTAAATCCAAAAACTGTCGGAGCTGCTGCACTTGGTGATCTATGCAATAGATCATTGGATCCTGCTCTTTGCCTAAATCAGTTTGCTCTGATGTAGCAAAAACTTGCTTACAGATTTCCTCTAAAGATGATTCTTCCCCCCCCCCCCCCCCTTTCTGATCACACTATATCCACCACATACATATAAATGCTGATCTTGCATTTGGGACCAGAGAATGAAGGTATGACCAGGCATGTTGTCTCTTCTAACACTTTTTAGGAGCACATTGAGAGTGAGCTGCTATCTTTTCAATTTACAAAAGACTGGACCTGAAAGGTGGATCCTCACTTCCAGACACAAATGACATACTTGGTGAATCTGGCTGAGATGAGTGACCTTTCTAGTGAGATTTCTTTTTTTCTTTCTTTTGTAATGAAAGGGTGATCATTTTTAACTTTGACTTGGCTGCAGTAGACAACCAAGTGTAACTTTTCCATAGACAAACCTCATATTATCTTGTACTCTCAATCGGAAATGCAATGTGGGGTCTTGTTGCTATGGGAAGTCTCTTTACATGCCTCTGCTTTCTTCCTTTCTATACCACAACTAAATTTAAAGTTTTGGAAACCATAAAACGCTAAGATGATATTTTACATACAAATCATGATTTTCATACCACCTATATTTTGGAAAATCGTCTTTACACATGGCATTGGATTGCTGCACATCTTAAACCCTTAGTGACAGAGACAAATTTAAAAAATCTGACCAGTATCACTTTTATGTGGTAATAACTCAACTCAAACATTTCAACACATCCCAGTGATTGAGATTTTTTTTTACACATACTTTATGATAATGGTAAATTTAGGTTGATGTGTTATATAAAAAAAAAAAAATCAAACTTGAAAAATGTAAAAAACATTAGCAATTTTCAAACCTTGAACGATTATCCCTGTAATCTAGATCGTCATACCATAATGTCTGATTTACATCAGCACCATTTGTAAAATGTCTTATTTCTCTGTCGCCCATGATGGCACCACGGAGAGAGGGGATCCGCCCACCAAGGACAGGAAACCTACAGATAAAAAGGCGGTACCACTCTCCCGCATCAGTTGGTTTCCTGTCCTTGATGGGAGACCTACAGACTTACCAGAAGAAGATCGTTGTGGGATTCCGGGGCCAATCAGTCCAACTCAGGCAGCGGGGGTCCCCCTGCCTCGGCTGGTGTGGCGACCCGAGGCGCCACCGCTGGGGCTAGTGGGCCTCTAGGGTGTGCGGGGGAGGTGACGTGGAGTTCGAAGTGGCATCCCGGTTCCACAGAACTCGAGATCTCTCTTCCCTCCTAACCCTAAAAATAAGGAGGAAGCGTTACATACACTAGATGTAAGGAGATGCCTCATGCAGTACTTAGAAGCCACCAGAGAGAGTAGGGAGGATGCCTCTTTTTGTGTGCTTTCAGGGTCCCCGAAAGGGGAGAAAAGCCTCCAAAGCCACTCTGGCGAGATGGATCACGGACGCCATCAGCTTGTCATATTCATCAAGTGGAATGTCCGTTCCAGGAAAGGTCAAGGCTCACTCAACAAGGGCAGTGGCAGCTTCTTGGGCGGAGAAGGCCGGAGCTTCTATTGACCAGATATGTAGAGCTGCTACTTGGTCATCACCTTCCACATTCCATAGGCACTATAGATTGGACCTTATCTCCTCGTCAGACCTTACTTTCGGTAAAAGGGTTCTGGAGGCGGTGGTCCCCCCCTGAATGTAGTCTATGAAATCTCTCCGTGGTGCTGTCATGGGCGACAGAGAAAAATATAGTTCTTACCGATAACAGTATTTCTCTGAGCCCATGACGGCACCCGTACATTCCCTCCCTTCACTTTTTGGTGTGCACGTTAATATAAGCCATAGGTTATTTATGATAGGTCACACGGTATCTCGATTAAGTTAATTTAAAGTAATGTTGAAACTAATAAGCTGTTCCATAGTCTCCCATCGTTCTCTTGTAAACAACTGATGCAGGAGAGAGGTACGGCCTTTTTATCTGTAGATTTCCTGTCCTTGGTAGGCGGATCCCCTCTCTCCGTCGTGCCGTCATGGACTCAGAGAAATCCCGTTATCGGTAAGAACTATATTTTTTGTTAGCATTTTAGGAGGTTTAAAAATGTAGCAGCAGTTTTTAGTTTTTTTTTTTTTTTTTCATGGAAATTTTCAAAAACATTTTTTTTTTTTGAACCTATCCAGATTTGAAATGATTTTAGGGGTCCTATATATTGGAAAAACCCCAAAAGTGTAACCATTTTAAATACGGCACCCCTCGACATATTAAAATTTGCCATCATGTAACTTATTAACCCTTCTGGTGATTTTCAGGAATTTATGCAAAGTGACATGACAGAATTTAAAAAGTGTATTTTTACCACCTAAATGTGGCTGACTTTTGAACAGGTTAATGTAGCCAGCAGACTCTAAGGCCACTGAAATGCCATGACAAACATCAGGACACACAATCATGATCTCAGGGTGCCGATGGGGATAAAGAGGGAGAAGCCACACTCTATTAAACATTTATGAAAGTCATTATTGACAGCATCTAAGGGGTTAAACAGATAATGGACAGTGACAACACTGATCATGGCTGACAATTTGCTGTATCGTCCTATAGTGTACAGCCGACAGCTGCTGGATTGCTACCTGTATGGAGTAGTCTCTTATATCTCAGGTCAGTTAAAATACGTATTGACAGTCACTAACAGGTTAATTTCCCCAAGGTCATCGGTTAATGGTGTGTACCATGGCTGGACAAAGTTAAATGGTTTGGGTTGTGGTTTTAACATGTCTGGAACATAAAAATCTCAATTTTTCCATATACAATATTTATCAAACATTTAATATATTTTGCATTGCCCGGTGCCATTTAACATTTAGTCATTGAGGACAATATGTTGCTAGTGCTTGAACAAATCATTACTAGTATCAAACACTAATGCTTTTACATTTGTTAATGATCATTGGTGTCATGGCTGCCTTAGATCTGTCAATAGAATGATTTACAAACTTCCCAAGCTCTCTGTAAAGTCTAATCTAAAATTCTTTATTCTATACAGAATCTGAGCATTCTTAGAAATACACCACAGCGATGATCAGGAACACATAGATAACATACAAGTGCTTCTGACAAAATTAAAATATCATATTTCAGTTCCTCAATACAAAAAGTGAAACTCATATAGTCATTACAGAGTGATCTATTTCAAGTGTTTATTTCTGTTAATGTTGATGATTATGGCTGACAGCCAATGAAAACCCAAAAATCATTAGCTCGGTAAACTAGAATAATTTATAACACCAGCTTGAAAAATGATTTTAAAATCTGAAATGTTGGCCTACTGAAAAGTATGTTCAGTAAATGCACTCAATTCTTGGTTGGGGCTCCTTTGCATCAATTACTACATCAATGTGGTGTGGCATGGAGGCGATCAGTCCGTGGCACTGCTGAGGTGTTATGGAAGCCCAGGTTGCTTTGATAGCAGCCTTCAGCTCGTCTGCATTGTTGGGTCTGGTGTCTCTCCTCTTCCTCTTGACAATGCCCCATAGATTCTCCCTGGGGTTAAGGTCAGGCGAGTTTGCTGGCCAATCAAGCACAGTGATACTGTTGTTTTTAAACCAGGTATTGGTACTTTTGGCAGTGTGGACAGGTGCCAAGTCCTGCTGGAGAATGGAATTTGTCTCCAAAAATCTTGTCTGCAGAAGGAAGCATGAAGTGCTTGAAAATTTCCTAGCAGACAGCTGTGCTGACTTTGGTCTTGATAAAACACAGTGGACCTACACCAGCAGATGACATGGCTCCCCAAACCATCACTGATTGTGGAAACTTCACACTAGACCTCAAGCAGCTTTGGATTGTGGTCTCTCCACTCTTCTTCCAAACTCTGGGACCTTAAAGAGAACCTGTCACCCCCCTAGGCGTTAGTAACTAAAAGAGCCACCTTGTGCAGCACTAATGCTGCATTCTGACGAGGTGGCTCTTTTAGTTCGGGTCCCTGGCACTGCTGCAATAATCGCTTTTGAAATTTGTCACTTATACCATGAAATCGCCAGGGGCGCAGGTCTTTCCCCCCCAATCCAGACGCCTCACAGCTGACACTCATGGCCTCTGCGCGCTGCCGCCTCTTCCTGCATTAGCGTCCCCGGCGCCTGCACTGTAAGTTTGAAGGGCAGCGCAACTGCGCATGCCCAAAAAAAAAAAAGCACAGGCGTCGGGGACGCTAATCCAGGAAAAGGAGGCGGCGCGCAGAGGCCATGAGTGACGGCTGTGAGGCATCTGGATTAGGGGGGAAAGACCTGCGCCCCTGGCGATTTGAGGGACAAATTTCAAAAGCGATTATTGCAGCAGTGCCAGGGACCCGAACTAAAAGAGCCACCTTGCCAGAATGCAGCATTAGTGCTGCACAACGTGGCTCTTTTAGTTACAAACGCCGGGGGGGCTGACAGGTTCCCTTTAATTTTGAAATGAAATGCAAAATTTACTTTCATCTGAAAACACCTTGGACCACTGAGCAACAGTCCAGTTCTGTTTCTCCTTGGCCCAGATGAGACGCTTCTGGCTTTGTCTATTAGATATGAGTGGCTTGATACAAGGAATGCAACAGTTGTAGCCCATGTCCTGGATTCGTCTGTGTGTGGTGGCTCTTGAAGCAATGACTCCAGCAGCAGTCCACTCCTTGTGAATCTCCCACAAATTTGTGAATGGCCTTTTCTTAACAATCCTTTCATGGCTGCTGTTATCTTGGTTGCTTGTACACCTTTTCTACCACACTTTTTCCTTCCACCCAACTTTCCATTAATATGCTTGAATACAGCACTCTGAGAACAGCCAGCTTCTTTAGCAATGACCTTCTGTGGCTTACCCTCCTTGTGGAGTGTGTCAATGACAGTCTTCCCCCATGATTGTGGCACCTACTGAATCAGACTGAGGGACATTTTTAAATGCTTAGGAGCCTTTGTATGTGTCTTTTTGCTAATTATTCTAATTTATGGAGACTGACTGACTTTTGGGTTTTTATTGACTGTAAGCCATAATCGTCAACATTAACAGAAGTAAATACTTGAAATAGATCACTCTGTTTGTAATGACTCATAATATAATATATATAATATGAGTTTCACGGTTTGTATTGAACAACTGAAATAAATTAACTTTTTGATGATATTTAGTGATGAGCGAATATACTCATTGCTCGAGATTTCCCGAGGACGCTTGGGTGTCCTCCGAGTATTTTTTAATGCTCGGAGATTTAGTTTTCATCGCCTCAGCTGAATGATTTACAGCTATTAGCCAGTACATGTGGGGGTTGCCTGGTTGCTAGGGAATCTCCACATGTAATCAAGTTGGCTAATAGCTGTAAATCATTCAGCTGCGGCGAAGAAAACTAAATCTCCGAGCCCTAAAAAATACTCGGAGGACCCCCAAGCGTGCTCGGGAAATCTAGAGTAACGAGTATATTCCTTCATCACTAATGATATTCTAATTTACTGAGAAGCACTTGTATGCAGCCTACGGAGGTTTTTCCATCATGAAGCCTTGCTTGGATTATTATGATCCAATTATGCCATGGAACATTTATTTCCACTTAGTTTCCCAGGCTAGAAGAACAATCCAGGCACTTGTACCATAGTCTCTTTTGACTGTGAGACTTGCCTTTGTTTAGCCATGAGATATGGCTGCCATTTGCCCTGACACTTTGACTCTTATTACAAGTTCGTCTAAAACTGGCTGTACCACACAAACTGGAACATTTGTATAACACTCTCCTTCCATGGGCAGCTCAATGTCTCGTGGAATACTTAAGCAAAACAATGAATATAATGGCAGCTGTATATTGAGAAAGTGAACAGGACGATGTTGTTTTAGTTCAAATTCTTAATTATTACAACTTGTATATGTGAGTTCCTCTCGAGATGTATTGTTCTAGCAACTTGGAATAGTAGTAATGGCAGGGATCGTGATCACCACTTTACCAATATACTTCAGTAGATCATAGGCTTCCCTACATTATAAAGATCACTAAACCAATCAAGAAAATAAGCAATCTATAAAAATTTGAAAGTCCTCAGATATAACAAATTGCAAGCCTTTGAGACTACTCCAGGTCCTCTTCAACTGAGTAGTCTCGAAAGCTTGCAATTTGTTGCCATCTTTTCAGTTAGCCAATAAGGCTATGTTTCCACGGTCAGTATTGGCAGCGCTTTGGATGCAGCGCTGTCCAAAGCGCTGCCGGCTTTTGTACGCACGGTGATTCCGCATGTGTTCATTGAACAATGTGGAATCACCGCATCCTATACATTGGCCTGTGATATTTATCTTGCGGCGACTGAGCATCTCCGAAAGATAAATTGTCATGCTGCGGTCTAGAAAAACATGCCGCAAGTCCGTTTACGCAGGGAAGCCGCGGGTGTCCCTGCACGCATAGTGGAGTTGGGATTTCATAAAATCCCCTCCACTATGCTGTAACCTCTGGACGCTGCTGCTGTACGCAGTGTCCAACCCACAGCGAATACTGACCGTGGAAACATACCCTAAAAGGTGTCAACCACTGGGGACTTTCAAATGTATATATTTTTCTATCCACTGGCTAACATAGTACAAAGATATATATTTTTCCTGTAATATAGTCACTCTGTTTGCCAGTCTTTTCTCCATGTCCTGAAATGATCATGTAGAAATGCTGCGTAGAATACAGAGGTTAATCTGCTGATCAGTTCCATCTTCAATTTTCTATCCGATTGAAGATGGCACAGAGTGTTGTCTTAAAGGCTTGCACAGGACAGTGAGGAGGAGGGACATGGCTGTGATACCCAGAGAAGGGTTTTTGTGTTTTCTTTTTTTATTGCTCAGTTTTAATGCTAATATGAGAAAATATTCTATTTATTTTCTCCTTTAGAACGAAGATCGGGAAATGGTTTTTATCTCCTTTTTAGTGTTCCTTTTAATGGAACAGCTGTGTAAGGGTATGTTTCCACCTTCAGGATGGCCGGCGGTTTGGACGGAGCGGCAAACCCGCTCCGCCCTAAGCCCCACCCCCTTCTGTGACGCGATGATGCCGGATGTGTTCATTGCACACATCCGGCATCATTGCACCCCACACATAGGCCCCTGTGATATACCTTGCGGCAGCGCAGGTACACGGACATGCTGCGATCTTAAGACGTGCCGCATGTCCGTAATCGCAGGGCCGCCGGGTGCGTGTTACCACGCATAGTGGAGGCGAGATTTCATAAAATCCCCTCCACTGTGCTGTAACATCTGGACGCTGCGTGTTTGACGCTGCGGCTCTGCGCAGCGTCAAACACGCAGCCTTTCCTGTACGTGGAAACATACCCTAATAATTGGCTGCAAAGACCACATACTAATGGCATAATGCTGGCACACTTATTATTACCTTTATTACCTTGCTGATTTCTATATATTAATGGTACACATGTGTCAGCACACTTTGTGGAATGTGCCATTATTGGCGGTAACATGGTAGGCCTAGCTTCTTGCTAGGACTTTGAGTCTAAACCTCCATCCTATAATCACTATTCTGCACACTGAGATAAACAATAAGGGCCCAATACACTATTTATTTATTTTTGTTGTTTTTCTGTTTGTCTTGTCGTTCTGTAACATTTTATGTGCCAAATTCTTCATAATGAAGTAAAGAAAGAGAAAAGCACACATAGGGTAATAAAACTACCGTACATAATATACTTTATTTGATAAGGGGAACTGTACAGATCCAAATCATATACTAAAGGCTACTTGAAGCACATCTCTATGTACACCATGTTCCAAATTATTATGCAAATTGGATTTAAGTGTCATGAAGATTTAATTGTTTTGTTTTTCAAATAAACTTGTGGATGGTATTGTGTCTCAGGGCTCATTGGATCACTGAAATCAATCTTAAACACATGTGATAATTAGTTTTACAGGTGATTCTAATTAAAGGAAAACTACTTAAAAATGATGTTCCACATTATTAAGCTGGCCACAGGTTTCAAGCAATATGGGAAATAAAAAGGATCTCTCTGCTGCTGAAAAGCGTTAAATAGTGCAATGTCTTGGACAAGGTATGAAAAGATTAGATATTTCACAAAAACGTAAGAGTGATCATCATACGGTGAAGAGATTTGTGACTGAAACAGAGCACCGACAGAGTTCATGCAGATAAAGGCATAATGAGGAAGGTTTCTGCCAGACAAATTCATTGGATTAAGAAAGCAGCTGCCAAAATACCATTACAAAGCAGCAAACAGATACTTGAAGCTGCTGGTGCCTCTGGAGTCCCTCAAACCTCAAGGTGTAGGATCCTACAAAGGCTTGCTGTGGTGCATAAACCTACTATTCGGCCACCTCTAAACAGTGTTCACAAGCAGAAACGGTTGCTGTGGGCCCAGACATACATGAAGACTAATTTTCAAACAGTCTTGTTTATTAATGAGTGTCGAGCAACCCTGGATGGTCCAGATGGATGGTTGGTGGATGGCCACCATGTCCCAACAAGGCTGTGACGTCAGCAAGGAGGTGGAGGAGTCATGTTTTGGGCCGGAATCATGGGGAAACAGCTGGTAGGGCTCTTTAAGGTTCCTGAAGGTGTGAAAATGACCCCTGCAAAGTATATAGAGTTTCTGACTTGACAACTTTCTTCCATGGTATAAAAAGCAGAAACACGCCTTCAGGAGCAAAATCATCTTCATGCATGACAATGCACCATCTCATGCTGCATAGAATACCTCTGAGTCATTGGCTGCTATGGGCATAAAAGGAGATAAACTCATGGTGTGGCCACCGTCTTCCACTGACCTCAACCCTATAGAGAACCTTTGGAGTATCATCAAGCAAAAGATCTAGGAGGGTGGGAGGCAGTTCACATCAAAACAGCAGCTCTGGGAGGCTATTCCAATTTCATGCAAAGAAATACAAGCAGAAACTCTCCAAAAACTCACAAGTTCAATGGATGCAAGAATTGTGAAGGCGATATCAAAGAAGGGTTCCTATGTTAACATGTAATTTGGCCTGTTAGGATGTTTTGGAGTTAAATAGCTTTTTTTGTTCAGTGAATGTGACCTTCTAATGCTGCAAATTCCACAAATGAGCATTTTCAGTTCTTTAAAACATATCAAATGTTTAGAAATTCTACTGTGCCTAATGGAACAGTGCATTTTGAGTTTTTATTCATTTTGGAGATTATACTGTTATCATTGGGAGGTTTCTTCAATAAAGTTTGATGTATACTCTTAACGGGTGATGACTTTTATTAGGCCGACTGTCATTTGTACCGACCGAGAAAAATTTAATTTGCATAATAATTTGGAACATGGGGTATGGACCCACTATATCTAATAAGCATTCAAATAACTTCTACTACTGTTCATATTCTTCAATGATGCACATGGCTCATCAATGTACATAAAGTAAAATGTCCCAATTTATGAATTAGTTGAAAGCAAATGAAAAACCATAGATAAATTAGACTTTACAAAATCGCAAATTAAGAATAAGGCACTGATGAAGAACAAGTGAAAAACACCAACAATTAGACAAAAAAGGCTCAAATGCAGTAATCATTTGTTCCATAAGTATATGAAATAACAAAACCAAAGCCTGAAGATGGCCATACATGAGATGGCTGTTGGCTTCTTCTCCTGGTGTCTTCTGTAGTGTGCATGCGCCATTGAGTGTACATTTGTTTCAGCTGGGAGAAGAGGCCACTGCCAGTTGGAGAAAAGTTAAGATGCTCCCATGCACAGTAGTCATCCAATCCTGCCGAATTCTAATGCTGATGGTCGGCTAAAGCCAAACAATAACCACAGGCCGTACTGTTTGTATTTGTGTAGTTTGCATCAAGAGTTTAACCTCTAGAGATGAAGGAATCAATTTTGCAGGACCCTGCTTCAGTGGTCACATAAGTGGCTGCTGGACTGGAGCTCTGCAAACCATCTTTTACCTGCCAGCATGCATGGCGGCACCGCTTCTGATTAGTAGGCCTGGTGTGACATCATGTGTGGGTTGCACCGCAAATTATGAGGTTGTGCCAGGCTTACAATTCAGAAGAGTTGCTGAAGATTTTGTCCAGGAGGGAGACTGTTCACAGGCTCACATCTGTCAGCTTTGGACTACTGACATGGCCCCTGGATCACTTATCTCTATCAACCTCATCTCCTTATGTGGTGCTCACAGAATCAGGACACCCACATGAATAAGGTACTGAGTAGTGATGAGCGAGTGTACTCGTTGCTCGGGTTTTCTCGAGCACGCTCGGGTGGTCTCGGAGTATTTGTTAGTGTTCGGAGATTTAGGGTATGTGCACACACTGCGGATTTTGCTGCGGATCCGCAGCAGTTTCCCATGAGTTTACAGTACAATGTAAACCTATGGGAAACCAAATCCGCAGTGCACATGCTGCGGAAAAAAATGCGCGGAAATGCAGCTATTTATTTTCCACAGAATGTCAATTCTTTGTGCGGATTCCGCTGCGGGTTTGCACCTGCTCCAATAGAAATCTGCAGGTGAACACCCGCAGAGGAAACCGCAAAAGAAACCGCGATAAATCCGCAGTAAAAACCGCAGCGGTTTTTCACTGCGGATTTTGCAAATCCGCTGCGGAAAATTCCGCAATGGAATCCGCAGCATGTGCACATACCCTTAGTTTTCAATGCGGCAGATGAATGTTTTACAGCTAGCTATTAGCCAGGCTGAGTACTTGTGGGGGTTGCCTTGTTGCTAGGAAATCCCCACATGTAATCAAGCTGTCTAGTAGCCGCAAATCATGCAGCTGAGGTGATGAAAACTTAATCTCCGAGCAGTCAAATACTCGGAGACCACCCGAGCGTGCTAGGGAAAACCCGAGCAATGAGTACACTCGCTCATCACTAGTACTGAGTGATAACTCCTCAGTATAGCTCACCCTCTCCATAAGTGCCGGCTTCATTGTCTAGTATGCAGCAAAGTAAGCACACACTGTTTTTACCTCATATTTTTCCCATGTGTTTTTGCAGTGGAAAAACACAGCCTTTTACAGTTCCGGCATAGTGAATTAGATTTCTGAAACCTCATGCACATTCTGCTTATTTTTTCACATCTTCAGCATGGCGGTTCTTTCTGCGTTTTGCAACCATTTTCACCAATTCAAATGAATGGGAAAAAACACATGAAAAGACTTGTGTATTTTTTACAGCTTTTTTCGTAAGTGAAAATCCTTCCAGATACATTAAATAACTATGTATAGTTATATGAATTACATGCACGTTCCAAAATCCATGAGCTTTTGGCAAACAAATAAAGCGACATTCTGGATTTAATTTAGTCTACAATTTTATTTCCAGACATAGAATAACTTGCACACTGAGTTCCCTACAGGCTTGGTTAGGCATCATTACAGAAAATGCTGAGTAACCCCTTCTGTACTTTAGATCATGAATATATAGCGGAAAGTGAAAATACTTAAGATTAGACTTTTATCATTTACAAAATAAAATATAAAAGGCATTTCATTGTTTCATTGCCATTAGTTATGGGAAACAGCAGATCCACAATGCCTCAGTGTTTTCTATTAGATTTGGAACATTCCTAATTTGACTGCCAAACCCTATTTGACTCGTTGGAAAGATGCAACTATTTAGCAAGCTGGAAAATGCTCTTCAAAACAATTCACGGCTATTATAAAGTCAGACCCACAAGTGGCAGACTTGCATATAAAGTGCCAATGCTGCTTAAGAAACCTGGAGTTAATTTTCTTAAGTTCTCTTTGATTATATAGCGCCAACATATTCTCAGCACTGTACAGATAACATCAGTGTTCATTCACTAACCCTAATTAGGCTCATAGGCTAACGGTTCATGCAGACGTCCATGCAAATTGGTGTGAGGACACACCGCTAATGCACAGACTGGCTGTGGATCTCCCAACTGGAGCATGACAGCTTCATGACCCACGGTCAATCACTGCATTGAGGTCCGAGATCCACGGGTGTCTGCATGAGCCCTACGGCCGAAGGCCTCATATAGGTTTAGTTTTATGCGGCTGTTGAGTTCAAGATGTCTTAAGAGTGTTGAAAGAAACCCATAAAACCCCACTCAGATGTTTACCCTGGTCGAATTTGGACCCAGGAGTCCAGTGCTGGAAGTCAATGCTGTTAACCAGTAAGTCACCATACTGCCTTAGTGCATAACATAGAGATATGCCATGTTACATTCATTTCACAGCCACTCTGAAGAGTTACTTGATCTGGGACTTGTAATTCTCAGCAATATTATTACATACAAACCTTGGTTAAAATGGCATAGAATAATTATGACATTATTTTAGGAAATTACATAAAATACATTGCAACTTCCTCATAATTGTTAACATTTATTCCAATGTGTAGCTTCACTAACAAATATTTCTGTTTGCTTCTAAAGCTAATCTGAGATCTTGGAATACATATTGCAAAAGATAATTGGTTTTTCTTACTACCAAAATATATATATTTAAAATAAGAATGTATTTGTCATACTTATCTGGTCCGGGAACGAACTTCAACTTCCATCCAAGACGTAGACGTGCAAGTTGTTAATCTTAGCAGTGATACACCAGTATATCAAACTTGGATTGCAAAAGTGGAGTACATACCGTATCACAGTATAAATACTATAGGATCTATCTATCTACTGTAAATAGAAAAGACAAATAGCAGCACAAACTTGAGCAGATTTTGTGTGCAATACTTCCTGAATAACGCGGTTGTCCAACGCAAGATATAAATAGAAAAAAATCAGTCAGCACTCCAAGAAAAATTGTGGACTTTAAATCAAGGCCAAGTGGTGCAATGTTTCAAACACACAACACAGTCTTTGTCAAGCACAAAGTCTTTGCTTGACAAAGACCATGTTGTGAGGTCGAAACGTTGTACCACTTGGTCCAGAATTAAAGTCCACAATTTTTCTTGAACTGGAGTGCTGCCTGATTATCTATCTATCTATCTATCTATCTATCTATCTATCTATCTATCTATCTATCTATCTATCTATCTATCTATCTATCTATCTATCATAAAGCAGCACCAGCTCCATCATAGGTTATAGGTAGGTATCGTAAAATAGTTTCTGTCTTTTTTTTTTTTTTTAATTCGTTTATTAACAACAAAATAGTAGTGTTACAAACATTTTGCATCCAAGAATGTCGAACATAAAATGTAATACATACAAACTGCGTATTATTAAGCTTGAAATAAAATACAGCTGTCATCTATAACCAACGTTATATTATGATTATTAAAGCTGTTGGATCAATAGTAACACATGAAATTATGTAAATAGAAAAAACTTAGAAAACCAAAACACTTGAATTAGAACTGTATCTACGCTAACTACTAATTCGCCGCCGTACCTCGCGTCTGACCTCCACGTGATATCCCCACTCCACGACAAGTCTATAGAGTAAGATGGGAAGAATTCCACCTACCCCAGATTTTTTCAAATTTGCCCGGGCACCCTCTATTCTGATATAACGTGCGTTCATATGGAATGATCGAGTTGACCAGTTCAATCCAAGTTCCCTTAGTTGGACTTGTACTCCCCATCCACCGCAAAGCCAGTACCTTCCGTGCCATAAAGAGCGTCTCACGTAAAAAAATATCAATGTAGTGATCCCAAGTCTCCTCCTCCCATACTCCAAATATACAAACTAATGGGTCAAGGGGAACTGGAATTGATAGCAGTGATGCAAGTAGTGATGTCACCTCCCTCCAGTATTGAAGAATAACGGGACAACTCCATATCATGTGAATTAAGTCTGCATCTAAGGAGTGACATCGCATACACTCTGATGTTTGAAATCGACCCATTTTAAAAAGCTGTGTCGGAGTTAAATACGATTGATGTATTATGTATAGTTGAGTCATCCTGTTGTTAACTGACGGGGATACTTTAATTGGGGATTCAAGAATGTCTTCCCATTCCTCCCCCTGCATATTAGAAAGAAGTCCCTCCCATTTCCCCTTAACAGAGTTAACAGTAGACGCATCTCCCGAGGATAGCATATAAGTATATAGGGAGGAGATAAGACCTTGGGGACCCTGCAATTTGAGAATTCCTATCAAGGGTAGAGAGGATATAGCACGACCCGCACCTGCCTGTCTCATATATGATTGTACGGCTGACCTTAACTGTAAATATCGAAAAAACTGGGATCTCTGTATACCATGCTTGATTTGCAATTGCTCGAAAGACATGAAAACCCCCCCATCATACAGATCGCCTATTGAGGAGACACCATGCCCGATCCAGAAGTCAGTGGATGGATGATTCAATAAAGTTGAGAAATAGCTATTTTTCCACTGGGGCATCTCTGCCACAACATCCGTGAATCCCACAATTTTTTTAATTTGCCTCCAAACCGACCTCGCCAGGCCAAGCAAAGGAAGCATACGAGGGATATTAATTTTCTCTAATTCTAGAAAATTCAGTGGACAGTCCGTTTGAGTCACATGAAGAAGATGGCTTTCAGAGTTAGGAAGGCAATTATTGGGCATCCATTTATTAAGAGCTTTAACCTGACCAGCCAAATAATATAGATAAAAATCCGGTAACGCTGCCCCGCCCCCTGACTTTGATCTCTGTAGCGTAGATAGCCTAAGTTTGGGCCTAGATTTCCCCCATATGAAAGATGTTATTTGAGAGTTCAAACTAGTAAAGAAGGATTTAGGAATTAACACAGCACTATGTTGAAGACAGTAACTGAGCTTGGGGAGCAATATCATCTTGATTAAGTTGATGCGGCCGGCTACAGATAACGGAAGTTTGCTCCAAGCTGTAAATTTAAGTTTAACTAATTCTGACAATGGGAGTATGTTGAGTTGTAGATCAGATCTACTGCCCTGAGAAATATATATGCCCAAGTATTTAAAACTGGGTACAATAGGAAGGGAGGAAAGAGTCCCAAGGCCGGGCGATGGAATATGGGAGAGAGGCATCAACGCTGATTTGTCCCAGTTTATATATAGGCCCGAGTGTCTACTAAATTTATCTATAGTGTCTATTACCCACGGTAATGTTACCTCCGCCTCACCCATAAATATCACCATGTCGTTAGCGTATAGACCAATAGTGTCCACCCGACCAGCTATATTTATACCTTTAATATCAACAGAGGACCTTATGCGTATCGCCAGGGCCTCTATCGCAAGGGCGAAGAGGGCCGGGGAGAGAGGGCACCCCTGGCGGGTCCCTCTATACAGTAAGAAAGATTTAGAGATGGAGCTATTAACAATTATACGGGCCTTGGGTTTCATATACAATAGACCCACCCACTTCAAAAATGTATCCCCGAAGCCATATTTTTTCAAACATGCTGAAAGGAAGGGCCATTCAAGGGAGTCAAAGGCTTTAGCCGCATCTAGCGATGCCAATGCCCAGGAGTTGTCTGGTACCAATGAGCTATACTGGACTACTGACTGGACCCGTCTAATGTTGATAGAGGTATTTTTGCCCGGCATAAAACCCGTTTGGTCTGGATGTATAAGGTCGAGTATGATCGAATTCAATCTTGTAGCTAGAATTTTAGTAAAAATTTTATAGTCTACATTTACCAGTGAGATAGGCCTGTATGATCCACACTCCAAATGGGTCTTTCCCCTCCTTTTTAAGTAAAATAATATTTGCCTCGTAGAATGTGTCAGGCATAGAACCCCTCTCACACACACCCCGGAACACCTTCAACAAGACCGGTGCCAGTATATCGTGATACTTCCTGTATAATTCAATGGGAAACCCATCAGGACCAGGGGCCTTCCCAGAGGCTATATCCATCAAAGCATTTTCAACCTCCTCCAAAGTAAACTCCGCGTCCATAAAGGCTCGCTGAGCCGGGGTCAGTAGGGGAAATGTTACATCTGATAAATAATCCAGGTTCTCAGGGATATCAAAGTCACACTTAGATGTATATAGCGACTTATAATAATCATGAAAGCAACGAAGTATCTCCTCATTCGAGGACACTAATGACCCATCTGGTGTCCGAATCTGTAATATAGTGTTGGAGACATTGTGTTGGCGTACCAAGAAGGCCAAAAATTTGCTAGCCTGGTCTCCCAATTCAAAATAGGATTGGCGAGTAAAAAATAGTTTACGTTTAGATTTAGTGTCTTTATGCTGAACATATAGCCTCTGGGACGTTAGCCACTCAAGTCTATTACCATTAGTTGGGTCAGATATATACGCAGACTCCGAGTCTTTTAGTCGTTGCTCTACCTCGTCATCCTCCCGCGAGGTCATCCTTTTGATATAAGATATTGTAGAGGATAGACACCCCCTTAGATATGCCTTAAGGGCATCCCAAAATATATTAGTATTCTGGGGCTCTGAGTGGGATAAAATGAAACCCTTCAGCTGGTCCACAGTTCTATCATTGGAATCTATCAACTTGAGCCAAAATGGATTCAACTTCCACACTATGCCGCCATTTGATTGCCCAAATTTAAGTTTAAGAACAACCGGGCTGTGGTCAGATATTCCCCTATTGCCATGCTCAACGCTATCCACCCATGTTCATACGATTAATAATAATAATAATAATAATCCACCCATATTGCCAACCCCTCGGATCCAAATATATAATCTAGGCGGGAGAGGGATCGTCTGGTAGATGAATGACAGGTATAGCCTTTTTCCCCTGGGTGGCACACTCTCCATAGATCCAACCAACCACTACCCTCCATGAATGAAGCTAATTGGGATGGAGTCTGAGAGAAGGGCTCTCCCACCACGTCGCCGCCCAATCTCAGCCTATCCAAGCAGGTATCCATGACCAGATTAAAATCCCCCATGCAGATGACGTTCGCATCTGGAAAGCTTAAGGCAAAGCTTATTGCCATCCGAAGTATTGATAGATTAGCTGGAGGAGGGTTATAAACACATAATATGACGTATTCACGAGAGTTGATTAGCGCATTCACAAATACAAACCGACCTTCAGAATCCCTCCTAGCCTCCCTCATCTCCCATCTAACGTCTCTGTGAATTAACAGTGAGACCTCCCTTGAGTAGCTAGTGTGAAACGTGTGTATGGACCATTGCACCCACGGTTTCTGTACACATCGGGCCGTGTCTCTAGTCAAATGTGTCTCGACCAATGCTACAATATGTGGGTGATAGCGCTTGATCTGTGAGAATACCTTAATCTTTTTCCGGGGAGATTTGATACCGCGCACATTCCAGGTCATGTATATTATTTCAGACCCCATACTCACTCATCACTATATAATAAACAATAATTGTCCAGGCAGAACTTAGGGATAGCACAGAGATGCCGAGAGATCCACTGGCGGCGAGTTTACCTACAAAACAGATAGAACAAACATAGAAAAAGAAACAAACCAAAAACCAAACAATGTAGGAGCGTAATCCCATGCTCCTATTATCAGATGAAAACGGGGATACCCTCGCTAAATTTAGCGTTCGGTATTGTTGGTAGGTTAGGCACCCACAAGGAAAGCTTCATTATATAATCATCCACTCAAGTGTATTAGGATGTCTTTATACTGGACACCCCATGGACCCGTAACCACTCAGCCGCTTCCTCCGGATCAGTGAAGAATATAGAGGAACCCTCATGAACGACTCGCAAGCGGGCGGGATAAAGCATGGAGTATACGACGTTCCGATCTCCGAGTTGTTTCTTAATTTCCAGGAACCGTGCCCGCTGCTTCTGAAGCTCCATGGAGAAGTCTGGGAAAATCGAAATTGTGGCGTTGTGGAACTTGATAGGGCTCTTTTGCCGTGCCAGACGTAGAATGGCATCTCTATCTTTACAGTTAAGAATACGTGCCAGGAAAGGTCTCGGAGGAGCTCCAGGGGGGAGGGGCTTCGTGGAGACCCTATGGGCCCTATCCACAGAGAAGGTTGAGGAGAATTCACCTTCCAAAGAAGTTTTAAGCCAGTTCTCCAAGAATTCCTCAGGTCGTTGGCCCTCCGAGCGCTCCGGTAGACCAATAATACGAATGTTGTTCCGACGCAGCCTATTCTCCAAGTCATCTGCTTTTTGTTTCCAGGCATTAATGGAACCTGCCACTTTTGTCAATTTAGCCTCCATGGGCGTAATAGTATCTTCTATCTGTGACACTCTTGTTTCCACCTTCGCAATGCGTCCTCCCATGGTCTGCATATCTAGTCTCAGACGGCCCACCTCAGTGTGTACATCTTCTATCTTTTCAGTAAGAGAGGATCTGGTTAAGGAGATGGCCTGCATTAGTTGTTCAGAGGCCTGTTTAAGAGTTAACTCCTCCTGTTCCCCCTCCTCATTACTATCAGAAGATCGACCTTTACGCTGAACCTGCGCGGGGGTATTTCCGAGGGTCCGCCCACCATCCGAAGGGTCCTCTCTGGCAAATTTTTTCAATTTATCAGCCGTTCCTGATCCTTTGGAGTGCTGCATCTTTGATAAAGATGAGAGGCAGCAGAGTAGTTGAGGTTATAATCTGGAGTAGTGCCAAGTACCAATCACAAATAATTAGCAGAGCCTGCAAAGATTATTTATGTGGTGTTATGAGACACCCACAAGTATATATAGAGTGTTTATAGTTGCAGGTGCAGCAACTCTTAGATCTCAGCAGATTCTATGCACCTGGGGGGGAAGACCACAGCAGAGGCAGCAGGGGGGAGGGGTGCCAGACCCTCCAAATCACATGCACTAGCAGGGTAGGTATCTTCAAATAAGGGAACGCAGGGCCCAATTTTCCAGGGCACTCACCGTTCGTTCCCTGATATACTGCAGGATGCGTGTCCACCTCCCAGGCAGCGCTGCAGATGTGATGCACAGCGCCACGTCTCCTCTCACCGGAGCGCGCGCTTTTGTAGTGACCGCCGCCCCACCGGTACTGCCGTCCACAGTCCCCCAGCTCCAGCGCACCCGGATTCAATCGCCGGCACAGCAGTCTCTCAGAGGCCTCCAAGGCTTAGGGGGGGAGTCCCGGGGGTTATAAGAACCGGCGCCGCACTATACCTCCTCAGAGCGCGCTCACAAGATGGCCGCCGTCACACACCAGTCTCCTGCTCCGGCGGGCTCCGCCGGCTCTCCGCTCTCCTCCGGACCCCGCAGCACCCTCCACAGTAGCCTCGCACCTTCCAGGACCCAGGGGGGCCACAAATCATAAGCAGTCCACACTGTAAGGGGGGTTTGAGCGGCAGGATGCTGTCAGGATGATAGGAGCTCTCCCAGGGCACGTCTTCTCACTCCAGCTACATAGCCACACCCCCATAATTTCTGTCTTTGAACTGAAACATCACCACATTTGCCAATAAAAGTATAGTATTTTTTGCACTCTATCTTTTGAGTGCCGCTTCATTTTTTTTGTTCTATCTATCCATGTATTCATCTATTGGGAGGAAGTGTGCACCTTTTAATAAATGAGGCACATCTTATTCCATCTAACCTCATATGAAGACGACTGGTGATTAAAATGCCAAGACTGCCGCGACCCAGAAAAACTCCTCTCCCACAAAGTGACGCCACACATATTTACTCAAACATAACTAGTTTATTTTTGGAAAGATTTTCTCTTTGGCTTAAAATTATGGTCGCAGCTTAACACAGGCAACATTTGCCAACCAATCGGGTGCAGGGAGATTGTCTGCCTTCCGGTCTCCCGGTGCAGGTATCTTCACCACCAGAATCTCCACCCATTCCGCCACGGAGTAGCCCGGGAACCAAGCTACGACCCACCCAAAGAATGGAGTGCCTGAACCACACCTTCGCAGAGACCATCCAAAAATATATCCAACCCAGCATCGTTAAGATGAACCCCGTCTGGGAGGAGAAAACCCGAATTATCCCCCTCTAATCGGTGGTGTCTCACCACGACACCATTCTTAAATCTAATAAAATGAGATATTCGCTGGTTTAAAGTGCGTCTAGATCTTTCCATGGCGCTCAGCTCCCTGGCGCCTCGCCAGACCAGCCTAGGAATCAGCTCCGACCAAACCAATTGCATAACTGGAAAGAAACCCGGAAATTTATTCAGATCAGCTCTCATAAGAGTCAACAGTTCGGCGAGAGGTAATGAAGCCAGGTCGTTCCCTCCGGCATGAACAACAACCACTGTCGGGGAAGACACAACTCTCGCGATCCGAACGACTTCCGGAAGGACTTGAGACCAGGTAAGACCCCTCGTACCACGCCAGATGACGTCCATACCAGTGAAGCCGAGCGATCGTCCTCCTGGGCACAATTCAGCACGCTGAGCTGCCCAATATATGTACGAATGACCTTCCAGCCATATGCTGGGCCACATACTATCTGAAACAAATAAAATTGTTAACAAAGAAACAAACGAAATATGAACCAGGGAAAAAGAAAATCAGTGACTTGTAAAACGGTATGCCCCTAATGGTATGTTCTTACAAAAGTAATTCGGGCCTGATATACCTAGTGAAACAACGGGACTTCCATCTACCCACTCTTTGAATATCTGATTCAAAAAGACTGGCCCTGGAGGCTTCCGTAGCCGTGCCAATCCTAAAAGAATGAGTGCTGAATTCTGATGTGGGAAGGCCTAAAAATGACAGCGTACGCCTTAGGACCGCCAAAAACTGACCCGAAAATAAGGGAGAGCCGTTCTCATGTATGAAAAATTGAGCCCCGGTGCTCCTGACCTGCATGTAATTGTTGATTAAAGCCAATGGGCAGATCGCACCTTTTATGGCAAACAGCGGGAACCATGTGCCCCTACCTTCCTGATCGGTTTTGGATCTGCGAACTCTAACCCTTAAACCATCGTCACAAATCACTATGTCGTCCAGCTGCAAGCCACCTGCCTTGCGGCGGGACGAGGGAAGAATCTCGCTAACCCGCATGGCCCCGAAAAACGCCAGGCCGAAAGCCGCTGAGATCAACGTGGCCTCGTAAACAGAATCACAAACATTTCCCGAAACCCTGACTAGGTTAACCAAGAGAGGGAAGGAAATGGGCCTCCTAAGGTCGCTCCGTGTGCTCATAAGGCGCCAGCCTTCAGTACTTGGCCGATCAAAAAATGCTTGGTTGAATCAGCCCAACCGCGCAATTTGAAGTGAAACGCCACGCCCGATATGCGGTTACGCGCAATCGTACCCGACACCCCGGCAGCCAGCAATTGAGCCAGAAACGCCAACGTGACCTGAACCCTCAGGGAATCTGAAGAACCTACCGGTTTATCCGCTGCTACAATACACCACTCATCCCACGCCTTACCGTATGCTCTCCAGGTAAACAGAGCAATGGATGACCGTATCAATGGAATTAATTCTCCAGGACATCCCAAACCGAAGGAGGGCATCCCAGGATTCGTGTTTGTTCCCTCGGAAGCTGACCATACCGTTCCTGCAAAGCAGACCAATTTTTAACATCCGTTAAATTGACATTATCAGTTTCCAACGACCGCTTTTATCCACACATTGAACTCCAAACATCTCAACACGATAAAACTGATAATCTTTATAACCGGTGGTGAGGAGGATGAAAGGTAATTTATGGCGTGCGTGGAGCTGTCCGGTTTGAGCTGCAAACGGATGCACTTGTTCCGAAAACACTGGCCCCAGAGTTCCATAGCCGCCGCCAGGGGAAACAACTCAGTTAAGGTTGGATCCCGAGCCCATGCTCTGCTAAACCAAGATTCAGGCCATGCGCCGACGCACTTTTGGGTTCTGAAACGAACGCTGAAACCGTCAGGGCCCGCTGATTCGAACATTAGATCCAGGTTATCACTATCGCAGTCCTCCTCTTAAAAGCATGTTTTCCCGTTGTAAGTAAGAAGGAATCGCTGCCATACGATCAGATCACTTCGTAGTTGGGCAGTGATCCTGATCCTATGGTGAGGTTGCTTCACGCCTCTCGTGGCAAGTATCAACCTTCGGGAAAAGATTCTGCCCATCGGCATTATCTTGCAAGCAAAATTCAAGCAGCCGAGAAGGGATTGCATTTGGACTAGGGAAACCTTCCTGACCGATAAGCAACCTGCGATTAATTCTAACAGCTTCGCAATCTTGTCCTGGGGCAACCTGAATTCCATGGAAACCGAATTGATTTCGATCCCAAGGAAAGTAATTACCGGAACAGGACCGATCGTTTTCTCCGGGGACAGGGGTACACCGAAATGAGACATAACCTCCTTAAATTTTGCCAGGGCCTGGGAACACGATTCCGAATTTGCCGGGCCCACTAGCAAAAAATCATCAAGGTAGTGCGTAATTGATGACAAACGCGTGACCTCTCGGGCGACCCATTCCAGGAATATGCTGAACATTTCAAAATAATGGCAGGAAATTGAGCATCCCATTGGGAGGCATGTGTCGTAGTAATACCAGCCCTCGACCATGGCACCTAACAAATGGTAGCAATCCGGGTGCACCGGAAGCAGACGAAAGGCGGATTAAATATCCGATTTGGCCATAATGGCCCCTGGTCCAGCTGTTCTGACCACCTCGACGGCTCTATCGAAAGGTATGTACGTCACTGCGGTGTTGTCACTCGGAATGCCATCGTTCACCGACCTGCCTTTTGGGTAGGACAAATGGTGAATTAGCCGGTATTTACCCTGTTCTTTTTTGGGAACTATGCCCAACGGGGAAACCCGTAAATTATAGAAGGGGGGGACATTGAAAGGACCCCGAAAACGTCCTGCTTGAATTTCCTTGTTCAATTTCTCGTACAGGATAACGGGATAGTCCCTTGCAGATTTTAAATTAGGGGCCGACTGAGGTTTGTCCGAAAAAACGAAAGGGATGAAAAAACCGAAGGAAAAACCGAAACGGAGCTGGGCCGCAGCCGGCTTATTGGGGTACCTGCCCAACCACGGTTCCATGTTTTTTACGCTCACCGGTGTCATGTGGTTCACCCCCGGAGGGTGTCTTATTACTGTTTGATTTTTGGGAGGGTCGAGTGCATTTGGCTGCCGAATGGGTTCCACTGCAGGCAGAACATTCGTGTTTATATTTGCATAAACCGTAGAATTTGCAGTGGCCCTCGTTGAACAGCCAACATGTGCCGTGTCTTCGTATAACCGCCGACCCTGCGTTGGTGGTCGCGCCGGCGGATGGACCGGGAAAGGGCTGGAAGGTTTTTTGTGCCATCATCAAACGCAACCAGGAATCAGTGGCCTTCACCCCCCACCCTAAATGTGGGTTGACAGCTAGCCGACGGCGGAAATCTTCATCGTATTTCCACCATGCAGACCCGCCGTGGGACTTGTACGAGCTGTATATGCTGTCCAAGTAAATGAATAACTCGGAACATCGCTCCGGATGTTTCTCGCCCATCACACAGCCTAACACTGTGAAATGAACCCTTAAAAAATTTCCTTGAGACCAGATTATATTAAATAAAATATATTTTTTATTAAAAATAAATTGCAATCACAAAAAACATCACCAAAACGTATGGAAATTTTTATTATTATTAAAATTGTATAATCTACAACAGATATTTATTTATTAAGAATATAAAACATACAACTATAGATAATATGTATCTCCTCCAATCGAGGTTTACTTAGGGATAGATAAAAAATATATATATAAAAATCCCGTATGTGCAAGACAGGGCAAGTCCAAACTGATCAGTATAATAAACATAAAAATATATATAATGCAGCAAATAATAATTTAATAATATAATATGTGATAAAAATCAGTCAAATAAATTTATGAATAATATGTGTGTATATCCATATATACACACACACACCTATTGTGTGCAGCAAAATAAATCAATTCATAATAAAGTGCAATAGTGCAATAAAAAATAAATTGCATACAAAACAACCAGTGTCCACAAAAGTTGTGAGCCAAAAACAAAAAACAAATAATTATATATTACCCAGTAAAAGCGCTGCCAAATGTGCCAAAATATATTATGAATACTGACCAGTTAGGAGTGCCACTGCCCTGCACACACCACTCCAACGCCGTTTCGCTCACTGCTTCATCAGGGAGTGATGTGAGTGGGGTAGGAGGGCTATTTATATAGCTGTGTAGCAGCTGCAGCTAGATTAATTAGGGGATGTCATGATTACATGGCGCCGAAATAACGCACGCTGTCGCTGCCGCCACTATGTCCGGAATCCGGAAGTGCGTTCCCAAGAGCGTCATATGACGCCGTTGACAACACACATCCCTAGGAACCAACCACAGAGCAGGAGCGGCGCACGCGCACATCGGCGCACAACAACCCCGCAGCCATCATAAACCAGGGCACCAAACAAAGCCGATTTCAGCAGAAATCAATCATTAATTGCACAATATTAAACCATAAGTCATAATAATAAATGTAAAATCTATAAAATGATGTTATAAAATAAATATATAAACATAATTTATAAACAAACAAATAATTAATTACATGCAAAACACGCATAATTATATGCATAATGTGACCACCAAATGTGACCCAAAAATCATTAGGAATATATTGTGGCACACATACATGACCAAAACTACATACATAAATGCCCATGTATACTGCTTATCCACAAACACATCACAGATGCACACACATGCCTGAACACATATACACACACACACACATGAGAAAAAAGAAAAAAAAAATCCTTAAAATTTTTTTTTTTTTTATTTGCTTTTTCAATTTTTTTCTTTTTTAAAATAATAAATAAAATATAAATAAATAATGATTGGATCATATACTACCACAGAGAGGTGGAGGTGGTAGAATAAATATCAATTTAATTAAATGGATAAACCAAATGATATGTACCGTCCCAATGCATGTAAGCCCCCAATACAAACCACATACACCACATTTAAACAACCAAAAGTACCTCAGCTGCCAAACTGTCACACCACAATCATACACCCGATACATACAAACCCAGAACCACACCACACATACACACATCCCAAATGTCATGCCAACACATGTGCAAGTGGGAACACGTGCTGATCACATACCAACATAAAAATGTAAAAAACACCTTGTAAGATGGCATAAAAAAAATACCATTTTTTATATGTGTATTTATATTTATTCCGTGTGACCCTAAATATAGTGTACATAATAATAATGAAAAAAATATAAATGTAATGAAAAATATAAAAAATGATGAATTTGCATGTATAAAATTAATGCCATATAACATAAAATAAAATAAATGGGTCTGCAAATAATGTAATCATGTAAATGACAATACAAGATAACAGAACACCATGTAACATAAGAGTTGTGCCCAATGGGTCATAAAAAAACCCTTTTGGCTGTATAAATGTAACATTAGTCTTTTTGGACTGCTAGGTCCAAGACCCACTCCTCAAAACTACCATCAATAGTATATTAATTAAAAATGAAAGTATACTCAAAAAGGAAGAGAAAAAAGTTTTTTAAAAAAATTTATAAAAATTTATAAAAAGCTCGAAAAACCCCATTGTTCGTTGAGGCCTTTGGGATTCATACATTGTAGAAGCGTTATCCACCTGCACTCTTTCTGCGCTAATATACGACTAAAGTCCCCTCTCCTATTTCCCAAATGTACTCGATCAATACCTTTAACCTTTAATAAATGAGATTGCTGAGGATGAAAATGACGAAAGTGTCTAGCTACCGGTTTGAGTTTATTGAATTTCTCCTTGTCCTCTATTTCAACCTTGTCAGCTGCTTTGATGTCCTTAATATGTTCCAAAATTCTGACTCGTAATTCTCGTGTGGTCATTCCCACGTACATAAGATTACATGGGCATGTAGCTTGATAAATTACCATGGACGTGCGGCAATTTATAAAATGTAGAATCTTATATTCTGTCTGATTATCAGAGTCATGGAATATATTAGTTTTTAAAATATACTGACAGGCTTTACATGTACCACAACTGTATGATCCCCATTTAGGGCCCTTGGAATCAAAAATGAAACGTGACACGGGAGGCACATAATGGCTGCGAACCAGTGATTCACGCAAAGTTTTGCTGCATTTTGCGACAATCATTGGTTTGTCTGGCAGTATTTTAGATAAACCTGGGTCCTGTAACAGAATAGGCCAAAATTTGGAAATAATCTCTGTCATTTCCCGCCACCTTGAATGGTAGTCAGTAACAAATCGAATTTGTCCATCTCTTTCAATATTTTTGTTCCTGTTAACTAACAAAGACTGTCGATCCGTGTTCCTTGATCTAACATAGGCTTTATGAATAATGTCACTTTTATATCCTCGTTTTCTAAACCTTTCTTTGAGATCGTTGGCTTGCTCTTCAAAAATGTTGTCTTGATCACAAATCCGTCTGGTTCTTAGGAATTGACCAGTCGGGATAGCTCGGATGACATGAGCTGGATGTGCTGATCTGGCATGCAATAGTGAATTAACACTTGTTTCCTTCCGATAGATAGACGTATGAAGTTGTCCTCGATCATCAACCTCTATCCTCAGGTCCAGAAAACTTATCACATCCTGTTTGACACTCCAGGTGAGTTTAATGTTCATATTATTTTGATTCAGATGTTGTAGAAAATTTTCCAAATCTGTTCGTGACCCCTGCCAGACAAACAAAGCGTCATCAATAAATCTCATCCATAGTAATACAGATGCCGCCATCACTGAATCCAGATTCTGGATGTATTCATGTTCCCAGAATCCCATAAAGAGGTTTGCGTACGATGGCGCAAACGCAGTGCCCATCGCCACGCCCCTCTTTTGCCTATAAAATCGATCCTTGAAGACAAAATAATTATGGTACAATGCATACTCCAAAATTTTCATCAAAAATTCTACCAAATCAGGATCCAATTGGCGGCTGGACAGATACCGTTTGATCGCAAATATTCCATGTTCATGTGGTATAGATGTATACAGTGATTCAACATCACAAGTGATGATATACATATCACTGCCCACATGTATCCCGTCCAAACGTTGTAGGGCTTTCAGTACTATCCTTAATGTAAGAGGGCAATTCCATAACAATTGGCTTCAGATAATAGTCTAAAAATTTGGAGATGGGTTCCATTAGACTGCCATTACCAGAGATAATGGGACGCCCTGGAGGTTCTATCAAGCTCTTATGCACTTTAGGCAATAAGTACAAGGTAGGGACCCTTGGTGAATCCAGTCTTAGTCCCTCCCAAATTTTTTTGGAAATTACCCCCTCATCTAGAGCGGAATCAAGAATATCAAATAATTTCTTTTGGTAATCCACAGTTGGGTCTTGTGGCAATTTTTCATAACAGCATGGGTCATTCAACTGTCGGAATGCTTCTTTTTCATAATGCGTGTAGGGCGACACTACAACATTACCACCTTTATCAGATGGTTTAAAAACTACGTCTTTCATCCTAGTTAATTCCCCAAGGGCAATTCGTTGTCCATGACTCAAATTATCAAATGATCTTTTAGTAGATAATTCACGTATGCCCTCACATACCATTTTAACAAAAACTTCAACAGATGAATTCAATGTTATCGAGGGAAAATTTTTGGACTTTTTTCCTATACAGTCGGGGAATTTACCTGATATTTCTTGTTGTTCTGCTAATAAATCTTCTAATGCTTGTAGTGCCGCCATTTCTTCTTCTGTTGAAAAAAGATTACCACAAGACATCTTATCAGTGTGATATTTTTTAAGGAGTACCTTCCTTGCAAAAAGAAATGTATCTTTGATTGCCGTAAATTGATCTACTTTTGCTGTAGGACAAAAACCCAAACCTAGGGACAATACTGACACTTGATCAGGGGTTAACTGTATATTAGATAAATTAATTACCTTCAAAGCACCATCATTGTTTGACTCTTGTTCTTGATAGTTGAAGCCCTTCCGTTTGTTTGTCTTAAATCTTGTATTATATCTATTGAAAACTTCCATGGAGTCTGCTTCAGAAGTATTTATTGATCCCACAGAACTAGTGCTGGTCATCGAACTAGTTGATGTTGATCTCCTCAAAGATGATCTACCACGCCATTTATAGACCTTTTTAGTTTGATAATCTTGGAGATCCCGTTGAAACTTAGACACTTTCATTTTTTGAATCTCAGATTCCCACTTATTAAAGGATGCATTTAATTCTTCATCAAATTTTAACACTTGATCATTTGTGAGATTTTTCTGTAGCTTATCTTGTAATGTTTTTATTTTAGTCTCAAAACATTCTATATTCTTTTTATCAACTTCTATTAAAATTTCCATGAAAGTATGAGAACATAAATTACAGGCATCTTCCCACCTTTTCAGCAGTGTTGCATCTTCCAGTGGAAACGAGGGAAACACCTGAACTCGCAGGCCACGTGGGATCAACTTCTTTTGTAGCTACTGTTCCAATGAGTTTTTATTCCACCAGGACTTAGTACGTTTGAATAGTATGTCTTTCAAAGACATTTTCTCCTCCTGGTTACTCATATTAGTCTCATTCATCCCACTAGGTCCTGTGTCCTTAAAAATGGTAGACATTTGTGATAACCAATTCACATCACGGTTTTTATAATCCATTATACTGGTTCTTTCGAATTAAAGCAAACAACAACCTATATAGAAAGAAACACCAGAGATAATAATTTTTATAAACTGAGGAAAAACACTATAGAAATGAACCCTTAAAAAATTTCCTTCAGACCAGATTATATTAAATAAAATATATTTTTTATTAAAAATAAATTGCAATCACAAAAAACATCACCAAAACGTATGGAAATTTTTATTATTATTAAAATTGTATAATCTACAACAGATATTTATTTATTAAGAATATAAAACATACAACTATAGATAATATGTATCTCCTCCAATCGAGGTTTACTTAGGGATAGATAAAAAATATATATATAAAAATCCCGTATGTGCAAGACAGGGCAAGTCCAAACTGATCAGTATAATAAACATAAAAATCAGTCAAATAAATTTGTGAATAACAAACAACTTTTGTGGACACACTGGTTGTTTTGTATGCAATTTATTTTTTATTGCACTATTGCACTTTATTATGAATTGATTTATTTTGCTGCACACAATAGGTGTGTGTGTGTGTATATATGGATATACACACATATTATTCACAAATTTATTTGACTGATTTTTATCACATATTATATTATTAAATTATTATTTGCTGCATTATATATATTTTTATGTTTATTATACTACATTGGGACGGTACATATCATTTGGTTTATCCATTTAATTAAATTGATATTTATTCTACCACCTCCACCTCTCTGTGGTAGTATATGATCCAATCATTATTTATTTATATTTTATTTATTATTTTAAAAAAGAAAAAAATTGAAAAAGCAAAAAAAAAAAAAAAATTTAAGGATTTTTTTTTTTTCTCATGTGTGTGTGTGTGTGTGTGTATATGTGTTCAGGCATGTGTGTGCATCTGTGATGTGTTTGTGGATAAGCAGTATACATGGGCATTTATGTATGTAGTTTTGGTCATGTATGTGTGCCACAATATATTCCTAATGATTTTTGGGTCACATTTGGTGGTCACATTATGCATATAATTATGCGTGTTTTGCATGTAATTAATTATTTGTTTGTTTATAAATTATGTTTATATATTTATTTTATAACATCATTTTATAGATTTTACATTTATTATTATGACTTATGGTTTAATGATTGATTTCTGCTGAAACCGGCTTTGTTTGGTGCCCTGGTTTATGATGGCTGCGGGGTTGTTGTGCGCCGATGTGCGCGTGCGCCGCTCCTGCTCTGTGGTTGGTTCCTAGGGATGTGTGTTGTCAACGGCGTCATATGACGCTCTTGGGAACGCACTTCCGGGTTCCGGACATAGTGGCGGCGGCGGCAGCGTGCGTTACTTCGGCGCCATGTAATCATGACATCCCCTAATTAATCTAGCTGCAGCTGCTACACAGCTATATAAATAGCCCTCCTACCCCACTCACATCACTCCCTGATGAAGCAGTGAGCGAAACGGCATTGGAGTGGTGTGTGCAGGGCAGTGGTACTCCTAACTGGTCAGTATTCATAATATATTTTGGCACATTTGGCAGCGCTTTTACTGGGTAATATATAATTATTTGTTTTTTGTTTTTGGCTCACAACTTTTGTGGACACACTGGTTGTTTTGTATGCAATTTATTTTTTATTGCACTATTGCACTTTATTATGAATTGATTTATTTTGTAACACTGTGAAAGCCTGCAGCCAATTGTTAATAGTTTTGGCTACTTTAGGCTTCCTGTCGTAGACCTTTTCACCCACACGTCTCTCCTTGTCCACCGAGTGCTGCTCGGTGGACACTAGGGACCAAATGTCGATGAACTCGTTAGCCCAAATTTGTTCTTTTACGCTAACATCCAAATGTGAACCTAAAGGTGGGACACCGCAAAAAAAATCCATCTTTGTAAATGTCTGGGCGGGGAGGGGGGGAGGGTTTGGGGGGTGCGACCGGTTGCAGGAGCCTGGGATTCACAAAAATCCTGCCGCTGCCCGTGCTAAGCGGAATCACCGTGTCTGATAAATTTACACTATTACCCCTGTCCCGGCCCCAGGCCCCAGTAAAGGGGTACTCACCGGATTGCATTTTGGACTCTGGACGGCTCTGCTCTTGGGTTTCATGATTGGTGGCACTTTGCCTTTCCGCTCGGGACGTGGACCTGTGGCGAGATGATAAGCGCCGACGAGACCTGCCAGATGAACTATCCGACGTAGATGGAGAACGCCATCTTGATGCCCTAGACCGTCTGCTGCGACGGCTGGATCTGGACCTATGATAGTGCCCCCTACTACTGTAATGCTCCCTATGCCTCTTCCGGCGACGGTGATAGTTTCCGGACGACGATGAAGAGGAGAGGCTGCACGCGGAGCGGTTACCCGCACTCTGTCCGCTAACCAGAGCCGGGGTGCCAGCACCCTGTGCGGGAGGTCCAACACCGGTTGTCACCAGCGATAAAACTGCTGAGGCGCTCTGATGTTCTCCTGCTGCCATTTGCGATGGAACTATTTGCCCCCCAGGTATTTGTGAAGGAGGTGCTGTAAAAATCAAAGGGCATGAGGGGAAAGGAGATTCCCCTCTAACACCTGCTTGCCAAGCCACAGTTTGTGGCCCAGACACTGAGGAGGAACTTATCTGCTGTTGAGCTGCTAATAATGCCTCCCATCCTCTCCCTGCATTATTGCTAAAATCTCCCCTTGGTTGTGGAGTCGGTGAAATAATGTCTTGTGACTCTCCTGCCCGGTTCTCTGTTCTCCCAGCCTCCTGAGAGGACGAAGATGACCCCTGCACTCCCCCCATATTCGCGGCTGGTATCAGCCCTGTCCCAGATACTGCAGCTAAAGGCTGCTGCTGTAAGCCTCCCCCCCTAGAGGCAGTGCCCGCCGAGTGAGCGGCGCCGCTATGCCCCAAAATTTCCCCTTCCTGCACCTGCCGAACCTCTGATGCCGATACCCGCTGTCTGGCGCCCACATGTGAGGAAACGCACGCGCTCCTCTTCAAATGTAATGGCGGGCTCAGGCGAGCCAGTGGCCGGGTGGCTGTGCCAGATCGCTGCCTGCCCGACGGCATCGCCTGGCTCGCCGCAGGGAGGGAGCTGCTCCCGGCCAGCAAAGCCGCTAGCCAACCGCTGCCCTCCCTGCTAATCTTCTCTCTCACCGCTTCCTGGAGCGGGTCCATTTCACCGGCAACCCCAACCAGGTCCGGGTTCATAATGAGGGACCAGAAGCCGCGTCCAGCACGACCGTTCCTCCCCTGAAATAGGCCACGCCCGCCAGCGCGCGGCCAACCAACCCCAATCGACGTCACCCTGTGGGAGACCGGGGGTAGCCATGCAGAGGCCCGGCAGTCAGGGGACAGCAGGACTGCCGCAGTGTCCCTCATTGTGGCCAGCACAGTGGCTCAGTGGATAGCACTGCAACCTTGCAGCGCTGGGGTCCTGGATTCAAATCCAACCAAAGACAACATGGAGTTTTTATGTTCTCCCAGGTTTCCTCCCATATGACAAGGACATGGTGACAGTGATTATAATGCCTGTAAAGCGCTGTGGAATTAATGGTGCTACATAAGTGAGTAAAACAAATAAATGCATTTCCTTTTTGTTTTTGGCCAAAAAGGTCTTTTTCAAAATGATCACTTCATGCTAACATTGTACTACTGACCATTTATGTCTTGTATTGGTCAAGTACTACAGGACAGTAATAGGCTGCGCTTACATTATTTATTCTTGCTTACATAGTGCCAACGTATTCCACAGCACTTTACAGTCATTTAAATCACTCAGCAATTCACAATCACAAAGTCTTTGATTTTTATTTTTGAGTAGAGTAGGAAACTGGAGTACCCAGAGAAAACATGAGAAGAACATACACACACCATGCTGATGCTGTCCTTGGACAGATTTGTACCTATCATGTGCCACTACCTCTGTACACTTATAGCTAAGCCCCTGACAAGAACATAGTAACCACCACATTGCTCTGCTAAATTTAGGCCACGTTCACTCGTTCAGTATTTGGTAACTATTTTATCAGTATTTGTAAGCCAAAACCAGGAGTGGAACAATCAGAGGAAAAGTATAATAGAAACACATGCACCACTTCTGTATTCATCACCCACTCCTGGCTTTGGCTTACAAATACTTATAAAATACTGAATACTGAATGTGAACATTGCCTTAAAAGAAGCAATTGTGGAAAATGCTAATATCTTGAAAATTACATAAGAAAATGCAGTAAAATATGAAATGAAAAGCACAGACTTGGCCAAAAAAAAAAACTATTTCTC
Source organism: Ranitomeya variabilis (assembly GCF_051348905.1). Classification (NCBI taxonomy): domain Eukaryota; kingdom Metazoa; phylum Chordata; class Amphibia; order Anura; family Dendrobatidae; genus Ranitomeya; species Ranitomeya variabilis. The sequence goes on from NC_135234.1 coordinate 607,699,649, forward strand.
ACTTGTAAATGTTACAGTGAACTATAGTGTTAAGCCCCACCCCCACAAAATCAGACTCTGCTCAAATAACACATTTCATCTGTAACGATTTAGTGGTAGTCATTGTGGAATAATGATCTAATGATGATCCTGGAATATGTTATTTGACTAATGATTCTGGCAAATTGACGACTGCTGCTCGGCTTTGGCTGCTGGAGGTCATGATTCTCATCATAGGAGATAGACTTCGATTTTAAAAAGTGTTCTCATTCCAGAAGTATGTATCAGTGGGTTGGCAGGAATATTCCTCTCCGTAGACTCCAGCCACAGAGTTGCTGTATGTCCGCGGCTTGGGTTCCAATAAATATGTGGATTCATGGTCTGGTGACCCCCTATGGTTATATATTCTGTGTCAGCAAAATAATTTTATTACTGCCCGGTAGCCTAGAGTCCACATGTAGAAAGGTTACATTAGTCCAGGCATACAGTTTAAGTACAGACCAAAAGTTTGGACACACCTTCTCATTTAAAGATTTTTCTGTATTTTCATGACTATGAAAATTGTTCACTCGCACTGAAGGCATCAAAACTATGAATTATTAACACATGTGGAATTATATACTTAACAAAAGAGTGTGAAACAGCTGAAAATATGTCTTATATTCTAGGTTCTTCAAAGTAGCCACCTTTTGCTTTGATGACTGCTTTGCACACTCTTGGCATTCTCTTGATGAGCTTCAAGAGGTAGTCACCGGGAATGGTCTTCCAACAATCTTGAAGGAGTTCCCAGAGATGCTTAGCACTTGTTGGCCCTTTTGCCTTCACTCTGCGGTCCAGCTCACCCCAAACCATCTCCTTTGGGTTCTGGTCTGGTGACTGTGGAGGCCAGGTCATCTGGCGTAGCACCCATCACTCTCCTTCTTTGTCAAATAGCCCTTACACAGCCTGGAGGTGTGTTTGGGGTCATTGTCCTGTTGAAAAATAAATGATGGTCCAACTAAACGCAAACCGGATGGAATAGCATGCCGCTGCAAGATGCTGTGATAGCCAGGATGGTTCAGTATGCCTTCAATTTTGAATGAATCACCAACAGTGTCACCAGCAAAGCACCCCCACACCATCACACCTCCTCCTCCATGCTTCACGGTGGGAACCAGGCATGTAGAGTCCATCCGTTCACCTTTTCTGCGTCGCATAAAGACACGGTGGTTGGAACCAAAGATCTCAAATTTGGACTCATCAGACCAAAGCACAGATTTCCACTGGTCTAATGTCCATTCCTTGTGTTCTTTAGCCCAAACAAGTCTCTTCTGCTTGTTGCCTGTCCTTAGCAGTGGTTTCCTAGCAGCTATTTTACCATGAAGGCCTAAAAATGAACCATACGGCTGTTATAGAAGGGTTAATAGTTTGCCTTTAACTGCCTTGCCTTTAAGTGCCTTTTACCTTTAAGTGTTAGAATTATTAGAATCTGTTGACTCAGTAGTCTGATGGTCTCCTCTCCAAGGAGACTACACTTCTTATCATGTATGTTCTCAATAGTCAGTTACAATATGTTCTGAGCTATGGTAAATAGAATATGACCCTGGGTGCTGGTGGGGGCTACATGAGTTACATTGAAATGCATTGGATGTAAATGGTATAAAACATTGCTTTGGCTTTTTATATATCAGATACAAGTGACTTGCTCACGGGATACGTGTGAGGTGTCTTTTGTCTCCAAGCGCTTGTCAACTAAGGGCGTAAATCCACAATTAGGACTCACTGGTGATCTGTCAGCTGACACTGGGTCAGAACAAAAACAGCTACGACAGTTTGGCGCCCGAACGGGGACCGTGTAACCAGCCGCCTTATTCGGAATCCGTATGTGGGAGCTTCCAGAGAGATTGGATAATGCAAACAACAGCTGCAGCAAGGTGAGAAACGTTATTCTTACAATCTGTTTGCACCTGCAATCTCTCTTCCGGATTTCTCCATACCTCTGGGTAAAGGCTGTAAACACGGTTCAAAGAATCCACACATCACCAGTGAGTTTTGTGTTTGTTTTGTCTGTTTATGTCCGTATGAGAGTTGAATAATAGAGTAATAAGATGATAATTGTTATCTGTATTATTTGTCAATATCCTAATTGGTTGTGTATTTGTTTAGTGTGTGTAATACAAGAGCTGGGATAGACTCTGTGCAGTGTTGTTATTTTGGTCATTTTGGATTGGCAGTACATTATATGAAGCTGTATTTTGTATAAGGCCGTGGTTTTTGTTGTTTGGCCTTAAAGTGTTTTCAGAGTGTCAGTGGACACTGCTGCAGTTTTATTTATATAGAGTTGTGTTAAGTTCCAAAGTGCAGAATAGACAGGCTGTGTGAGCCTTGTATGTGTGTATGTCTATGAGAACCTCTGAATGAGATAAGAGGTGGAATGATTGAGATAAGGGATTTTCTTCTTGTGAAACTCAACTAAAAAGTGAAAGAAAAAAAAAACAAAAAACCAATCCCTGAGCACGTATGAATGAATGATCACATAAGTATCATTACTTATCTAAGTGTTGTTGAGGGTCCAGGATGAATGAGTTGTGGATATTTTTAATGTACATTTAATTTACATCTGAGATTCAGTGAAACCTGTGTTATATATGGTTTGACATTGGATAGGTTTCTATGTATGTCTATATGTGGTTTGGCCGGACGCGGTCAGAATCAGCTTTTTCAAGTTATGCAGTAATTTGCCTGTAAAGAGAAATTGTTTTTAATTCCGAGAGGATGAATGTTTTGTAAACTGCTTCTGTGTGTGTGAGGCACAAAGCTCTGATCAGCGCGAAATACCAGATGGGAGGAGGGAAGTGCACCCCTGCGCTACTTGCTTGAGATTTCTCCCCTTTGCGTTGTGGGCCAGAGGAAGGGGGGCCATGTATTGCATTCTAAGTTTCTCTGTCTTTGGTTTGGTACACGCTGAGAGATTTGTGTTTAAAGCAATAAGTACTGTATGAAATTGAAAGTGAAAAAGAACTGTGCCCATTTTAGAGGAAAATTTGTAAGTGCTTGAAATATTGAAAAGATTCTCCTGCTTCAAGTTCAGTGATTGATATAGCGAATTGAGGATCAACAGAGGAGATAGCCAACTGCACGGCTGATGTAGTATAGGTGGTGTAACCTGCTACAGTCAGTCTACGGCATTAGGTGGTGTAACCTTGCCGTCCATGGAGCTGTGCTAGCCAGCTGATTTACCGAGTGGTAGGTGGTTAACCTGCTTGGTAAAATCCTTTAAGTCCACCGAGTGGTAGGTGGTGTAACCTGCTTGGTGTTGTTGAGCGGATAAGTTGAAGCCATGGGCAACTTATTCTGTGTGCAGTCAGGGCCCCCAATGGGATCCAAAACCGCTATAGAGATTGTAAAAAACAGAGAAGGAAAGGAAGCAGTGAAAGATGTGAAACCAATATTGAAAAAGGCAAAAATGCCAGTGAGTGGATGTTTTGTTGTTCAAAAAGGCACAGACAAAGGACGAAAGTAAGGTGTATTATGAATGTTTTGATGCTTAAAAGTCCGACTATGACTGACACATTACTGCTACCGTTATACCTTTGTATAACCAGAGACCCAGACAAGACAGATGGACTATGGTCAGACAAACCCAGACTGGAGAAATACTCGTATGATTTGTGCTGCAACCTGACCTAAGAATTGCACTGAATCCTGTCCAGACAAGATCACATGTAGTGACATAAGAAGCTGACACAGGATTGTGGTTGGTGGATAGTGGGGACATTAACTTTTGGGAGTAGGCTGACAGTAATCCTTTTGGGAAGGAGCTGTAGACCAGCATGTCATGTCACCCCCAACCGGTCATCTAGTCACCCCCACCACCAGAGAACCAACCACATCAGGTAGGGTAGGACAGATATAGGAGTATTATCCCTGGAGGCTCTCTGACTAGTTAGCTACGCAAAAACAATTGGCTGACCCTAAGAACCAACCTTTCCCATTTTTCAGATAAAGACAATATGATGGACGTATAAGTGCACCTGGGCAGGCCTAGGTAGTTAGTGAGCACAAAAGCAGGTGACGTACTAGGACACATAATTAAGACACATACAGATGTGACAAAAGAAGAGAGTGTAGAGATGTACTTTGGACAATTACAGCTGAAATGGGCAGACATGGGGTACAGTCCCATAAACCCACTTGATGTTAAAGTATTGGTAATTACATTCATTGACGGTATGACCAAAAGCTTACAAGACACAGTACAGACAGCCAGACCTGAATGGAGAAATGTAGATCCAAAGACCTCCTTAAAAGTTGCTAAAGGAGTTGAACAAACTAGGACAATAAGACGACGTGTCATGTATGCTGGACTACAAGGACTTAGAAACAGTAAAGTGCTGGAATTGTGGAGAAAATGGACACTCAGACCAATCTTCCACCTTCTTCACCTCCAGACTAGGAAACTGACAACCCAGTGACAAATGTGTGCCCTGTTCTTGTCCCCTCTGGACCAGGTCCAGCCTTGATGGCCACCATACCAATGCCGGGAGGGAAGGAGACAGAATTCTTGATTGACACCGGGGCAGCCGGAACTGTGGTACACAAAGACTTGATAATGCCAGACATGATTACTGACGAGACTGTGGAATACGTGAGTGTAGAGGGACAAGCGACTGAAGCCCCTATGACTAAACAAATAAGACTAGAATCACGAGACCGTGCTTAGAAGAGCTGCTTACAAACTTATTGTCAGTGACAATACCCCTATGGATTTGCTGGGAGCAGAGTTGAGTGCTGGCTAGGCCATCATACAGTACTCTCCTGAGGGTATTACAGTCACAAGTCCCCTGTCATATAAACACCTGGGGCAGAGGGATGCCAGGGTCTTCCACGTGCACATTATACCACAGGTAAATCATGCACTATTATAGTTACACTTAATTCCATTCATTTGCCAGTTTAGTAGTTTCCTTACACAAGATGGTATAGTTACCATGTATTTCTAGGTTGTCTTCATATGATATATAGTTTTTTTAGCCATTCATTATATTGGCTCAACCCATAATCACTGTTTATTTGTCTTTTCCACTTCCTATACCTTATCGCAAGCAACTGGTATTGATATTTGGTAGTTTTCAAATCCCTTCTTTTTATATTTGGAACTGTTAGTTATGGATTTACATAGGGCTTCTACCTTCTTAAAATAAGCTTGTGCTTTGCTGTGGCCTATGGCATTGTGCTCTCCCATTTTACGACTCAGTATCTTTCGTAAATATATATTTTCATATATATAATTTCTTTTGGTAACATTCTGTGAATCAAATTTAGTTTTCTTAAGGGGTACTCTACCCAATCAAATACGGGTATAAATAATATTTGGTCATTAATGTGTGATTTATATAAACACTTGTGTAAATTTGCAGAAATGGTGTATATGGCAAGAGTAGTGAAAGTAATACCTGACACCAGAATGTCTGAGGACAGGGAAAAGAGTCAGGTACCAGACACCGTTTGGGCAAGGGGAAAATCTGATATGGGTCGGCTGCCCATTCCCCTTGTCATGATTAAATTAAAAGAAGGAACCACTCCTCTTTGGTTAAAGCAACACCCCTTTGTATCCCATTAAAAAGAAAAAGGACCCAAGGGTTCCCCTGACAAAGAATAGTTCATGACTTACAGGCCATTAATGATGTTACAGTGAGTGTGATCTCAATTGTTCCTAATACACATACCGTACGGTCACAAAATGTTTCACAGTCATTAATTTGGCAAATGCATTCTTCTCTGTACCCCTGCACCCTGACTGACAGCATCTTTTCTTTTTTACTTACGAAGGTAAACAAACACTGTTGGACGGTCCTCCCAAAAGGGGGAAAGAACTCCCCAACCATCTATCCAACAGCGATGGCAGGGATTCTTGAGCAGTGGCAACCACCTCATCCACAGACTGTACTATTGCAGTACGTGGATGACCTCTTGGCAGAGAAGGGTTGCAAGGTCTCCCGTGACAAATTACAGTATTGCAAACAAAAGGTGACATTTTTAGGGACATTGTATTGCTGAAGGTACAAGACACCTGACTGAAGACAGAAAACAGGCAATACAAAATCTCCCTTTACCCAGGTCACACCAACATCTACGTATTTTCCTAGGTTTGGTGACCTGCTGTAGGCCTTGGATAAGGTCTGCTTCACAAATGACGCAACCACTCTATGACAGGTTGTCATCAAACCCCTACAATCTCACTCAAGAAGCAATTGATTCTCTGAAGCTGCTCATTGTGCCAGCCCCGGCCTTAGGCATTCCAAACTATGATGCCATTTTTCTTATTTTGAACAGAGCAGGGAGGACATGCTACCGCAGTACTGACACAGCAATGTGGAGAGGAACAGAGACCAATAGCTTACTACTCAGCACAATTACACCCAGTGATTAGAGGGTCTCCTACGTGTGTCTGTGTTGTAGAGCTGCTGTATTACTGCTAGGCATGTGAGCTCACACTGACTTTTTCTTTTGACAATTTGTTCCCCACATGACATTAATGCCATACTTGTACAAGTTCAACCAAAACACCTGTCTATGAATAGACAGATCAGACTCAAATGTGTTCTAATACTAATTCCTGAATACGTCACCCTCAAAAGACATAGTGTTCTGAATCCAGCTACTCATCTGCCTGTGGATTCAGAAAAGGGGGAATTGGTGACAGCATTAGAAGAAAAAAAAAAAAAAAGTACACTGGTACGTTGACATGACGCACAAACATGACTGCATAGGAACTGATGAGTCAGGAGACAGTATGTTTTACATATGTTCATGAAAAAAAAAAAAAAACCTGTTCCTAATGCATATTTTGAAGTTTTTATTTTTATAGATGGCTCCAGATACCACCAGGATGGGCGATTCTACACTGGACATGCAGTAGTATCCTCACATGAGGTAATCCGAGTTGAACCACTCCCTCCTCACATGTCGGTACAGGAGGCAGAGTTGAAGGCACTCACTGAGGCGTGTAGAGCTGCTGCAGGTAAAGTCGCTAATATTTACACAGATTCGAATTGTGCATGGGGAATATCCCATGATTATTGCCCTGTCTGGAGAAGCAGAACGTTTCTTACATCAGCCGGTAAGTCCATTAAAAATGCAGTGCTGATGAAACAATTAGTGGAGGCATTGACGTTACCAGTCCAGGTTGGCATCGTCAAGGTAACAGCACACACGGACGGTGACTCTGTGGAGGTAGAGGGCAACAGAAGGGCGGACGAGGCTGCTAAAGTAGCAGCAAGGCGGCCTAGGGAGCAGTGGACGGTGGCGGAGAGTCAGCGTATTCCAGCCACACTGAGCCTAGATGTCCTGAAATCCCTCCAGCTGCCCAAACAGAGAAGGAACACGGGGGAGAATGGGAGCTGAGCTGAACTCAAAAAGAGTTTTGGGAGAATAAGGATAAATTGTATATACCAAGGTCCCTGTTCCTAATTATGGCACAAGCAACACTTGGCCCCACTCACACCTCAAAATGTCACATGTGTCCATGGTAGATGCCTTCCGGATCGCTCCTGGTTTCAGTTACGCAGCAGCAAAGCTCGTACGGTCATGCCTCATCTGTGCACAGCACAACCCTGGTAAAACAGTAAAAATCCCTAAGAAAGCGACACCCAGGCCTCTCTACCCATTTCAGAGACTGCAGACGGGCTACATACAGCTACCCAAGGTAGGAGTGTGTGAAAAATGTCCTAGTATGTGTAGATCTCTTCTCTGGTTGGCTGGTAAAATGTGCAAATACTAAAGCGCTAAAGCGACTGCAGACAACCTAATGAAAGAACTGATCTGCAGGTATGGTGTCCCAGAAACCACAAAGAGCGATAGGGGTACACACTTGCAGGCCCTGGGAGTACAGCAAGCATATCATGCACCATATAGACAACAAAGTAGTGGGAAAATGGAAACACTAAATGGGACACTTAAACTGAAAATTCAGAAGCCATGGCAAACACAGGAAAGAGCGGGGTAGAGTGCTTGTCTCTTGCACTCTTTCTAGTTAGACACACTCCAAATAGAAAGACAGGCTTGTCCCCTTTTTGAAGTCCTGTTTAATAGTTTGCCAAAGACTGGTCTGTACTTCCCACAGGTGCTACAAATGCAACACGGTGCTATGACAGCCCATGTCCAGGCCTTGCAGAACAGACTTAATGTGGTGCATAAACATGTGTTTTCATCCATTCCAGATCTTAATGCCAGTGCGGACGCACATCTGCTAAATCCAGGTGATTGGGTGGTCATACACAGACACGTAAGAAGGAGCCTATATCCACGGTTTGACGGCCCGTTGTAAAGTCCAGTTGACCACATTCACTTGAGGGAACGCCCACCTGGATCCATGCCAGTCACTGCAAAAAGATCTTTTCACTAGCAGAAAGACTGTTGTCCTAATCACCTTGCTGGCAGTGGTAGGATGTTTGCACCTTACAGAGACACTGGATAAACTTTTAAGTGTTGACAAGGACAACAAACTTATTCAGCATCTTGCTTTTCTTACAAGCGACGCGGAAGGACAAAAACTGCTGGACTGTTGGATCTGTATACACAGCCCAGTATTTGTAAGGGCTATGCTGTACTTAGCCTTTACCCCTGGAGCCAAGGAAGGTATTAACACCACACAGCATACCCAATGAGACTTGGACTCAGGTTTTCTAGGTTCCTTAAGGCTCTTAATGAGACTAACACAATATAGAGACTCCTTTTTAAATCCAGCCGATTGGCTTAGCGGCCTAGCAGGATGGATTATTTTTGGTATTTTTCAGACTTGTATGCAAATCTTGTTGCTTTGCTTATTGTTTTATGTAGCCGTAAAAGCGCTAATATATGTATTACCTAAGGCTGAACCTTCTGTAGTATATCATAGGCCCCGTATGGCCACTGCTGATGGGAAGTTGAGTGTCCACACTGAGGGTGGATGGGCGAAGCAGGTAGCAAGTCCCCTTGTGGGTACTAGACCCATGAGATAGTAGCTCCTTTGTGGACATCAGCTGACCCCGTAGCAAAGGTTATACCATTTACAAAAGGGGGAAATTGTTATAGAAGGGTTAATAGTTTGCCTTTAACTGCCTTGCCTTTAAGTGCCTTTTACCTTTAAGTGTTAGAATTATTAGAATCTGTTGACTCAGTAGTCTGATGGTCTCCTCTCCAAGGAGACTACACTTCTTATCATGTATGTTCTCAATAGTCAGTTACAATATGTTCTGAGCTATGGTAAATAGAATATGACCCTGGGTGCTGGTGGGGGCTACATGAGTTACATTGAAATGCATTGGATGTAAATGGTATAAAACATTGCTTTGGCTTTTTATATATCAGATAAAAGTGACTTGCTCACGGGATACGTGTGAGGTGTCTTTTGTCTCCAAGCGCTTGTCAACTAAGGGCGTAAATCCACAATTAGGACTCACTGGTGATCTGTCAGCTGACACTGGGTCAGAACAAAAACAGCTACGACACGGCGCTGCTTGGTTGCTCCAGGTGAATAAGCAGCAAATATATGGACGAAATCACTCCCAATCGTCCCAGAAATGGTTAATCAAAGAAAACAATATGTGATATTTGCGCTAAGTTCACCTATATGAAGCCATAAATAGTTAACCCCTTAATCCCATCTGACGTACTATACCGTCGAGGTGGGGTGGGCCTTAATTCCCGGTGACGGTATAGTACGTCATACGCGATCGGCCGCGCTCACGGGGGGAGCGCGGCCGATCGCGGCCGGGTGTCGGCTGCATATCGCAGCTGACATCCGGCACTATGTGCCAGGAGCGGTCACGGACCGCCCCCGGCACATTAACCCCCGGCACACCGCGATCAAACATGATCGCGGTGTACCGGCGGTACAGGGAAGCATCGCGCAGGGAGGGGGCTCCCTGCGGGCTTCCCTGAGACGATCGGTACAAGGTGATGTACTCACCTCGTACCGAACGTCTTCTCCCTGCAGGCCCCGGATCCAAAATGGCCGAGGGGCTGTATCCGGTTCCTGCAGGGAGCACTTCCGGGTCGGAGCAGGCTGCAGATGAAAGCTGCAGCCTGCTCCGATGAAAGTATGATCGCGGATCTGATAGAGTGCTGTGCACACTATCAGATCTGCGATCTGTGATGTCCCCCCCTGGGACAAAGTAAAAAAGTAAAAAAAAAAATTTCCACATGTGTAAAAAAAAAAAAAAAATAAAATAAATTCCTAAATAAATAATAATAAAAAAAAAATATTATTCCCATAAATACATTTCTTTATCTAAAAAAAACAAACAAAAACAATAAAAGTACACATATTTAGTATCGCCGCGTCCGTAACGACCCAACCTATAAAACTGCCCCACTAGTTAACCCCTTCAGTAAACACCGTAAGAAAAAAAAAAAAAAAACGAGGCAAAAAACAACGCTTTATTACCATACCGCCGAACAAAAAGTGGAATAACACGCGATCAAAAAGACGGATATAAATAACCATGGTACCGCTGAAAACGTCATCTTGTCCCGCAAAAAACGAGCCGCCATACAGCATCATCAGCAAAAAAATAAAAAAGTTATAGTCCTCAGAATAAAGCGATGCCAAAATAATTATTTTTTCTATAAAATAGTTTTTATCGTATAAAAGCGTCAAAACATAAAAAAATGATATAAATGAGGTATCGCTGTAATCATACTGACCCGAAGAATAAAACTGCTTTATCAATTTTACCAAGCGCAGAACGGTATAAACGCCTCTCCCAAAAGAAATTCATGAATAGCTGGTTTTTGGTTATTCTGCCTCACAAAAATCGGAATAAAAAGTGATAAAAAATGGTCACGTGTCCGAAAATGTTACCAATAAAAACGTCAACTCGTCCCGCAAAAAACAAGACCTCACATGACTCTGTGGACCAAAATGTGGAAAAATTATAGGTCTCAAAATGTGGAGACGCAAAAACTTTTTTGCTATAAAAAGCGTCTTTTAGTCTGGTTTCATACTTGCGTTTTTATCTGCATGCGTTTTTTAAAAAAAACGCATTTGTGAAAAAATGCATGTAAACGCGGTAAAACGCATGCGTTTTTATAGAAAAACACAAGAAAACAAGAAAAAAACAAAAAACCCTAACCCTACCCCTAACCCTACCCCTAACCTGAAAAACGTGGCACTGAAATACGTGGCACTGAAATATACGTTTATATACGTATATACGTATATAAGTGCCACAATATTTCAGTGGCCACGTATATAAGTGCCACGTATATAAGTGCCACGTATTTAAGTGCCACGTATTTAAGTGCCACGTATTTCAGTGCCACGTATTTCAGTGCCACGTATTTACGTGCCACGTATTTACGTGCCACGTATTTTTCAGTGCCTGAAATACGTGGCACTGAAATACGTGGCACTGAAATATCGTGGCACTGAAATATCGTGGCACTGAAATATCGTGGCACTGAAATATCGTGGCACTGAAGTATTTACGTGCCACGTATTTTTCAGTGCCTGAAATACGTGGCACTGAAATACGTGGCACTGAAATACGTGGCACTGAAATATCGTGGCACTGAAATACGTGGCACTGAAATACGTGGCACTTATATACGTGGCACTTATGACTGTCAGAAAATGTTCAGTAAACGGTTAGGGGTGAGGTTAGGGGTAGGGTTTCAGGTAGAATTGGGGAGTTTCCACTGTTCAGGCACATCAGGGGCTCTCCAAACGCGACATGGCGTCCAATCTGAATTCCAGCCAATTCTGCGTTGAAAAAGTAAAACAGTGCTCCTTCCCTTCCGAGCTCTCCCGTGCGTCCAAAAAGGGGTTTACCCCAACATATGGGGTATCAGCGTACTAGGGACAAATTGAACAACAACTTCTGGGGTCCAAGCTCTCTTGTTATCCTTGGGAAAATAAAAATTTGGGGGGCTAAAAATCATTTTTGTGGGAAAAAAAATATGTTTTATTTTCACGGCTCTGCGTTGTAAACTGTAGTGAAACACTTGGGGGTTCAAAGTTCTCACAACACATCTAGATAAGTTCCTTGGGAGGTCTAGTTTCCAATATGGGGTCACTTGTGGGGGGTTTGTACTGTTTGGGTACATCAGGGGCTCTGCAAATGCAACGTGACGCCTGCAGACCAATCCATTTAAGTCTGCATTCCAAATGGCGCTCCTTCCCTTCCGAGCTCTGTCATGCGCCCAAACAGTGGTTCCCCCCCACATAGGGGGTATCAGCGTACTCAGGACAAATTGGACAACAACTTTTAGGGTCCAATTTATCCTGATACCCTTGTGAAAATACAAAACTGGGGGCTAAATTTCATTTTTGTGAAAAAAAAAATATATATATTTTCACGGCTCTGCGTTATAAACTGTAGTGAAACACTTGGGGGTTCAAAGTTCTCACAACACATCTAGATAAGTTCCTTGGGGGGTCTAGTTTCCAATATGGGGTCACTTGTGGGGGGTTTGTACTGTTTGGGTACATCAGGGGCTCTGCAAATGCAACGTGACGCCTGCAGACCAATCCATTTAAGGCTGCATTCCAAATGGCGCTCCTTCCCTTCCGAGCTCTGTCATGCGCCCAAACAGTGGTTCCCCCCCACATAGGGGGTATCAGCGTACTCAGGACAAATTGGACAACAACTTTTAGGGTCCAATTTATCCTGATACCCTTGTGAAAATACAAAACTGGGGGCTAAATTTCATTTTTGTGAAAAAAAAAAATATATATATTTTCACGGCTCTGCATTATAAACTGTAGTGAAATACTTGGGGGTTCAAAGTTCTCACAACACATCTAGATAAGTTCCTTGGGGGGTCTAGTTTCCAATATGGGGTCACTTGTGGGGGGTTTGTACTGTTTGGGTACATCAGGGGCTCTGCAAATGCAACGTGACGCCTGCAGACCAATCCATTTAAGTCTGCATTCCAAATGGCGCTCCTTCCCTTCCGAGCTCTGTCATGCGCCCAAACAGTGGTCCCCCCCCACAAATGGGGTATCAGCGTACTCCAGACAAATTGGACAACAACTTTTGGGGTCCAATTTATCCTGATACCCTTGTGAAAATACAAAACTGGGGGCTAAAAAATCATTTTTGTGAAAAAAAAAAATAATTTTTATTTTCACGGCTCTGCGTTATAAACTGTAGTGAAACACTTGGGGGTTCAAAGCTCTCAAAACACATCTAGATAAGTTCCTTAGGGGGTCTACTTTCCAAAATGGTGTCACTTGTGGGGGGGGTTTAATGTTTAGGCACATCAGGGGCTCTCCAAACGCAACATGGCATCCCATCTTAATTCCAGTCAATTTTGCATTGAAAAGTAAAATAGCGCTTCTTCCCTTCTGAGCTCTGCTATGCGCCCAAACAATGGTTTACACCCACATATGGGGTATCGTCGTACTCAGGACAAATTGCACAACAACTTTTGTGGTCTAATTTCTTCTCTTACCCTTGGGGAAATAAAAAAATGGGGGTGAAAAGATCATTTTTGTGAAAAAATATGATTTTTTATTTTTACGGCTCTGCATTATAAACTTCTGTGAAGCACTTGTTGGGTCAAAGTGCTCAACACACATCTAGATAAGTTCCTTAAGGGGTCTACTTTCCAAAATGGTGTCACTCGTGGGGGGTTTCAATGTTTAGGCACATCAAGGGCTCTCTAAATGCAACTTGGCGTCCCATCTCAATTCCAGTCAATTTTGCATTGAAAAGTCAAATGGCGCTCCTTCCCTTCCGAGCTCTGCCCTTTGCCCAAACAATGGTTTACACCCACATATGGGGTATCAGCGTACTCAGGACAAATTGCACAACAATTTTTGGGGTCCAATTTCTTCTCTCACCCTTTGGAAAATAAAAAATTGGGGGTGAAAAGATCATTTTTGTGAAAAAATATGATTTTTTATTTTTACGGCTCTGCATTATAAACTTCTGTAAAGCACTTGTTGGGTCAAAGTGCTCACCACACATCTAGATAAGTTCCTTAGGGGGTCTACTTTCCAAAATGGTGTCACTTGTTAGGGGTTTCAATGTTTAGGCACATCAGGGGCTCTCCAAATGCAACATGGCGTCCCATCTCAATTCCAGTCAATTTTGCATTGAAAAGTCAAATGGCGCTCCTTTGCTTCCAAGCTCTGCCATGCGCCCAAACTGTGGTTTACCCCCACATATGGGGTATCAGCGTACTCAGGACAAATTGTACAACAACTTTTGGGGTCTATTTTCTCCTGTTACCCTTGGTAAAATAAAACAAATTGGAGCTGAAATAAATTTTGTGTGAAAAAAAGTTAAATGTTCATTTTTATTTAAACATTCCAAAAATTCCTGTGAAACTCCTGAAGGGTTAATAAACTTCTTGAAAGTGGTTTTGAGTACCTTGAGGGGTGCAGTTTTTAGAATGGTGTCACACTTGGGTATTTTCTATCATATAGACCCCTCAAAATGACTTCAAATGAGATGTGGTCCCTAAAAAAAAATGGTGTTGTAAAAATGAGAAATTGCTGGTCAACTTTTAACCCTTATAACTCCGTCACAAAAAAAAATTTTGGTTCCAAAATTGTGCTGATGTAAAGTAGACATGTGGGAAATGTTATTTATTAAGTATATTGTGTGACATATGTCTGTGATTTAAGGGCATAAAAATTCAAAGTTGGAAAATTGCGAAATTTTCCAAATTTTCGCCAAATATTCGTTTTTTTCACAAATAAACGCAAGTTATATCGAAGAAATGTTACCACTAACATGAAGTACAATATGTCACGAGAAAACAATGTCAGAATCGCCAAGATCCGTTGAAGCGTTCCAGAGTTATAACCTCATAAAGGGACAGTGGTCAGAATTGTAAAAATTGGCCTGGTCATTAACGTGCAAACCACCCTCGGGGCTTAAGGGGTTAAAATAGTTAAAATACTGGGAAATGTCATAAAACAAGGTTCCCCATACAGGACTGTGATTAACAAGATGTATTTACCTTAATATCAAAGAAAAGGAGATCTGTGTCCTAGTGCTGACATGCAGAAAGGTCCTTCACTCATGCGCTGAAAGGTTGGTATCTGAAGCCTTCTCTGAATCTCTGTTCCAAAAATATCCAATATGTTGCAGAGCAAAATAGTAGTATAGGAGACGCTGTCCCGGCCGGTGACTAGCGTATTCTCCCAAAGCTTGGTAACTACCGTGTACAGGCAGTGGTGGCCGCGTGTATAGAGCTGAAGCCGACAAGGTGCAGGACCTTGTGTGACGTCACAGTCACGTGATATGTACACGTGACCAGCTGCAAAGCTGCTGAGCTGCGGAGCCAAGGAGCTACGAATAGCACACAGGACCAACTAATCCTACGCGTTTCAGAGTCACTGACTCCTTCATCAGGGATGGTGCTGTGTGCAAGATGTGTGCTTTATATAGCGTGCCGCTTTTTTTTTTTTGTCCATTTAAAATTTGCTCAGTGGATAAAAGCAAACAGTTCTATCTCAGTATTTAGACCGTGGAGTGCCAAAGTATTCAGTTCAAATATGTATCTCATTTCTTCTTTTGACATTTGGTGAATAAAGTTGCCACCCCTCCAGTCTTTTTTCACTATTTTCAGTCCAGTGACTAAGATGTCCTCAAGTGAACCCCCGTGATATTTGGCAAAGTGTTGAGATAAAGGGTGTTCCGAGAATTTTTTACTGATGTTGCACAAATGTTCTCTAATCCTTACCTTCATAGGGCGAATAGTACGACCTATGTATAATTTCTTGCAAGGGCACATGATGCTGTAGATAACTCCTTTAGTGGAGCAGGTGATGAAATCTTTATTAATTACTGTTGACTGATTGGAGATGGAGATTTGTTTTTTTGTGCCTAATTTCTTACATGATAAGCATTTTTTGCATGGGAAGAAGCCATTGGGGCGTTTTGATAAAAATTGATGATTTTTTTCTTCTTTCTCCAGAGGTCTACATATCGTTGGGGCAATTAGATTCCCCAAATTTTTTGCCCTTTTGAAAACGAATTTTGGACGCACTGGTAGTAACTCCCCAATTATCTTATCCTCTTTGAGTATGTTCCAATATTTATTTACAATCTTGTTCAGCAGTCCACTTTTAGAATTATATTGCATTATAATTGGAATCTCATAATCTCCCCATTTTTCTCCATTCATTTTTTCTGACTTCTTTCCTATCTGCATCAGGAACCTTTCCCTTGGGTGTTCTCCAACCTGTTCCTTAGTTTCTAACAGGAATTTTTTGTCATATCCTTTAATTACAAATTTCTCCACCAAGAGGTTTGCTTCCTTATTATAGTCATCCAATCTAGAGCAATTTCTATGTGCCCTGATGAATTGGCTCTTTGGAACATTGAGAAGCCAACTGGGAAGATGACAACTGTCCAATGCTATATAGTTTCCAGAATCAGTGGGTTTGTGATATATTTGAGTATGTATTTTGTTGCTATCAATAAAAATTCTTAAGTCTAAAAAATGTATTTCTTTATTGTTTATAACTGAAGTGAATTTTAAAAAGTAATCATTTGTGTTTAAGTGTTGAATAAAATCATTTAATAAAATGGGGCCCCCAGACCAAATAAATATGATATCATCAATAAACCTCTGCCATAGGACCAGGTTCGCCCGTAGCTCCCCCCCCACTGAAGATGGTTTCTTCTTCCCACCTCCCTACGTAAAGGTTGGCGTAACTAGGGGCGAACCTATGGCAGAGGTTTATTGATGATATCATATTTATTTGGTCTGGGGGCCCCATTTTATTAAATTATTTTATTCAACACTTAAACACAAATGATTACTTTTTAAAATTCACTAAAGTTATAAATAATAAAGAAATACATTTTTTAGACTTAAGAATTTTTATTAATAGCAACAAAACTATATAGCATTGGACAGTTGTCATCTTCCCAGTTGGCTTCTCAATGTTCCAAAGAGCCAATTCATCAGGGCACATAGAAATTGCTCTAGATTGGATGACTATAATAAGAAAGCAAACCTCTTGATGGAGAAATTTGTAATTAAAGGATATGACAAAAAATTCCTGTTAGAAACTAAGGAACAGGTTGGAGAACACCCGAGGGAAAGGTTCCTGATGCAGATAGGAAAGAAGTCAGAAAAAATGAATGGAGAAAAATGGGGAGATTATGAGATTCCAATTATAATGCAATATAATTCTAAAAGTGGACTGCTGAACAAGATTGTAAATAAACATTGGAACATACTCAAAGAGGATAAGATAATTGGGGAGTTACTACCAGTGCGTCCAAAATTCGATTTCAAAAGGGCAAAAAATTTGGGGAATCTAATTGCCCCAACGATATGTAGACCTCTGGAGAAAGAAGAAAAAAATCATCAATTTTTATCAAAACGCCCCAATGGCTTCTTCCCATGCACAAAAAAAAAATGCTTATCATGTAAAAAATTAGGCACAAAAAAACCAATCTCCATCTCCAATCAGTCAACAGTAATTAATATTAAAGATTTCATCACCTGCTCCACTAAAGGAGTTATCTACAGCATTATGTGCCCTTGCAAGAAATTATACATAGGTCGTATTATTCGCCCTATGAAGGTAAGGATTAGAGAACATTTGTGCAACATCAGTAAAAAATTCTCGGAACACCCTTTATCTCAACACTTTGCCAAATATCACGGGGGTTCACTTGAGGACATCTTAGTCACTGGACTGAAAATAGTGAAAAAAGACTGGAGGGGTGGCAACTTTATTCACCAAATGTCAAGAGAAGAAATGAGATACATATTTGAACTGAATACTTTGGCACCCCACGGTCTAAATACTGAGATAGAACTGTTTGCTTTTATCCACTGAGCAAATTTTAAATGGACAAAAAAAAAAAAAAAAAGGCGGCACGCTATATAAAGCACACATCTTGCACACAGCACCATCCCTGATGAAGGAGTCAGTGACTCTGAAACGCGTAGGATTAGTTGGTCCTGTGTGCTACTTGTAGCTCCGTAGCTCAGCAGCTTTGCAGCTGGTCACGTGTACATATCACGTGACTGTGACGTCACACAAGGTCCCGCACCTTGTCGGCTTCAGCTCTATACACGCGGCCGCCACTGCCTGTACACGGTAGTTACCAAGCTTTGGGAGAGTACGCTAGTCACCGGCCGGGACAGCGTCTCCTATACTACTATTTTGCTCTGCAACATATTGGATATTTTTGGAACAGAGATTCAGAGAAGGCTTCAGATACCAACCTTTCAGCGCATGAGTGAAGGACCTTTCTGCATGTCAGCACTAGGACACAGATCTCCTTTTCTTTAATATTAAGGTAAATACATCTTGTTAATCACAGTCCTGTATGGGGAACCTTGTTTTATGACATTTCCCAGTATTTTAACTATTTTAACTATTTATAGCTTCATATAGGTGAACTTAGCGCAAATATCACATATTGTTTACCTTGAAGGCCTGCTGCACAAAGTCTCCTCTTAACAGTTGTTGTAGAGATGTGTCTGCTGCTAGAACTCTGTGTGGCATTGACCTGGTCTCTAATCTGAGCTACTGTTAACCTGCGATTTCTGAGGCTGGTGACTCGGATAAACTTATCCTCAGAAGCAGAGGTCACTCTTGGTCTTCCTTTCCTGGGGCGGTCCTCATGTGAGCCAGTTTCTTTGTAGCGCTTGATGGTTTTTGCCACTGCACTTTGGAACACTTTCAAAGTTTTTCAAATTTTTCGGACTGACTGACCTTCATTTCTTAAAGTAATGATGGCCACTCGTTTTTTTTTTTACTTAGCTGCTTTTTTCTTGCCATAATACAAATTCTAACAGTCTATTCAGTAGGACTATCAGCTGTGTATCCACCAGACTTCTGCACAACACAACTGATGGTCCCAACACCATTTATAAGGCAAGAAATCACACTTATTAAACCTTACAGGGCACACCTGTGAATTGAAAACCATTCCCGGTGACTACCTCTTGAAGCTCATCAAGAGAATGCCAAGAGTGTGCAAAGCAGTCATCAAAGCAAAAGGTGGCTACTTTGAAGAACCTAGATAATAAGACATAATTTCAGTTGTTTCATACTTTTTTGTTAAGTATGTAATTCCACATGTGTTAATTCATAGTTTTGATGCCTTCAGTGTGAATTTACATTTTTCATAGTCATGAAAATACAGAAAAATCTTTAAATGAGAAGGTGTGTCCAAACTTTTGGTCTGTACTGTACATCCATATATATTTGGACAGAGACAACATTTTTCTAAATTTGGTTATATACATTACCATAATGAATTTTAAACAAAACAATTCAGATGCAGTTGAAGTTCAGGCTTTCAGCTTTCATTTGAGGGTATCCACATTAAAACTGAATGAAAGGTTTAGGAGTTTCAGCTCCTTAACATGTGCCACCCTGTTTTTAAAGGGACCAAAAGTAATTGGACAGATTCAATAATTTTAAATAAAATGTTCATTTTTAGTACTTGGTTGAAAACGCTTTGTTGGCAATGACTGCCTGAAGTCTTGAACTCATGGACATCACCAGACGCTGTGTTTCCTCCTTTTTGATGCTCTGCCAGGCCTTCACTGTGGTGGTTTTCAGTTGCTGTTTGTTTGTGGGCCTTTCTGTCTGAAGTTTAGTCTTTAACAAGTGAAAGGCATGCTCAATTGGGTTGAGATCAGGTGACTGACTTGGCCATTCAAAAATATTCCACTTCTTTGCTTTTATAAACTTCTGGGTTGCTTTGGCTTTATGTTTTGGGTCATTGTCCATCTGTAGTATGAAATGACGACCAATCAGTTTGGCTGCATTTGGCTGGATCTGAGCACACAGTATGTCTCTGAATACCTCAGAATTCATTCGGCTGCTTCTGTCCTGTGTCACATCATCAATAAACACTAGTAACCCAGTGCCACTGGCAGCCATGCATGCCCAAGCCATCACTGTTATGATCTGGTGGCCTAAGAGCAGCATGAGACGTACTCTGGAGAAGGTGGTACCTGTACTGACCGCAGACCCTGAACTTAACACCGCAACTAGAAGTAGCCGTGGAATGTACCTATCACTCCCTAGACATTTCGACACAGCCGGAGGACTAATTACCCCTAGAGATAGAAAAGGGAAAACTATCTTGCCTCAGAGAAAATCCCCAAAGGATAGACAGTCCCCCACAAATATTGACTGTGAGAGGGGAGGGAAAAAATATACACAGACTGAAATCAGAATTTAGCAAAGGAGGCCACTTCTAGCTAAATAGAAAGGATAGGACAGAGTACATGCGGTCAGTATTAAAACACTAGAAAATATCCACCACAAAAAATACAAAATCTCCACAGCTAACTAAAGATATGGAGGGTATATCTGCATCTCCAGAGATACCAGCTTGGCTAAACAAATCCTTATACAGACCAAGCTGGACAAGACAAAAACATGGAAAAGAACTGAACAATAAGGCCACAGCATGTGGACAGAAAAAATCAAGGCCAGAACTTATCTTTGTTGAAATGAACAGCAAAGCAGGAGAGACCAGGCAGGGATGTGAATCCTCCAGGAACAATGGACAACTGGCACTGACTAAAGGGTCAAGCAAGACTAAATAGCCCAGTCAGAATTGCAAAAAGTGAACACACCTGATAAATGCTGCGATTCAGAGACAGCAGTGCTACCACTTATAACCACCGGAGGGAGCCCAAGAGCAGAATTCACAACACATCACACTGCCTCTGCCATGTTTTACAGATGATGTGGTATGCTTTGGATCATGAGCTGGACCACGCCTTCACCATACTTTTCTCTTTCCATCATTCTGGTAGAGGTTGATCTTGGTTTCATCTGTCCAAAGAATGTTCTTCCAGAACTGTGCTGGCTTATTTAGATGTTTTTCAGCAAAGTCCAGTCTAGCCTTTTTATTCTTGATGCTTATGAGTGGCTTGCACCGTGCAGTGGACCCTCTGTATTTACTTTCATGCAGTCTTCTCTTTATGGTAGATTTGGATATTGATACGCCGACCTCCTGGAGAGTGTTGTTCACTTGGTTGGCTGTTGTGAAGGGGTTTCTCTTCACAATGGAGATTATTCTGCGATCATCCACCACTGTTGTCTTCCGTGGGTGCCCAGGTCTTTTTGCATTAATGAGTTCACCAGTGCTTTCTTTCATTCTCAGGATGTACCTGCAGCGCCCCAGAGTCCTGGTCGTTGCAGTACTGTCGCTCCGCCGCTAAGGGGAGTGATGGTATGTCTGATGGCACTAAAGGAGTTCACCTGACCAGGTATCACAGACACACATTACACTTCACACTCCGGCCACCAGGGGGAGTGGTTCTATCTAGTAGGCCACTCCTCACACTTTGGTAAAACTGGGGGTTGGACAGGAAGTTAGGGAGAAAGTAGCTGGGAAGAGCTAGAGAGAGGACCTGTCAGGGGTGGGATCCTGGCAGAGTCCTAGAAAGGGACAAATCGTTACGGAGTTGTGCCTGTGCCTTACAGCGGCAGACTCCTAAGAAATGACAAGAAGCGAGGTTTATTGTGAAGAGTGAGAAACGGGAATACAGCAAAAAAGGAGATAATATCAGAAGGAGTCGTGCCTCAAGAATAGCAACATTCTTCTGAGGCGCGTAGTCGGTGGCCGGAACGCCGAGAAAGTAAGAGACTCCACGCATTACTTTAAACTACGGCCAGGCAGTTAACTATAGGTTGGCTGTCTCACCATTACACCTAACGAAGACAACGGAGGCAAACTGTGGGAGAGGGGCGTCCCTAGCTTCCCTATAAAATAGCTCCAGGCCTACCCCGTCATACGGGTGCGTCCTAGCCATATCATCTGGGGGACGAAGACAGAAAGAACAGAAACATACACGACAGTTGTGAGGACTATCCCGTGGTGCTCAGCAGGGAGGTACTACAACACACAGGCGCTAGAAGGTAGACACTGATTTCCACCTGCAAAGGAAACTCTGGATGTGCCTTCGGACCGGCCGGTCTCAGCCAGCCCTGTTAACAGTACTCTGGATTGAGGATCCCGAAGCCTTCAGTAAAGACGTAAAGAGACTGCAACCCTGTGTCCTCGTTATTCATTGCGACTTGCACCACGCATCACCTACACCTTTCACTGGACGCCCCTTAGCAGGGTCACGGACCGGGTCTAGCCACCGTGACAACCCCAGAACTGAGATAGAGAAGCCCGGTACAGAGTACCCCGCGGCCCTGCATCTGGGGGCGCTCCATACCAAACTGTAGATTTTGCCACTCCTAATATTGTAGCAATTTCTCAGATGGGTTTTTTCTGTTTTCGCAGCTTAAGGATGGCTTGTTTCACCTGCATGGAGAGCTCCTTTGACCGCATGTTTAATTCACAGCAAAACCTTCCAAATGCAAGCACCACACCTCAAATCAACTCCAGGCCTTTTATCTGCTTAATTGAGAATGACATAACGAAGGCATTGCCCACACCAGTCCATGAAATAGCCTTGGAGTCAATTGTCCAATTACTTTTGGTCCCTTTAAAAACAGGGTGGCACATGTTAAGGAGCTGAAACTCCTAAACCGTTTATCCAATTTTAATGTGGATACCCTCAAATGAAAGCTGAAAATCTGAACTTCAACTGCAACTGAATGGTTTTGTTTAAAATTCATTGTGGTAATGTCTATAACCAAAATTAGAAAAATGTTGTCTCTGTCCAAAGATATATGGATGTTACTGTATACAGGTCCTTCTCAAAAAATTAGCATATAGTGTTAAATTTAATTATTTACCATAATGTAATGATTACAATTAAACTTTCATATATTATAGATTCATTATCCACCAACTGAAATTTGTCAGGTCTTTTATTGTTTTAATACTGATGATTTTGGCATACAACTCCTGAAAACCCAAAAAACCTGTCTCAATAAATTAGCATATCAAGAAAAGGTTCTCTAAACGACCTATTACCCTAATCTTCTGAATCAACTAATTAACTCTAAACACATGCAAAAGATACCTGAGGCTTTTAAAAACTCCCTGCCTGGTTCATTACTCAAAACCCCCATCATGGGTAAGACTAGCGACCTGACAGATGTCAAGAAGGCCATCATTGACACCCTCAAGCAAGAGGGTAAGACCCAGAAAGAAATTTCTCAACAAATAGGCTGTTCCCAGAGTGCTGTATCAAGGCACCTCAATGGTAAGTCTGTTGGAAGGAAACAATGTGGCAGAAAACGCTGTACAACGAGAAGAGGTGACCGGACCCTGAGGAAGATTGTGGACTGAGTCTGGTGTGGAAACATCCAGAGCCACCGTGCACAGGCGTGTGCAGGAAATGGGCTACAGGTGCCGCATTCCCCAGGTAAAGCCACTTTTGAACCATAAACAGCGGCAGAAGCGCCTGACCTGGGCTACAGAGAAGCAGCACTGGACTGTTGTTAAGTGGTCCCAAGTACTTTTTTCTGATGAAAGAAAATTTTGCATGTCATTCGGAAATCAAGGTGCCAGAGTCTGGAGGAAGACTGGGGAGAAGGAAATGCCAAAATGCCTGAAGTCCAGTGTCAAGTACCCACAGTCAGTGATGGTGTGGGGTGCCATGTCAGCTGCTGGTGTTGGTCCACTGTGTTTCATCAAGGGCAGGGTCAATGCAGCTAGCTATCAGGAGATTTTGGAGCACTTCATGCTTCCATCGGCTGAAATGCTTTATGGAGATGAAGATTTAATTTTCCAGCACGACCTGGCACCTGCTCACAGTGCCAAAACCACTGGTAAATGGTTTACTGACCATGGTATTACTGTGCTCAATTGGCCTGCCAACTCTCCTGACCTGAACCCCATAGAGAATCTGTGGGATATTGTGAAGAGAAAGTTGAGAGACGCAAGACCCAACACTCTGGATGAGCTTTAGGCCGCTATTGAAGCATCCTGGGCCTCCATAACATCTCAGCAGTGTCACAGGCTGATTGCCTCCATGCCACGCCGCATTGAAGCAGTCATTTCTGCCAAAGGATTCCCGACCAAGTATTGAGTGCATAACTGAACATTATTATTTGATGGTTTTTTTGTTTGTTATTAAAAAACACTTTTATTTGATTGGACGGGTGAAATATGCTAATTTATTGAGACAGGTTTTTTGGGTTTTCAGGAGTTGTATGCCAAAATCATCAGTATTAAAACAATAAAAGACCTGACAAATTTCAGTTGGTGGATAATGAATCTATAATATATGAAAGTTTAATTGTAATCATTACATTATGGTAAATAATGAAATTTAACACTATATGCTAATTTTTTGAGAAGGACCTGTATAACTAACACTCGCAGTCAATGGAATGATACGTGATTTATTTTTATATAAACTGGGCTGAAGTATCGCTCCAATGTAATGTTCATAACTCCTACTGTCAATTTATTAGAAGCTGGGTTATGAGAACAAATATTAAAGGGAACCTTTCACCTGCAGATATAGTGGTAATCTCAAGTATAAAAATAACAAAAGTTCACATCAGCTTGTCAGAACGGTTAGTTGTTCACAAAAATCCTTTGTTCAGTTAACAATATATACAAACAGGTATCCAGCATCTGCCCAAAAACTCTTATTTACTTAAAATAATTATCGTATTTATGGTTTGCTGTAAATCTAGAAGTAGTTAAAAACATAGGGAAACATTTGTGCTACACGTTCGTTTCAAGCATTAGAAATGCTTAGTCATGGCACTATTCACAACTAAATGTAATACTTAACCCCTTAGGCGGTGTGCACACGTAGCAGATTTTTCACGGTTTTTCGCTATAAAAGCGCTATAAAACCGCGAAAAAAAACGCTCACATTAAGCATCCTATTTAATAGAATGCAATCCGCATTTTTTGTGCACATGCTGCGTTGTTTTCCTGAGCGGAATCGCATTCCAGAAAAAAACGCAGAATGTTCATTAAATTTGCGGCATCGCGGGGATTCCGCACACCTAGGAATGCATTGATCTGCTTACTTCCCGCATGGGGCTATGCCCACCATGCGGAAAATAAGCAGATCATGTGCGGTTGGTACCCAGGGTGGAGGATAGGAGACTCTCCTCCACGGACTGGGCACCATATAATTGTTAAAAAAAAAGAATTAAAATAAAAAATAGTGATATACTCACCTTCTGATGGCCCCAGAGTCTTCCCGCCTCTCAGCGGTGCACGCGGCCCCTTCCGTTCCCATTGATGCTTTGTGTGAAGGACCTGCGATGACGTCGCTGTCACGTGACCGTGACGTCATCGCGGTCACGTGACCGCGACATCATCGCAGGTCCTGCACACAAAGCATCTATAGGAACAGAAGCCGCTGAGGAGAGGAGATTTTTTATTTTTTTTAATTATTATTAACTTCATATCTTTTACTATTGATGCTGCATAGGCAGTATCAATAGTAAAAAGTTGGTCACACTTGTCAAACACTATGTTTGACAAGTGTGACCAACCTGTCAATCAGTTTTCCAAGCGATGCTACAGATCGCTTGGAAAGCGCTAGCATTCTGCAAGCTAATTATGCTTGCAAAACGCTAGTTTTTAGCAGGAATTTGCATGCCAATTCCGCATGCGATATACCCGCGCCAGGAGTTGCAGAATTGCCGCGGAAATTTCCGCGGCAATTCTGCGACGTGTGCACAGCCTTAATGACCACCGATACGCCTTTTAACGGCGGCAGTTAAGAGTACTTAAACCACAGCGCCGTTAATTAACGGCGCTGTGGAAAAAGTGTATAGCGCCCCCAGAGTTAGATTTTCTCTGGGGTCTCGGTTGCCGGGGGTAGCCGCGACCCCAGAGAATATGATTCGGGTCGGTTTTTACCGACCCCCGAGTTGCGATCGCCGTTAATTATTCGTTTACTGGTGGTCGCAAAAAAAAAGTGATTTGCCATTTAATTTCTGTCCTCCGATGTGATCGCACATCAGAGGAAAGAGAAATGGGGCCCCCTGATACTCACCCGTCTCCCCCGTTACTTTGTCCGTTGTCTCCGGCCGCTGGACAAACAATCTTCGATGGATCCGGTGAACGACGGATGAAACGTGAGGCCATCCGTCGCTAATACAAGTCTATGAGAAAAAAATGGATACAGCAGCATCTGTCGCCAGATTAGTTTTTTTTCAAAATTTGACGGATTGCGACTGATAGCAAAAAACTGATGTGTGAAAGGGGTCTTAGGTGTCGCATCCTGGCTGCTTCACAAGGGGAATTTCAAACCATGTATTTTGCGGTCTCCCATTCTTCCTCAGCTGCAGAGGAGCCTGTTCAGCAGAGACGTTGGTCCCAGCATCTTGCTCAAGCCAATGCTGTGCGGCTGGTTACTGCTGCCGTCCCAGGTTCAGCTATTGTAACCAGTATTAATCAGCGGTGAGCAGATGCTCCAGGGACTAAGTCCTTCTTTTTGTCAACTGAGCATGCCCATGGGACAACCTCTTATTGGAGGCTGGAGGTCACATGCTCAGGTCCTGAAGCTGCTCTGATTGGACCACTGAGATGGTCCTGGAAGGCTGCAATTATAAAAGGTTCACATGGCCGCTCGGCCATGTGCTAGTATAAACAGAAATCGTGTGTGTGTGTGGATGTTTTCTGGGGAAATCTCCTAATCATCCCCTTCCCTAGCGTTGTTGTATGTGGTTGGGTGTTTGGAGCTGACTAGTGCCAGTTTAGTGCCATCCTGCAAGAGGCATGATTCTTTAGCGTCTATTCAGCAGCATTCGCCAGTGTGGCGCCGTGCGCAACAAGTGCGCTTTCCAGTCCCTAGTTAGGGTGGTTAGTGGCGTCCACCAGTGCGGAGCTGCGCGCACTCAGTGCGCTAAATCTATTATTATTATAGTTTTTCCCTGGCACCGAAGGTGCGGCGCCGAACGCTAGTGGGTCTAGAGGGTCTCTAACCCCGTGTCCTTGGGGCAGAGTTCTGGGACCGAACACTAGCATTCATTCAGCAGTATAGTGGCTCTGTGATGCAACAGGGACCGTCTCCATAAATACCGGGTGACGTTATCCCTTGTGTGTTCTCATTATACCGCCATATACTGTTCATTACTGAGCAGCAGGTACTATCTCTGCAGGGTGGACCCCGAGCCAGAGGTGTATCTAGCCTTTCCTGCACCCGGGGCAAAGGATCAGTTTGGCGCCCTTCCCCCCAAACCTCCCCCATTTGAACCTTAACTCTATTGAAACTGTATGACCAAGCCAAGGTACATTCCTGAATCCCCATAATGTTAAAATAGATACCATAAAAGTAAAATTAATTGAGACATCAGTAGGTTTAGTGTTTCTGAATATCCATATTGAATCAGGAGCCCCATATAATCCTGCATAAAGGTTAATAATGGCCCCATAAGATGCTCCATAGACACAATTGCCCAATATAGTGCTGCAGAAACGTTGATTATGGCCCCATAAGATGCTCCATAAAGATATTTGCGCCATATAGTGCTGCAGAAACGTTGATTATGGCCCCATAAGATGCTCCATAGAGACATTTGCCCCGTATAGTGCTGCAGAAATGTTGATTATGGCCCCATAAGATGCTCCACACAGACACTTGCCCCATATAGTGCTGCACAAACGTTGATTATGGCCCCATAAGATGCTCCTTACAGACACTTGCCCCATATAGTGCTGCACAAACGTTAATTATGGCCCCATAAGATGCTCCATACAGACATTTGACCCATATAATGCTGCACAAACGTTATGGCCCCATAAGATGCCCCATACAGACACTTACCCCGTATAATGCTGCACAAACGTTAATTATGCCCTATAAGATGCTCCATACAGACACTTGCCCCATACAGTGCTGCACAATTGTTATGGCCCCATAAGATGCTCCATACAGACACTTGCCCCATATAATGCTGCACAAACATTAATTATGGCCCCATAAGATGCTCCATACAGACACTTGCCCCATATAGTGCTGCACAAACGTTAATTATGGCCCCATAAGAAGCTCCATATAGACACTTGCCCCATATAATGCTGCACAAACGTTAATTATGGCCCCATAAGATGCTCCATACAGACACTTGCCCCATATAGTGCTGCACAAACGTTAATTATGCCCCATAAGATGCTCCATACAGACACTTGCACCATATACTGCTGCACAAACGTTAATTATGCCCTATACAGACACTTGCCCCATTTGCTGTTGCTGCGATAAAAAAAAATCACATACTCCCCTCTCCGTCGCTCAGGCCCCCCGCACTTTCAATATTCACTTGCTCCTTGTTCCAGCCGCCGCTCCATCTTCAGCATCTTCTGCACTGACGTTCAGGCAGAGGGCGCGCACTAACCACGTCACCATGCCCTCTGACCTCAGCGTCACTGCAGAAGACGCTGAAGACGGAGTGGCGGCTGGATTGAGGAGCATGTGCAGTAGCATATCCAGGGGGGCAGCCGGGGCATGTGCCCTGGGTGCAGCCGACAGGGGGGTGCCAGCGGGCTGCCTGATGATGTGGCGGTCCAAGGAGGCTCTTCGTTGAGTCATACCCAGGGGTCGGCAGCGGAGGGGGAGCGGGGGCTGTCTAATTATACTCACCTGCTCCTGGTGCGGTCCCTGCAGGTCCCTGGTGCTGCTGCTTCTTCCTGTATTGAGTGGTCACGATACCGCTCAGTACAGTAATGAAT
Source organism: Ranitomeya variabilis (assembly GCF_051348905.1). Lineage (NCBI taxonomy): Eukaryota > Metazoa > Chordata > Amphibia > Anura > Dendrobatidae > Ranitomeya > Ranitomeya variabilis. Next base: position 607,728,157 of record NC_135234.1, read on the forward strand.
ATGCGGCTCCACCTCCCATAGGGGTGGAGCTGCATATTCATTACTGTAATGAGCGGTAACGGTGACCACTCAGTACAGGAAGAAGCTGCCGGCGCCGGGGAAGCAGCCACTGCACCGCGCCAGGAGCAGGTGAGTATAACGGGGAGGGGAGTGCTGCGCGATATTCACCTGCTCCTCGTTCCAGCCGCTGCTCCGTCTTCAGCATCTTCTGCAGTGATGCTGAGGTCAGAGGGCGAGGTGATGTGGTTAGTGCGCGCCCTCTGCCTGAACGTCAATGCAGAAGATGCTGAAGATGGAGCGGCGGCTGGAACGAGGAGCAGGTGAATATTGAAAGTGCCAGGGGCCAGAGCGACGGAGAGGTGAGTATGTGATTATTTTTTTATCGCAGCAACAGCAAATGGGGCAAGTGTCTGTATGGGGCATAATTAATGTTTGTGCAGCAGTATATTGGGCAAATGTGTCTATGGAGCATCTTATGGGGCCATTATTAACCTTTATGCAGGATTATATGGGGCTCCTGATTCAATATGAATATTCAGAAACACAACCTACTGATGTCTCAATTAATTTTACTTTTATTGGTATCTGTTTTAACATTATGGGGATTCAGGAATGTACCTTGGCTTGGTCATACAGTTTCAGTAGAGTTAAGGTTCAAATGGTGGAGGTTTGGGGGAGGGCGCCAAACTGATCCTTTGCCCTAGGTGCAGGAAAGGCTAGATACACCTCTGAGCAGATGAATATCGCGCAGTCCACCCCTCCCCGTTATACTCACCTGCTCCTGGCGCGGTGCAGTCCCTGCTTCCCCGGTGCCGGCAGCTTCTTCCTGTACTGAGCGATCACCGTTACCGCTCATTACAGTAATGAATATGCTGCTCCACCCCTATGGGAGGTGGAGCCGCATATTCATTACTGTAATGAGCGGTACCATGTGACCGCTCAGTACAGGAAGAAGCAGCAGCGCCAGGGACCTGCAGGGACCGCGCCAGGAGCAGGTGAGTATAATTAGACAGCCCCCGCTCCTCCTCCCCTGCCGACCCCTGGGTATGATTCGATGAGGAGCCTCCTTGGACCGTCGCATCATCAGGCGGCCCGGTGGCGCCCCCCTGTCGGCTGCGCCCGGGCACATGCCCCGGCTTCCCCCCCTGGATACGCCACTGGCCCCACCCTCCCTGTTTTTAAGGTTTTATATTAATGTTGAATTCTGTTTATTTTCTAGAATACAAGTCACGAGCGGTAAAGAAAGAAAGGACACATGGGTACAGCTCGTCGGCTGACTTGCCTGTGAATATGCAACAGGGCATTTGGCGGCGAGCATGGTTTTTAATTAAATTTAAGTACCTTTCTAACGGTTCAAGTTAATAAGTTGATAAAGCTCTGACCGACCTTCACCCATCAATTGGTGTTAGTTGTATTATTTTTCATACATATTGGTAGTGGGTTGGAGGGCATGCTAGCAGTTATTATTGGGTCGCCGCAGTCATGGACTGAGGTTATATCTAGGAACTTGTGGCAGTCCTACCAGGCTGATGAGATTCTGTTTCACTGGTACTAGTGAAAGGAGACTCTCCTCCTGTCAGGGTTGTGAGCGACTGCGTGGGCGACATCCTCTCATGCCCCGGTAGCATGGAAAGTTAAAACCGATAACACTGACATGTGAATTCGTGGATCGAGATAAAAGAGCAGCCAAGGTTAAGTTATATACAGTATTTAATCGCCTTAAGGGCACACTAGACTATACACTATATGCCCAATGGTTATACATAAACAAATAAACAATGGTCAGATATGCAAATACAGGTGCAAGAGTACAAGAACAAGAGTATAAGCATATGATAGAAGTCAGTTACCGGCTTGATGTTCAGTCGTTGGATGCTGGCAACCACATGGGAGGTGTGGGGGCCAGCTATTTCCGATTTCTTCCAACACACTGTACAGATTGACCTCCCTTGGCAGAGAACAAAGGCCGACATCCTCACATGTACACTTAACCCTTGGTCATTCACTCCCTTCCCCACCCCCCAGGATGGCCCAAGTTTCCCTCCCACTTGCTCTGGCAGCTGAAACTCCAAAGCCTATGATGGGTCATAGCTTCTCTATGGAAGGTCATAGAGCAGCCAGCGGATCCCCGTCACACTTAGAGACCAAACACGGCTTCACTACCTGGCTTCTACCTCCTGTTCTACGTATCCAGGGCCGGCCCGAACGTATAGGCAAACTAGGCGGCCGCCTTGGGCGCCGACCCTAAGGGGGTGCCAGAGAAAAAATAGAAAAAATTATAAAAAATCTTTTCAAAAGGCAAAAAGTGTATGGAGCGGGGCTGAATGTGTATGAGGTGTATGGAGCGGAGCCGTGTGTGTATGAGGTGTACGGAGCGGAGTCGTGTGTGTATGAGATGTATGGAGCGGAGCTAAATGTGTACGAGGTGTACGGAGCGGAGCTGCATGTGTATGAGGTGTATGGAGCGGAGCGCGTGTATACGGAGCGCAGCCGCATGTGTAGGAGTAGCTATGTGTGGCCATTATACGGTACAAGTATCATGTGCGGCCAATATACAGTATGGAGCATCATGTGTGGTCATTATACAGTATGGAGCATCATGTGTGGCCATTATACAGTATGGAGCATCATGTGTGGCCATTATACAGTATGGAGCATCATGTGTGGCCATTATACAGTATGGAGCATCATATGTGGCCATTATACAGTATGGAGCACTGTGTGGCCATATTTTTTTGTTTATAATTATTCTTTATGAAACAGTGTGATCAGCAGTGCTAAATGGGTGTGGTTGGGACATGGATATGGGTGTGGCTAGTTATGAATGGGTGTGGTCAGAGGCGTGGCCTAAAATTTGCCGCGAAGCGCGCCGCAAACTTTGTCCCTCTTTCCCATCTTCAAAAGTTTGGAGGTATGGTAAAAGTAGTAGGGGCGCAACAAAATAGTTTCGCCTAGGGCGATGTAATCTCTCGGGCCGGCCCTGTACGTATCTACCTACCCCTGGGTGCAGAATGAGTCAAGATGTCAGCGGGCCCATTCCATAGATCTCAAAAATGTAATCGATGTGTGGCTAGGACTTACGATAACTCCATATTCTCCTTAAATCTCCTTTTGAAATTCCACTCTGACTGGAAGAAGTTTGAATGATGCAATCACACAGGGTAGGCTCCACATGTGGTCATCCTGTATGAACTTGGATACTAGCTTGTGTGGCTGGATCACCTGGTAAGCCAGGCATCCTGTTACAGCTATAGATGCTGAAGAAGGATTGTAATCTACCAATAAATTTTCTCCCAGATTCTTCACAGGCACTGCAAGTTTCTAGGTCAGTGTTCCCAGAATTTATTTGTATTATCTCCTATTAAAGTTATATCTAAAAATTGATTATTTGTTGATGATAAAATTTGAGATTACAATTGTTATTATTTATGTAAGCAAGAAAAAGTGGTACAAACGCAAGATCTCAAGCCCATACCAATAGCAAGTCGTCTATGTAGCGTCCATACCATTTAATGCAACTGATGATTATCAATAGCAAAAATATATGATTCTTCCCTCCTTGACATTTCTAGACCTGCAGGTATTGGGTGATTAAGACCCCATTCGGGGCTCCCTTTAGCTAAAGAAAGTAATTGTCTTCAAATATTAAAAAATTACATGTTATTGATTGCTGATGAGTATGAAGTATTGTGTAAGGGTAATAACTGTACTTATTTAAAAGAAATTCCACATCCATATCTGTTAGGTAGTATGGAATGCAAGATTATGACCTCACGACATTGCATGATTCTCTGGTATAATCTTTATGCCATTTAAACTCAGAAAAAAACTCCAGAACATCTCTGCTAGCTTTCAGATAACCTGGTGTTGTATGTATCAATGGTTCGAGAAAATCATCTGTGATGGAACTAAATCATTAAAACAAGCTAAGCCAGCAACTATCAGATGTAGATCCAGTGGGCAGTTACCTTTGTGAAATTTAGGAAATCCATGAAAACTTGGGGTTACTGGATTTGCAACCGATAGAAGGTTGGTTTGTTTAGATGTTAGAATTATTAACAACATATTAACAACATAAATAATAATAATAAAAAAAAAAAAAGTATCAAGAGCAGCCAAGCACTTTATTGAGAAACATAATGGAAATCTTGAGTACTTTTCTTTTTTTGTTATCAAACAGGTGAATAAATCACCTAGAGGTGGAAATTGGACAACATATCGTAAATTCTAGTCAAAGAAGCATTCTCGATTTTAAGATCAGCTTCCTTAGTGACTTCTGGCATGAACTATAATAATTAACTATTAGGGTAAGTGCACACATGGCGTTTTTGCTGCGTTTTCTTGCTGCATTTTTAATGCGAATTTTCAGCTGCTTTTTACAGTACCAGCAAAGCCTATGAAATTTCAGAAATCTCATGCACACACATTGATTTTTGTGTGATCAGTATTTTGTGCTTTGCTGCGTTTTTTGGACATAGAGCATGTCACTTCCTTCAGCGTTTTTGCTGCGTTTTTTTCAGCGTTTTTCACCCATTGACTTGAATGGGTGTTGAAAAAAGCGCAGCAGAAATGCAGGTATCATTATTTGCTGTGTTTTTGCTGCTGAAAATTCAAGGACATTAGCATGGATAAAGAGAAAAAAAGAAGCAAAAATGCAACAAAAAATGCACCTAAACCTGCATTTTTGAAGCAGCTTCTTTCCTGCCAAGATGATCAGGTTTTACTGCCGAAAAAAAAGCAGCAAAAACACCCTGTGTGAACTTACCCTTAACGTGCACCTCTTAACTTGTTGTTTATAGCAATAATTTGTTGATATATTTCCTTAAATGGAACCTGTCACCTGAATTTGGCGGGCCCTTTTTTCAGTCCGATGGGCGGTGTTTTCGGGTGTTTTATTCACCCCTTCCTTTCCCGCTGGCCGCACGCTGGCCGTAATATCGTCTTGAAGTTGATTCGCTTTCCTTCGTAGAACACGCCTGCGCAAGGCAATCTTGCCTTGCGCACGCGCAGTATGCTTTGCCCAACCGCGGGCAAAGCTGAAAAGCATTAGTGCACATGCGCCGGCGCACTATGTCCCGGAAGTATTTCGCTGTGTTCCGGGACATAGTGCGCCGGCGCATGCGCACTAATGCTTTTCGGCTTTGCCCGCAGTCGGGCAAAGCATACTGCACGTGCGCAAGGCAAGATTGCCTTGCGCAGGCGTGTTCTACGAAGGAAAGCGAATCAACTTCAGGTCCTTCTCGCAGACCATCCTTGCCAACGGAACCTGCCGCTTGCTTGGACCAGTCACCGGAGCATCGCAAGGAGCTGGAAAGGCGGCGGAAGGTGAGTATATAATGATTTTTTATTTTTTTTAATTATTTTTAACATGCATAGGCAGCATCAATAATAAAAACTTGGTCACACAGGGTTAATAGCGGCGGTAACGGAGTGAGTTACCCGCGGCATAACGCGGTCCGTTACCGCTGGCATTAACCCTGTGTGAGCGGTGACTGCGGGGAGTATGGAGCGGGCGCCGGGCACTGACTGCAGGGGAGTAGGGAGGGACTAATCGGACTGTGGCCGTCGCTGATTGGTCGCGGCAGCCATGACAGGCAGCTGCTGAGACCAATCAGCGACTTGGATTCCATGTCAGACAGAGGCCGCGACCAATGAATATCCGTGACAGAAAGACAGAAGGACAGACAGATGGAGAGACGGGAGTGACCCTAAGACAATTATATAGTAGATTTTGTTGTGGATAATAATTCCATGAAATGCAATTGTATATGTCTTCTCTTACATACGGTAATCATTGTGTGTCTTTAAACTAATTAGAGGGGTGCAGTTTTTCGTATTGCAAATTGGTTTTATAGCTTGCGTTTTGTATTTTCAGATTCATACCAGGAGTATGAAAATTTAATTTTGAAGTGCGTAGGTTTATTGTCTGTGTCCATTTTACTTGGATTAAAATAAAGGAGTTATCTATGAATTTAAAAAGACACTGGATTGTGCGGTAGATTTACTTTACTTTGATGCCCTGCAGGTTCAGTGGATGAGGATGAATGGCTGGACATTTGCCTTTTCTACGGATCTCACTTTCCTAGAACATGCATCCACTGCCTAAAACCTGAGCATACCAGGGAACTACAGGAGCAGTTCACCAAAAAACAACAATGGATCCTCCAAACAGAAGGAAACAAAGCGGGTCTAGGTTGGACACCTCCACTCCATTGTATTTGGAGCTTCTGTCTTAATTGTCACTTTAAGGGCTCGCTCGCAATGTATTATTGGATCGCACTCGGCACAATGTGATATTATGAGGCAGCGCTGAATAGCACCGATTCAGCATGAAAACAAAACCCCGCAGCATGCTGAGAGTGCATCCGATAATCGCACCATGCGCACCCATACAAGTTTATGAGTGTAAAACATCGGACTGCACTGTGGGAGAGAATCGGATCACACTAAGATGGCACTCTGACAGTGTGTGAGCGGAGTGACATTAGCATAATCGGCTCGATTCTCTCGCATGAGAGAACATACAGACGTCAGACCACAGCCTAAGGCTGGTTTCACACTTGCGTTTTTGTAAGCTGCGTTTTAGCGCTAAAAAACGCAAAAAAGCATGCGTTTTTTTCCCTTAACTTAACATTAAAAATGCATGCGTTTTTTCGCATGCGTTTTGACGCATTTTCGGCAACGCATGCGTTTTTTGACGCGTGCGTTCATTTGCAGAAATGCAACCTGTAGTAATTTCTAGCGGCGTTTTTTTGCCGCGAAAAAACACATGTTTTTTCGCGGCAAAAAAATGCATTGCTGTCTATGTAAACGCATGCTTTAAGCACATGCGTTTGTTTGCGTTAAAAACGCATGCGTTTTTATAGAAAAACACAAAAAAACCAAGAAAACCCTAACCCTAACCCTAACCGTAGGGATCCAAACCCTAACCCTAACCCTAAGGTTAGGATCCCTAGTAACCCTAGGGATCCTAACCCTAACCCTAACCCTAGAGATCCTAACCCTAACCCTAACCCTTAGGGTTAGGGTTAGGATCCTAACCCTTAGGGTTAGGGTTAGGATCCCTAGGGTAACGGTTAGGGTTAGGGTTAGGATCCCTAGTAACCCTAGGAATACTAACCCTAACCCTAGCCCTAGGGATTCTAACCCTAACCCTTAGGGTTAGGATCCTAACCCTTAGGGTTAGGGTTAGGATCCCTAGGGTTATGGTTAGGGTTAGGGGTAGGGTTAGGTTTTGGATCCCTATGGTTAGGGTTAGGGTTAGGATCCCAAGGGTTATGGTTAGGGGTAGGGTTAGGATCCCAAGGGTTATGGTTAGGGGTAGGGTTAGGATCCCAAGGGTTATGGTTAGGGTTAGGGGTAGGGTTAGGGTTTGGATCCCTATGGTTAGGGTTAGGGTTAGGATCCCAAGGGTTAGGGTTAGGGTTTGGATCCCTATGGTTAGGGTTAGGGGTAGGGTTTGGATCCCTTTATCACCTTGATGGTGGGGGGTGGCTTATCAGTGACCTGGTGACCAGGACATTCTAATAAAAAAAAGCTACCCCTAACCTAACCCTAGGGATCCTAACCCTAACCCTAGCTAATTCTATTAATAGTGTGTTTTCTAGTTGATTTTGATGATTGGCAGCTGTCACACACTTCTCAGCATGCGTTTCAAAAACGCAAACGCGGGGAAAAACGCATGTAAACGCGGGAAAACGCCGCATTTTGCTGCGTTTTTTTTTTGCCGCAAAAACGCATGCGTCTAAAAAACGCACCGTTTGCATGCATTTTCATGCGTTTTTTCACCACATGCGTTTTTTTTTAAAACGCTGCAGATCAAAACGCAAGTGTGAAACCAGCCTAAGGGAAACTATTACCTAGTTTTGCATAATAAGATATATGTTGTGATATACAGTTATATGAAAAAGTTTGGGCACCCCTATTAATCTTAAGCTTAATGTTTTATAAAAATTGTTTTTTTTGCAACAGCTATTTCAGTTTCATATATCTAATAACTGTTGGACACAGTAATGTTTCTGCTTTGAAATGAGCTTTATTGTACTAACAGAAAATGTGCAATCTGCATTCAAACAAAATTTGACCGGTGCATAAGTATGGGCACTCTTATCATTTTCTTGTTTTAAATACTCCTACCTACTTTTTACTGACTTACTAAAGCACGTTTTTTGGTTTTGTAATCTCATTGAGCTTTGAACTTCATAGCCAGGTGTATGCAATCATGAGAAAAGCTACTTAAAGTGGCCACTTGCAAGTTGTTCTCCTGTTTGAATCTCCTCTGAAGAGTGGCATCATGGGCTCCTCAAAACAACTGTCAAATGATCTGAAAACAAAGATTATTCAACATAGTTGTTCAGGGGAAGGATACAAAAAGCTGTCTTAGAGATTTAACCTGTCAATTTCCACTGTGAGGAACATAGTAAGGAAATGGAAGAACACAGGTACAGTTCTTGTTAAGGCCAGAAGTGGCATGCCAAGAAAAACATCAGAAAGGCAGAGAAGAAGAATGGTGAGATCAGTCAAGGACAATCCTCAGACCACCTCCAGAGAGCTGCAGCATCAACTTGCTGCAGATGGTGTCACCGTGCATCTGTCAACTATACAACGCACTTTGCACAAGGAGAAGCTGTATGGGAGAGTGATGCGAAAGAAGCCGTTTCTGCAAGCACGCCACAAACAGAGTCGGCTGAGGTATGCAAAAGCACATTTGGAGAAGCCAATTTCTTTTTGGAAGAAGGTCCTGTGGACTGATGAAACCAAGATTGAGTTGTTTGGTCATACAAAAAGGAGTTATGCATGGCGGCCAAAAAACACATCATTCCAAGAAAAACACTTGCTACCCACAGTAAAATTTGGTGGAGGTTCCATCATGCTTTGGGGCTGTGTGGCCAATGCCGGCACCGGGAATCTTGTTAAAGTTGAGGGACGCATGGATTCCTCTCAGTATCAGCAGATTCTTGACAATAACGTTCATGAATCAGTGACAAAGTTGAAGTTACACAGGGGATGGATCTTTAAGCAAGACAATGATCCAAAACACTGCTCCAAATCTACTCAGGCATTCATGCAGAGGAACAATTACACTGTTTTGGAATGGCCATCCCAGCCCCATCGTCCCCAGACCTGAAGATCATTGAACATCTGTGGGATCATTTGAAGAGGGCTGTCCATGCTCGGCGACCATCAAACTTAACTGAACTGGAATTGTTTTGTAAAGAGGAATGGTCAAAAATACCTTCATCCAGGATCCAGGAACTCATTAAAAGCTACAGGAAGCAACTAGAGGCTGTTATTTTTGAAAAAAGGAGGATCTACTAAATATTAATGTCACTTTTCTGGTGAGGTGCCCAAACTTATGCACCTGTCAAATTTTGTTTGAATGCAGATTGCACATTTTCTGTTAGTACAATAAACCTCATTTCAAGGCAGAAACATTACTGTGTCCAACAGTTATTAGATATATGAAACTGAAATAGCTGTTGCAAAAAAAACAATTTTTATAAAACATTAAGCTTAAGATTAATAGGGAGGGGTGCCCAAACTTTTTCATATAACTGTAATTAAACTTGCTTATTGATATGACAAAAGAGGAGATGAGCTCACTTTGAGTTAATGTCAGTGGTACTTATCACAAAGAGAAAAATTGAAGAAAATTAACTTACACCTTCAACTCTCTTGTTTTAGTAGTGCGGCCTCTGGATGATGGATGTGTGTCCAGCTGGATACACCCATGATTGTGTCTTACATAGCCGGACAATGACCTTTTGTTGTTCCTTCCCCTCTTGGGTTGCAGGCTTCTCAGGTGACTGTTCCTGCATTGCTCCTCTATTGATTAGTTTCCTATCCAGATCACAGGTCTATTCTTCTGCACTCTGATCTATGTCACTGATAAGAAGCAGGATCCTGTGTATCACTCCGTGTACAACAAGGGGAAGTGAAGAGAATTGGTACTGAACCACAAAAATGTCAATGAGGCCACATCAAGGCTTCTATGTATACAGCAGCAAGTGTAAAGCAATGCTTCCTGAGTGATGCAATACATAGAAAAAGGCAGATCTGTCATCCAACATCTCAACAACAAAATGTGTCCATGTTACCAAGCCGATGTAATGGAAGCCACATATGTCCTCACTTTCAAAGCATTTAGGTATGAATAAAGAGGTTGTTCCACTTTGTCAATACCCATCTATTAACCAAAGTGCAAAGCCGGTTTGACACATGAAGCTTTGCTCCCAAATGTAAGTGACATGAAGCATATCTGATGCACCTGGAATTGCAAATATTAATTCATCCATCAACATTGTCTGAGACTAATAACAGAGTACCATAACATAGAAATAAATCTTACAAAGTAGCTAAACCATACAGCACATAAAGTAGTAAAAATAAAACTCAAAGGGGCTGTCCACAATGTGTTGGGGTTATGAATTTTCCTCTCACACTACACATCGCTACTGTCCTCAAAATGGCGACTGCTGTAGGGTCATGTGACCAGACCTGTTCATCAGTCTCCTTCTATGGAACAATAGAGCCTTCCCATGTGCAGTGTTTTTCATTTGGAGGCTGATGGATAGGTCTGGTCACAAGCGACTCCTGTCATTTCAGGTAAGTTTCAGAATAAACCTTTGTTTGTGTGTACACGAGAAATAGCACAATCTCTGGACATTATATTACTTATATCCTAAATTTTCAGCATTTTCCCTGGGTGTCACGGGTTTACTGCAACAGAGAGGAGCCAGAGGACCCCAGCATGCTATTTATCCTACTCCTGCACTGATTAGAAGCACTTCACCTTCATATTCAACCATGCAAATTTCTTTTAGCTGTGCAGGGGTTAATCTGCTCAGTTGAGAGCTCCTGGAAGCTTTCCTTCCTTAATGCTCTCAGTTAGCCACTGTTAGCCACTCCCATCTCCTATATAAACTAGACCCAGGAAAGCACTCATTGTCAGAGCTAGCTTATGCTGCTTGGCTGGAGGGTGTTGTTGGTTATTATTGGAGAAGAAGAAGTTTGGTGGATGTATCTGTGACTATTGCTAGGTTTTGAGTGTGTGATAACTCCCTTTCTTCTCCTACTTTGGTTTAACCCCATCCTCCCCTCCCTGGTGTATTCCTTTGTTGTCTGTGTGAGTATATTTGTATGTTTGGTATTTTTCGTTACCCCTGTTTGTATTACCTAGTTAGTCTGGTTGGTGTATAACAGTATGCTACTACTCCCCTCTTCCCTGTGTGGGGGAAGAGTACAGATTGAGAGTGGATTCAGGAGCTAAGGCAAGGTATGTGGCCCTGGCGTCTTCACCATCAGAAGTAATCCAGGGAACAGAGCGAGCTAAGGTGCCCCTAGCATTAGGGACAGGGAAGAAGACCCTGGTCCCAGAACACCCGACAACAGTCATGACACTGGGGCTCAGAAGTTACCGTTGTTGCTTGGCAAATCTGGGGTCCCGGGAACAACATCTGGAAACTGTTTGTGTGGGTCTCTTCTGGGTAATCTGATTTAGCATGGCTGCAGACATTCGCATGAGAAATCATCTAAGTTTCATCCAGAAAACATGGATGATCTGTTTCTAATTTTCATCTGATTTTAATCCTTGTGCCATCCATGTGTCTGTTTTTTACGCCTGTGTAACATCCAACTGATGTCCTTGTGATGTCCAATTTATATGCTGGTCTGTACTAGCCTTTACTCCCACACTCCAAAGTCATACTGATAGGGAATTTAGATTGTGAACCCTAATGGGGACAGTGATGAAGATGGATTAATGAAAATGGATTAAGTGAAATAGCGAATCAGGAGAACTATACTATATTCCTAATTGGGGGTGTTTGCTAATATTATTGTTACACCTACTACATATTGGGATAGGATCTTGGAGATGGGAACACCCCTTTAACCCCTTCAGGCTGCAGCCCTTTTTCATTTTTGCATTTCTGTTTTTCGCACCATTGGTTTTACCATGTCATGTACTGGAAAATGGGAAAAAAGTAAGTGCGGTGAAATTGGAAGAAAGTGCAATTCCACAGCTGTTTTTTGGATTTTTTTCTACCATGTTCACCAAATGCTAAAACTGACCTTCCATTATGATTCTCCAGGTCACTATGAGTTCATAGATACCAAACATGTTTAGGTTCATTTTTATTTAAGTGGTGAAAAAAAAGTATGTTAAAAAAAAACAAAACAAAATCACATAACAGTTTGAGACCAGTAGTGTCTACATTTTTCATAATCTGGGGCTAAATGAGAGCTTATTTTCTGCGTGCTGCGCTGAAGTTTTTAATGATACCATTTTGGGGTGGATATTATCTTTTGATCGCCCGTTATTGCATTTTAATGCAATGTTACGGTGATCAAAAAATCAATCAATAATTCTGTAGTTTTGTTTTTTTTTCGCTACGTCGTTTACCGATTGTATTAATTCTTTTTGTAGCTTGATAGATCGGGCTATTCTGAATGCGGCGATAGCAAATATGTGTATTATTTTTTTTTTTAAGTGTGTTATTTTAAATGGGGTGAATGGGGGGTGATTTGAACTTTTAGATATTTTTTAATATTTTTAAAAACTTTTTTTTGCTTTTCACTTTCTTCAAAAGTCTCCATGGGAGACTAGAAGCTGCAATAATCTGATCGCCACTGCTACACTCAGGCAATGATCAGATTGCCTGTTTGTAGCAGATATGCTCACTTGTATGAGCGCCGATCGCTGGGCAGCCATCATAGCAATCTGGCAATGACAACCACGGGGTCTCCTGCAGCCCCCAGGTTGTCATGCCAACCCATCAGCGGGATTAGTGACACACTTCTGGCGCGATCACATAAAATGCTGCTGTGGTGCCCCTGAAGGTCCAGTCACCACAGAGGTGCTGTATCTCATCCAGAGGTGTGGTACTCCAACTCTCTGGTAACATTGTACATAACTCTAACACTCGCACCCAACAGACACCAGTTTAGACAGGGCATCTCAGTGAACCCTTAGGGAGGATGGCCTCATCCCAGTCTGAAAAGGAAAGGGTGTTGGGGAGTGGGTGGAGAAGGTAGTGAGGAGGGGGAGCTAGAGACACACAGTGAGACAGGGAGAGACACTGAGAAAGAAAGTGGAGCTGAGCAGACGTGGGGGTCTGCAGCTCCTGACAGGCTGAAGGGAGAAAGAATGCACGAAGCTCCCAGGAAGCTAGAAGGGGTTCCAGGGGCACGGGAAGTGCGGAAGCCACCCGTGGGGCCCACATCCAGACTGACCTGCATGCAACTGGCCCCTGAATTATTGGGAAAACTTCAGACTCCAGCTAACAATCGAGAGGCTGCTGTGATTGCAGGTACAGCAGCCACATTTGCACCTATTCGCCGAAAAGGTGAACACAGAGGGTCCAGGGGACAGAGAGTACGTCGCCTGGCAAGACCCGAGTTCACCGGCTTGGGACACTGGGTGGCAAGCGCAGGGCAGAGAGGAGATAGCCAGGGCAGAAAGATGGCCAGGAGAGGCACATAAAAGAGGAGTTCTGAACAGGTGTCCAACATGCCGGAGAGTTTCCTGGACTCCCCACCTGGAAGACACAGCACCCTGGCTGGGCAACCAGAACTGTGAGAAAAACCGTGAGAACTGCAACATGCTGTGTCCTTTCATTTCTTTTCGGCATCACCTACTCTGCTCCTCTACCTGTCACTAGCAATATTGCCACCCACGCCATTAACTTCCCTAGGGACCGAACGCTACCTGTGGAGAGCTATAACAACTCAGCTGCATTATCATCTGCCCCCCAGAGGACTGTACAGCAGCGTCGGCTAACACCTTTATCACCGAACATCACAGGTGGCGTCACGAATATTTTCCACTTTTCTACAAAACCTTCCCTTTAAAAACTTCCCCTTTAATTGGACGTCCAGGGCCACAGACCGGATCACTGCTGCTGTGATGATCCCTTTACATACCACCAGACCCGGTACCAAGAATCCCCACATCCCTGGAGGTCGCTCCACCGCTGTCAGAGATTGACCGTGGCATTAAACAGGTTAACAGCCGCGGGTGGATCGTGATGGGCATATGTCAGCTGTTCAAAGTCGCATGGTGCAGAGGCGAGTTCACCGGGAGAATTTCACTATGGTGAATTTGCCTCTGCACCATGCGACTTTCTCACTGTGCTATACGGACCATGGACGGGTTTCCCAAGTCGACCTCTGGCAGAAGAGGAAGACCCTCCTGCATTCCCCTAGAGCTCCCAGCAAGATGCGGGTGAAGGCACTGAGCCATATTGAAGTGAAAGCAACCGTACATCCTGGCCATGGAGGCGGCTTAAAGGGGTGTTACGTAACCTATTATGGTCTGTGGTGATGTTCACATGTCCATGTATTTTTGCGGATTTAGTTGTCTGCACCAAAACATGGAGACTTGTCCAATTTAGATCTAAGTTATGGATTAAACACCCCAATGAAAGTGTATGAGTCTGTGAAAAAATTGAACAGCACTAGAATGCAATTCCAACTTACAATTCCAGGAAAATAGATGGCATTTATAGAAATCTCATAGCCACTGTGCATTTGCTTGACGCAGCGTAAACTGACCTGTGGTGCGTGTGTGAAATTTGCAGCATGTCCATTTCCCTTGTGGGTGCGCTGAGTTTTATGTGCAGATTTTCCCTATAGAATTGCATTAGATGCAGAAAATCCACGAACTATACTGCACATAATCCATACATGACAATCAGTAAAGTTTTTGTCAAAGCCAAATGCCAGGAAGTAAAGCAGCTTTTTGAAAACTTGACATACTCAAAAGAGACAAATACAGCAGACTCAAAAACATGATAAAAACGCAAGTACGGTATCTTAATTCACCTAATAGGTGCAGAAATTCTGCAGGAAAAATGTGACATCAAAAACTCACCAAACATTCATTGTGGGAATGTGTCTTTGCAAGTTGCAATACCCGCCGTACCCACCTGCAGTGTAGAATATTGGCACCGCAGTAACTGATCTCATGGATACATCACACACCTGTTCCTATAAACTGCCTGTTGTGCAACGGGACTTTTCCAATACTTTAATGTGGCAATTTCATGTGTTGATGTAAGATAACTGATGTACAAGTGCTGACAGCCCTGTCTGCCCACAAGTTACATAGCATGTCTGATAGGCTTATGAAGAATTTAGCGACTTCATCTTTAAAAACAACATAAGCCTTGTGTGCACAGTTTGCAGCTATTTTTTTCTCTGGAGTGCTTTGCTTACAGAACAGATACAATGATGTTAAAGCTAATGATAAATTAGAAAAATAGAATAACAATTATTAAAGTTGTTATGCAGTTTTCAAAATTGCCTCTGTACAATGAGAAAAATACGTCTGGTACTACATCACCTGTCATGTGCTGATACACATGAAGGTATTGCAAGTTAAATAACCACAGTAAAGATATTAACTTAGTGCACACATCCTTTTGTTTAAAAGAACTAGGAAAAATGTGCATGATTCTTAGGCTATGTTTTTCGGCTTTTTTTAAGGCAAATTTTAAGCTGCGTTTTACAGTGCCAGCAAAGGCTAAGAGATTTCAGAAATCTCAAGCACACACAT
This sequence comes from Ranitomeya variabilis, assembly GCF_051348905.1. Classification (NCBI taxonomy): domain Eukaryota; kingdom Metazoa; phylum Chordata; class Amphibia; order Anura; family Dendrobatidae; genus Ranitomeya; species Ranitomeya variabilis. The sequence continues at coordinate 607,743,713 of NC_135234.1, forward strand.
AGTTTTTTTTCTGACTGAATTGGAAAATAATAAAATAAGAATAAGAAAACTAGCAGTGAAATGGTTACTCATTAATGCCATCTCATTGCTCTTCAAGCATATTCGTGACATACTGTGTGGATGATTACTAACATACTCAGTGTACAGTGTGATTTCTGGCACATTCTTATTCTAATTGCTGGTATTCCAATACTGAAGATTGTATTTGCTTATATTTAAGGGTGACTCACTGGTAAAGTCAATTAGGGCATCACTGCTTAAATAGCTATTCTCATGTTATTAAATTGCTTTAATTAGAATGAAAATAAGCAAGTTTGCAATCAACTTGCTTTTTCTATCTGCTTTCACTCTCCTGCTTTGGTGTTATATAGGGCTCATACTCATCTGCACTCTGATCAATGTTAATCTATGAGTCCCTGCTGATCTGCAATATTTTTTCTCAGCTCAGATGGGGCTTTGAAAAAAATCACAGCATTGTGCGATTGACCACATATTGTGGACGAAACTCACCAATACAAGCCAATGGGTGTGATAAAAAAATCTCACGTCACTCGGACCATGCAGGTGCCATCCGATTTTTACACACCCATGTCCTTCCAAACACAACATTTCATCAGTCACGTACAGTAAAATCACAGCGTGACAAGATAGAATAGAAAACATATACTGTATATACATAGAATAGCTAGATATAAAGATGTCAGTTACATATATAATTAGTACAGTGCTTGTGTAGCTTACTGTGCATGCATTTAATTAATTAATTAATACATTTCTCAATAAAATGGCATGGGATCCCTTATTAACCAGCAGAGGGAAAGCGGACGGCTGGAGGCAGATAGTTTATAGCCTGGGAAGTAGTTAATACCCATCAAGCTTCCCAGGCTATTAATATCAGCTCACAGCTGTATACTTAGGCTTTACTGGTTAGTAAAATGGGGGACCTCACAAATAATTATGTAGGGTCCCCCTATAATTAATAACCAGCAAAAACTAGGCAAACAGCTGTGAGTTGATATCCAGCAGAGACACTGAGCTGCGCGTACTTGCTCAGCTTAGTGCCTCACGGTGATGTGCTAAAGTTGAGTGGAGTTCATATCCAAAGAACTCTTTTCACCTCACCGATGTCACAGTGAGCGTGAGAAAGTTCTCACGCTTGCAGTGCGGTTAGAAAGCTCTTTGGAGTTCAGAGCCAATGAACTCAGTTCAACTCAATGTCATCAGCACAAGCGCCGTTAGAATTTCTCCCACATTGCTCGCGCTGATGTAATTAAGGTGAAAGGAGTTAATTGGCTCTGAACTCCGAAGACCTTTCTGATGGTAGTGCGAGCGTGAGAACTTTCTGACGTTGGCGGTGACATTAGTGAGGAGAAAGGAGTTTATTGGATAAGATCTCCGCTCAACTTTAGGCTGTAACTGTGAGGCACTGAGCTGCGCAAGCATGTGCAGCTCAGTGTCTCTGCTGGATGGCAGGCTGCATAGTCGCATCATGCAACAATTCAGCCTGCTATCTACATGTAGCAGAGCTAGAGGCCAACTGGACTATTATCTTCTCATCGGACAGGTAAAGAATAGGGTTGTTTATTTTTTTTTTACTTTTTTACAGGGGATTGGGCGTAAAGGTGAGTGTAAGTGTTTTTACCAAATTTAGATTAAATAAAGAAGTTTGAGTCATTATTTCAAAGAAAGGACTTTACTCTAGGTGTTATATTTTCAACAATTTGACTATGGGGTTAGTAATGGGGGCGTCTTATAGATGCCTCTCCATTACTAACCCCCAGGCTTTATTTTAGCTGTCAATACAAAGCTGCCACCAACCCCAACCCTATCACCTCACTTTCAATGCACCAGGGCAGGGAAGAGAGAGGTAAAGTGCCAGATTTTTGGCTGAGAGCTGATGTTTTTAGTCCGGGATGGGGAAAATATCCATGACCCCTTACTAGCCTATTAATATTTGCCCTCAGCTGTCTGCCTAGCCATTGCTGATTATTAATTATAGGGGGACCCTACGTCATTTTTGGGGGATCCTCCATTTTAAGCACCAGTATAGACTTAAGGTACCGTCACATTAAGCGACGCTGCAGCGATATCGACAACGATGCCGATCGCTGCAGCGTCGCTGTGTGGTCGCTGGAGAGCTGTCACACAGACAGCTCTCAAGCGACCAACGATGCCGGTCCCCGGGTAACCAGGGTAAACATCGGGTTACTAAGCGCAGGGCTGCGCTTAGTAACCCGATGTTTACCCTGGTTACCATTGTAAATGTAAAAAAAAAACAGTACATACTCACCTTCTGATGTCCGTCAGGTCCCTGGCCGACTGCTTCCCGCACTGACTGTGAGCGCCGGCCGTAAAGTAAAAGCAGAGCACTGCGGTGACGTCACCGCTGTGCTTTGCTTTACGGCCGGCCGGCGCTCACAGTCAGTGCGGGAAGCAGACGGCCAGGGACCTGACGGACATCAGAAGGTGAGTATGTACTGTTTTTTTTTTACATTTACAATGGTAACCAGGGTAAACATCGGGTTACTAAGCGCAGCCCTGCGCTTAGTAACCCGATATTTACCCTGGTTACCATTGTAAAACATTGCTGGCATCGTTGCTTTTGCTGTCAAACACGACGATACACGCCGATCTGACGACCAAATAAAGTTCTGGACTTTCAGCAACGACCAGCGATATCACAGCAGGATCCAGATCGCTGCTGCGTGTCAAACACAACAATATCGCTATCCAGGATGCTGCAACGTCACGGATCGCTGTCGTTATCGCTGCAAAGTCGTTTAGTGTGAAGGTACCTTTAGTATACCGCTGTGAGCTGATATAAAAAACCTGGGAAGGTCCATTTATATTACCTGCTTCCCTGGCTAGAAAAAATAGCCCTGAGCTGTCCGCTTTCTGTTAGGCACAGTGTTGGAAGACTAAGTGCAACATGAGGGGAAGGAAGCTCAAACGCTGGGGAAAGGGGGAGTAGAGACCCCCTAGGTAGATCTAATAGCACTCTACTTCCCCTACCATCCCTATATTGGTTCCACACAAATCGCCGAGCAGGAACCTAAGCCCTGTAAATCCCTAGAGCTAGTCCCTGGATAAGAAAGGGGGAGGAATGAGCACTAGTCAGTCCTCACTAAACACTACAGATAAAGGAGACAAACAAGGGGAGGCAACATAACTTGAGCAGACTCCAGAGAGATACCACCAAACGTTCTCCAACAGCAACAGAGATGAAGTAAGCCGACTGCTATAGCTCTAAGCCTTCACAAGGGAAAATGTGAATATCATCGGCAACTCCTTGAAGCAGACTGAGAGTCTATAAACACCCAGGTCCTGGTGTGTCAATTAGAACCAGAGGGATGTTGCCCCTGGGTCCAACAGTCAGAAGGATTAAGAAGGCATCTGCAATGCTAAATGCAGAGACCTTGTGCAGCCAGATGCAAAGTGACTGTCTGTAGCATCTGACACACCCATGACACTTTCCCTCTGCTAGTTAATCAAATTTCAAGGGATCCCACACCATTTTTTTGGAAAATAATTTATTTAGCAATAAAATACATTTACAGTAAACTACACACCCAAAGCACTTATTATATATCTCACTCACATGTCTATGTCTATATTTCTCTATCTATCCAATATATACTGTATGTAAGGGGACAGAAAAATGTTGCTGCTTTACCTTTCCCCCTTAATATATATCCTGGTACCGCATGTTCTAGTGTAATATAAGTTAGTGTGTATTTGCTGTAATATCGTGGTACTACATATTACCACTTATAGATAATGGTACTGCTACACTAATGCGTGTATTACCATTCCCTGTAAAATGTATATATAGTATAGAATAATAAATCACCTGCGCTAATGGAGTATAACTAATGGTAAATACACTACGATTCCGCTTATAACACAGAGGTTATGGGACCAGCTGTCCCCCACAAATGTCTCTGCTCGTTGAGCGTCTGGTAGGGACAAGAACCGCCAACTCCTGGCGTGCCCCGGCCGGAAGCAACGCCGGAGCAGTCAGGGCCCTGATGAAGAAGGAGTGGTTCCTTCGAAACGCGTCGGATTGGTTGCCCTGTTATACGCCCGCCCATCTTGTGACGTCACTATTTTTACCACGCCCCTTACACACACCGCCACTACTCCGGCGTTGCTTCCGGCCGGGGCACGCCAGGAGTTGGCGGTTCTTGTCCCTACCAGACGCTCAACGAGCAGAGACATTTGTGGGGGACAGCCGGTCCCATAACCTCTCCGCAGACTCACGGTGCAGCCCGACACACTAACCCTCAAAGGAGTACGGACACCGATTGATCCACGCAGCTACCCTCACCACTGTAATCAGTAAGTGTATGTGTGTATGTTAACCAGCACTCCGGCACTATCAGCTAGTAGTGGACAAGTCACTACCTCGCTAGGCTCTGAGGCACAGCCAGTTTATTGTATATGACCCTTGAACTTTAGCGCACCTTGTTCGGGTCTCTGTGTTATAAGCGGAATCGTAGTGTATTTACCATTAGTTATACTCCATTAGCGCAGGTGATTTATTATTCTACTTTATATTGTTTATTTTATTTTAGACAGCGTGCAGCACAGACCCTGTCATCTCACCAGCAGCTACACTTCCTCTCCCCCCTCCCCCCCTTTATTTCACCTAGTTCATTTTCTCCTCTCTTCTCTATTGTTTCGTTAGTGCAGCGCCAGTGTATCCTACTTTTTTCTTATTTACCAAAATGTATATATAGTCTAATATGTTCTTATACACTGTAATGCATATATACAGTATTTGTACTCATTATAGGGAAAGTTTAGTGTACATGTTTGGACACTAGATGGGGGCATTATAGTGTACAGAGCTCTCACCTAGTGTCTAGGATAGTAAATAGTTAACTATAGGAGTGGCTGCTATGTGATTAGGAATGTATCTTGGTAGAGGGAGTAGGGGCCTGAGCACCCGAAGCGTCCACACAGGCTCTAGGCCCAGGACACCTTGGCAGTCATGTAAAGTTAAGAATGGAGAACCCAGCCATTCAGAGTCCTATAGGGACAGAAGGACAGTCTCTGGCAGCAGCATTCTTAGCAGTGGGAAGCTTAGAAGAGAAAGTGGTCCAAAAGTCGTACAGGGCTCAGATTGTTCATCATGTGGCAGGTCATGGCTTGGGCTGAAGCTCTAAGGTCCAGTGCGAAACGGACGAGTGAATTCTCAAGCGTAGCGAGTCTACACCAGGATTATGCTGAGGTACCGCCTAAGGCGTTATTACCCCGTAATGTATGTGAGGACACAGCGTGGAGTACAGGGAAAGTACAGGATGCGTATTGTATTGACCTTGATGCTGAGGTTTCTGACAAGAATGTGCTGCGAAGTATGACAAGTAAAGTTACCTGTTTTGAATTGCCTTTGGACTGCGTGTCAGTTTATTTTGAAGCAACTAAAGGTAACTCTGAAGAACAGAGGGGAATTCCAGGAGGAGCAGAAGACGGGAACACAAGTAAGCCCAGAGTGGGATGTGATTTTCATGTATTGGGAGGCCAGGGCACTGATGTACCAGAATGTTTGGCCATGACTACAGCCCTGATCCAGCCTCCTACATATACAGACTGACGAAGGCAGACGCCGAAACGCGCGTTGGGGCAGGGCACATTCCGGGTGACTCTGGACATACAGGCATGAGGTAATTTACTGGGTGGCCATTAATGTATTTACTTTATTCTAGTGATGGATGCATACATATGCTTTGAGACAATTGGTCCCATTCCAGCCCCCTTGTATAATTGTTTTTGTGCATCTCACATTAACTCCTAAAATGCATGCACACATCTCTATACTTACTTTCTCTTTGATTAGATCTTATGATACTTGCATTTCTATGACATAATGACCTTTCGATTGGATTTTCTTGACAACTATACTATATGATATGATGCCTCGGCCACATTGTATGGAGTTCGAATAATCATTGTCCCCTATGTTGCCCTTTCTTTGGTATTTTCCCACCCCTCCTTATGGCATATGTATCCTTGAATAAATATGTTTCTTTATTTGAATTTTGGATATGTGTTCGGGTTCTTTTTTGCTGTTAGTTTGTTCTATTTCCAAGTTGTCCATTCGCATTGTTCATTGGTGCACTTAATATAACACTATTTGGTATTTTTCTATTTATTTATTTAATTAATTTTTTCTTATGTGCACTTTGCCTTGAAATTTTGTATTCCTACACATATATATATAGAAGAATATTTTCTTTGAAAACTGTGTGTAATTGGCAGAGAATGAGTCTGTAAAAGCTCATGCTAAAATTGCATTGCATTTGGATCGCATTCGCAGATAAATCGGATGTTATTTGGATGAATAATAAAAATCGCATCACACTCATCCCACTCTTCTGGGCTGATATTGGACTGCTTTTTTTAATGGTGATGGGTATGAGCCCATAATGTACAACTGTTTTTCAAGGAACACACCCACCAGAGCGTGGCTGAGTGTGCACAGTAATTGCATTCCATGAGAGGAGTTCGCTCCAAACATCCCAATCAGATTGCTGCAGCCCACTGATTTATATACAGTAGTTAGCTATTTACTTACCAACCTCCACCATTAGCAGTTTCTAGAGCAGCTCTCCTAATCAAGGCTTTCACTTTCCTGAGCCATGTGCTTGTTCAAGATCCCTGTTACCTCTATATGGTATCACTATATTTACAGTGTCGAATCAGAACAAACATTGACAGATACTTTAAATATACAGTGGCATGCTAAAGTTTGTACACCCCTGGTCAAAATCACTGTTATTGTGAACAGTTAAAAAAGTTGAAGATGAAATGATCTATAAAAGGCTTAACGCTAAATATGATACATTTCCTATGTATTTTAGGCACAAAAAAAATAAAAATATATATATATATTCATCTTTTACAGTTTAAAAATTTACAAAAAGGAAAATGAGGCGATGCAAAAGTTTGGGCACCCTGCATGGTTAGTACCTAGTAGCACCTTCTTTTGAAATGATCACAGCTTGTAAACGCTTTTTGTAGCAAGTCAAGAGTCTTTCAATTCTTGTTTGAAAGATTTTCATTCATTCTTCCTTGGAAAATTCTTCCAGTTCTGTGAGATTTCTGGGTCGTCTTGCATGCACTGCTATTTTGAGGTCTAGCCTCAGATTTTCATTTTTACCCAGATCAGGGGACTGTGAGGGCCATTGTAAAACCTTCAGCTTGCACCTTTTCAAGTAGTTGTAGGAGCCATCATCTTTTCAACTTCAGCTTTTTTTACAGATGGTATGTTAGCCTCAATAATTTGCTGAGATTTCATTGAATCCATTCTTCCCTCTACACATGAAATGTTCCTCGTGCCATTGGCTGTAACACAACCTCAAAGCGTGATTGATCCACCCCATGCTTAATGGTTGCCAAAATGTTCTTTTCTTGAAATTATGTGCCCTTTTTTACACACATACCATCATGATACCATCATTGTGGCCAAAGAGTTGTATTCTAACCTCATCGATCCACCGGACTTGTTTCCAAAATGGATCAAGCTTGTTTAAATGGTCTTTTGCATACTTCTGAATCTAAGTTTTAGGATGAGGATGCAGAAGAGATTTTCTTCTCATGACATTTCCATGAAGGGCATATTTGTGCAGGTGTCTCTGTACAGTAGAACATTGTACCATAATTCCAGACTCTGCTATATCTTTCTGAAGGTCTTTTGCAGTGAAGTGGGGGGTTCTGATTTGCCTCTCTAGCCATCCTACTAGCATCTCTCACTGAAATTTTGCGTGGTCTTCCAGACCTTATCTTGACCTCCACCGTTCTTGTTAACTTCCATTTCTTAATTGCATTTCGAACTGAGGAAAGGGTAACTTGAAAACACTTTGCTGTCTTCTTATAGCCTTCTCCTGCTTTGTGGGCCTCCACTATTTTCATTTTCAGAGTGCTAGGCAGCTTCTTAGAAGAACAAATGGCTGCTGATTTTTGGCACAAGGTTAGAGGAGGCTGGGTCTTATAAAGCTTGGAAATTAGTATCACCTGGCCTTTCCTAAAGATGATAGTGAACAAGCCATAAACCTAACAGGCTTATTAAGGTATGAAACCTTGGACTAAGTTATCTGAGCACACAAATCTTTTGCATCGGCACATTTTCCTTTTTGTAATTTTTAAAATGGAAAAGGTGAAAATATACATATATGTTTTTCCTAAAATACAAAGTAAATGTGTCATCTTTAACTTTTGACCGTGGAGAGAGAATTTCATCTTCAACTTTCTTAACAGTTCACAATAACAGTAATTTTGACCAGGGGTGCCCAAACTTTTACATGCCACAGTAGTGGCAGGATAAAGCTCTTGGTGTCATGGGGTTACCGCGACAGAGTGGAGCCAGAAGACCGCAGAGTCTAATTGCTTCTACTCCGGCTCTGAGAAGAAGCACTTCTCCGTCATAAAAAAAAGTAGAAAAGTGAGCAAAGAAAATCATTTAAGACATTTTTCTGTCATAAATTTCAACTATTGGATTTTTTATTGGATTGTATCACGATGTCCCACATATGGAGATTAACGTGTTTAGAGGCATGCTCTCGGTGAATTAGTCTATTCTGAATTTACATTTCATTCTTGTAGTTTCCTTTCAAGGTTCTCTACCTTTCGAAGTGAAGAAATATACTGTACTTCACTATAACCATCTGATAATCTAGCTATCTGAAAATCCAGCATATATCAGATAACTTAGATGTTGTATTTAAAGATTGGTACCGTCTACATTTTATTCAATATTCAGTGAATACTGAAAGGGTTTCCCCTCCATACCCCATTTCCTACTAAATGCCGCCTCTTCCTCACCATCTATTCTCTATCACTTGGATAAAGAACAGATTTCGTTCCAGTATTATTATGTCCACATCAAATAGCCCTCTGGGGTGCTCAAGGGACAGAGAGAATGAACTGCTACAGCCTATATAAAGCTTGCATTGAACAAGGAGATGACCTTTCACAAAGGTCCTACAAGCCACATTTAAAGTATTGTCTCATTGAACATTACTTTTCTGCCTCTTCTTTTCAGTGACAGGTCATTTTCTACAAGCTTTAAATGTGGTATAAAGTGTACACAGATGGGCAATATGCGTTACAATATGTAGAAAGTAGAAATGCTCATTAATGCAACAAAAAAAAAACTAGTCATTTTAGGTCCTGCTCAAAATTGTGGTATAAAAGTGCGTAAAGAGCACATTTGGAATAATTGAGGCATTTCACTCTTCGGTAGTATATTCTATTTTAGTGATATTGTGAACAATGACTATAGAGCCAGGTTACAGAGACTTTTACAAATGCACTGTTTGCGCAAAATACACTCCTCAACATTAAAATTGCCAACCAGAATGAGAAAGTCATGGAGTTGTAGAAATCACAGGATGGACACACACGTTATGATAAGCAAATAATGAAAAATTCAAACAAAATTTTGAAAACATCTTGCTGTATTGAGTATCAAGTGCCATGTGCAAAAATACACTCATTTACACACCTTGGCTGCTATCAATGAGGTTATTAATGGTTGTCTGAGGAATGGTCTGCCACGCTGAATGCATTTCAGCATGCAATCATCAAGATCTGCTGCTGACAGCTACCTTTGCAGGTGACAATTACCAATAACATCCCATATGTGCTTGGTGGGAGACAAATCCGGAGACTCTGCAGGCTATGATAGCACATTTAAGTGACATAAGCTGCTCACAGCAGCACAAGCAACATGCAGTCTGGCATTGTCATGTTAAAAAATGGCTTCTGGGACACTTTTGGTTCCATGACCAAATTAATGTAACATCAGCTGGTAGTTGATCTTGATAATTTGCGAGCCCAAGTGCATTCAGAGTGACAGAATATTTCTGAGACAAACATTAAAAGCCTTATTAGTATTATGATAAGATGTGTATTTTTGCGCCTGGTGCTCATACAGTGGAGAAAATAAGTATTTGATACACCACTGATTTTGCAAGTTTTCTCACCTACGAAGCATGGAGAGGTCTGTAATTTTTATCGTAGGTACACATTAACTGTGAAAGACAGGATCTAATAAATAAAAACTAGAAAATCACTAGACTAGAAATTGTATGATTTTTAAATAATTGAGTTGCATTTTATTGTATGAAATAAGTATTTGATCACTTACCAACCAGCAAGAATTCTGGCTCTCACAGATCTTAGTGTTTCTTTAAGAAGTCCTCCTGCTCTGCACTCATTACCTGTATTAATTGCACCTATTTGAACTCGTTACCTGTATAAGAGACACCTGTCCACACACTCAATCAATCGCACTCCAACCTCTCCACAATGGCTAAGACCAAAGATCTGTCTAGCGACACCAAGGACAAAATTGTAGACCTGCACAAGACCTAGTTGGGCTACCGGACAATAGGCAAGCAGGATGGTGAGAAGGCAACAACTGTTGGCACAATTATTAGAAAATGAAAGAAACACAGGTTGACGGTCAATCTTCCTTGGTCTGGGGCTGCATGCAGGTTCTTGACTCGTGGGATAAGGAGGATTCTAAGAAAGGTCAGGAATCAGCTCAGAACTACATGTGAGGACCTGGTCAATGATGGGAAGAGAGATGCGACCACAGCCTCAAACATTACCGCTTGTAATACATTACGCTATCATGGATTCAAATCCTGCAGGGTATGCAAGGTCACACTGTTCACGCCAGGACATGTCCAGGCTTGTATGAAGTTCACCAATGACCATCTGGATGATCCAGAGGAGGCATGGGAGTAGGTCATGTGGTCAGATGAGACCAAAATATAATTTTTTTGTATCAACTCCAATCGCCGTGTTTGGAGGAAGACGGACGAGCGCAACCTCAAGAACACCATCCCAACCGTGAAGCATGGTGGGGGAAACATTATACTTTCGGGGAACTTTTCTGCAAAGGGAACAGGATGATGGCACCGTATTGAAGGGAGCATGGATGGTGTCATTAGTCATGAGATTTTGGCTCACAACTTCCTTCCCTCAGTAAGAGCATTGAAGATGGGTCATGGCTGGGGTTTCCAGCAAGACAATGACCTGAAATACACAGCCAGAGAAACTAAGGAGTGGCTCCATAAAAAGCATTTCAAGGTCCTGAAGTGGCCTAGCCAGTCTCCAGACCTGAATCCAATAGAACATCTTTGGAGGGACCTGAAACTCAATTTTGCCTAGCAACAGCCCCAAAACCTGAAATAACTGGAGAAGATCTGTATGGAGGAGGGGGCCAAAATCCCTGCTGCAATGTGTGCAAACTTGGTCAAGAACTACAGGAAACGTCTGACCTCTGTAATTGCAAACAAAGGTTTCTGTATCAAATATTTAGCTCTGTTTTTCTATTGTATCATATACTTATTTCATGTAATAAAATGTAAATGAATTACGTAAAAAAATTATATCATGTGATTTTCTGGATTTTTTTTTTTATTCTGTCTCTCACAGTTGAAGTGTACCTACGATAAAAATTGCAGACCTCTCTCCATTCTTTGTAGGTGGGAAAACTTGCAAGATCAGCAGTGTATCAAATACTTATTTTCCCCACTGCACATGATACTGAATAAATCAGAATGTTTTTATAGTGTTTACATTTTTTCAAAATTTTCATATCACTAACATGTCTATTGATCCTGTGATTTCCATAATTCCACAACTTTTCCTACTTCTTGTTGCAGGAAGATTTCAGTCCGCTTTGTTAAAATAGAACATTCTTTACTGATTGGACTAGTGTAAGGTATATTTAGTTGGCAGTAAGTACAAAGCTTCATTTTCACATCATCTTCTGTTTGGCACAGATATCCCTGTTGTAAGTGGCATAGATCTTGCAAAGTATTTTTTAATTACACGGCATAAATAACTTGAACTCTCCATCTCCATTTTATCTTCTTTCTGTCTATTTATATTCACTTCTGCAGTAGTACCCATGCCCCTATCTGGTCAGCTTATACTGTGTGCACAATTATTAGGAAATTTGTATTTTTGATGATTTAAGGGAATCTGTCATCAGTTTTTTCTACTACATCTGAGAGCAGCATAATGTAGAGAAAGAAACCTTGATTCCAGCGATGTATTACTTACTTTACTCGGTGCAGCAGTTGTGATACAGAAAATTTTCTCTGCTGCAGATGTAACAGTGCTCAGAAAGATGACCTTGCCCAAACCACTGATTAGCAGCTTTCTGCGTACACTGTACATAGACAGTAAGCTGATAATCAGTGCTGGGGGCGTGGCTGGACCAGGAGGCACACTGCAATCTAGACCAGCAGTGAAATCTCCTGATGATAAAACTCTGATTGTATTGAATCTACAGCACACAGCCCAGTAAGTGACACATCACTAAAATCAGTGTCTTAGCCACTACATCATGATGTTCTCAGATTACATAGCAAAAACCTGCTGACAGACTCCCTTTAATTTTATTATTGAACAGCTACAGTGCTGTCGATCAACCCAAAAGGTTGATAAACCTGAATATTTTAGAAAGTAAAATTGCAGTTTTGGCTTTCTTAGGAGAATATCTGCTCATGCATAATTATTAGGCAACTATTAGTGTATATAATTATTATGCAAATAAATGAAAAATTAAATTTTTTTCCATCACTATTGCTTATTTCCATCTGGTAAAGTGAAAATTACCAAACAACTCAAAATGTTCCAAAATTCAGCCACCCTTCTTTACAATAACCCTTATAAACCTTTCATCCATGGAGCCTGTCAGTTTTTTAAAGAAGCACTCATGAAAGTTTTTATCCTCTTAATTTATTGCAATCATGATACTTTATAGCAGTGTTCCCCAACTCCAGTCCTCAAGAGCCACCAACAGGTCGTGTTTTCAGGATTTCCTTAGTATGGCCCAGGTGATGGAATTGTTGCCTTTCTAGATGATGGAATTCTCACCAGGGCAATACTAAGAAAATCCTGAAAACATGACCTGTTGGTGGCTCTTGAGGACCGAACTTGGGGAACACTGCTTTATAGCATTGTGCACTTATGATTACTCACTGTGCTCTTCTACACAGCTAATTCTTCTCTTTTCCATCAGGTCTATAACATAATGTGATTAAAAACTGACGAATCTAAGCTCTATGTAGAAACATGAGGTCAATTTTCCCTGTTTGACTCATCAGTCACTACAAAAGTCAATGGCAGGAGGTAGGAGGGAGTAGCAGGTTCAGGAGTTGAAGAGAGAAATGATTTCTGCAAGGACAAGAAACTTCTACATAGAGCAGAGAAAAGAGAGGAATTTACTGGGTAAAAAGGCAAAATGAGCAATTGTAAGAACACAGTGCTATAAAATCTGATGATTGCAGTATATTAAACAGGACAAAAACTTTGATGGGAGGAGTGCTTCTTTAATCTGTTGACTTTTAACTTTTATGTCAGCACCAAGAAAACCCTCACAGACACTGTTTGGAGAGGTGTACTGTTTTCCTTCACGGTAAATTTCCCATTTAAAAATGCCCACAAGTTTTCAATACAGTTTAGGTCAGGTGATGTAGGGGCCATATTCTCATTCTTTCATCTTTCAAGCCGGTCTATCTTGAAAGATGCAATTTTTTTTCTATACCACTGCTTGAAGAAAGTCTTCTAAAAACTGGCAGTAAGTTTGGGAGTTGCTTTTGAGACCCTCTTCCATCCAAGAAGGTTCAATTAGCTCATCATTAATAATACCAGCCCATAGCAGTAATAGCAAAAATGTCTCCTGATAATTTCCTGCAAAATTATATGATAGAGACAATTTCTGTTCACTTGCAGTGTTTGAATAGTAGAGTAACATATTCCTAAATTTTTTTAAGCTCAGTAAATAATCATTAAGTTTCACTTGAATGAGCCATACGAGGTTATTCTCTTCCTTCTGTTAATATCATAGAAAAAAGCAAACTGGAACTCTCGGACTGTAGCAGAAGATACCTTTAAAGGGAACCTGTCACCAGGTTTTCCCATTTAAAGTAGGGCCACCACCTGTAAGCCCTACGTGACAGCGTTCAAGAATGCGCTCTCTATAAAACAAAAAATAGCTGCTACTATACTCACCTATGGAGCGGTCAGGTCCAATAGGCATTTCTGGTCTTGGTCCGGTGCCTCCTCTCTTTTTGTGATTGCCATCCTCCTTCTGGCCTGGTGTGGATGACAACCCACGTTATCACATAATGTCCTCGGCATCGGGCTCCTGAGCATGCACACTTCTATCTGCCCTGCTAAGGGCAGAGTAAAGTATTGTAGTGTGCATGTGAAGGAGTAGGCCAAGGCCGTAGTCGTGGCTGAGCTACTCAGGCTTTGCATGCCCTGGCCTCCCTCCACATAAAAATCATGTTCCAGTCAGTCAAACTGCTACAGTCCCTTTGGAAATAATGGAGATACAGTCCAAGTATAACATGAAACACAACCCTTTACTTTCATATCTTCGCAGCTCATCCAGTTCCATTACAGAGGTTACATCAGGTTTCACAGTGCATGTAATTTCAGCTTTCCCTCTTATCCTCTCCTTCTCACACGGCTCGAGCCCGGGTCCTACCGTCTCATATGGCATTTCTGCTTCCTCCCTGTCCAGATTCCGTGACTTAAATGGGAGTTCCCTCAGCCATTTCGCACCAGTTCTGAGGGCATCAGCCCAAGCAAACATCTGCCACATGGCGAGCGACCTGCCCATCTTTCCTGCTGTGTCTTCTTTAAATTAAGGCTACTTTCACACTTCCGTCGGTACAGGGCGACGTAGAGACTTTGATGGAAGTGTGAAAGTAGCCTAAGCTTCCGGCCAGAAGCTGCTGACACTTGTCTGATTTTGGCCAAGCTGATAATGGGGTCCTGGATGGCTGGGCACTAATCTTGCGAACGTTACGGGGTAACTCGCTCGGGCTAACAGCCCACCTGAGCTCTATGGGCGCCCAGGCCTTTCTGCCTACAACCAGGAAGCTCTGCTACCCTTATCAAAGTGACCCCTCCTACAGTAAACTATTAACACTAAAATGCCCCATATAGTAGTGTATTCCCAACACTGCGCTTTCCCTACATACAATGCAGTCACAGGAATAATAAATACATACATTACTTATTTACATTTAGCAACATTAAAATATACATTTACAACAGCACGGGGCAACAAAATATATTTATATACACTTACACATGTGTTAAACTGGGGAAAAGCGCAGGGGTTCAGAGCAACCAACGCAACACCCTTACACATGTGCCGGCGCTCTTTTACTTTTCCTTGCACATGAGCACTACAGTAGTTTGCTCTGCCCTCGGCAGGGCAGAGAGAAGTGCACTACACAGGAGCGTGATGGCGAGGACACTGTGTGGATGATGAACAACGCGTCATCCACACCAGGCAAGAAAAGAGGAGGCACCGCACCAAGACCAGCAACCTCCATCAGACTGGACTATCCTGTAGGTGAGCATAATAAAAGCTATTTTTTATGTAGGGCACATTGGGAACATATAGACAGCATTCTAGAATGCTGTATATGAGGGCTTACAGATGCTGACTGTACTTTATGTAGGAAAAACCTAGTGACAGGTTCCCTTTAATAATACTAAGTAAGACTAAGAAGAGACCAATGTGTAAGTGTAAAGATTATCAAACTATCAAAAACCCATTTTATAAGGCAGTTATACAAACTAATCTGAGGACAAACCAGTATTTTTATCAACTTTCAGGCCAAATACAATTTAATTGTGGAAAGTATTTGGAACAAATGCAATTTTCTTGGTAAAGACATCAAATGTAGGATTGGGTTAGCTAGCTACAGGTTTCAAAGCCAGGACAGCCTGTGGCAACATCTTTAGTTGTGATACCCGACGCGACCTGAGTGACTGTAGAGGTTGCACACTCCTACTGTCTCATCCAGCTAGGGCAAGGTATACTACTGAGGATTTTGGCAACAAAAGCAATCCCACTGTAAAATGTTCCAAAGGGCAAGAAATTGAATAGTAACCTCTACAGTTAGGAACAAAAAACTAGTATGAGCTAAAACTTTTACTGTGATTCACTACTTAATATGTTATCACTATAATAAAAATTATACATAAAAAAATCTACAGAAAGTGCCATTTTCAAACACATTACATTTTATAGTGTAGCTTACAATAAATATACAATACAATAAATATTTTAAACTGCTATTCCAAGGATACAGTAGCGTTCATTGTGCCGAATTAGGTTTATCTGAAAACAGCATCTTCATGTCAGGAAGGCAGCAGCAAACTGATGGATGCTCTCTAAAAATGTTCAGTTTTGGCTTCAAACATATTATATTTAAAGGGAACATGTATAGCTGAGTAACAAGAGACCTATGGAAGCAGCGCTCAGTGACTGAATGAAAGGCTTCTTTTTCTATTAGTGAAGGATGAAGTAAATGGCAATAATTCCAGCAAATGATACATCTTCTTAGTGCAGCTAAATACAGAATAGCATTTCATCTTGAGGCCACAAAGAGGCCATTCTATGTGACTGTGACAGAACGGGGAAAGCAAAGGTCAGATGGAGCAATCAGGTTTTCCTTGTCTGTTGTTTGAACAGATGGTAATGGAGAACAGACAACAGATCAGATGGAATGGGACAAAATGATTTTACATAACATAAAACATTGCCTGGTAATTTTTAGCCAGACGAATAGAATTTCACAACAAACGATTGGAAAACACAAATGTAGAAAGAAAAGACTGCTGTAAACATAATAAGTTCACAGTGCTGTCTCATCTACCAATTGTAAGGATGTTCTGTCAGTAGTCACCTGGCAGCTCTAAAACGGCTAGCATGGACAGGCTTAGCACAAGCCACTCTGCTCACCAGATCACAGGGGTTGCTTGGCCTTCACCTTTAACCCCTGTATAGGGTTCTGCACTTAAACAGGGGTCCCTTTGGTGCAGGCTGGCAGAAGTGGTCAGGTAGCCGGGTCAGAACCAAGAGGTCAGGAAAGGTAGAAAAAATCAGTATCTGTAAGAATTGTCAAAAACACAAGCCAAAGTCAAAATAAGGAACAATGATAACAACAAGGAGCTAAATAGACAGAATTGAAGCAGAGAAGCACAAAACTATATCTGGCAACTTCCAGCAGTAAGCTGGAAGCTTAGGTAGGGTGTGGTGCTCTCAAATTGGCTGGAGCAGGGAGCTGATAACTCCACCTGGGCAGCAGACACACCCATACAGAACTACCAGACCTGCAGACATCACTGCATCATCCAAAGCTTCAGGTTCCAATGTCTCTTCTATGAACAGCACCGCCCACAGAATGTATATGGTGGCTCCTGGTGACAGAAAAAGATGTCACAGGAGATAGGTCCTGGTGGAAATGTGACACCTATGCAGCAAAGTAATATGATCATCGGCCTTGTTCTGTTTCATGTTATTGTACTTTTCACATTTATTGTTCCATACATCACTATTTAGTCCAAAATTAATTTCACTGTAAGAGTGTCAGCACTTATGTGATTATCTCTAGGCCAATATCCTTGACCTACACTGAGTGCACAATTATTAGGCAATTTGTATTTTTGAAGATTAATTTTATTATTAAAAGAATACACCAAAGCAGTGAGTAATGAAAATCTCCCAATGCATCAAAATATCCAAGATGTTCAAATACAGCAACTGAAATCAAGACATCCACCCAGTAGCGTAGCTACTGGGGGGGCAGAGGGGGCCACTGCCCCGGGCCCAGTCACCTGAAGGGGCCCACCGGGAGATCCACTGCCGAGTCTGAGGTGTCAGGGAGAGAGCAGCACAATGCCGGCTGCAGAGCCTCCCTCCATGCAGAGTGCATGTGGTCTCACCCGAGGAATCTCTTCCTGGCAGGCAGCAGAAGCTGCAGTTAGGCTACTTTCACACTAGCGTTAACTGCAATACGTCGCAAATGCGTCGTTTTGCCGAAAATACGCATCCAGCAAAAGTTCTTGCTGGATACGTTTTTTTCGTCATAGACTAACATTAGCTACGCATTTGCGACGCATTGCCAAACGTCGCGTCCGTTTTGCGACGCTTGGGCGTGTGGTAGCGGACCGTCGGGAGAAAAAAACGTTACATGTAACGTTTTTTGCTCCCGACAGTCCGCTTTTCCCGACCGCGCATGCGCGGCCGGAACTCCGCCCCCACCTCCCCGCACTTCCCCGCACCTCACAATGGGGCAGCGGATGCGTGGGAAAAATGCATCCGCTGCCCCCGTTGTGCGGCGGAGACCACGCTAGCATCGGGAACCTCGGCCCGACGCACAGCGACGGGTTGTTCCCGACGCTAGTGTGAAAGTAGCCTTACTTTCTGGCTGTGCAGTGTGTGCACGCTGGGTTTGGCTGAGGCACGCTGGGTCCTAGTGCCCTCCCTGCATCTATCTGGACACTTCCTGGTTCTCCTCACTGTCTGCCTGAAAACTTCATCAGTAAGTGGGGATGGAATTTATTAGAGTAATTCGATTTAGGCATCATGGTCACTGTGGGGGTGAATGTGAGAGGATTGTGGTATTGTAGGGGCTGAAGTGGGAGAGGAGGACAGGGCACTGTGGAGTGAATGTGAAACGATGGGGGTTATTGTGGGTGTGCAGGAGGACAGGGCACTGTGGGGGTGAATGAGAGAGGATGTTGGTATTGTGGGAGGGGGACAGGGTACTGGGGGTGAATGGGAGAGTTTGAGGGTATTGTGAGGGCTGACGTGGGTGAGGGGGCACTGGGGGGGCTGATTATTATTATACTGTTTAATGTTATGAGATATTCACTCCATCATATGTGAGGGTATGTGCCCTCCAGGTGTATTGGCAGCGCTTTGGACGCAACAGATACCCCGCTCCGCCCAAAGCGCTGCCCCCTGTTGTACGCGCGGTGATTCCGCATATATTCATTGAACACAGGTGGAATCACCGCATCCTATTCATAGACTGTTTTATTTATCTTGTAGAGACGGAGCATCTCCACAAGATAAATAGACACACTGCTGTCTAGAAAGACGCGCCACATGTCCGGTTACGCAGGTCTGCCACCTGCGTCTATGTACGCATAGTGGAGATGGGATTTCATAAAATCCCCTCCACTCTGCTGTAACACCTGGAAGCTGCGGTTTCGACGCTGCGGATGTTCACAGCATCCAATCCGCAGCAAAAACCCAAGCAATACGCCCCTTGGAAACATACCCTAAGGGTACTGTCACACAGTGGCACTTTGATCGCTCCGACGGCACGATCCGTGACGTTGCAGCGTCGCTTGATTATCGCTCCAGCGTCGTAGACTGCGGTCACACTTTGCAATGCACGGCGCTGGAGCGATAATTTCATGACGTAGTTGCGATGTAGAAGTCATACGGGACATTGGGAATATCGTGCACACCTTTGTTACACGCTGCGATCATGCCGCCACAGCGGGACACTTGACGACGAAATAAAGTTTCAAACGATCTGCTACGACGTACGATTCTCAGCGGGGTCCCTGATCGCAGTAGCGTGTCAGACACAGCGATATCGTAACTATATCGCTGGAACGTCACGGATCGTGCCGTTGTAGCGACCAAAGTGCCACTGTGTGACAGTACCCTAATAGTTGCTGTCTTGGGGGCTGGAGATGGGGAGGTCAGGGGCTTTTTATTATTGCGAGCTGGGTCTTTTATAAGTATTAGTAAAACAAGCATAGCAAAGAAGGTTAATATTACTATAACAAGGATAAGTATTAACATAAGGGCGCAGACAGACACTGTATAACTTGTGACGATTGCATTGCAATCCTCGGACTGGCCCTGACACCTCTCCTGACATAAGCTTGACAGCGTGATAGATTACTATGCAACTGTCAGCCTCAGGTCAGGAGAGCCGACGGTCAGTCCGAGGATTGCGATGCGATCCTCACATGAGAAATACGTCCGTCTGTCTGCCCCCTAACAAGTATAACAATACAGTAACCACGGGCTGCATTCTATGTTATAAGAATACATTGCTTATAATTAAATAATTAAAGGGAACCGTCACCCCGCCAGGGCCTATTAGGGTAATAGAGCCAGCCACCTTCAGCAGCACTAAGGCTGCATTCTGTGAAGGTGGCTCTTATGTTTTTGATCCCTAATAACGCTGAAATATTCACTTTTATAAATTGCGTGCCATGCCCGTATTGAGTCTGGGGGGTACGTCTTTTATCCCCGGACACAACCGCCTCCCAGCCGTCCTTCATCCCACCGGGCGCCGATGCCTGGGCTGGGCTCTTATTTTTCGGCATGCACCGTGCGCGCTGCCCTGGAACTCACATCAGCTGATGTACTGATATCGCGCCTGCGTGTAGCGGAGGACCGAGATCCCGCCCGCAGTGTGTTATGATTTATTCACACTGCGGGGCTGGGAATCTGGCGCTGTGCGCAGGTGCGATCTACTTACATCACTTGATATAAGTTCCAGGGCAGCGCGCACTGCGCATGCCCAAGAAATAATTGCAGAGTGCTGGTGACGGCACAAGACAGAAAGGAGGCGCCGCCCGGTGGGATGATGAATGGCTGTGAGGCAGCTGAGTCAGGGGGAGAAAACATACCCCCCGGACTCAATACTGGTATGGCGCACAATTTATAAAAGTGAATATTTCAGCGTTATTAGGAATAAAAAAACATAAGAGCCACCTTCACAGAATGCAGCCTTAGTGCTGAAGAAGGTGGCTCTTTTACCTTAATAGGCCCTGGGGGGGTGACAGGTTCCCTTTTATTAAAGGCTTGGGATAATTGTCTGCAGTCACTCTACAGACTGCCAAATCATGATGGGGTGCACCTGCCGTCATGAGACCCCAAGACCACTGGTGTGATCAGGTGGTCATGCGACCACGTTTGCTATTTGCACGTGTTGACTAGACAAGTTTGACTTCTCTTAATAAAAGAAAATCGTCACATGACCTCCTGCTCTCATCAGCGATGCTGGGGCCATTATTACTGTACATAGGGGGACTCCTAAATATTAAGTAGGCACTTACGAAGCATTGAAGCCTAACTACTGGGTGGCAGACGGTGCTGAACCGGCTGTCAGTCTGTCCCGGGGCATCAGTTACAGCCGCCACTCTCTATACACAGAGCGGTGACTGAAAAATGTTGAAGTAATAGTATACACAGTTTGTCAGTCTGGGCCAGGTAGAAAAGATGGGAAAAGTGAATGGCTCCACCGGAAAGAACGTCCTCTGTAAGTGACCATCTATAACTGTACTGTGATCTCTCTATGTCATGCAGGACTGGTATCTACCACTACAGGTCCTTCTCAAAAAATTAGCATATAGTGTTAAATTTCATTATTTACCATAATGTAATGATTACAATTAAACTTTCATATATTATAGATTCATTATCCACCAACTGAAATTTGTCAGGTCTTTTATTGTTTTAATACTGATGATTTTGGCCTACAACTCCTGATAACCCAAAAAACCTGTCTCAATAAATTAGCATATTTCAACCGTCCAATCAAATAAAAGTGTTTTTTAATAACAAACAAAAAAACCATCAAATAACAATGTTCAGTTATGCACTCAATACTTGGTCGGGAATCCTTTGGCAGAAATGACTGCTTCAATGCGGCGTGGCATGGAGGCAATCAGCCTGTGACACTGCTGAGATGTTATGGAGGCCCAGGATGCTTCAATAGCGGCCTTAAGCTCATCCAGAGTGTTGGGTCTTGCGTCTCTCAACTTTCTCTTCACAATATCCCACAGATTCTCTATGGGGTTCAGGTCAGGAGAGTTGGCAGGCCAATTGAGCACAGTAATACCATGGTCAGTAAACCATTTACCAGTGGTTTTGGCACTGTGAGCAGGTGCCAGGAAGCATGAAGTGCTCCAAAATCTCCTGATAGCTAGCTGCATTGACCCTGCCCTTGATGAAACACAGTGGACCAACACCAGCAGCTGACATGGCACCCCACACCATCACTGACTGGGTACTTGACACTGGACTTCAGGCATTTTGGCATTTCCTTCTCCCCAGTCTTCCTCCAGACTCTGGCACCTTGATTTCCGAATGACATGCAAAATTTGCTTTCATCAGAAAAAAGTACTTGGGACCACTTAGCAACAGTCCAGTGCTGCTTCTCTGTAGCCCAGGTCAGGCGCTTCTGCCGCTGTTTATGGTTCAAAAGTGGCTTTACCTGGGGAATGCGGCACATGTAGCCCATTTCCTGCACACGCCTGTGCACGGTGGCTCTGGATGTTTCCCCACCAGACTCAGTCCACTGCTTCCTCAGGTTCCCCAAGGTCTGAAATCGGTCCTTCTCCACAATCTTCCTCAGGGTCCGGTCACCTCTTCTCGTTGTACAGCGTTTTCTGCCACATTGTTTCCTTCCAACAGACTTACCATTGAGGTGCCTTGATACAGCACTCTGGGAACAGCCTATTTGTTGAGAAATTTCTTTCTGGGTCTTACCCTCTTGCTTGAGGGTGTCAATGATGGCCTTCTTGACATCTGTCAGGTCGCTAGTCTTACCCATGATGGGGGTTTTGAGTAATGAACCAGGCAGGGAGTTTTTAAAAGCCTCAGGTATCTTTTGCATGTGTTTAGAGTTAATTAGTTGATTCAGAAGATTAGGGTAATAGGTCGTTTAGAGAACCTTTTCTTGATATGCTAATTTATTGAGACAGGTTTTTTGGGTTATCAGGAGTTGTAGGCCAAAATCATCAGTATTAAAACAATAAAAGACCTGACAAATTTCAGTTGGTGGATAATGAATCTATAATATATGAAAGTTTAATTGTAATCATTACATCATGGTAAATAATGAAATTTAACACTATATGCTAATTTTTTGAGAAGGACCTGTATATGGTATTACCATATGGCGGTAATATCAGTGCTGGTTATTGTATAGAGATTTATTTTCAATAACAGTGTGGTCATCTCCTGAGGTTCCCCTATACCCACCGTAGTTACAATCATGGTTACCTGGTTAAGGGCCACAGGTGGACACAGACAGAAAAGGGCCCATGTGCAAGAACAATATATGGGCCCTTTGCAGCACAAGAACTTCTAAAAATACAAAATTGCACCTTATTTAGAGGTAGAAATGGGCCCCCTTAACTCTTGGGCCCATGTGCTGCCACATAGTTTGCACTAATGATATGTCCACCCGTTAGGGGCCCACTCACATGTTTCGCCCCCCCTGAGCTGAACCCCTAGCTACGCCTCTGCATCCACCCATCCGAACCGCAATTACCCTGAAAGAACATGATTTCAATTTAGAAGAGAAATGGCGTGAACTTTGGGTCAGTGCAGTAGACGGTGAGCCTCAAACGTTTCCTCACTTTCAAAATTCACCACCAGGCTTCAATCTGCCAAGGAAAACCTGGGTCACTTTGAATCGTATCAGAACAAACTTTGGTGTCTGTGCAGATCTTATGCATAAGTGGGGAAAATCTGACTCTCCTGCCTGTGACTGTGGAGCTGACCGTCAAACAATTCAGCACATTGTCGAGGAATGTCCCCTCAGATAATATACTGATGACAAGAATGATTTTCATACTGGAAATGACAATGTTATTGCATACATAGAAAATCTCGATATCCGACTCTGATTTCTGTTCCTTTGTTCTTTTCAATCATGTTTATTTTTTCTTATATGATGTTTAAATATATGTTCATACGATTAAATTAAATTATTAAAAAACTACAATAGTGTCAATCAATCTAAAAGGTTAATAAACCTGAAACCTAAATATTTAAGAAGGTATAGCTGAGGTTTTGCCATCCTCAGGAGAATATCTGTGTGCATAATTATTGGACAACTATTAGTGTGCAGAATTATTAGGCAACTAAATGAAAATCATACATTTTCCCATTTCAATTGCTTATTTTAATCCGTTAAAGTTAAAATATTAACCAAACTACTCACTATGTACCAAAATCCACTTCTGAAAGGTAAAAAAAATATCAATATGATCATCCTTCTTTTCAATATCAGATATAATCCTTCCCTCCATGGAGTTTGTCACTTTCTTAATCTGTTGATCATCAACGTTTTGGGCAGCGCCAACCACAACCTACCAGACACTGTTCAGAGAGGTGACTGTTTTTATTTACCGTAAATCTACTATTTAAGAAGTGCCCACAAGTTCTCAATATGCCAGGTGAGGAAGAAGCTATGCCATTATTGTTTCATCTTCAAGGCTTCCTCTGGCAGCCAAGCATTGAAGTACTTTGATGCATGCAATGGAGCATAGTCCTGCATAAAAAAATCATAGTTTTATTGAAAGGTACAGACTTTTACCCGTACCACTGCTTGAAAAAAGTGTCTTCTAAAAACTGCCAGCAGGTTTGGGAGTTGATTTGAGTCCTTCCTCAACCCAAAAACTTTCCACTAACTAATCTTAATATTACTGTGACATGGTCTCATATTATTTTTTTGCGCCAAAAGATGATCTAGGGCTTATTTTCAGCAGATGGCTTATTTTTTTCCATGAACAATAGTACACATTTATTCTTGAACAAAAAATCTACATTATTCAAGTAGAATAATGTCACCACACACTGCATATACACATGTATACACACACATACACTGTACATACACATGTACAGTGGGTACGGAAAGTATTCAGACCCCTTTACATTTTTCACTCTGTTTCATTGCAGCCATTTGGTAAATTCAAAAAAGTTCATTTTTTTTCTCATTAATGTACACTCTGCACTTTTTGCAAATTTATTAAAAAAGAACTAAAATATCACATGGTCATAAGTATTCAGACCCTTTGCTCAGACACTCATATTTAAGTCAAATGCTGTCCATGTCCTTGTGATTCTCCTTGAGATGGTTCTACTCCTTCATTGGAGTCCAGCTGTGTTTAATTAAACTGATAAGACTTGATTTAAAAAGGCACACACCTGTCTATATAAGACCTCACAGCTCACAGTGCATGTCAGGCTAAATGAGAATCATGAGGTCAAAGGAATTGGCCAAGGAGCTCAGAGACAGAATTGTGGCAAAGCACAGATCTGGCCAAAGTTAAAAAAGAATTTCTGCAGTACTCAAGGTTCCTAAGAGCACAGTGGCCTCCATAATCCTTAAATTGAAGAAGTTTGGGACCACCAGAAGTCTTCCTAGACCTGACTGTCCAGCCAAACTGAGCAAACGTGGGAGAAGAGCCTTGGTGAGAGAGGAAAAGAAGAACCTCAAGAACACTGTGGCTGAGCTCCAGAGATGCAGTAGGGAGATGGGAGAAAGTCAACTATCACTGCAGCCCTCCACCATTTGGGCGTTTATGGCAGAGTGGCCAGACAGAAGCCTCTCCTCAGTGCAAGACATATGAAAGCCGCCCGCATAGAGTTTGCTAAAAAATACATGAAGGACTTCAAGACTATGAGAAATAAGATTCTCTGGCCTGATGAGATGAAGATAGGCCTTTTTGGTGATAACTCTAAGTGGTATGTGCGGAGAAAACCAGGCACTGCTCATCACCTGCCCAATACAATCCCAACAGTGAAACATGGTGATAGCAGCATCATGCTATGGGGGTGTTTTTCAGCTGCAGGGACAGGACGACTGGTTGCCATTGAAGGAAACATGAATGCGGCCAAGTACAGTGATATCCTGGATGAAAACCTCTTCCTGAGTGCTCTGGACTCAGATTTGGCCGAAGGTTCACCTTCCAACAAGACAATGACCCTAAGCACACAGCTAAAATAACACAGGAGTAGCTTCAGAACAACTCTGTGACCATTCTTGACTGGCCCAGCCAGAGCCCTGACCCAAACCCAATTGAGCATCTCTGGAAAGACCTGAAAATGGCTGTCCACCAACATTCACCATTCACCCTGACGGAACTAGAGAGGATCTGCAAAGAAGAATGGCAGAGGATTCCCAAATCCAGGTGTGAAAAACTTGTTGCATCATTCCCAAGAAGACTTGGCATGGCTGTACTAGCTCAAAAGGGTGCTTCTACTCAATACTGAGAAAAGGGTCTGAATACTGACCTTGCGATATTTCAGTTTTTCTTTTTTAATAAATTTGCAAAAATTTCTACATTTCTGTTTTTTTTAGTCAAGATGGTGTGTAGAGTGTACATTAATGAGAAAAAAAATAACTTTTTTGAATTTACCAAATGGCTGCAATGAAACAAAAAGTGAAAAATTTAAAGGGGTCTGAATACTTTCCGTACCCACTGTAAACGCACACAAACTGCACATACACATGTAAATATACACACACTGCACATACGGTGCATATCAGCCTGCCTCCTCTTCAATTGCTCTAGAATCCTGCATTACAGGGCCTTTTGGTGATCGTATAATCAGACGACCAAGATGTTACCAATGGTCCTTAAGCAGTTTTAACCTCATAATAGAAATGCTGGGGGGCCTTAAGAGAGTGGGAGCCCTGGGTAATTAACCAGTTGGCCCACCATACCCCAAACGCCAGTCCTGACTATAACTAGGACTTATTTTATTGAACATACTCCAAAAATTATTTAAAATCATGCTAGGTCTTATTTTCGGGGAAACAGGGTACCAGCCCATAGCAGTACCCAACCATCAACTTGCTGGTGTCTGAGTCTAAGTCTAGTTCTATGCCTGTTACTGATCCAGCCACGAGGAAGTCCATCTGGTCCTTCAAGAGTCACTCCCATCTTATCAGTTCATAAAACCTTTGATAAATCTGTCTTCAGATATTCATATTTCTTGGTTCAGTATTGATGATGCAACTGCTGTGTTTTGTTCAGTGATGGTCGGGCTTCAGCCTTCCTTACCTCGGCTATGTGTCTGAGCACTGAACACCTTATACTTCTGGGCTCTCCGGGGAGGTTGCAGTTCTGTAACTTGACAGCACTGGAGGATTATGGGTTCCTAGCAGCTTCTTGTTTAATTTGTCTCAAATCTTTGGCAATTAATGTGCATCATTTTTTGCTAACATGTTTTTGCAACGCTGATGACCATTTGCAACAAAACTTTTGATGGTTCTATGATCATGCCCCGATATCTTAGCAATTTCAAGAGTGCTGCATCCCTCTGTATGGCTTGTAACAATTTTTTACTCTTCAGAGTCAGTTAAATCTTTTATTTGGTGCATTTTACCTGAGGAAACAAGCTGCCAACAAATTCTGAACCCTTGATACAGGGTAAAGATATCCTTAGGCCTCACCCTCTCATTACACAAATACATATCACCTGATATGCTTCATCCAATAAGTATTCAGCTTTATACAGTGCGGAGTTGGAAAATCTGCATAAAAATGATGATATCCTCTAAAATGTAAAGTGCTGCGAAATATGCTGTTAGCATAGAAATAAAAATTATTATTATTATGATATGGGAAAAAACTCACTTGCAGAATAATAGAGCACACGGTGTATATTGTGTTATTTACTGCCATATGTGAACTTCCAGTACCCACCTTGTTAGCTGTACCTTACAATGACCCATCACACTTAAATATACAGGTCCTTCTCAAAAAATTAGCATATAGTGTTAAATTTCATTATTTACCATAATGTAATGATTACAATTAAACTTTCATATATTATAGATTCATTATCCACCAACTGAAATTTGTCAGGTCTTTTATTGTTTTAATACTGATGATTTTGGCATACAACTCCTGATAACCCAAAAAACCTGTCTCAATAAATTAGCATATTTCACCCGTCCAATCAAATAAAAGTGTTTTTTAATAACAAACAAAAAAACCATCAAATAATAATGTTCAGTTATGCACTCAATACTTGGTCGGGAATCCTTTGGCAGAAATGACTGCTTCAATGCGGCGTGGCATGGAGGCAATCAGCCTGTGACACTGCTGAGATGTTATGGAGGCCCAGGATGCTTCAATAGCGGCCTTAAGCTCATCCAGAGTGTTGGGTCTTGCATCTCTCAACTTTCTCTTCACAATATCCCACAGATTCTCTATGGGGTTCAGGTCAGGAGAGTTGGCAGGCCAATTGAGCACAGTAATACCATGGTCAGTAAACCATTTACCAGTGGTTTTGGCACTGTGAGCAGGTGCCAGGTCGTGCTGAAAAATGAAATCTTCATCTCCATAAAGCATTTCAGCCGATGGAAGCATGAAGTGCTCCAAAATCTCCTGATAGCTAGCTGCATTGACCCTGCCCTTGATGAAACACAGTGGACCAACACCAGCAGCTGACATGGCACCCCACACCATCACTGACTGTGGGTACTTGACACTGGACTTCAGGAATTTTGGCATTTCCTTCTCCCCAGTCTTCCTCCAGACTCTGGCACCTTGATTTCTGAATGACATGCAAAATTTGCTTTCATCAGAAAAAAGTACTTGGGACCACTTAGCAACAGTCCAGTGCTGCTTCTCTGTAGCCCAGGTCAGGCGCTTCTGCCGCTGTTTATGGTTCAAAAGTGGTTTTACCTGGGGAATGCGGCACCTGTAGCCCATTTCCTGCACACGCCTGTGCATGGTGGCTCTGGATGTTTCCACACCAGACTCAGTCCACTGCTTCCTCAGGTTCCCCAAGGTCTGGAATCGGTCCTTCTCCACAATCTTCCTCAGGGTCCGGTCACCTCTTCTCGTTGTACAGCGTTTTCTGCCACATTGTTTCCTTCCAACAGACTTACCATTGAGGTGCCTTGATACAGCACTCTGGGAACAGCCTATTTGTTGAGAAATTTCTTTCTGGGTCTTACCCTCTTGCTTGAGGGTGTCAATGATGGCCTTCTTGACATCTGTCAGGTCGCTAGTCTTACCCATGATGGGGGTTTTGAGTAATGAACCAGGCAGGGAGTTTTTAAAAGCCTCAGGTATCTTTTGCATGTGTTTAGAGTTAATTAGTTGATTCAGAAGATTAGGGTAATAGGTCGTTTAGAGAACCTTTTCTTGATATGCTAATTTATTGAGACAGGTTTTTTGGGTTATCAGGAGTTGTATGCCAAAATCATCAGTATTAAAACAATAAAAGACCTGACAAATTTCAGTTGGTGGATAATGAATCTATAATATATGAAAGTTTAATTGTAATCATTACATTATGGTAAATAATGAAATTTAACACTATATGCTAATTTTTTGAGAAGGACCTGTATTGTTCATACTGTACTACCGTAGTAAATCATGAATACAGCGAGGAACCAAGAATCTAGAAATAAGATTTTCATGCAATATTACATCAGCCTGGAGAAAAATCAAATTAGATTTTCTGAGGTTGTGTTGACAGATTTACTATAAGTCTAGAAATAAAATCAGGATGTGGATCGAGCTTGATATGAAAAAGTATATACAATTGAAAAATAGCATCGGTCAGCAAAATTACCGTAATATTTGAAAAGATATATTATATCTGAGAATAAACCTCTGTGAAAAATCGGTTAAACCCTTTCTGCCATTGGACGTACTATCCCGTCCATGTGACCTGGGACTGAATTCCCATGGGTAGGATAGTACGTCATAGGTGATCAGCTGCGCTCACGGGGGGAGCGCAGCCGATCGCAGCCGGGTGTCAGCGTTCTGGTGGCATAGGGAAGCATCGCGCAGGGAGGGGGCTCCTTGCGTGCTTCCCTGAGACCCTCAGAACAACGCGATGTGATCGGGTTGTTCAAAGGGTCTCCTCCGTGCTCCTCCCTGCAGGCCCCGGATCCAAGATGGCCACAGGGTCCTTCTGGGTTATGCAGGGAGGTGGCTTGTCAGTGCCAGCTGTGCCAAGTGTCAGATCAGCGATCTGACACTACATAGTGATGTCCCATCCTGGGACCATGTAACAAAGTAAAAAAATTACACTGTGTAAAAATATATTTTTTTTAATTCCTAGATAAAGAAAAAAAAATATATATATAGTTCCAATAAATACATTTCTTTATGTAAATAAAAAAACAATAAAAGTACACATTTAGCATAGCCGCGTCCGTAACGACTCGACAGATGACACTATCCCACTAGTTAACCCCTTCAGTAAACACACCGCAAAAAAAAAAAATAAAAAACGAGGCAAAAAACAATGCTTTATCATCATGCCACCGAACAAAAAGTGGAATACACACGATAAAAAGACGGATATAAATAACCATGGTACTGCTGAAAACTTTGTCCCACAAAAAACGAGCCGCCATACAGCGTCATCAGCGGAAAGAAAAAAAGTTATAGTCCTCAGAATAAAGCGATGCAAAAATAATTAATTTTATATTATTTTATATAAAATAGTTTTTATTGTATAAAAGCGCAAAACATAACAAATGATATAAATGATGTATCGCTGTAATCCTACTAACCCGAAGAATAAAACTGCTTTATCAGTTTTACCAAACGCGGAACGGTATAAATGCCCCCCGAAAAAGAAATTCATGAATTGCTGGTTTTTGTTCATTCTGCCTAACAAAAATCGGAATAGAAAGCGATCAAAAAATGTCATGTGCCCGAAAATGGTACCAATAAAAACATCAAATTCTCCCGCAAAAAACAAGGCCTCACATGACTCTTTGGACCAAAATATGGAAAAATTATAGCTCTCAAAATGTGGTGACGCAAAAACTATTTTTTGCAATAAAAAGCGTCTTTTAGTGTGTGACAGCTGCCAAACATAAAAACCCGCTATAAATAGTAAATCAAACCCCCCTTTATCACCGCCTTTGTTAGGGAAAATAATAAAATAAAGAAAAGTATTTATTTCCATTTTCCCATTAGGGTTAGGGTTGGTGCTAAAGTTAGGGTTGGAGCTAAAGTTACGGTTAGGGTTGGGGCTAAAGTTAGGGTTAGGATTGGGGCTAAAGTTAGGGTTAGGGTTGGGGCTAGAGTTGGGGTTAGGGTTTGGATTACATTTCCAGTTGGGTTAGGGGTGTGTCAGGGTTAGGGGTTATGCTTAGGGTTGGGATTAGAGTCAGGGGTGTGTTGGGGTTGGAGTTAGAATTGGGGGTTTCCACTGTTTAGGCACATCAGGGGCCTTGCAAACGCAACGTGACACCCGCAGACCATTCCATCAAAGTCTGCATTCCAAAACGCCACTTCTTCTCTTCTGAGCCCCGATGTGTGCCCAAACAGTAGTTTTCTCCCACATATGGGGTATCAGCGTACTCAGGACAAATTGGACAAAAACTTTTGGGGTCCAATTTCTCCTGTTACCCTTGGGAAAATACAAAACTGGGGGCTAAAAAATAATTTTTGTGGAAAAAAAGAGTTTTTATTTTCACGGCTCTGCGTTATAAACTTTAGTGAAACACTTGGGGGTTCAAAGTTAAAACAACACAACATCTAGATAAGTTCTGTGGGGGTCTAGTTTCCAATATGGGGTCACTTATGGGGGTTTCTACTGTTTAGGTATATCAGGGGCTCTGCAAACGCATTGTGATGCCCGCAGACTATTCAGTCAAAGTCTGCATTCCAAAATGGCGCTCCTTCCCTTCCGAGCTCTGCCATGTGCCCAAACGGTGGTTCCACCCCACATATGGGGTATCAGAGTACTCAGGACAAATTTCAAATTTCTCTGGATACCCTTGGGAAAATAAAAAATTGGGGGCGAAAAAATAATTTTTAAGGAAAAAAAATGATTTTTTTACTTTTCACGGCTCTATATTATAAACTTTAGTGAAACAATTGAGGGTTCAAAGTGCACACCACACATCTAGATAAGTTCCAAAGGTGGTCTAGTTTCCAAAATGGGGTCAATTGTGGGGGTTTCCACTGTTTAGGCACATCAGGGGCTCTCCAAACGCGACATGGCGTCTGATCTCAATTCCAGCCAAATCTGCGTTGAAAAAGTCAAACGGCGCTCCTTCCATTCCGAGCTCTGCCATGCGCCCAAACAGTGGTTTACCCCCACATATGGGGTATCAGCGTACTCAGGACAAATTGCACAACAACTTTTGGGGTCCAATTTCTCCTGCTACCCTTGGTAAAATAAAACAAATTGAATCTGAATTACATTTTTTGTGAAAAAAGTTAAATGTTCATTTCTTTAAACTTTTGGGGTCCAATTTCCCCTGTTACCCTTGGGAAAATAAAAAATTGGGGGCGAAAAGATCATTTTTGTGAAAAAAAATATGATTTTTTTATTTTTATGGCTCTACATTATAAACTACTGTGACGCACTTTGGGGTTCAGAGTGCTCACCACACATCTAGATAAGTTCCTTAGGTGGTCTAGTTTCCAAAATGGGTCACTTGTGGGGGGTTTCCACTGTTTAGTCACATCCGGGGCTCGACAAACGCGACATGGCATCTGATCTCAATTCCAGCCAATTCGGTGTTGAAAAAGTCACAAGGTGCTCCTTCCCTTCTGAGCTTTGCCATGCGCCCAAACAGTGGTTTACCCCCACATATGGGGAATCAGCGTACTCAGGACAAATTGCTCAACAACTTTTGGGGTCCACTTTCTCCTGTGACTCTTGGGAAAATAAATAATTGGGGCGAAAAGATCATTTTTGTAAAAAAATGATTTTTTATTTATTCGACTCTACGTTATAAACTTCTGTGAAGCACTTAGGGGTTCAAAGTGCTCACCCCACATCTAGATAAGTTCCTTAGGGGGTCTACTTTCCAAAATGGTATCAATTGTGGGGGGTTTCCACTGTTTAGGCACATCAGGGGCTCTCCAAACGCGACATAGCGTCCGATCTCAATTCCAGCCAGTTTTACATTGAAAAGTCAAATGGCGCTCCTTCCCTTCTGAGCTCTGCTATGCGCCCAAACAGTGGTTTACTCCCACATATGGGGTATCGTCGTACTCAGGACAAATTGTACAACAAATTTTGGGGTCCAATTTCTTCTATTACCCTTGGTAAAATAAAACAAATTGGATCTGAAGTAATTTTTTTGTGAAAAAAAGTTAAATGTACATTTTTTTTAAACATGCCAAAAATTCCTGTGAAGCACCTGAAGAGTTAATAAACTTCTTAAATGTGGTTTTGAGCACCTTGAGGGGTGCAGTTTTTAGAATGGTGTAACTTTTTGATATTTTCTATCATATAGACCCCTCAAAGTGACTTCAAATGTGATGCTGTCCCTAAAAAAAATGGTGGTGTAAAAATGAGAAATCGCTGGTCAACTTTTAACGCTTATAACTCCCTAACAAAAAAAAATGTGGTTCCAAAATTGTGCTGATGTAAAGTAGACATGTGGGAAATGTTTCTTATTAAGTATTTTGTGTAAAATATTTCTGTGATTTAAGGGCTTGAAAATTCAAAGTTGGAAAATTGCTAAATTTTCAAGTTTCGCCAAATTTCCATTTTTTTCACAAATAAACGCAAGTAATATCAAAGAAATTTTACCACTATCATGAAGTACAATATGTCATGAGTAGTGTTGAGCATTCCGATACTGCAAGTATCGGGTATCGGCCGATACTTGCTGTATCGGAATTTCCGATACCGAGATCCGATATTTTTGTGATATCGGGTATCGGGTATCGCAACAACATTAATGTAATAATGTGTAAAAAAGAGAATTAAAATAAAAAATATCGCTATACTCACCTGTCCGACGCAGCCGGGACCTCAGCGAGGGAAGCGGCAGCGTTGTTTGTTTAAATTTTGCGCTTTTAATTGGTTACGTGAAGTCCCGGCTTGTGATTGGTCAGGGCGGCCATGTTGCCGGGACGCGGACCAATCACAGCAAGCCGTGACGAAATTACGTCACGGCTTGCTGTGATTGGTCCGCGTCCCGGCAACATGGCCGCCATTAACCAATCACAAGCCGTGACGTCACGGGAGGCTGGACATGCGCGTATTTTGAAAAGCGCGCGTGTCCAGCCTCCAGTGACGTCCCGGCAACATGGCCGCCATTAACCAATCACAAGCCGTGACGTCACGGGAGGCTGGACATGCGCGTATTTTGAAAAGCGCGCGTGTCCAGCCTCCAGTGACGTCCCGGCAACATGGCCGCCATTAACCAATCACAAGCCGGGACGTCACTGGAGGCTGGACACGCGCGCTTTTCAAAATACGCGCATGTCCAGCCTCCCGTGACGTCACGGCTTGTGATTGGTTAATGGCGGCCATGTTGCCGGGACGCGGACCAATCACAGCAAGCCGTGACGTAATTTCGACACGGCTTGCTGTGATTGGTCCGCGTCCCGGCAACATGGCCGCCCTGACCAATCACAAGCCGGGACTTCACGTAACCAAGTAAAAGCGCGAATTTTAAACAAACAACGCTGCCGGTTCCCTCGCTGAGGTCCCGGCTGCGTCGGACAGGTGAGTATAGCGATATTTTTTATTTTAATTCTTTATTTTACACATTAATATGGTTCCCAGGGCCTGAAGGAGAGTTTCCTCTCCTTCAGACCCTGGGAACCATCAGGAATACCGTCCGATACTTGAGTCCCATTGACTTGTATTGGTATCGGGTATCGGTATCGGATTGGATCCGATACTTTGCCGGTATCGGCCGATACTTTCCGATACCGATACTTTCAAGTATCGGACGGTATCGCTCAACATTAGTCATGAGACAACAGTGTCAGAACTACCGGGATCCGTTGAAGAGTTCCAGAGTTATAACCTCATAAGGTGACAGTGGTCAAAATTTTAAAAATTGGCCCGGTCTTTAACATGCAAACCACCCTTGGGGGCTAAGGGGTTAATAAGCAAAGAGTAGGATTGGTTAGACAGCAGTGAAAGCTGTGGAAATTACAGTACATGAGCTTTGATGGTCTTCAGAGGACATATTTCTCTGGTACCTTTGAGTAACAGCTCCTACACAGCTTCTATTCATAAGCGATATTGAGTTAAGGTTAAGTAACAGGTCACCTGGAGCAGGATGAAGGAAAAGATGTTTTGAAGATCCAGTGTGTTGAGTGTAAAATCAGCACTTTGCCACTGAAGTTCTACAAAAAGGTGCTATTGAGGTTTGACTATAGAAAAACAGGAGCTCTACAGAAAAACAGAACACTTTGGAAGATAGAATGTGAGTAGAAGAGTGTAAAAACATTTCCAAAGCCCTGCATGTGAAAGAGATCAAGCATGTGGTAAATAACAGTGGTCTATGAACTTGACCTATAACATCACAGACTTGTCTCTACATTTGCCTCATGTTATCTGTTCCTATTCACATCAAGTACTCAGTATACTACTTGACCAAGCTTGACCTAGGACCTTTCTCACTTAACTGGAAATTCAGGATAAGACATACTGGTGACATGTGATTAGCAGAATTGATTCTTAGTTTGTGACTATAGCGGTCATGCAGACCTATGGGGGTATGTGCAGACGTTCAAGAATTTGCAGTGCTTTGGATGCAGCATATGTTCGCAGATTCACCACGTCCAATACATTGTCGGGTGAAATTTAACTTGTGGAGGCTCGCTTCTCCGCAAGATACAGTGGGAGAAATAAGTATTTGATCCCTTGCTGATTTTGTAAGTTTGTCTACTGACAAAGACATGAACAGTCTGTAATTTTAAGGGTAGGTTAATTTTTACATTGAGAGATAGAATATCAAAAATAAAATCCAGAAAATCACATTGTATAAATTATATATTTTTTTTGTATTTTGCAGTGAGAAATAAGTATTTGATCTCCTACCAACCATTAAGAGTTCTGTTTCCTACAGACCAGTTAGACGCTTCTAATCAACTCGTTACCTGCATTAAAGACAGCTGTCTTACATAGTCACCTTTATAAAAGACTCCTGTTCACAGACTCAATCTGTCAGAGTCTAACCTCTACAACATGGGCAAAACCAAAGAGCTTTATAAGGATGTCAGGGACAAGATCTGCACAAAGCTGGAATGGGCTACAAAACTATAAGTAAGATGCCGGGTGAAAACTGTTGGTTCAATAGTAAGAAAATGAAAGAAATACAAAATGACTGTCAATC
The DNA here is from genome assembly GCF_051348905.1 of Ranitomeya variabilis. Lineage (NCBI taxonomy): Eukaryota > Metazoa > Chordata > Amphibia > Anura > Dendrobatidae > Ranitomeya > Ranitomeya variabilis. Next base: position 607,779,406 of record NC_135234.1, read on the forward strand.
GACATCGATCAGGGGCACCATGCAAAATCTCATGTCGTGGGGTATCCTTGATCATGAGGAAGGTGAGAGATCAACCTAAAACTACATAGGGGGAACTTGTTAATGATATCAAGGCAGCTGGGACCACAGTCACCAAGAAAACCATTGGCAACACATTACGCCGTAAGGTTTAAAATCCTGCAGTGCCCGCAAGGTCCCCCTGCTCAAGAAGGCACATGTGCAGGCTCATCTGAAGTTTGCCAAAGAACACATGGATGATTCTGTGAGTGATTGGGAGAAGGTGCTGTGGTCAGATTAGACAAAAATTGAGCTCTTTGGCATTTACTCAACTCGCCATGTTTGAAAGAAGAGAAATGCTGCCTATGACCCAAAGAACACCATCCCCACTGTCAAGCATGGAGGTGGAAACATTGTTTTGACGGTGTATCCCTACTAAAGGCATAGGACTACTTCACCGCATCAATTTAGAGAATGGATGGAGCCATGTACCATAAAATCCTGAGTGACAACCTCCTTCCCTCCGCCAGGACATTAAAATGGGTCGTGACTGGGTCTTCCAGCAAGACAATGACCCAAAACTTACAGCCAAGGCAACAAAGGAGTGGCTCAAAAAGAAGCACATTAAAGTCATGGAGTGTCCTAGACAGTCTTCAGACCTTAATCCCATAGAAAACTTATGGAGGGAGTTGAAGCTCTAAGTTGCCAAGCGACTGCCTCAAAATCTTAATGATTTAGAGATCATCTGCAAAGAGGAGTGGACCAAAATTCTTCCTGATCATCATCATCAACTACAAAAACATCTGACTGCTGTACTTACCAACAAGGGTTTTGCCACCAATTATTAAGTCTTGTTTGCCAGAGGGATCAAATACTTATTTCTCATTGCAAAATGCAAATAAATTTACATATGTGGTCAAAATTGTTGGTACCCCTTGTTTAATGACAGAAAAACCCACGATGGTCACAGAAGTAACTTGAATCTGACAAAAGTGATAATAACTTAAATATCTATAATAATGAACAAATAAAAGTCAGACATTGCTTTTCAACCATGCTTCCACAGAATAAAAAAAAAATAAAACTCATGAAATAGGCCTGGACAGAAATGATGGTACTTTTAACTTAATATTTTGTTGCACAACCTTTTGAGGCAATCACTGCAAACGATTCTTGTAACTGTCAATGACACTTCTGCACCTCCCGACAGGTATTTTGGCCCACTCATCAAGAGCAAACTTCTCCAGTTGTCTCGTGTTTGAAGGTTGCCTTTTCCAGATGGCATGTTTCAGCTCTTTCCAAAGATGTTCAATAGGATTTAGGTCAGGGTTCATAGAAGGTCACTTCAGAATAGTCCAATGTTTTCCTCTTAGCCATTCTTAGGTGTTTATAGCTGTGTGTTTTGGGGCATTATCTGGTTGCAAGATCCATGACCTGCGACCAAGCTTTATGACATTGGGTAGCACATTTCTCTCTAGAATCCCTTGATAGTCTTGCAAATTGCCTCTTCAGAATAAAAGAAGACTTAAACTCTATAGCGCCAACTGTTGGAAGTAGCGATCCTACAAGTCACAATCAACCCTTTAACGAGTCGTGCAATATGACTTAGGATAAAAGCCAAATCAGTATCTCAATTCGCAGACACGGTGTTTCGGGCTGTTGGCCCTCGTCAGTGCGAAGCATGAGAACTAATTTGGCTATATGAGAGGCTCTAGACTGGGGTCTAAGGGGTAACGTTTCTCCTTATGGAGAGTGACATACTAACTCTGGCTTGTCAAGGTAAGGAGGCTCATTCGCCGTGCAATGCTCTTGAGATTTCATTGTAACCTGCACAGATTCTAGACACCCTGTGCCAGATGCAGCAAAGCGGCCCCAGAACGTAACAGAGCCTCCTCTATGTTTCAGAGTAGGGACAGTGTTCTTTTCTTAATATGCTTCATTTTTCCATCTGTGAACACAAAGCTGATGTGCCTTGCCAAAAAGTACAATTTTGTCTCATCTGTCCATATTCCATTGTCAAATTCCAGTCTGGCTTTTTTATGATTTTTTTTCAATGGTGTCCTCCTTGGTCGTCTCGCATAAAGTCCACTTTGGCTCATACAACGACAGATGGTGCGATCTGACACTGATGTTCCTTGAGCTTGAAGTTCACCTTTAATATGTTTAGAAGTTTTCTGGGCTCTTTTGTTACCATTCGTACTATCCGTCTCTTTGATTTGTCATCAATTTTTCTCCTGCGGCCATGTCCAGGGAGGTTAGCTACAGTCCCATGGATTTAAAATTTCTGAATAATATGTGCCACTGTAGTCACAGGAACATCAAGCTGCTTGGAGATGGTCTTATAACTTTTACCTTTAACATGTTTGTCTATAATTTTCTTTCTAATCTCCTGAGACAACTCTTTCCTTCGCTTCCTCTGGTCCATGTTGAGTGTGATACACACCATGTCACCAAACAGCACAGTGAGTATCTGTAGCCCTATATACAGGCCCACTCACTGATTCCAAGATGGTAGACATGCTAGTTAGTGGACACACCGCGATTGAACATGTCCCTTTTATCACATTATTTTCAGGGGTACTATCATTTGTGTCCAGGCTTTCATTTGTTCATTATCATAGAATTTTTAGTTATTACTTTTGTCAGATTCAAGTTACTGTATTTCTGTGACCATTGTGGGTTTTTGGGTTTTTCTGTCATTAAACGAGTGGTACCAACAATTTTGACCACGTGTGTATATACGGTAATTTTATTTTTCTGGATTTTATTTTTGATATTCTATCTCTCAATGTTAAAATTAACCTACCCTTAAAATTATAGACTGTTCATGCCTTTGTCATTGGGCAAACTTATAAAATCAGCAAGGGATCAAATACTTATTTCCCCCACTGTAAATAGACATGCTGTCTGGAGATGCGCCGCATGTCCGTCTCTGCAGGTGAGCTGTGGTCATCTGTGGATGCATAGTGGACATGAGATTTCTTGAAATCCCATTCACTATGCTGTAACAGCTGCACGTTGTGCAAGTACATAGTGTCCAACCCGCAGCGTTTACTGATCGGTGTGCACATACCCTGGAAGATCTGACTTTGCTAACTCTTTCCTATTGTTAGGTAATGGGGTGAAATTTTGGTCATCACAGAAAACAAGGGGCATCTTTATAAAACAAGTGTCAAAGGAAGAAATCTGATGAATATTTGACTTACATTCTCCATTATCCAATTGCCTCAATAATGAGATTCACCTTTGAGTAATACTTTTAAGGGGACTATAAATCACAGACAAGGATTTTACAATTGTAAATATAAGTTCTCAGGTAAAATGAGTACTAAAGGGAATCTGTCAGCAGGTTTTCAGACCCCATAGTAACATCATCACAGTAAAGTGCCTAAAAACACCTACAAAAATTGAAATATTTAAAAAAAACAAGAGAATGCCTACATAGAACACAGGAGCCTATAAATATACATAACCACTCAAAAGGATAAATATAAATGCATTTTATTAAATATTCAAATAACAGCAAATAAACATTAACCCCTTTCTGGCATCGGACATACTATCCCGTCCATGTGACCTGGGACTTAATTCACATGGATGGGATAGTACGTCATATGTGATTGAGTCGCCTGCCAGGGCCTGGGGTACTCGGTACCGGGTCCGGTCGCAATTAAAGGGGTGGTCACGGTGGCGACGACCCGGTCCGTGGCCCTGGGCACCCAAGTAAAAGGGAAAGGTTTTTTAAGGAAGTTGTAATTAAGTTTGTGTTTGTGTTTGTGTCCACCTGTGGTTCTCAGTCAGAGGGGACCGACACTGCTTAAAGGGGTCCTCTGGGGCGATGTTACTGCAGCAAAGATGGTGACGCTTCCCACAGGGGAAGCGGGGTCCCCAGGGTTCCCGGTGTGTTTGGCAGGGATGGTGAATGCCGGCAAATAAATGGAGGACACAGGGTTGCAGTCTTTACCTGGTTTACTGATGTTGTACAGCCTCAGTCCAGGGTATCGGTAACAGGTGTTGATGGAGTCCAGGCAGCCTGAAGACAAGAGGAAATCCCTTTGCCAGGTCAGTTTGGGAGCCTTCACTAATTACTAGTCCCTTGCTGCCTGTAGTGTCCTGACAAGGTCCTCAGTTACTCTGTCCTGGGACAGACCCTGCATGGTAGGCAACTTGAGCTGTTCCCTTGGGGTCTCTGTACACAGTGACTCCAGGCTCTAATTGTTGCTGTACCTCAGGTATTATGTGGGCAAGTCACTTTTAGCTTCCTGCCCTCCGGTTCTGCTGTGGGACTTGCAGTTCCACACAGCCTCGGGCTCCTAGTGCCCGGTTTCTGTGCTCAGCTTAGAGGGGCCCAGTCGCAGCCCTCCTCTAGCTTTTCTGTGCTACTCCACTGTCTGCTACCAACTGTCTAACTCCTCCTCCAGACCAGGATGTATAAAGGGAAGTTCCTCTTAAACCGGGTTTAGAGCTCCCCCTTTTGGCCTGGAGTCAGAAGGTGTTGTATGTAAGATTACCTGCCATAGGGATCCCTCCTGTCTCCGGGCATGGCATTACCCTCCCCGAAAGGAAGGCAGCACCACTGTGGTACCCGAACTCCTGGGTTGCCACACGATCAGCCGTGCTCACGGGGGAAGTGCTGCAGATCGCGGCTGGGTGTCAGCTGATTATCACAGCTGACACCCGGGACAATGTGCCAGGAGCGGTCACGGACCACTCCCAGCACTTTAACCCCTGGAACACTGTGATCAAACAAGATCGCAGCGTTGCAGTGGAATAGAGAAGCATCGCACAGGGAGGGGGCTCCCGGTGTGCTTCCCTGAAACCCTCAGAACAACGCGATGTGATCGCGTTGTTCTGAGGTTCTCCCTGCCTGTAGACCTCCGGATCCAAGATGGCCGCGGGGTCCTTCCAGGTTCTGCAGGGAGGTGGTTTGTCAGTGCCTGCTGAGAGCAGGACCTGAGAAGCCTCCTTCACTGCCTGTCAGATCGCTGATCTGACAGTGCTGTGCAAAGTGTCAGATCAGAGATCTGACTTTATACAGTGATGCCCCACCCTGGGACAATGTAAAAAAGTTAAAAAAAATATATATTATACTGTGTAAAATATATTTTTTTAAATTCCTGAATAAAGAAAAAAAAAATTGTTCCAATAAATACATTTCTTTATGTGAATAAAAAAACCCAAACAATAAAAGTACACATCTTTAGTATCACCGCGTCCTTAACGACCCGACCTATAAAACTGTCCCACTAGATAACCCCTTCAGTGAACACGGTAAAAAAAATAACTAAAAAACGAGGCAAAAAACAATGCTTCATCATCATACCAAACAAAATGTGGAATAACATGGTACTGCTGAAAACATTATCTTGTCCCGCAAAAAAACGAGCTGTGATACAGCATCATAATACCCCTCAGAATAAAGCGATACAAAAATAATTATTTTTTATATAAAATAGTTTTTATTGTATAAAAGCATCAGAACATAAAAAAATATATAAATGAGGTATCGCTGTAATCGTACTAATCTGAAGAATAAAACTGCCTTATCAATTTTACCACACGCGGAACAGTAAAAACGCCCCACCCCCCAAAAATTGCTGTTTTTTGTACATTCTGCCTCCCAAAAATCGTAATAAAAGCAATCAAAAAATGTAATGTGCCATAAAATGGTACCAATGAAAACGTCAACTCGTCCTGCAAAAAACAAGATCTCACATGACTTTGTGGGCCAAAATAAGGAAAATTATAGTTCTCAAAATGTGGTGATGCAAAATCTATTTTTTGCAATAAAAAGCGTCTTTTAATGTGTGACAGCTGCCAAACATAAAAAAACACTATAAATAATAAATCAAACCCCCCTTTATCAGCCCCTTAGTTAGGGAAAAATATTAAAATAAAAAAATGCATTTATTTTCATTTTCCCATTAGGGTTAGGGCTAAAGTTAGGGTTAGGGTTGGAGCTAAAGTTAGGGTTATGGTTGGGGTTAAAGTTAGTTTTAGGGTAGGGGCTAAAGTTAGAGTTAGGATTAGGGCTAAAGTTAAGGATTGGGATGGGGCTAAAGTTAGGGTTAGGGCTAGAGTTGGGGTTAGGGTTTGGATTACCTCTACGGTTGGGATTAGGGTTGGGATTAGGGTTAGGGATGTGTTGGGGTTAGGGTTAGGGGTGTTTTCAGGTTAGGGGTGTGGTTAGGGTTAGGATTAGGGGTGTGTTCCGGGTAGGGTTGGAGTTATAATTGGGGTGTTGCCACTGTTTAGGCACATCAGGGGCTCTCCATCGTGTCCGATCTCAATTCCAGCCAATTCTGAGTTGAAAAAGTAAAATGGTGCTCCTTTCCTTCCGAGCTCTGCCGTGCGCCAAAGCAGTGGTTTACCCCCACATATGAGGTATCACCGTACTCAGGACAAATTGCACAACAACTTTTGTGGTCCAATTTCTCCTGTTACCCTTGAGAAAATTTAGGGGCTAAAAAATCATTTTTGTGGGAAAAAAAGTTTTTTTTATTTTCACAGCTCTGAATTATAAACTTTAGTGAAACACTTAGGGGTTTAAAGTTCTCACAACACATCTAGATAAGTTCCTTGGGGGTCTAATTTCCAATATGGAGTCACTTGTGGGAGGTTTCTACTGTTTAGGTACATCAGGGGCTCTGCAAATGCAACTTGACGCTCGCAGATCATTTCATCAAAGTCTGCATTCCAAAATGGCGCTCCTTCTCTTCCGAGCTCTGCCATGCACCCAAACGGTGGTTCCCCCAACATATAGGGTATCAGCGCACTCATGATAAATTGCACAACAACTTTTGGGGTCCAATGTCTCCTGTTACCTTTGGGAAAATAAAAATTTGGGGCGAAAAGATAATTTGTGTGGAAAAAATATGATTTTTTATTTTTATGGCTGTACATTATAAACTTCTGTGAATCACTTGGGGGTTCAAAGTTCTCACCACACATCTAGATAAGTTCCTTAGGGGGTCTTCTTTCTAAAATGGTGTCACTTGTGGGGGGTTTCCACTGTTTAGGCACATCAGGGGCTCTCCAAACGCGACATGGTGTCCGATCTTAATTCCAGCCAATTTTGCATTGAAAAGTCAAACGGTGCTCCTTCCCTTCCGAGCTCTGCCATGCGCCCAAACAGTGGTTTACCTCCACATATGGGTGTCGGCGTACTCAGGACAAATTGCACAACTTTTGGGGTCCAATTTCTCCTGCTACCCTTGGTAAAATAAAACAAATTGAATCTGAATTACATTTTTTTGTCAAAAAAAGTTAAATGTTCATTTTTTTACACATTCCAAAAATTCCTGTGAAGCACCTGAAGGGTTAATAAAATTCTCGAATGTAGTTTTGAGCACCTTGAGGTGTAGAATATGTCACGAGAAAACAATGTCAGAATCACCGGGATCCATGGAAGCGTTCCAGAGTTATTACCTCATAAAGGGACAGTGGTCAGAATTGTAAAAATTGGCCCGGTCATTAACATGCAAACCACCCTTGGGGGTTAAGGGGTTAAAAAATGTGAGGAGCAACATACAAAAGGAAGTTTATGAAAGACGCGTCAAATCCGGGCATAACATCTGATCAGTGAACTCTAAGATAGATAAACTGGTTGTGCATTTAGACTTGTAGCATAATCAAAAATAATAGGATTTATATATATATTATAGTAATATAGTGAAATCAATTAGTATAATAAGTTATAGATGCAAATGTCAAGTGCAAACATGCCATAAGTAACATACAGTGGGTGAAAAAAAGTATTTAGTCAGCCACCAATTGTGCAAGTTCTCCCGCTTAAAAAGATGAGAGAAGACTGTAATTGACATAAGTAGACCACAACTATGAGAGTCAAAATGAGAAAACAGAAAATCATCTTGTCTGATTTGGCAAGATATATTTTGCAGATTATGGTGGAAAATAATTATTTAGTCATTAACAAAAGTTCATCTCAATATTTTGTTATAAATCCTTTGTTGGCAATGACAGAGGTCAAACGTTTTCTGTAAGTCTTCACAAGGTTGGCACACACTGTTGGTGGTATGTTGGCCATTCCTTGCAGATCTTCTCTAGAGCAGTGATATTTTGAGCCTGTCGCTGGGCAACATGGACTTTCAACTCCCTCCAAAGGTTTTCTTTGAGGTTGAGATCTGGAGACTGACTAGGCCACTCCAGGACCTTCATATGCTTCTTACGAAGCCTCTCCTTCATTGCCCTGGTGGTGTGCTTGTGATAATTATCATGCTGAAAGACCCATCCACGTTTCATCTTCAATGCCCTTGCTGATAGAAGGAGGTTTGCACTCCAAATCTCATGAAAGAATGAATGGGGCCATGTATCATGTACACGGATCAGTCGTCCTGGTTCCTTTGCAGAGAAACAGCCCCAAAGCATGATGTTGCCACCCCCATGCTTCATAGTAGGTATGGTGTTGTTTGGAGGAAGCAACTCAGCATTCTGTCTCCTGCAGACACAACAAGTTTTGTTTCTACCAAGAAGTGTGGTTCAAGGATTTTTGCTCACCGTTCTTGTGATCATTTTGACCACACGTTGTGAAATCTTGCGTGGAGCGTCTTCCATTTTCTTATTATTGCTCTCACAGTTGATTTCATCACACCAAGTTGCTTGCCTATTGCAGATTCAGTCTTCCCAGTTTGGTGCAGGGCTACAATTTTGTTTCTGGTGTCCTTCGACAGCTCTTTGGTCTTCACCATAGTGGAGTTTGGAGTGTAACTGTTTGTGGTTGTGGACAAGTGTCTTATATACTGATAACAAGTTCAAACAAGTGTCATTACTACAGGTAATGAGTGGAGGACAGAGCCTTCTTTTAAAGAAGAAGTTACAGGTCTGTGAGCGCCAGAAATCTTGCATGTTTTTTGGTGACCAAATACTTATTTTCCACCATAATTTGCAAAATAAATCTTGCCAAATCAGACAAGGTGATTTTCTGGGTTTGTTTTCTCAATTTTGACTCTCATAGTTGTGGTCTACCTATGATGTAAATTACAGGCCTCTGTCATCTTTTTAAGTGGGAAAACTTGCACAATTGGTGGCTGACTAAATACTTTTTTCCCCACTAAGTAACCGGTTGCTCGGTTGTAGCAAAAAAAAAAAGCAAACTCCCTTGGTAACCTTCTTTTAAAAAGTGATTTTGATTCTATTCACCACAAAACATGGTTGAATCATTCAGATTCTTTTGCTGCAGCTTGAATCACTGTAGAATGTGTCAGCATTCTTCAATTACCCATGTTTTTACTAATCACAATGAATCCCAAGAGAATAACATTTAAGAATATATTAACCGTAATTCCCATAATTTGCTTTGTGTCTATTGCTTTCTCTGGAATGAGATGTACAGTTATGTCCATATATATTTGAACAGAGACAACATTTTTCTAATTTTGGTTATAGACATTACCACAATGAATTTAAAAAACAAAACAATTCAGATGCAGTTGAAGTTCAGACTGTCAGCTTTCATTTGAGCGTATCCATATCCACATTAAAATTGGATGAAGGGTTTAGGAGTTCCAGATCCTTAACATGAGACACCCTGTTTTTAAAGGGACCAATAGTAATTGGACAATTGACTCCAAGGCTATTTCATGGACAGGTGTGGGCAATCCCTTCATTATGTCATTCTCAATTAAGCAGATAAAAGGTCTGGAGTTGATTTGAGGTGTGGTGCTTGCATTTGGAAGGTTTTGCTGTGAAGTAAACATGCGGTCAAAGGAGCTCTCCATGCAGGTGAAACAAGCCATCCTTAAGCTGTGAAAGCAGAAAAAACCCATCCGAGAAATTGCTACAATATTAGAAGTGGCAAAATCAACAGTTTGGTGCATCCTGAGAAAGAAAGAAAGCACTGGTGAACTCATCAATGCAAAAATACCTGGGCGCTCACAGAAGACAACAGTGGTGGATGATCGCAGAATAATCTCCATGGTGAAGAGAAACCCCTTCACAACAGCCAACCAAGTGAACAACACTCTCCAGGAGGTCGGCGTATCAATGTCCAAATCTACCATAAAGAGAAGACTGCATGAAAGTAAATACAGAGGGTCCACAACACTGTGCAAGCCACTCAGAAGCATCAATAATAAAAAGGCTAGACTGGACTTTGCTAAAAAAAAACATCTAAAAAAGCCAGCACAGTTCTGGAAGAACATTCTTTGGACAGATGAAACCAAGATCAACCTCTACCAGAATGATGGAAAGAGAAAAGTATGGTGAAGGCGTGGAACAGCTCATGATCCAAAGCATACCACATCATCTGTAAAACACGGTGGAGGCAGTGTGATGGCTTAGGCATGCATGGCTGCCAGTGGCACTGGGTCACTAGTGTTTATTGATGATGTGACACAGGACAGAAGCAGCCGAATGAATTCTGAGGTATTCAGAGCCATACTGTGTGCTCAGATCCAGCCAAATGCAGCCAAACTGATTGGTCGTCATTTCATACTACAGATGGACAATGACCCAATACATAAAGCCAAAGCAACCCATGAGTTTATTAAAGCAAAGAAGTGGAATATTCTTGAATGGCCAAGTCAGTCACCTGATCTCAACCCAATTCAGCATGCATTTCACTTGTTAAAGACTAAACTTCAGACAGAAAGGCCCACAAACAAACAGCAACTGAAAACCACCGCAGTGAAGGCCTGGCAGAGCATCAAAAAGGAGGAAACACAGCGTCTGGTGATGTCCATGAGTTCAAGACTTCAGGCAGTCATTGCCAACAAAGGGTTTTCAACCAAGCACTAGGATCTAAGGGGTAACGTTTCTCCTTATGGAGAGTGACATACCAGCTGGCTTGCCAAGGTAAGGAGGCTTATTCGCCGTGCAATGCTCCTCTGGGAATTTAAATATGCAAATTGCCTCTTCTGAGAAAAAGAGGACTTAACTCTATAGCGCCACCTGTTGGAAGTAGTGATTCTACAAGTCACAATCAACCCTTTAACGAGTCGTGCAATATGACTTAGGATAAAAGCCAAATCAGTATCTCCATTCGCAGACACGGTGTTTCGGGCTGTTGGCCCTCGTCAGTGCGAAGCATGAGAACTGATTTGGCTAGGTGAGAGGTTCTGGACTGGGGTCTAAGGGGTAACGTTTCTCCTTATGGAGAGTGACATACCAGCTGGCTTGTCAAAATAAGGAGGCTTATTCGCCGTGCAATGCTCCTCTGGGAATTTAAATATGCAAATTGCCTCTTCTGAGAAAAAGAGGACTTAACTCTATAGCGCCACCTGTTGGAAGTAGCGATCCTACAAGTCACAATCAACCCTTTAACGAGTCGTGCAATATGACTTAGGATAAAAGCCAAATCAGTATCTCAATTCGCAGACACGGTTGCACGGCAAATAAGCCTCCTTACCTTGACAAGCCAGCTGGTATGTCACTCTCCATAAGGAGAAACGTTACCCCTTAGACCCCAGTCCAGAGCCTCTCACCTAGCCAAATCAGTTCTCATGCTTCGCACTGACGAGGGCCAACAGCCCGAAACACCGTGTCTGCGAATTGAGATACTGATTTGGCTTTTATCCTAAGTCATATTGCATGACTCGTTAAAGGGTTGATTGTGACTTGTAGGATCGCTACTTCCAACAGGTGGCGCTATAGAGTTAAGTCCTCTTTTTCTCAGAAGAGGCAATTTGCATACAACCAAGTACTAGAAATGAACATTTTATTTAAAATTATTTAATCTGTCCAATTACTTTTGGTCCCTTTAAAAACAGGGTGGCACATGTTAAGGAGCTGAAACTCCTAAACCCTTCATCCAATTTTAATGTGGATACCATCAAATGAAAGCTGACAGTCTGAACTTCAACTGCATTTGAATTGTTTTGTTTAAAATTCATTGTGGTTATGTCTATAACCAAAATCTGTAAAATGTCGTCTGTCCAAATATATATGGACGTAACTGTATATAGGCTGTACTATGAGGAAATTGAAAATGCGTATTTCCGAACATCTTTCAGATATTATGTGTTCTGCCAATTCTCGCTGTACTGCTTCTTATGCGTCTAGACACTTCATAATGTTCCATCAACGATGGTTATCATCGTTCAGAATATTTTGCATCAAAAGAGTCCATAAGTCAACCAGAGGAGGAGATTTCAGGAGCTTCCTAACAAGTCAGGCATTCTGGATATACAACCTTGGAACCTGCCTTCCTGATGGTCTGAACTAACGCAAAGAAATTATGTCTATTCTTATCTATTAGGTACTTTATATTTCCTCCCTTAAGTTTTATTTACTTTAAAAAAAACAAACACGCTTCTTGTCTTCTCCTCATGTGACGACCACAATAAACCCCTTTTTTTTCCACGTACCAGTGGTGAGTGTCGCACTCATTTCATTTTTCATGCTTTTTTGCTCAAGATTTTGTACTGCTTTATCTGACGCTGAGCATCAGTATATCTGGTAATCTGCAATTAAATTGAAGATGAAGCACTTTTTATTTTTGTATTCATAACTATTAATTATTAAATCAATTATTTTTAATACAAAATTAAATTCACAGATTTAATATATATTTTTTTCAATACTATTTTCTGCCGCCACTGGGGGCTGCCATTTGCATTTGTTGGTGTTTAATGACAGTTACACACCGCAAATATGGCAGCCCCTGGGCATAATAGACTGCGGTCATCATCTGACTGTATCTCTTCCATTGTGCCTGACTCCTGCTGGTATCTTTTTGGCATTTGTACCTGGACTAAAGATTACTTCCATGCCTATATATTTCAAATCCATGTCGCCATTGTCCTTTTAATCCAATTCTTATGTAAATAAGCTTGCAGGTACAGGGTGTAATAATTATAGGGGATAACTCAGGAGACTCTTTGCTTGGAAAAAGACAACTACAGGACACAGTTTTATAAGTGGTAAAGTCTATATTATCACACGGTGATTCAAACAGGTGCAGAGAGAAACTCAAGTCCACAACACTTGGTGCAAATATCAAATGCAGCTCAGCAGTCTATAGGAAACTTCAGAGGAAAATGAAATCACGCAGAAAGTCTATGAAGCACAATTATTCTCGAGGATACTTGACACGTATAAGTCCTTGCTTAGTCCAAAACACAGATAGATATGCTTATAAGGCAGTTCAAATAATATCTTAGCTCAACCAGGGAGGTCTTGATAATAGTCTCAGGTTCTTGCAGAGCAGCAACAGCTTACATGTCCAGCAAATGCAGATGGAAACACGAGCAGCAGATGAAGGAGGATTACTGGAACTGGTGTATGCAGCAGGAACTCAGAGCAGAGTAGCAGGATAACCCCACAGGTTCACAGGAGCAGGTATATAGCCAGGGAGTCACCAGAGGTCAGGAGCTGGATGCAAGGCAGAATACTCTAGCACAGACTGAAGGCTGGGGTGGAGTTTTATAGCAGGAAGACACAGTGCACGAGACCAATGACGCCATCTTGGAAAAGGGCAGTAATGCACAAAAGGTAATAAAAAATTTTCAGAGTCCTGACACAGGGGCTTGATCTGCACTTACATCTCTCTGGACTTTCTACCTCTTTCCTCTTCCTGCGCCAGCCTCCTGCCAATGATTGACAGGTCATTCTTCTCTGTGACCTACTGCTATAGCTGACATCATTCCAGGGTGCAGTGCAAGACCATCTATGTGCGCATGCACCGCCAATGGATATCATGGTGCCTATGTGAGATTTCAGAGATTTCAGGCTCTGTGACATATTGGTTTTGCGTTTTCGTTTTTCGCTCCCCTCCTTCCCAGAGCCATAACTTTTTTATTTTTCAGTCAATATGGCCATGTGAGGGCTTATTTTTTGCGGGACAAGTTGTACTTTGAACAACATCATTGATTTTAGCATGTCATGTACTAGAAAACGGGAAACAAATTCCAAGTGTGGTGAAATGGCAAAAAAAAGTGCAATCCCACACTTGTTTTTTTTGTTTGGCTTTTTTCTAGGTTCATTAAATGCTAAAACTAACATGCCATTTTGATTCTCCAGGTCATTATGAGTCCATAGACACCAAATATGTCTAGGTTCTTTTTTTATCTAAGTGGTAAAAAAATTCCAAACTTTGCTAAAAAAAAATAAATTGCGCACTTTTCCGATACCCGTAGCGTCTCCAATTTTTGTGATCTGGGGTCAGGTGAGGGCTTATTTTTTGCGTACCGAGCTGACGTTTTTAATAATACCATTTTGGTGCAGATACGTTCTTTTGATCGCCCGTTATTGCATTTTAATGCAATGTCGCGGCGACCAAAAAAGGGTAATTCTGGCGTTTCTAATTTTTTTCTCACTACGCCGTTTAGCGATCAGGTTAATCCTTTTTTTTATTGATAGATCGGGAGATTCTGAATGCGGTGATAACAAATATGTGTGTATTAGATTTTTGTTTGTTTTATTTTGAATGGGGCGAGAGGGGGGCGATTTAAACTTTTATATATATGTTTTTTTCATATTTTTTTAAATATTTTTTAATTTTATTTTACTTTTGCCATGCTTTAATAGGCTCCATGAGAGGCTAGAAGCTGGCATAGAAAGCAGTAATTATACTGCTGGCTCAATGAAGCCAACCAAAAACTTCATTAAAATATAACATTTAAAAAGATCCAAGTGACCACATAATAGTTTCCACAAACATATAACCCAAATCAGAGAGGAACACCCGAACATAACCCTAGACATAGAATTCTAGTAATACAGCATGCAAAGGAAAATTGAACTAACCGTGCAAATGATTAATGGATAACTTCCCAACCTTACTTAGTCATGCCCCCGGAAGAAGCAGAGGGTGAAACGCGCATCGGGGCGCCAGAGGGGATCACTCGACGGGTCACTCACACGTTGTTCTTTCATCTAGTTGGCGGCCTGGGAGAAGGTAACATACTATATATATTATAATTATTTGCACAGTTAGTTCAATTTTCCTATGCATGCTGTATTACTAGAATTCTATGTCTAGGGTTATGTTCGGTTGTTCCTCTCTGATTTGGGTTATATGTTGTGTAAACCATTATGTGGTCAACCTGGATCTTTTTAACTTTATATAATAAATGTTATATTTTAATGAATTTTTTGGTTGGCTTCATTGAGCCGGCAGTATAATTACTGCTGTCTGAGTTGTATAATATTGTGGAAGTGCCAATGTGTTTCTAAGCTGAGGACATTTTTGTGATTATCATAGAAGCTGGCATAGCCTGATCGGCTCTGCTATATAGGGGCGATGCTCAGATCGCTCCTATGTAGTAGAATTGCTGCATTGCTATGAGCGCCAACCACAGGGTGGCGCTCACAGCAATCCGGCATCAACGACCATAGAGGTCTTCAATAGACCTCTGGTTGTCATGGTGACGCATCGCTGACTCCCGATCACGTGACGGGGGTCATTGATGCGGGCATTTCTGGCCCAATGGCTGTAATCGCTAGTTAAATGCCTGTCAGCGTTTGACAGCGGCATTTAACTAGTTAATAGAGGCGGCTGGATCACAATTCCACCCGCCGCTATTGCGGTCACATGTCAGCTGTACCCAACATGGCCATCTAACTTCAGGTCTTCCAAGGAGAGTGTGACACCTTGTGACATTTGTGCTTTGGAAACATCTATAAGTGTTAGTATAAGTGACTATCACTGAAGGTGGAGGGGACTAATATACAGCACCCTATTATACACACATCAGTGATTATTCCATTTATGCTGTATGTATACAGCTGCATACGTTTGGCAAGATCAAGTTGTTCGACCCCAGTTTTATCCAGCTTTTGTTTATGTGTTTAGTTCACGTCTATTCTCACAGCTACTAAATCTTAGGCAGGTGATCTACACCAGTGGTCCAATACTTAGAAGGGGGAGAAGCCAGCGCTGCTTGTGGTCAGAACGCAAAACATAAAGTGCACATGCACATATTGATTTCTAACTGAGTTTCAAAAATGAGACATTTAGCAAACAATTGATCAATTCTTTGAGCTACCCCACCACGTCACGGCATTCTCATAATGGGGCAGTCCTACTCTACGTTTTTTATATTCGCTGTGCCATTACGGCCTCTAAAAAGCAAGACCACATTAAATGCAAGCTGTACCTGAAGCATTTCTGAATCACTTCCATGGCACCAGAGAGGACAGCACGGATAAAGGTTGACCAGGTCTGGACATAGACATTTCAGGTCCAACCTCCACACTGCCTAAAAAGCACCACAGATGAAGGGTGAGACAGGCTTGGACACAGGTGCACAATCAAACAAAGCCTAGGGCAGTTAGAAATCAATATGTGCATGTGCACTTTATGTTTTGCGTTCTGACCACAAGCAGCGCTGGCTTCTCCCCCTTTTTTAGTCCAATACTTAGCCAGTGTTTTTATTCACTACAAAAACATTTTCTCTGAAAATTCATGGGGGTCCATGCATGCAACTGACTTTACTGTTATTCATTTCCTCAAACTATATGTGTAATACTGAATGCAAAGCCTCGCCCTGATCCTCATACCACTCCACATCATAAACTATGCCATTCATTTATAAATCTCCAATATTACATTAGTATTTCTTATATACTATAGGATTGCATAGATGTAATGTGAAGACTTGTGTTTGTTCATAAATTACCATATTTTTAATCAAAAAAAGTTATTGATATATTATCAAAAAATATGAAACAATTGGAAAAACAGGATTAATATACCGTACATCACAAGTGAAAAGGTTGACAGACTAAATAGAAAACTTCCAATGTATTATTTTGAAGAAACAGTTTAATCTTTGTGCTTGGCTAAAGATTTCCTGATTTGGTAAAATTTTTTCAATATAGCCAACTGAAATGGACCTCAACTCTTTATCTCCACCATTAGGCCCTGAAAACAGAATTTATGATTAAGCAGGACTTGAGTGTGCTAGACCTTCATAATCAATTTTCGAAAATGTACCCACCTTTCTACCAACTGGGAACGAGCCTAGATCGTATGTAGCAAGTGTGCTCCCCCCTCCCCACACCGTGGACAACAATCATCCATCCTAAGGACCCATGGAACAATGGAGACCTTCTGTTGTCCCATTCAACTACAGATACAGTATTTGTCCCACATCTCTCTCCCAACTGGCTTTAACCAAAGCAATGGCGTCTCCCAAAAAATGTTAATAGCAAGGAGTTATATAATAACGAGATAATTCCCTTAGTGGTTTTAGCATGTGCCACAAAGTCTAGTAACCCGTTGGATGAGATAGTAAGTTTCTTATTGAATGTTGAAATTGTAAATATTTGAAGAACTCCTAATTGCTCAAGTTAAACTCTTGTCTCAAATTAGCAACAATGGCAATCAGAATACAGTTAGCATATGCACTGCTCACAAAAATAAAGGAAACACTAAAATCCCACATTCTAGATATCACTGAATGAAATATTCCAGTTGGAAATCTTCATTCATTACATAGTGGAATGTGTTGAGAAAATAAAACCTAAAAATGATCAACGTAAATCACCACTAATATCCCACGGAGGTCTGGAGTTGGAATGAGGCTCAAAATCAAAGTGGAAAATGAAGTTACAGGCTGATTCAACTTCAGTGGAAATGCCTCAAGACAAGGAAATAATTCTCAGTAGTGTGATTGGCCTCCATGTACCTGTATGACCTCCCCTACAATGCCTGGGCATGCTCCTGATGAGGCGGCGGATGGTCTCCTGAGGGATCTCCTCCCAGACCTGGACTAAAGCATCCGCCAACTCCTGGACAATCTGTGGTGCAACATGGCGTTGGTGGATGGTGCGAGACATGATGTCCCAGATGTGTTCAATCGGATTCAGGTCTGGAGAACAAGCGGGCCAGTCCATAGCTTCAATGCCTTCATCTTGCAGGAACTGTTGACACACTCCAGCCACATGAGGTCTGGCATTGTCCTGCATTAGGAGGAACCCAGGGCCAACCGCACCAGCATATGGTCTCACAAGGGGTCTAAGGATCTAATCTTGGTACCTAATGGCAGTCAGGCTACCTGTGGAGAGCACATGGAGGGCTGTGCAGCCCTCCAAAGAAATGCCACCCCACACCATTACTGACCCACTGCCAAACCGGTAATGCTGAAAGATTTTGCAGGCAGATTGCTCTCCACGGCATCTCCAGACTCTGTCACGTCTGTCACATGTGCTCAGTGTGAGCCTGCTTTCATCTGTGAAGAGCACAGGGCACCAGTGGCGAATTTGCCAATCCTGGTGTTCTGTGGCAAATGCCAAGCGTCCTGCACGGTGTTGAGCTGTGAGCACAACCCCCATCTGTGGACGTCAGGCTCTCAGACCATCCTCATGGAGTCGGTTTCTAACCGTTTGTGCAGACACATGCACATTTGTGGCCTGCTGGAGGTCATTTTGCAGGGCTCTGACAGTGCTCCTCCTGTTCCTCCTTGCACAAACGCTGAGGTAGTGGTCCTGCTGCTGGGTTGTTGCCCTCCCACGGCCCCCTCCACGTCTCCTGGTGTACTGGCCTGTCTCCTGGTAGCGCCTCCAACCTTTGACAGACACAGCAAACCTTCTTGCCACAGCTCGCATTGATGTGCCATCCTGGATGAGCTGCACTACCTGAGCCACTTGTGTGGGTTGTAGGGTCCGTCTCATGCTACCATGAGTGTGAAAGCACAACCAACATTCAAAAGTGACCAAAACATCAGCCAGAAAGCATTGGTACTGAGATGTGGTCTGTGGTCCCCACCTGCAGAACCACTCCTTTATTGAGTGTGTTTTGATAATTGCCAATAATTTCCATCTGTTTTCTATTCTATTTGCACAACAGCATGTGAAATTGATTGTCAAACAGTGTTGCTTCCTGAGTTTGATTTCACAGAAGTTTGATTTACTTGGAGTTATATTCTGTTGTTTAAGTGTACCCTTTATTTTTTTGAGCAGTGTGTATTTCAGACCCCGCCTTTTACATTCACCAAGCCCTTCTAAATGTAGTAATTCCCTCAAACATGTGTTATTCCAGATAGGGGTATATTTTGAACAGCCCAGCATTCCTAACCCGTCTTTGCAGGCTCACCAAATGTTGTGAATTAAAAAAAGAGGGTAGGGTAGGATCAAGACTTACTTTTAAACTTATGGGATTCTAAGAGATCTAATAGATTTTCACTAACCCCTAGGTACTTCAGCACTAATGTTCCCTCCCCCAGATACCCCTCCAGGGCCCAAATAGACCATATTCTGATGAAGAAATGAAAGAATTATCATTATCTGGAAATTGTAGTACTAGTACACAGGAAAGAAAGATGTCATCCCCATGATAATAAATTAGTCTGTTTGCTTTATAAGAATTTCCATTAGATTTATTTTACATATCTCCTTGATTATTATTATAAGTTAGAAAAAGGGAAAGTATTATTTTCCAGACCGTTATTAATTAGAGCAAATAATAACTGAATCCTTTCTCTTCTCCAGTTCATTTGATTGCTGGTTAAGCACACAAACTAGAGTTAGGGTCCATTCAATTAGGTCATCTTTTTGATGGTGGATAGTTTATGTAATTGTAGCGGGTGTGGTGGAACCATCGTGCCGTGGTCCAAGGAGAGCCTGGAGGAGTGTAACTAGCTGAGCACCTGACGTTTCACTAGAGCCCCTGATGGTGGGGTTAGGCTTGGCTCCCGATGAACACCAGGTGTTACTCCAGGACAGACTACGGAATCATGGCAGCTGACCCCCAAGGGACAGAACTGGCAGGTGGACCAGCCCAGAGGGAAAGAACAGCTGATGCAGGTAGGCACTGGTGGATGCGAACTGGTATGGCAGATATACAGACTGGCATGGCAATTCCTGGTGGGCCCTGCTATTATACAGGTGGGCACGGCAAGTGCAAGCAGGTCCGGCTGTAATACAGATTGGCACGGCAGGTCTAGGCAGGTCCGGCTGTAACACAGATTGGCATGGCAGGAGCAGGCGGGTCCAAGTGTTGTGCAGGTTGACATGGCAAGCACAGGTGGGTCTGGCTGTAATACAGATTGACAAGTTGAGTATTTGCCAATGAGGTTAAGAGATTGACAGACAAGTGGGAACTAGTGGACAGGAACCTGAAATCTAGCAAGCGTGTATGAAACAGACTAACAATGTTGCACAGACACCTCCTATCAGGTGGAAGTGCCTTAAATAATAAGTGTCTCCCAGCCATTGTCTGAGGACACTTTAGAACGACACAATGTCCCTTTAAGAGGGCGAGACCATGCTCACACCCTTAGCATAGCGTCCATGGATCTGCGGGCTGTACTCAGACCCCATGCACCAGCAACATGAGATGGAGGAGGCAGTGCAGGCCGTGGCGGTGAGTGAGTCACCGTCCCTGCTGGGTGAGAGGGGCAGTGTGCAGAATCGCTGGTGCTTACGTCATTTTGATTAAAACTGTAACTCAGTCCTTCACTTTTTTTCCTTATATAGCAATAGTGGAATTTATTTGTTCATTGTTTGCAGAGTGCTGTTGCATAGTGTTTGTATATTTATCTGTATATTGGTCTCGGCATATGTGCACTAGCACATTCATTTAAAGGGAACCTATTACCATGGAAAACGGTATTTAGTGGCAGATATGGGTTGATCTGTACGTACTGAAGGTGCAGCATGGGGACAAGAACGGAGCGAGTACAGTTACTACACACAGTATATATATCAATATATGGAGTGAGGGGTGGCTGTAAGAACGCCCCAAAACTTTGATTGTCAGCTTGCCTTGCACAAATGTGTTGCAGAGCTTATTGCAGAGAACTTTTAGTAAGGTGGTCAGGCAGTATTGTAATATAGGGTTGAGCGACTTTTGCTTTTTTAGGGTCGAGTTGGGTTTTGTGAAACCCGACCTTCTCGAAAGTCGGATCGCGTGAAATCGGCCGATTCTACTGTAAAGTCGGGTTCCGGACCGGAACACGAAACCCAATGCAAGTCAATGTGGATTCTCTCTCTCTCTCCTCCGTGCAAAGCATGTGTTGTGTTTGACCGCGCAAATCACTACAGCCCGAACGGTAATATGGCCGCAGAAACCAGGCCGGAACCTATGTCATCACGCTACCCACACTCCTTAATTGGCTGAAAAAAATGGCGGGGAAGGCGTCATACAAAACGCGACTTTGGCGCCAAGATCGCCGACCACGTGGCCGATCCCACGCTGGAGTCGGGTCGGGTTTCACGAAACCCGACTTTGCCAAAAGTCGGCGACTTTTGAAAATGTACGATCCGTTTCGCTCAACCCTATTGTAATATTATTAATCTGCAGATTAACCCCATCTCTGCAGGCAAATAGTATTTTTGCAGTGTGAAAGGTTTCCTTTAAAGGGGATATCCAGGACTTTACAAAAAAAATGTATCAAAGATCTAACAGGCAGTTAATTGCTACCTACCTGTCTGTTGTGCACGGCGCTGTTCTCCCCAGGCACAGAACGGTCACAGACGCTCCTGCCAGTGATGCAGATCCCTCTGCTGATGAGACGGGCTGGGACCTCTGAGGTCAGTCTGCTTGACAGCCAGATCCCCCAGTTTGACAGCCGGATCCCCAGTGCCTATCAGAATGACCTCGGAATTTCCACCCCGTCTACAGAACAGACTGGAAAAGAAGCCTACGCTCTGTAGACGTGACGTCAGCAGTGGCTTCTGAATCCCTGGCAGGAGCGTCTGTGACGGCTCTGTGCTGGGGAAAAACGGTGTCAGGCACCCATTTTGTTTTGTTTTTGTAAAGTCTCGGATAGCCTCTTTAATACTATAGGAGTTCTGGCCTTGTCATATGTTTTATTGCATTGTGCATGGGGTTGAAGCCGCTACCTTTGCCATGCAACTGTATCAGCCTATCTTTCCCAGATTGTTTTTAATTAGAAAAAAAGTATAGCTGAATCCTATATCTTCCCAAGAATGCTTGAAGATTGCTTAGGGGCTGAGTCAATATTGTTAAGGTCCATCCAGAAAGGTCACCTTGCAACTGGTGCATAGCGTACTGGCTTACTGAATTTGGATAACAACTGTATACTAAGTATCACCTTTTTTTTACGTTTGTAGCAATTGTAGAATTGATGTACTAATTAATTGCAGAATGCTGTTGCATAGTGCTGTTTATATGGCATTATCATTTGGGGCATGTATTGATTGCTCTAAAAGTGGAAAAAATACACAGGAAAAAAAGGATAAAATTCATGTGCATGTCAAAAAAATTAGTCCATTTACTTGATAATTAATTGTCCTTAGATTTTTTCTAACTATCCTCTTGGTTATTATCAGATGTTTTAAGTAGGTGGAAGTTTAGGGAGATATCTAGCCTAGAAGAGCAATCTTATTGACTACAGCAATATAGGATGTAAACCTAGTGAGTCAGGGGCGCCATGAAGGCCCTGTATGGGTGAGAGGTCCGCCAAAGCCAGTGCATTCAGCTGAAGTGTGCTGCGGCGGGTTCGTGGGCGGCATTAGCTGCTGGCTAATCAGAGGCCAGCAACTGACTTAAGCGTGCACGTGACGTTGTGTGCTGTTGTCGCTTGCACGCTGAAGTCAGTTGCCAGCTTCAGAACAGCTTCAGCTCTTTTACAGATGATGTAATGTTTGCATAAAGAATTTGTTGAAATTTCATTGAATCCATTCTTCCTTCTACCCGTGAAATGTTCCCCATGACATTAGCTGCAACACAATCCCAAAACATTATTATGCACCCCATGCTTAATGGCTGGCGAGGTGTTCTTTTCCTGAAATTCTGTGCTCTTTTTTTCTCCACACATACCTCTGATCATTGTGGCCAAAGAGTTCTTTTTTAACCTCATAGGTTCACAGGACTTGTTTCCAAAATGCATCAAGTTTGTTTAGATGTTCTTTCGCATACCTCTGACGCTCATTTTTACGGTGAGGATGCAGGAGAGGTTTTCTTCTGATGACTCTTCCATAAAGACCATATTTGTGGAGGTAACCTTGAACAGTAGAACAATGTACCACAACTTCAGAGTCTGCTTAATGTTTCTGAATATCTTTTACAGTTAAGAGGGGGTTCTGATTTGTCGCTTTAGCAATCCTACGAGCAGCTCTCACTGAAATTATGCTTGGTCTTCCAGACCTTGTCTTGACCTCCACTGTTCTTCTTAACTGCCATTTCTTAATTTTATTTCAAACTAAGGAAAGGGCAACTTGAAGTGCTAGGCAGCTGCTTAGAAGAACCCATGGCTGCTTTTTTTTTTGCACAAAGTTAGAGGAGGCTTGGGTTTTATAAAGCTTGGAAATTTGCATCACCTGGCCTTTCCTAACAATGATTAACAGACTAATTAAGGTCTGAAACCTTGGTCAAAGTTATCTGAGCACACAAATCTCCAAGGGTGCCCAAACTTTTGCATCCACTCATTTAATTTTTTTACATTTTTAAAATGGAAAAAAATGACAATATATATGCTCAAAGGAAATGTATTTAGAATTGAGAATCCTCAGTGGTTGAGGACTCTCAATTCTAAATATTTTTCTATCTACTGGCTAACCCGGTACAAAGATTATCTTTTCTTTATCAAAGGAAATGTGTCATCTTTAACTTTAGGCCTTATTTCATCTTCAACTTGCTTAACTGTTCAGAATACCAGTAATTCTGACCTGGGGTGCCAAACTTTTACATGTCACTGTACCAGGATGGGGAATATGTATACCAGGAAGGGGCCCAGGATAAGGGACATATATACCAGTTTGGGGTTGAGGCTAAGGAATAAATACACCAGGAGCTCTAAACATGGGGGGATATATTTAGCAAGATGGGGCCCAGGTTTGGTGATATTCAAAGTTCTTGGCACACACCATTGATTGTGGCCATAGGACAGAGCCAGTGATCCCATGATGAACCAAGGTGCTGCTAGGGGGAAACACGTTGGTACATTGAAAGTATGACTTACCTTATGAGTCTGGCATTGACATGCCTAATATGAATCACAGATAAGTACATCGTTACTTACCTCTGCACCTCTGTTTTGAGGACTTTTCTCATTAATGGAGATGTTATGTGTTTGACTGCTTTCTTTTTATTATTTTTTCTATCCCTTCTATATTGGAATACTTATAAACCGAGGTCATCTGTATGTATTGGTAGTTTGGAATTATATCTTCAACCTGTATTCACGTGTTGACTTTTGTTACATCTATCCCTTGGATTATAATGTAGTGGGGTCTGGGATCTGGCATTCCATTTAATAGGCTGCATTTATGCATAGCAAGAGGCTATTTCATACATATAACTGCATCCCTAGTACGTTTTTAGGTTGTGGTTTTCTCAGAATGCCTTTGCTTGATCCCCTTTATTTCCTGTGGATACGTTTATTACATGGTGTTTATAACATCTGCTCTAAACCCCATTAATAGGTTAGTGGCCAATATACTGCACCTGCCTCCTTTCATTTATGAAGGTTTTCTGACTATTTCTACCTTTTAAGTATATTACTGTAACTGTACTGATCCACCCATTGTCAGCTTTGTGGTAATTGGCCGAATTACCTATTTTGGTGATACTGTGTTGGTCTCATCATGAACTATAAAGGCTGTTGTTACACATAACTAGGTTGCTGTATGATTGTTTTGTTTTTATTACACATTGTGCTAAGGGTAACCAGGGTGTCAACCTCCACTGGTAGGTAGGGTAACCTTGAAAGAATTCTAGAGCATACTAGCCCACACATATTGTGATTTGCATTGTTCCCTTGGTGTTAGACCCTTATATCCCCTTTTTTCACATTCCTTATTGTTTTTCATATATTTCGCTAACATAAACCTGCAAAGTTTTTTTAAACTTTCTAATAAAAGTTTTATTTTAGGGTTCTATTTGTTTTCAGTTCTGTACTGTATGGTCACTATGCCTAGGGCGCATTATCTATATATGTAATTGTCTAAGGGGTACTTCCGTCTTTCTGTCGGCAACTTCCGTCACGGAAATCCCATGTCGCTGATTGGTCTCGCCAGCTGCCTGTCATGGTTGCCACGACCAATCAGCGACGGGCACAGTCCGATTAGTCCCTCCCTACTCCCCTGCAGTCAGTGCCCGGCGCCAGCTCCATACTCCCCTCCGGTCACCGCTCACACAGGGTTAATGTCAGCAGTAACTGACCGCGTTATGCCGTGGTGTAACGCACTCTGCTGCTATTAACCCTGTGTGTCCCCAACTTTTTTACTATTGATGCTGCCTATGCAGCATCAATAGTAAAAAGATCTTATGTTAAAAATAATAAAAAAAAACAAAAAACCTGTTCTGTTATTCTCACCTTCCGTCGTCCGACGATGCGCTCGCGCCTGCCGCCATCTTCCGTTCCCAGAGATGCATTGCGAAATTACCCAGAAGACTTAGCGGTCTCGCGAGACCGCTAAGTCATCTGGGTAATTTCGCAATGCATCCTGGGAACGGAAGATGGCGGCAGCCGCTCGCACATCGCCAGAGCTTCGCTGGATCCCGACGGGTGAGTATATAACTATTTTTTATTTAAATTATGTTTTTAACAGGGATATGGTGGCCACACTGCTAAATACTACGTGGGCTGTGTTATATACCGGGTGGCTGCTATATACTACATGGGCAGTGTTATATACTGCGTGGGCTGTGTTATATACTACGTGCCCTGTTATATACTGCGTGGCCTGTGTTATATACTGCATGGCTGCTATATACTGCATGGGCTGTGCTATATACTATGTGCCCTGTGTTATATTCTGCGTGGCCTGTGCTATATACTACGTCGCCTGTGTGCCTTTGTTATATACTGCGTGGCTGCTATATACTGCGTGGGCTGTCTTATATAATACGTGGGCTGTGTTATATACTGCGTGGCCACTGTTATATACTGCGTGGCCTGTATTAACGCAGCGGCTATTCTACAATATGTATGTATGTATGTATGTATGTATATAGCAGCCACATAGCATATAGCACAGGCCACGTAGTATTTGTCTGCTATATACTACATGGCTCCTATATACTACGTGGCCTGTGCTCTATACTATGTGGCTGCTATATACATACATACATATTCTAGAATACCCGATGCGTTAGAATCGGGCCACCATCTAATGCTTTATATAACTAGCTTAGAGGATTTTCTTAATATATAACTTTTAATAAACACAATATAAAATCATCTAACATAGCCCTAGTCCGGTTTAAATAGACAAGAATAATCAAAAAATGCCCCTCATCATTTTCCAGATATATAATTCAACACATAGCACATCATATTTAATTTATCCAAAATGATTAGTCAACAACAAGGCCCATATCGGACATGGTAAGATATATCACATATAAAGTGTTATTGTGTATTCAAATGAAAAGAAATGTGTGGATCTCACCCATTTGAGCCGCATAGATGTCAAACGTCACATGTTTTCTTCTACAGTGGTAGACTTGATCTAATTACTCTACCCTCATGCCCCTTGTATTAGAATGCAACCCTTTGGCCTATTCAATCACCATGTTTTTTTCCTCTACTGGTATTGTGAAGTGACTTCTAGCTATTCTCTCTCCGATTGTTCTATTCCTTCGGAATGTAATTTGGGGTTTTGGTCCGACACTCGCCTTCAAATCCCTGTTCATACTCAAAATACCCCAATATTTTTCCAGAATCGTTCTGTTTTGTTCCATTATCATATGTTGCTATCAATCTGATATGGACATTATTTCCAGTTTTTTTCTTAACTGGGGAAAGTAGGGTTTCCCTATTTTGTTTCAAGGCAAATTGATATGCCCTTCTCAAGACCCAATCTGGGTAGCCTCTCTTAGGGAACTTCTTTCTTAAGTCCCTAGCCTTTCATATAAATTCACTCACAGTTGAGCAGTTTCTTCTCAGGCTAATATACTGGCTTTTTGAATTTCAGTTCCTCAGAGGGAGAGGATGATAACTCTTCCAGCGAAGAAGGGAATTTGTTGCTGTGAGTTTTTGGAAGATCATGGTGTTCAGGATGCCACCATTTTGTTTTGTGATTATGAAGTCTAAAAATGGTGTGTCTGGTCCATTTCCCATGTAAACTTTAAACCCAGTGGGTTATCATTGAGTACTTCTACAAACTTTTCTTTTGACCTCTTCCATAGTACCAGTATATCATCAATATACCTTGTCCATTGTTCAACATGTGCAATATAGCTATTCATTTTAATTGACAAATACTCTGTTTCCTCCCAACAGCCTAGGAACAAGTTGGCGCACAGGAATTTCCCATGGCTGTGTCCCTGACATTTTCCAAAAGGCTGAGTATTAAATCATGTGCCTGGAATTGTATACCTCTTGACGAAAGGAAGTATTCTACTGCCTCAATACATTTCTCCTGTGGTATCGAGGATTACAATTCCTCCATGTGATATGTCTTACCATGTATAATTAGGATATAGTGGATCCGATATGGGTCTCGTTGTTGACTATTCATTACGGATAAAGTACCGTATTTTTTGGATTATAAGTCGCACTTTTATGATCCAGAAATGAGGGGGAAAATGGAGATGCGTCTTATAAACTAAACACTGTTCTTACCGATGCTGAGGGCCCGGAACTGGGGGTGTTGCGGTGGTGGTGTGGCGGTCCTGCGGTGTGCCATGGTGGTACAGTGGCTAGTGGTGGTGGTACAGTGGTGAGCGGTGGCCCTACGGCAGCGGCATATGGCGGCCGCCATTCTTCCGGGGTCCGGCATCCGGCTTCTCAGTTAGCGCAGGCGCAGATGGAGGAAAGCTGAGATCTCCATCTAGGCGCAGATGGATGATGAATGATGCTGTGCTCTTAGCAGCTCATTCACCAGTGGTTTTCAGCCTGGACGGTCTCATCTTGGGCCCGTCCAGGTTGAAAACTAATTATCCCCCAGACATGGATTACGGCGCGGGACAGAACAACGGACAGGTATGCTATATTTTTGTTTTTTTATTTTACTTTTATTACAGGAGATCTAGGGCTTTGGTGGAATTAGGCGAGGTAGTAAGTATGATTAAATTGAGAATATTAAAGGGGTCTGTGTCATTCTTTCAATTAAAGGACTTTATTCTGACTGTGTCTTTACCATACAGCTATAGGATTAGCAATGGATGGGTTTCTTACAGACGCTTTTCCATTACTAACCCATGGGCTTGATGTTACCTGACAATACAAAGGTTACATCAACCCTACAAATATGAGTTGGGCAAAGTGCCAGAATTGACACATCTAATAGATGCGCCTTTTCTGGGCAGCTGCGGGCTGCTATTTTTAGGCTGGGGGGCCAATATCCATGGCCCCTTACCAACCTGAGAATATCAGCCCCCAGCTGTGAGCTTTAGCAAGGCTGGTTGTCTATTCTTGATAACCAACCTTTATGAAGCTGACAGCTGAGGGTTGCAGCCCCCAGCAGTAAGTTTTGCCTGGCTGGTTATAGAAAATACAGAGGAACCCATGACAGTTTTTTAATTAATTTAGTTACCATATATCGCAGGTAGCGGGTGAGGAATACCCCCATCATCTGCTCCTGCTGTCACCGTTATTAGCGGCAGCAGATGTAGGTTGATGGGAGTAATAGTCCAAAAAGCCCCCACCTGCTGTCATTGTTCTGATTTGAATACAACTCATCATTCTCCTCTGCTCGCATCAATCGCCAGCAGAGCAGGGGAGAATGATGAGAGCCATCTTCAGCACTTGGCGCTGGGGAACAGTGCTTACTGTAGTGATTCTTCCCCGGCGCCATTGCGTGTCACATGGAAGACATCCATGTGTGTTCTCTGTGTGCACGCGTGCGTGACGTTTTGCCGCCCGTGCTGACGGTAAAAAATGGACATGTCTACGTGTGGGTCACAAGGACACATGGTCTGTGGAAACACACTGACATGTGAACAGACAAATGAAATGGGTATGTCAGTGTCTCCGGTAAGAGGCCTAAAGCTGAGGAGGGAGCGAAGAGCAATTCTCCTCCTCCTCTGCAGGGATGGATAGTGATTGGCGGAGGGAACTGTTGCTGAGCTGCCTCCCACAATCACATATGTCTCTGCAAACTATTTAATGTTGCAACTACGGTACTCAAGTCCAAGATCCTTTTAGGAAAGGTGAGCAAAGAAAGTCCATCATCCTTCAGAATATACTGTATTAATGGATCTATTCTGAAGGGTGATGGGGGTTATTGCCATATTTAGTGCAAATATACACTGTAATGTAGTGTCCAAAGTGTTTATTGCAAATGTGACTACCACCTCTCTCATCTTTCAGAATACATCCATGTATACAGTAACTGGGTGTATTCCTGAGAATGAGGGGGGTGGTAGTCACAATATACGGTACTACAGGCACTGTACTGTAATTCCCAGATCCCCCATAAGAGCGTCATCCACAGAAAATATTTTTGTATTTTATTAAAGGATTTTGCATGCTATTTGGTTCAAAATATTGTTGTTATTTTCCTCTCTAAAATCTAGGTGCGTCTTATAATCAGGTGCGTCTTATACAGTGAAAAATACGGTAAATATGATTTGATATGTGTTGAATTATGTATCCAGAAAATCATGAGGGGCAATTTGTTGGATTAATCTTGTCTATTTAAACTGGACTGGGGCTATATTATTATTATTATTATATGATTTTATACTGTGTTTACTATATTTTAAAGGAATCCTCTAAGCTAGTTATATATTCATTCTGAGGAGTAGAACCTGCGTACATTCAAGATGCTATTTAATTTGCATTATACTTTAGGTAGCACTATGTAGGGCCATTATACTGTATGGAGCGCTATGTGTGGCCCTTTATACTGTATGGAGCACTACATGAGGCCATTTAACTGTATGGAGCACTATATGGGGCCCTATATACTGTACAAATTTTTAAGTGGGAGAACTTGCACAGTTAGTGACTGACTAGATACTTTGTTTCCCCACTGTATTATTTAAAATGTACTTTGTTCATAGGCCAACCCCTTTGAGTGTGTTTCCATATGAAAAAGTTAACCATTATATGTGATGAAAAGGAAAAACTTCCTCAATTGTAGACATTTGTTTTAAATAGATATCAATGTAGACCCATGACTTTGGCCCTCTGTGTATTTGAGTTTGACAACCCTGCCTTAAAGAGACCTATCTAAACTACTAATCTGAACATACAGTTTATAGACTGCTGAGGAGAGTGATACCTGTGTGTTTCATATCAGATGCATTGTTAATAAGAAATAATCTTTTATCACTTTACTATACATAAATTACCTCTTCCAGGCTATGGGAATGATGCTGCCTGGAAGATAACTCTGCCCCCAGAGATTATTTTACATGATGGGGAGTTACCAGTGTGAGACAAGTAACTAACACAGAACAGGAGAAATTAAATTTGTCTTCCTGCAAACACATTTTTTGCTTCTCTCGGAGCTCTGATGTATTGCAACAATATTGTAACCCTATCTGCCTGTGAGATGAGCTGAAGCTGAGTGGAACCTGCAGATGTGTCCGGTATAATCACACACAGCTCTGCTGTGAGATTAGGAGAGCAGAGTGTGGCCATTACATATCATACTGGTAACTCCCCTTCATGTAAAATAATCTCTGGAGGCAGAGTTATCTTCCAGGCAGCGTCTTCCCCATAGCCTGGAAAAAGTCATTTACATAAAGTGATAAAAGATGATTTATCAACAACTAATTACATTGTAAGGCATCTCTGGAAGAAAGAGATGAAAGCATGCACCCTCAAAAATGAGATTTCACATACTGTGCTCCAAAACCAATACATGTTAACATCTTTGCAATGGAGCAACAAAGCACAAAACTGGGGAAAAGGAGCAAAATAAGGGGAGAGCTCAGGGATTTTTGCAAGGAATTTAATTTTTTTTAAAGCAAATGACAGAATAATACAGAACAGCTGACATGTGCTTGCAACAGGGGCAGGCAGAATCGCGATCCGCCCACGCCTATTAACTAGTTATATGCCGCAGTCAAACTCTGACAGCGGCATTTAACAAGCGCGTCTGGCCATCCGGCCGGAAAAGCGCACACAGGTGACCCCGTCACGTGATCATTATCAGTGCGTTGGCATGACAACCAGAGGTCTCCTGAAGACCTCTATGGTTGTTGATGCCAGATTGCTATGAGCGCCACCCTGTGGACGACGCTCATAGCAATGCTGTAATTCTACTACATAGGGGTGATCTGAGCGATCTGAGTTGTGGCCGCTTCTAGCCTCCCATGGAGGCTATTGAAGCATGCCAAAATAAAAAAAATGTTTTTAACAATATGAAAAAAAAAGAAGAAAGTTTAAATCACTCCCCTTTCACCCCATTCAAACTAAAACAATCAAAAGTCAAACCTACACATATTTGTTATCGCCGCGTTCAGAATCGCCTGATCTATCAATAAAAAAAAGGAGTAACCTGATCGCTAAATGGCATAGCGAGAAAATAAGTCAAAGCGCCAGAATTAAGTTTTTTTGGTCGCTGTGACATTGCATTAAAATGCAATAACGGGCGATCAAAAGAACATATCTGCACCAAAATGGTATCATTAAAAATGTCAGCTCGGCACGCAAAAAATAAGCCCTCACCCAACCCCAGATCACAAAAAATGGAGACGCTACGGGTATCGGAAAATTGTTTTTTTTTTTTTTTTAGCAAAGTTTGGAATTTTTTTTCACCACTTCGATAAAGAACCTAGATATGTTTGGTGTCTATGAACTCCTAATGACCTGGAGAATCATAATGGCAGATTAGTTTTAGCATTTATTGAACCTAGCAAAAAAGCCAAACAAAAACAAGTGTGGGATTGAACTTTTTTTTGCAATTTCACCGCACTTGGAATTTTTCCTGTTTTCTAGTACAAGACATGGTAAAACCAATGATGTCGTTAAAAAATACAACTCGTCCTGCAAAACATAAGCCCTCACATGGCCATACTGACAGAGAAATAAAAAAGTTATGGCTCTGTGAAAGAGAGGAGCGAAAAATTTAAACGCAAAACCGAAAAAAGCTCTTGGGCTTAAAGTGTTTTCAGAAAGTTAAGTTAAAAAAAAAAAATAAAAAAAAAAAAAATGAAAGAGGCCTCTCCATAGTGTAAAACCAAATGGCAATATAGGGTGATGTGTATATGGTCACCTTGTCTAGTTGTGCAAAGGTCAGGCACAACTCTGAGGTACCTCCAGAGGTGTCTGACAACACATTATCCCACTGTCCCTATTAAAAACGCATGCAACCTTGGAGAGGCAGAGCATGTATAGAAATAGGGGGTCTGGAGGAAAAGCTGCAGTCTATGAGCTGACCATGTATAGCCAACTTTACTTATTGGAAAGAATGTGAGATAAGAGAAGTTACCCAAGTGCAGTTCATCAAGTCACTTATAATGACAGCACACACCCATTAATAGCAATTAACTGCTTCAGGGCTAGCATTTCCTGTTAATACCATACGGTGTAACATATGTTTCTATCAGTCCAAACAGGTCAGAGTTCACAGTATGATGACCCTCAGGCCCATACCTCTCTATAATTAAAACAAAAACTAATTTCAAGTCGCTGCTATGAAAGCAACGTTGGGTAAATGCTCCGGAATGTTTATATCTTCTCACACCTAATACTGCATGGAGATTGTCCTAATAATGAACCTTCACCCAAAGAAGAAAAGCTGACCCTGTCCCAATGGATTCTCTAATGGTGACAGACTTCAAATGGATCAGAAAACCAGTAATTAACCTATGATACTCTAATTTTTGCCAATAGAGAGCACTGATCAGTTGTCAGACACCTGCACAAAAGGGGAATACGGTATGTCTTTACAGCAAGTTAATAGGTAAAGACAGACTAATAAATACTCCACTTTCTCTCATTTCTGTATTTCTCGCAGTCTCTTATGATTTATTCACACTGCGGGGCTGGGATTCTTGGGCTGCGGGTGCACGCAGGCACAGTAAGCAAGACATCAAGTGATGTCAGTGGTCGGGTAGCCCGAACTGCGCATGCCCAAGGCAGAATATGACAGCGCAGGCGCCTGGAGAATTGAATAATGCCAAGGAGGCGGTGCCCGGCTCGCAGAGTGACGGATTGGGGGGGAAAGACCTGCCCCTGTGGCGATTTGAAGGTATGAGGGACAAATTTAAAAAGCGATTATTTCTGCAGTGCAACTACAATAACTAAAAGCCACCTTGTCAGAATGCAACATTACTGCTGCACAAGGTGGCTCTTTTAGTTACTAACGCCTGGGGGGGGTGACAGGTTCCCTTTAAGTTGCTTATTATTCTTATTTTAACAGATTAAAATAAATAATTTAGCTGGGAAAATGTAAGTTTTTAATTTACCGTAATTTAATAATTAGTCTGCACTCTAATGGCTGCTCAATAGTGTTGAGCATTCCGATACTGCAAATATCGGGTATCGGATACCGAGTTCCGATATTTTTGCGATATCGGATACCGGAATCGGAAGTTCCCAGAGTGCAATACTGCACTATAATTGAATGTGGGTGGTGCGTGGGCGGAGACTGCATGTCTGTGCGGGCGGGGTCTGTGTGGGACCATGGGGGGTCTGAGCGGCCTCTCGGGGGTCTGTGCTGCCTGCTGCGGGCTCTGTGTGGGCTGCCGGGGCTCTGCGCGGGCTGCCGGGGGCTCTGTGCGGCCTGCCGGGGGCTCTGTGCGGCCTGCCGGGGCGGTCTATGCGGCCTGCTGGGGGCTCTGTGCGGGCTGCCGGGGGCTCTGTGCGGGCTGCCGGGGCTCTGTGCGGCCTGCTGGGGAGTCTGTGCGGGCTGCTGGGGGTTTGTGCGGCCTGCTGAGGGGTCTGTGCGGGCTGCCGAGGGGTCTGTGCGGGCTGCCGAGGGGTCTGTGTGGGCTGCCGGGGGGTCTGTGTGGGCTGCCGGGGGTCTGTGCGGGCTGCCGGGGGTCTGTGTGGGCCTGCCGGGGGTCTTTGTGTCTGTGCAGGCATCGTCTAAATACTAAATACATTACATACGTACTACATAGATTACATACATACTACATGCATACATACTACATACATTACATACATACTACATACAATACATTCATACATTACATACAATACATACATATAGACATACAGTACATTAAACATAGATTACATACTCACCATTACTTGTCACTTTGTTCCTCGAAGCCAGTGTCATCTGTAAAAAAGATTAAAATAACAAACAACCAATATACTCCCTGTCCGCAGAAATCCACGAGTGTCCCACGACGATCTCCTGTGGACAACGGCAGCATCAGCTGATGCGACCGCTCTCCAGGGGCTCCAGGAACACAATGACGGGAGGAAGATATCCTTCCGCACTGTATTCCTCCGCCATTGTAAAAAAAATAGTCCCTAGTCTCACTTTATGCCATTGCTGTGTGAGAAATTTTCCCACGCAGCAATTGCCATAAAGTGAGACTCAGAGGTTACTATAGTTCAGTGATGCACTGCAGGAGCCATTGTCTTCTGTCAGTGTGTCACTGAAGGTCCTATAGAGCAGTGACATCACCCGATGTCACTGTTCTATAGGGGAGATCGTCGTGGAACACTCGTTATTAATTGGACTACGGCGGACAGGTAGTATGCGGTTTATTATTTTATGTTTTTTTTGCAGGCTCTGAAGTATGGTTAAGTATTGTGAAATGAAGAATATTAAAATACTTTTTTCCTAATGTGTGTGTGTTTTATTAACCCTTTATTACTATTGGATTAATAATAGATAGGTGTCTTATTGATGCCTCTCCGTTATTAACTGGCTTAATGTCACCTTACGATAGCAAGGTGACATTAACCCCTTATTACCCCATATCCCACCGCTACACGGGAGTGGGAAGAGAGGGTCTAAGTGCCGGAATTGGCGCATCCCACAGATGCGCCATTTCTGGGGCGGCTGCGGACTGGTATTTGCAGCCGGGGGGGGGGGGGGCAATATCCATGGCCCCTCTCTAGGCTATGAATATCAGCCCGCAGCGGTCTGCCTAGCCTTTCTGGCTATAAAATATAGGTGAACCCCACATCATTGTTTGGGGGGTCCCCCTATTTTAATAGCCAGTAAAGGCTACGCAGACAGCTGCGGGCTGATATTCATAGCAGCCTACAAATATTGGCCTCCGGCCGTCGGCTTTCCCCCTCTGGCGCAGAAAACTGCGCGGGAGCCCACGCCGTTTTTTTTTTTTTTTTTAATTCAACGCTCATTAAGGCCTCTTTCATACTTACATCGGTATGGGTCCGTCGCTATGCGTCGGGCCGACGTACTGACGCACATTGTGAAATTCATGCACGACGAGGGCAGCGGATGCAGTTTTGAAACGCATCCGCTGCCCATTCTGAAGTCCGGAGAGGAGGGGGCGGAGTTTCGGCTGCACATGCGCGGTAGAAAATGGCGGATGCGACGGACAAAAAACGTTCACTTGAACGTTTTTTTCGTGCCGACGGTCCGCCAAAACATGTTGCTAGAACAAGTCTATGGGTAAAAAAACGCATCCTGCGAGCACATTTGCAGGATCTGTTTTTTTCCGCCGGATCCGTTTTTTTTCTCAGAGTTGTATTAGCGCCGGATTGCGCCTGATCGCCACACGTTTCATCCGATTTTTGCAGGATCAGTCAAAAAAGCTGTTTCTGCCGGACGGAAAACACATACAGAGGAACGGTTTTTCTGTCCGGCGAAAAAATGCACAGCGACGGATCCGGCAAAAAACGGATGAAACTGAGATGTGAAATGATGAAGCCGGCCTCCAAATCCGTTTTTACATGCATGTTTCCATTCACATCATGCACATTTTCCGTTTATTTATTTATTTCCTAAAACTGCATCAAAAACTGCTGTGCATTTTTTCGCCGGACAGAAAAACCGCTCCTCTGTATGTGTTTTCCGTCTGGCGGAAACAGCTTTTTTGATGGATCCTGCAAAAAACAGATGAAACGTGTGGCCATCAGTCGCAATCCGGCGCTAATACAACTCTATGATAAAAAAACAGATCTGGCGGAAAAAAATGGATCATGCAAATGTGCTCGCAGGATGCGTTTTTTACCCATAGACTTGTATTAGCAACGGATTGCGGCAGATGGCCACACGCCGCGTCCATCATGCAACGGATCCATCGTGTTTTGGCGGACCGTCGGCATGAAAAAAACGTACAAGTGAACGTTTTTTGGTCCATCGCGTCCGCCATTTTCTACCGCGCATGCGTGGCCGAAACTCCGCCCCCTTCTTCCCGGACTTCAGAATGGCCAGCGGATGCGTTGAAAAACTGCATCCGCTGCCAACGTCGTGCACAAATTTCACAATGTGCGTCGGTACATTGGCCCGATGCATAGCGACGGACCCGTACCGACGCAAGTATGAAAGAGACCTCAATGAGCGTTTGATTAAAAAAAAAACGGAAAAAAACGTCGTGGGCTCCCGCGCAATTTTCTGCGCCAGAGGGGGAAAGCCGACGGCCGGGGACCAATATTTGTAGCCTGCTATGAATATAAGCCCGCAGCTGTCTGCATAGCCTTTACTGGCTATTAAACTAGAGGGACCCCCCAAAAAAATGACATGGGGTCCCCCTATATTTTATAGCCAGAAAGGCTACACAGACAGCTGCGGGCTGATATTCATAGCCTAGAGAGGGGCCATGGATATTGCCCCCCCGGCTACAAATACCAGTCCGCAGCCGCCCCAGAAATGGCGCATCTGTGAGATGCGCCAATTCCGGCACTTAGCCCCTCTCTTCCCACTCCCGTGTAGCGGTGGGATATGGGGTAATAAGGGGTTAATGTCACCTTGCTATCGTAAGGTGACATTAAGCCGGGTTAATAACGGAGAGGTGTCAATAAGACGCTTATCCATTATTAATCCAATACTAATAAAGGGTTAATAAAACACACACATTAGGAAAAAAGTATTTTAATATTCTTCATTTCACCATACTTCAGCGCCTGCAAAAAACATACAATAATAAACCGCATACTACCTGTCTGCCGTAGTTCAATTAATAACAAGTGTCCCACGACGATCTCCCCTATAGAACAGTGACATCGGGTGATGTCACTGCTCTATAGGACCCTCAGTGACACACTGACAGGAGACAATGGCTCCTGCAGTGCATCACTGAACTATAGTAACCTCTGAGTCTCACTATATAGCAATAGCTGCGTGGGAAAATTTCTCACACAGCAATGGCATAAAGTGAGACTAGGGACTATTTTTTTTACAGCGGCGGAGGAATACAGTCGTGGAAGGATACCTTCCTCCCATCATTGTGTTCCTGGAGCCCCTGGAGAGCGGTCGCATCAGCTGATGCTGCCGTTCTCCACGGGAGATTGTCGTGGGACACTCGTGGATTTCTGCGGACAGGGAGTATATTGGTTGTTTGTTATTTTAATCTTTTTTACAGGTGTCACTGGCTTCGGGTATCAAAGTGACAAGTAATGGTGAGTATGAACTATGTTAAATGTACTGTATGTCTGTAATGTATTGTATGTAGTATGTCTGTAGTATGTATGTAGTATGTTGTATGTATGTAGTATGTATGTTTTTTTTTTTTTTTTACATTCAACACATTAGCCGGATGATGGGACTACTACTGTCCCATCATTGGCTAATGTGTCAATCACTGTCACTGTAGCAGGCATCGTCCGTTGGGACTTGTAGTCCCATTGGACGATGCCTGCACACACGCACAGACCCCTGGCAGCCCGCACAGACCCCCGGCAGCCCGCACAGAGTCCCGGCAGCCCGCACAGAGCCCCCGGCAGCCCGCACAGAGCCCCTGGCAGCCCGCACAGAGCCCCCGGCAGCCCGCACAGAGCCCCCGGCAGCCCGCACAGAGCCCCCGGCAGCCCGCACAGAGCCCCCGGCAGCCCGCACAGAGCCCTCGGCAGGCCCCCACAGAGCCCCAGCAGCCCGCACAGAGCCCCGAGAGGCCCGTGTACAGATCCCCGGCAGGCCCGCACAGACCGCGTCCGCACACACAGACACGCACAGTGTCCGCCCACGCACCGCCCACACTCTTCCCTCCTCCGGAACAGGATGTAGAAGGACAGAAAGGGCTTATTTACATTCCGATATTTGTGTCCCATTGACTTGCATTGGTATCAGCGATATCCAATATTTTTTGGATATCGGCCGATCCAATCCGATACCGATACTTCTGGGTATTGGAAGGTATCGCTCAACACTACTGCTCAATAATTATGCACACACAGATATTCTCCTAAGAAAGACAATACTTCACTTTTATTTTCCAAAATATATTTATGTTTCAAGTTTTTGAAACTTTTGGATTGACCGACAGCATGGTAGTTCAATAATAAAATTAATAATAAAAAATACAAATTGTCTAATAATTGTGGACATAGTGTAATTTAATACTAAAGATGTATGTGCCCTTTTTTATTGTATATTTTGTGGGTCTGTGTGGCCCTCTCCAGGGCTCAGAACCCACACTCAGAAAGCTTTCCCAAAGTTTTAATTGCGAGGGATACCATATTATTAGAGTGCTGTGTTTTGAGTTAATAATAAATCAGCAATAGCCATGAGCGAACGTGCTCGGATAAGGTAATATCTGACAATGCTCGTTTGCTAACCGGCAACGCATGCAGGGATTGCCGGTTTGTTAGGATCTACAGAGATCCATAAAATAAGGATTGTAATGAAAGTTTGAATACCCAACTTAACACATTAAAACCTTGGAAGGAATGATTTAATGTTTTGTGGCCAATGTGAACATGCATTTAATTTCTGCATGTGTACCAACTCAAGTTAAGCTCAATTTTTGTGTTTTTTTTCCATCTTAACACATATAGCTGTAAAACGTCTTGCCTAGAGGACCGTTTGCGCAGGGCAATTATTGAGCAAAAAAATTTACAGAGCAGAAGCTTCCAATAATTAAGAAGTCTAAACATGCATCGATCACACGATCAGCAACAATTAATTTGTCTGTCATTGATCAAAGCCCTTATGATGGCCTCTGCTACGCTCTAGCACACAAGATAGGAGGAAAGACAAGCGATATGAGAAGTGAAAATTCAGAAACCATTAGGAAAACTATATAAACGTGTATCAGTTCACTATATTGTAGACCAGTGCTGGTCTTTACATATTTATATTCACTTGGAAAACAATCATTAGTCATGATCGACTTGCAGTCCTGACCATTGTTTAACTTGCATTCTTAAAAAATGTTATGAAGTATTTATATCCATTGACAGTTTAATGTCTTAGCCAGGGCTGCCACTAGGAGCCCCAAACTGGCAAAATTTTCGGGCCCCCCTTGAGACTCCGCCCAGGCTCCACCCCTCATACCATCGACAGTCCCACTGACCTCTCATGCAAAAACTCCACTTCTGCACCACATTCTCACCAATCACACATTTACTGTTCCCATCACCACATACATGGCCAGCAGCTTTTGTTTTGGCCAAAATATTTTTTTAATCCACCACCAAGACAAGGTAGACTCTCCTGGCCGGACTCTACTCTTCTGTAACTTACTAAACATTTGTTAAAATATCCAATACAGGTATAGGTACATTTTTATTTATTTTTCAATTTTTAGATGACCAATAATATCACAAACAAGGAAAAATACCGCCACACCATGATCAGACACCATATTACTATCACATAGTGACCTATAATACCACATACAAGAAACAAATACCGCCACACCATGTGCAGATCACATATTACCACCACATGGTGACCAATAATACCACATACAAGGGACAATTACCACACCATGATCAGACCACATATTACCACCACAGTGAACAAATAATAGCACATACAAGGGACAAATACCGCCACATTTTGGCCAGACATCTTACCACCGCATAGTGACTGAATACTGCAATACTGATCATTAATTAAAATAAAAACAATACTATCACCATAAGTGCCATTATACACAGGAGATCTGTACTTAGTATGCAGTCTGTGTACAGGTAACACACTAACTCAACAGTAACGTCTCTTGGTGAAGTCCTTCAGCCTCGCTTTCCATCTTCATCCAGCACAGACCGCCATCACTTCTTCCAGCCAGGGCTCGTCTCTGCAGGAAATAACATAGTTATCTAGAGCTCTGCTTGCAGCACCATAGCTTAATTTTTCCCCGACTTCTATACTACCCCAGATGAAGAAAAAAAGACGACCTAGTGTCGCTCTGCACAGTAACAGGACCGCCCCCCCATTTAAAACAGTATCCTCAAAAAATAAAATAAATACATCACTGCAGTAATAATATCCCTTAATCAGCCCCTATGGTAATAATATCTGCATCCTGGCCCCGTGTATCTCATTCCTGGCTCCAGCCATATGTTCTCCCATCCTGCCCTCATGAGTATCCATCCTGCCCCATCTGTCCCATTATCCTGTCTCCATAGTATCTATCCTTCCCCGTGATCCTGCCCCATCTGTCTCCATCCTGTCTCAAATTCTGCCCCGTGTCTCACATTTTGCCCCATCTCACATTCTGCACCGTCTCACTTCCTGCCCCGTCTCACATTCTGCCGTGTCACAAATTCTGCCCCATGTCTCACATCCTGCCCCGTCACAAATTCTGCCCGTGTCTCACAGCCTGCCCCGTCACAAATTCTGCCCCTTTCTCACATCCTGCCACCTGTCACACATTCTGCCCCGTGTAGTTTCCATACCTGCCCCTGTGTCTCACATTCTGCCCCGTGTCACACATTCTGTCCCCCTGTGTAGTTTTCATTCCTGCCCCCCTGTGGTGTTTCCATTCCTGTCCCCAGTGTTTTCATTCCTGCCCCGTGGTGTTTCCATTCGTTCCCCCTATGTTTCCATTCCTGCCCCCAGTGTTTCCATTCCTGCCCCCAGTGTTTTCATTCCTGCCCCCTGTGGTGTTTTCATTCCTGCCCCAGTGTTTTCATTCCTGCCCCCAGTGTTTTCATTCCTGCCCCCAGTGTTTTCATTCCTGCCTCCTGTGGTGTTTCCATTCCTGCCCCCAGCGTTTTTCATTCCTGCCCCGATTTCATTCCTGCCCCCTGTGTTCTTTTCTTTCCTGCCCTCCTGTCTTTATCATGCCCTGGGCTTGCCGCATTCAGTAAAAAAAAAAAACCAAAAAAAACCACCTTACCTTGCCGCTGTCCAGCTGACATCCATCCCGGGCATTTCAGCATGGACTCGCCGGCGAATGACGATGACGTCATATGCCGGCGACGTACGTGTTGACGTCAGCTGCCAGCCTCAGATTGGCTGGCGGCTATTACTGTTGCCTTGTGGGCCAGGACGGGCCCGCAACAAGGCAACAGAGGACACTGAACCTGCGTCTCAGATGCAGGTTCAGTGTACTGTCAGAAGCCTGGCGTATGGGGCCCGCTCTGCCCACCGGGCCGTAGTCTTAGCACTTTATATACTTAATCCTCTTTATGGAAAACTGTGCAGACTTTGTCCTGGAAACTGTCTGCTCTTGTAGATGATCATTTCTACTAATTTCATTATTAACCTCTTTACCCCAGAGGGTGGTTTGCACGTTAATGACTGGGCCAATTTTTACAATTCTGACCACTGTCCCTTTATGAGGTAATAACTCTGGAATGCTTCCATGGATCCCGGTGATTCTGAGAATGTTTTCTCATGACATATTGTACTTCATGATAGTGGTAACATTTATTTGATTTAACTTGCTTGTATTTGTGAAAAAATGG
Source organism: Ranitomeya variabilis (assembly GCF_051348905.1). NCBI lineage: Eukaryota > Metazoa > Chordata > Amphibia > Anura > Dendrobatidae > Ranitomeya > Ranitomeya variabilis. The sequence goes on from NC_135234.1 coordinate 607,820,898, forward strand.
AAATTTGGCAAAAATTTAGAAAATTGCGCAATTTTCCAACTTTGAATTTTCATGCCCTTAAATCACAGAGATACAGTGGTTACGGTAAGTATTCAGACCCCTTTACATTTTTCACTTTGTTTCATTACAGCCATTTGGTAAATTCAAAAAAATTTAATTTTTTCTTATTAATGTACTCTCTGCAACCCATCTTGATTGGAAAAAAAAATGTAGAAAATTTTGCAAATTTATTAAAAAAGAAAAACTGAAATATCACATGGTCATAAGTATTCAGACCCTTTGCTCAGACACTCATATTTAAGTCACATGCTGTCCATTTCCCTGTGATCCCCCTTGACATGGCTCTACTCCTTCAATGGAGTCCAGCGGTGTTTAATTAAACTGACAGGACTTGATTTGGAAAGGCACACACCTATCTATATAAGACATCAAAGCTCACAGTGCATGTCAGACCAAATGAGAAACATGAGGTCAAAGGAACTGACCAAGGAGCTCAGAGACAGAATTGTGGCAAGGCACAGATCTGGCCAAGGTTACAAAAGTATTTCTGCAGTACTCAAGTGGCCTCCATAATCCTTAAATGGAAGAACTTTGGCCACCAGAAGTCTTCCTAGACCTGGCCGTCTAGCCAAACAGAGCAATCTTGGGAGAAGAGCCTTGGGGAGAGAGGTAAAGAAGAACCCCAAGATCACTGTGGCTGAGCTCCAGAGATGCAGTGGGGAGATGGGAGAAAGTTCCACAAAGTCAACTATCACTGCAGTCCTCCACCAGTAAGGCCTTTATGGCAGAGTGGCCCGAAGGAAGCCTAACCTCAGTGCAAGACATATTGAAGCCCGCATAGAGTTTGATAAAAAAAAAAAACACATGAAGGACTCCCAGACTTGGGCAGCACGGTGGCTCAGTGGTTAGTACTGCAGCCTTGCAGGGATGGAGTCCTGGGTTCAAATCCCAACAAAGACAACATCTGCAAGGAGTTTGTATGTTCTCCCCGTGTTTGCGTGGGTTTCCTCCGGGTATTCCGGTTTCCTCCCACATTCCAAAGACATACTGATAGAGAATTTAGATTGTGAGCCCCATCGGGGACAGGAAATGTGTGCAAAAACTGTAAAGCGCTGCAGAATATGTTAGTGCTATATAAAAATAAAGATGATTATTATTACTATGAGAAATAAGATTCTTTGGTCTGAAGAGACAAAGATAGTCCTTTTTGGTGATAATTTTAAGAGGTATGTATGGAGAAAACGAGGCACTGCTCCTCATCTGCCCAATACTATCCCAACAGTGAAACGTGGTGGTAGCAGCATCATGCTATGGGGGTGTTTTTCAGCTGAAGGGACAGGACGACTGGTTGCCACTGAAAAAACATGAGTGCTGCCAAGTAGAGATATCCTGGATGAAAACCTCTTCCAGAGTTCTCTGGACCTCAGACTTGGTCGGAGGTTCACCTTCCAACAAGACAATAACCCTAAGCACACAGTTAAAATAATAAAGGAGTGGCTTCAGTGCAACTCTATGACCATTCTTGACTGGCCCAGCCAGAGCCTCTGATCTAAACTCCTGCAGTGGAGAGGATCTGCAAGGAAGAATGACAGAGGATCCCCAAATCTAGGTGTGAAAAACTTGTTACATCATTCCCAAGAAGATTCATGGCTGTGCTAGCTCAAAAGGGTGCTTCTACTCAATACTGAGCAAAGGATCTGAATACTTATGACCATGTGATATTTCAGGTTTTCATTTTTAACAAATTTGCAAACATTTCTACATTTCCGTTTTTATGTTCAGTCAAGATGGGGTGCAGAGTGTACATTAATGAAAAAAAAAAAAGAACTTTTTTGAATTTACCAAATGGCTGCAATGAAACAAAAGTGAATAACTTAACCCCTTAATCCCATATGACGTACTATCCCATCAAGGTGACCTGGAACTTAATTCCCAGTGACGGGATAGTACGTCATATGCGATCGGCCGCGCTCACGGGGGGAGCGCGGCCAATCGCGGCCGGGTGTCAGCTGACTATCGCAGCTGACATCCGGCACTATGTGCCAGGAGCGATCACGGACCGCCCCCGGCACATTAACCCCCGGCACACTGCAATCAAACATGATCGCAGTGTACCGGCGGTACAGGGAAGCATCGCGCAGGGAGGGGGCTCCCTGCGTGCTTCCCTGAGACGATCGGTACAAGGCGATGTACTCACCTTGTACCGAGCGTCTCCTCCCTGCAGTCCCCGGCTTCAAAATGGCCGCGGGTCTGCATCCGGGTACTGCAGGGAGTACTTCCGGGTCCACAGCAGGCGCTGGTAAGCATGCAGCGCTGTCAGTCAGATCGCTGATCTGACAGAGTGCTGTGCAAACTGTCAGATCAGCGATCTGTGATGTGCCCCCCTGGGACAAAGTAAAAAAGTTAAAAAAAAAAATTCCACATGTGTAAAAAAAAAAAAAAAAAAAAGAAAAAAAAAACCTAAATAAAGAAAAAAATATATATATTATTCCCATAAATACATTTCTTTATCTAAATAAAAAAAACAAACAATAAAAGTACACATATTTAGTATCGCCGCGTCCGTAACGACCCAACCTATAAAACTGTCCCACTAGTTAACCCCTTCAGAGAACACCGTAAGAAAAAAAAAAACGAGCCAAAAAACAACGCTTTATTATCATACCGCTGAACAAAAAGTGGAATAACACGCGACCAAAAAGATGGATATAAATAACCATGGTACCGCTGAAAACGTCATCTTGTCCCGCAAAAAAACAAGCCGCCATACAGCATCATAAGCAAAAAAATAAAAAAGTTATAGTCCTCAGAATAAAGCGATGCCAAAATAATTATTTTTTTCTATAAAATAGCTTTTATCGTATAAAAGTGCCAAAACATAAAAAAATGATATAAATGAGATATCGCTGTAATCGTACCGACCCCACGAATAAAACTGCTTTATCAATTTTACCAAACGTGGACCGGTATAAACGCCTCCCCCAAAAGAAATTCATGAATAGCTGGTTTTTGGTCATTCTGCCTCACAAAAATTGGAATAAAAAGCGATCAAAAAATGTCATGTGCCCGAAAATGTTAACAATAAAAACATCAACTCGTCCTGCAAAAAACAAGACCTCACATGACTCTGTGGACCAAAATATGGAAAAATTATAGGTCTCAAAATGTGGAGACGCAAAAACTTTTTTGCTATAAAAAGCGTCTTTTACTGTGTGACAGCTGCCAATCATAAAAATCCGATATAAAAAAACGCTATAAAAGTAAATCAAACCCCCCTTCATCACCCCCTTAGTTAGGGAAAATAATACAATTAAAGAAATTTATTTATTTCCATTTTCCCATTAGGATTAGGGCTAGGGTTAGGGCTAGGGTTAGGGTTGGAGCTAAAGTTAGGGTTAGGGTTGGGGCTAAAGTTAGGGTTGGGGCTAAAGTTAGGGTTAAGGTTTGGATTACATTTACGGTTGGGATTAGGGTTAGGGGTGTGTCAGGGTTAGGGGTGTGGTTAGGGTTACTGTTGTGAACTATACTTCTTGGCTCCCTCTTGTGGTCACTAGTGGTTTGGCACTTGGATTGTCTTTTCCCAGGTTGGTACTCACCTGGTTCGTTAGGCCTGGGGTGTTGCTATTTAAACTTCCTGGATTCTCAGTCCAGTGCCTGGCATCGTTGTAATCAGTTCATTTCTGTTTGCTCCTGTCTTCAGGTCCTGGTTCCTTGCAAGATAAGCTAAGTCCTGCTTTCTTATTTTTGTTTATTTGCATTGTTCTTATTTTTGTCCAGCTTGCACAAAATGTGATTCCTGATATCGCTGGAAGCTCTAGGGGGCTGATATTCTCCCCCCTCACCATTAGTCGGTTCGGGGGTTCTTGGATATTCAGCGTGGATATTTTTTGTAGGGTTTTTTGCTGACCATATAAGTCATCTTACTATATTCTGCTATTAGTTAGTGGGCCTCTCTTTGCTAAAATCTAGTTCATTCTTACATTTGTCTTTTCTTTTTACCTCACCGTTATTATTTGTTGGGGGCTTGTACTATAACTTTGGGGTCTTTCTTCTTGAGGCAAGAGAGGTCTTATTTTCCCTGACAGGGTTAGTTAGTTCTCCGGCTGGCGCGAGACGTCTAGGATCAACGTAGGTACGTTCCCCGGCTACTGTTAGTTGGTTGTGCTAGGATCAGGTATATGGTCAGCCTAGTTACCACTTCCCTATGAGCTGGTATTCCTCTGCCATTGGGATCATAACAGGTTACCGTTGGAATTAGGGTTAGGGGTGTGTTTGGATTAGGGTTTCAGGTAGAATTGGGGAGTTTCCACTGTTCAGGCACATCAGGGGCTCTCCAAACGCGACATGGCGTCCGATCTCAATTCCAGCCAATTCTGCGTTGAAAAAGTAAAAAACAGTGCTCCTTCCCTTCCGAGCTCTCCTGTGCGCCCAAACAGGGGTTTACCCCAACATATGGGGTATCAGCGTACTCGGAACAAATTGGACAACAACTTTTGGGGTCCAAGTTCTCTTGTTATCCTTGGGAAAATAAAAATTTGGGGGACTAAAAATCATTTTTGTGGGAAAAAAAAGGATTTTTTATTTTCACGGCTCTGTGTTGTAAACTGTAGTGAAACACTTGGGGGTTCAAAGTTCTCACAACATATCTAGATAAGTTCCCTGGGAGGTCTAGTTTCCAATATGGGGTCACTTGTGGGGGGTTTCTACTGTTTGGGTACATCAGGGGCTCTACAAATGCAACGTGACGCCTGCAGACCAATCCATCTAAGTCTGCATTCCAAATGGTGCTTCTTCCATTCTGAGCTCTGCCATGCGCCCAAACAGTGGTTCCCCCCCACATACGGGGTATCAGCGTACTCAGGACAAATTGGTCAACAACTTTTGGGGTGCAATTTCTCCTGTTACCCTTGGGAAAATACAAAACTGGGGGCTAATAAATCATTTTTGTGAAAAAAAAAAGAATTTTTATTTTCACGGCTCTGCGTTATAAACTGTAGTGAAACACTTGGGGGTTCAAAGCTCTCAAAACACATCTAGATAAGTTCCTTAGGGGGTCTACTTTCCAAAACGGTGTCACTTGTGGGGGGTTTTAATGTTTAGGCACAGCAGGGGCTCTTCAAACGTGACATGGTGTCCCATCTCAATTCCAGTCAATTTTGCATTGAAAAGTCAAACAGCGCTCCTTCCCTTCCGAGCTCTGTCATGCGCCCAAACAGTCGTTTACCCCCACATATGGGGTATCGTCGTACTCAGGACAAATTGCACAACAACTTTTGTGGTCTAATTTCTTCTCTTACCCTTGGGAAAATAAAAAATTGGGGGCGAAAAGATCATTTTTGTGAAAAAAAGATTTTTTATTTTTACGGCTCTGCATTATAAACTTCTGTGAAGCACTTTTTGGGTCGAAGTGCTCACCACACATCTAGATAAGTTCCTTAAGGGGTCTACTTTCCAAAATGGTGTCACTTGTGGGGGGTTTCAATGTTTTGGCACATCAGGGGCTCTCCAAACGCAACATGGCGTCCCATCTCAATTCCAGTCAATTTTGCATTGAAAAGTCAAATGGCGCTCCTTCCCTTCTGAGCTCTGCCATGCGCCCAAACAATGGTTTACACCCACACATGGGGTATCAGGGTACTCAGGACAAATTGCACAACAATTTTTGGGGTCAAATTTCTTCTTACCCTTGGGAAAATAAAAAATTGGGGGCGAAAAGATCATTTTTGTGAAAAAATATGATTTTTTATTTTTACGGCTCTGCATTATAAACATCTGTGAAGCACTTGGTGCGTCAAAGTGCTCACCACACATCTAGATAAGTTCCTTAGGGGGTCTACTTTCCAAAATGGTGTCACTTGTGGGGGGTTTCAATGTTTACGCACATCAGGGGCTTTCCAAACGCAACATGGCGTCCCATCTCAATTCCAGTCAATTTTGCATTGAAAAGTAAAATGGCGGTCCTTTCCTTCCGAGCTCTGCCATACACCCAAACAGTGGTTTACCCCCACATATGGGGTATCAGCGTACTCAGGACAAATTGTACAACAACTTTTGGGGTCTATTTTCTCCTGTTACCCTTGGTAAAATAAGACAAATTGGAGCTGAAATAAATTGTGTAAAAAAAAGTTAAATGTTCATTTTTATTTAAACATTCCAAAAATTCCTGTGAAACACCTGAAGGGTTAATAAACTTCTTGAATGTGGTTTTGAGCACCTTGAGGGGTGCAGTTTTTAGGATGGTGTCACACTTGGGTATTTTCTAATATATAGACCCCTCAAAATTACTTCAAATGAGATGTGGTCCCTAAAAAAAAATGGTGTTGTAAAAATGAGAAATTGCTGGTCAACTTTTAACCCTTATAACTCCCTAACAAAAAAAAATGTTGGTTCCAAAATTGTGCTGATGTAAAGTAGGCATGTGGGAAATGTTACTTATTAAGTATTTTGCGTGACATATCTCTGTGATTTAAGGGCATAAAAATTCAAAGTTGTAAAATTGCAAAATTTTCAAAATTTTTGCCAAATTTCCATTTTTTTCACAAATAACCGCAAGTTATATCAAAGAAATTTTACCACTATCATGAAGTACAATATGTCACGAGAAAACAGTGTCAGAATCGCCAAGATCCATTGAAGTGTTCCAGAGTTCTAACCTCATAAAGGGACAGTGGTCAGAATTGTAAAAATTGGCCCGGTCATTAACGTGCAAACCACCCTCGGGGCTTAAGGGGTTGAAGGGGTCTGAATACTTTCCGTACCCACTGTATGTCACACAAAATACTAAATAAGTAACATTTCCCACATGTCTACTTTACATCAGCACAATTTTGGAACCAACATTTTTTTTGTTAAGAAGTTATAAGGGTTAAAAGTTAAACAGCATTTCTCATTCTTACAACACCATTTTTTTAGGGACCACATCATATTTGAAGTCACTTTGAGGGGTCTATATGATAGAAAATACCCAAGTGTGACCCCATTCTAAAAACTGCACCCCTCAAGGTGCTCAAAACCACATTCAAGAAGTTTATTAAACCTTCAAGTGCTTCACAGGAATTTTTGGAATGTTATAAAAAAAATGAACACAACTTTATTTCACAAAAAAATTACCTCAGATCCAATTTTTTTTAATTTTACCAAGGTAACAGGTGAAATTGGACCCCAAAACGTATTGTGCAATTTGTCCTAAGTATGCTGATACCCCATATGTGGGGGTAAAACCACTGTTTGGGGGCATGGCAGAGCTTGGAAGGGAAGGAGCGCAGTTTTACTTTTTAAATGCAAAATTGTCTGGAAATAAGATCGGACACCTTGTCACGTTTGGAGAGCCCCCGATGCGCCTAAAGAGTAGAAACCCCACACAAGTGACACCATTTTGGAAACTAGACCCCCCAGGGAACTTACCTAGATGTGTGGTGACTTTGAACCCCCAAGTGCTTCACAGAAGTTTATAACAGAGCAATGAAAGTAAAAAAATCATATTTTTTTCTACAAAAATAATCTTTTCGCCCCCAATTTTTTATTTTACCAAGGGTAAAAGGAGAAATTGGACCCCAAAAGTTGTTGTGCAAATTCTCTTGAGTACACTGATACCCCATATATGTAGGGGAATAATACTTTTGAGCCACATCCAAGAAGGAAAGGTATCCCAGCAACAGATCCATCAGTAAAAAATTTAAAAACAAAAATCTTTAACGAATAACATGGTTCAAATTATTGTATAAAACTATTGATTTTGAAAAAAAGCAAGTAACCTGGGAAACTAATGGCCTTACGCGTTTCAAGCCAACTGGTTCTTAACACCTTTCTGACATCCGATGTCCTATCCCGTCCATGTGGGCTGGGCCCGTATGACCATGGATGGGATAGTATGTCAAGGCTAAGCGGCCAAGCACCCAGGTGGTGTGCGGCTGATTGAGGCCCAGGTGTCAGCTGATTCTCACAGCTGACACCAAGTCCGTGACCGCTCCCGGCACTTTAACCCCTTTCTGCCATTGGACGTACTATCCCGTCCATGTGACCTGGGACTTAATTCCCATGGACGGGATAGCACGTCATAGGCAATCAGCCGCGCTCACGGGGAGAGCGCGGCCGTGTGTCAGCTGATTATCACAGACCGCTCCCGGCACATTAACCCCCCCGGAACACTGAGATTAAACATGATCGCAGCATTCCGGTGGGATAGGGAAGCATCACGCAGGGAGGGGGCTCCCTGTGTGCTTCCCTGAGACCGTCAGAACAACGCGATGTGATCGCGTTGTTCCGAGCGTCTCCTCCGTTCTCCTCCCTGCAGGCCCCGGATCTAAGATGGCTGCGGAGGTCCTTCCGGGTCCTGCAGGGAGGTGGCTTGTGAGCGCCTGCTGAGACCAGGTGGTGGCAAGTTTCCAGCACTACATGTCAGATTGCTGATCTGACACAGTGCTGTTCAATCAGCGATCTGACACTACATAGTGATGTCCCATCCTGGGAGAATGTAAAAAACAAAACATTACACTGCGTAAAAATATATTTTTTTATATTACGAAATAAGGAAAAAATATATTGTTCCAATAAATACATTTCTTTATGTAAATAAAAAATAAACAAATAAAAGTATACATATTTAGTATCGCCGCATCTGTAACGACCCGACCTATAAAACTGTCCCACTAGTTAACCCTTCAGTGAACACCGTAAAAAAATTAAGAACGAGGCAAAAAACAATGCTTTATCATCATACCGCCAAACAAAAAGTGGAATAACACACGGATAAAAGACGGATATGCATAAACATGGTACCGCTGAAAACGTCATCTTGTCCCGCAAAAAATGAGCCGTGATAAAGAATCAGCAGCAAAAAAATAAAAATGTTAAAACCCTCAGAATAAAGCGATGCAAAAATAATTCTTTTTTATATAAAATAGTTTTTATTGTATAAAACCGCCAAAACATAAAAAAATGATATAAATGAGGTTTCGCTGTGATCGTACTAACCCGAAGAATAAAACTGCTTTATCAATTTTACCACACGCGGAACGGTATAAACGCCTCACCCGAAAGAAATTAATGAAATGCTGGTTTTTGTTCATTCTGCCTCCCAAAAATCGTAATAAAAAGCGATCAAAAAATGTCATGTGCCCGAAAATGGTACCAATAAAAACATCAACTCATCCCGAAAAAAACAAGACCTCACATGACTCTGTGGGCCAAAATATGGAAAAATTATAGGTCTTAAAATGTGGTGATGCAAAAACTATTTTTAGCAATAAAAAGCGTCTTTTACTGTGTGACAGCTACCAAACATAAAAACCTGCTATAAATAGTAAATCAAACCCCTTTTTATCACCCCCTTAGTTAGGGAAAAATAAAAAATGTATTTATTTTCATTTTCCCATTACGGCTAGGGTTAGGGCTAAAGTTAGGGTTGAGGTTACAATTAGGGTTAGGGTTGGGGCTAAAATTAGGGTTGAGGTTACAATTAGGGTTAGGGTTGGGGCTAAAGTTAGGGCTAAAAATGGGGTTAGGGTTTTGATTATGTTTACGGTTGGTGTTAGGGTTGGGATTAGGGGTGTGTCAGGGTTGGGGGTGTGGTTAGGATTAGGGTTATGTTGGGGTTAGGGGTGTGGTTAGGGTTGGGATTAGGGTTATGGTTGGGATTAGGGGTGTGTTAGGGTTGGAGTTAGAATTGGGGAGTTTCCAGCGTTTATGCACATCAGGGGCTCTCCAAACGCGACATGGTGTCCGATCTCAATTCCAGCCAATTCTGCGTTGAAAAAGTAAAATGGTGCTCCTTCCCTTCCGAGCTCTGCCGTGCGTTCAAACAGTGGTTTACCCCCACATAGGGGGTATTAGCGTACTCAGGGCAGACTGGACAACAACTTTTGTGGTCCAATTCCTCGGGAAAATTTGGGGCTAAAAAATCATTTTTGTTGGGAAATTTTTTTTTTTATTCTCACGGCTCTGCGTTGTAAACTTTAATGAAACACTTGGGGGTTCAAAGTTCTCACAACACATTTAGATAAATTCCTTGGGGGGGTCTAGTTTCCAATATGGGGTCAGTTGTGGGGGGTTTCTACTGTTTAGGCACATCAGGGGCTCAACGTTGATGCCCGCAGACCATTCCATCTAAGTCTGCATTCCAAAATAGCGCTCCTTCCCTTCCGAGCTCTGCCATGCGCCCAAACAGTGGTCCCCCCCACATATGGGGTATCAGCGTACTCAGGACAAATTGTACAACAACGTTTGGTGTCCAATTTCTCCTGTTACCCTTGGGAAAATAAAAAAAATTGGGGGCAAAAAGATCATTTTTGAGAAAAAATTGATTTTTTAGTTTTACGGCTCTACATTTGGGGGTTCAAAGTGCTCACCACACATCTAGATAAGTTCCTTAGGGGGTCTACTTTCCAAAATGGTGTCACTTGTGGAGGTTTTCAACTGTTTAGGCACATCTGGGGCTCTCCAAATGCGACATGGCGTCCTATCTCAATTCCAGCCAATTTTGCAGTGAAAAGTCAAATGGCGCTCCTTCCCTTCCGAGCGCTGCCATGCGCCCAAACAGTGGTTTACCCCAACATATAGGGTATCGGCGTACTCAGGACAAATTGCACAACAACATTTGGGGTACAATTTCTCCTGTTACCCTTGGGAAAATAAAAATTGGGGGCAAAAATATCATTTTTGTAAAAAAAAAAATATTTTTATTTTTATGCCTCTACATTATAAACCTCTGTGAAGCACTTTGGGGTTCAAAGTGCTCACCACACATCTAGCTAAGTTCCTAAAAGGGAATCTGTCACCCCCAAAACCAAGGGTGATGTAAGCCCACCGGCATCAGGGGCTTATCTACAGCATTCTGTAATGCTGTAGATAAGCCCCCGATGTATCCTAAAAGATAAGAAAAAGAGGTTAGATTATACTTACCCAGGGGCGTTCCCGCTGCTGGTCTGGGTCCGGTGCCTCCTATCTTCATCAGATGATGTCCTCTTCTTGTCTTCAGGCTGCGGCTCCGGCGTACTTTGTCTTTACAGCAGCTAAATAATGTAACATGATTGAGAATAAAGTGTCTACAATATGAAATCCAAGATGTATAGGACCTATGAGAATGTACAGTGTGAAAATTCCAGGATATGTTACGTGACCTCTTAAGTTAGAGAACTATCAGTCATATTTAAAGATCAGGGAACCTACATGGTTCAAAGAGATGCTAAAAAAAGAAGCAAGGGTAAGCTAGTATAATAAAAGCTTAGACTACGTTGTGGGTGTAAGTGAGTATTACATAAGTACAGAGGTGTAGAAGTGTTTTTGAGCACGACATTTAAAAGACTGGGAATATGTGGGAGGGAAGACGCATGATACGTCAGATGGATGACAGATATCCTGCGGCACTGGACATAGGCATAACAACATTATGTACTATGATGATAGTTGGCCACTTTGAACTCTTCAGTCCTTTCATAAAAACACTATTCAAGGATTGTCATAAAGCAGTCCATAAACGCGGCAAGGCAGTTAATGTAGTAGCAGGTGCAAGAATGTCCCAGACAAGTAAGACTAATTTCATGATAGTTTTATTTGGTATTTCACGTAACTTATGTACATTGTGTATTTACCACTAGAACCTATGGAAAATATAGCTGAATGAAACAACATCATTGTCATGTACTCACCTGTCCCTGCTGCCATGTCCATCTTCTCCGTTAGACACCACTGCTTTATTCTGTGCAGGTGCCAGCCAGCAAGAGTGGTTAAAAATAATTTAGGGGGGTCCAGCACATTGGTCAATCATAAAGGCTGGTCATTGGATGGGTTCGATGGCCAATCACTGCTCCCGATGCTGCATTTAAATCCCCCTGTTCTGTCACCTGTGTTACCTGCTATATACTTTTTTGGATAATTCTGGGGTACAACTAGGATTAAACTGCTGTGTTCTGACCTGGCTGTATTCCTGGCTTCTCTCTTGATTAACCCCTGAATGACCTAACTAGTTTAACCTTTGGGTTTTCCTTGTTTACTCTTATCGACCCATGTATCCAGTTTTGTTCTTGTCCCAATCTCTCTGGTACTGAGTGAGCTTGTTATCCCTCATTTTGCTCCACAAGTCAAGCTCCTGGACCCTGCGAAGCACAACAGTTTATCAAATTTGACTGTGACAGCTGTCTTTTAGTTTAGTACTTTGTTACAATTACCAAGACTGCAACACTGTACACGAATAGAACCATTGTTGCTAAATAGAAATGTGCAGAAAACTAGTTTTGTTAGTGATACTGAAATAACCCTTAACATTTTGAGGATAAAGATCTGAAACAGTTACAATGGCAAAAGGAAGTTCGTATTCAATAGACAAGAAATTATGAGAATCAAATGAATCTCAGCATCGAAGGCATCTCACGTCCTCATACAGTTTTCTTCTCCTCTTTCTGTTCTCCATGCTTAGTGTGGCACACATAGACACACAATGCAAAGACTGAGTCAACTTCTCCCTTTTTTATCTTGTTTTTGGAGTGATTTTCATATTGCCCACACCTGTTACTTGCCACAGGCGAGTTTGAATGAGCATCACATGCTTGAAACAAAGTTGTTTACCCACAATTTTGAAAAGTGTGTGAAATTATGTCCAAAAGGCTATGCACACATCACTTGATTCGGGTGCTCAAATAGGAATCCACTCTAAAATATGATATGAAAAATTTGGCACTCCAGATAGTGATGCAAAACTTATTTATTTAATGTGGTAACAACTCTGTTGCACAAGATAATATATCTGACGTTTCGGCATCAATATCTGGAGTGCCAAATTTTTCATATCATATAATAAAACATGTGCAATAATTTTCTGGGAGAAATACTTAATTTTCTAGAACAATTTCAACACTTTTTCCCATGACGGTACACTACTGTCTGTGCTGCCCATTATAGTCTATCTGGCTTTGCACATGTCCATGCTTCTTTGAAAACAATGTGTTCACAAAATAAATCAGTAAGGCTACTTTCACATTAGCGTTGTTTGGAATACGTCGCAATGCGTCGTTTAGGAGAAAAAAACGCATCCTGCAAAGTTGCCCGCAGGATGCGTTTTTTCTCCATAGACTTTCATTAGCGACGCATTGTGACGGATTGCCACACGTCACATCCGTCGTGCGACGGATGCGTCGTGTTTTGGCGGACCGTTGGCACAAAAAAAGTTCCATGTAACGTTTTTTGGTGCGTCGAGTCTGCCACTCCGCCCCCTCCTCACCGGACATTACAATGGGCAGCGGATGCGTTGAAAAACTGCATCCGCTGCCCGCATTGAGCTAAATTAACACACTGTCCGTCGGTACGTCGGGCCGACGGCCCGTACCGACGGACTAGTGTGAAAGTAGCCTAAGATGTTCATTTTTGTTCCAAGTGAAGGACAAAAATCACCTATACAAGTCTATGGTCTTGATTCATCATGCTGTTTACAACAAAATTCTGTTGTAAAACGTTTTCAAAAGGAGCAAATTTTTTGTGCAACACACAGTTACACAAACATTTTGTGACTTTTGTCCAGGTATGGAAAAATGGATGGAGGTGGGGCATAGCAATGCCCACCCAATAAATTCATTAAAAGTTGCAGCCAGAAATGTTACTCCAGTCCTTGACTGGTGAATGCCAATGATAAGATGTGCCCAATTCATTAATTGTCATGCACCTCATCTTTCTCCTGCATGCCCATTATTAAGACACGTGTACGAAAAGCCAGTCTTAATGAATCGGGGCCTACATGTATATGAATATCACGGACAGCACATGAATCCCATCTGTGTGCGATCCATTTGCATTACGTTTTTAACAGGATTATATGTAGGAGAAGAGCTGCAATTTTTGTTTTCTTTGGAGCATACTAGAAAATCACTGATGGTAAAAACTGACACACTGACCAAACACTGATGAAAATCGTTCTGCTTTTTAATGTACAAGGAAAAACAGCTGAATGGTTCCTTATATTAAAGGAAGCTGTGTGAAGAGAGTTTTTCTGGACAAACCGACTCCTACAAATGGTTCTTGTGATGCATGAGGTCTATTGCAAAAGAACAATATGATTTAGACTTCAGTTGCCTGAGCTTGCTTAAAAATAATGTCAGCAGGTTTTTGCCATATAATATGAGAGCAGCATAAGATAGGGTATGAAAGCCTGATTCCAGCGATGTATCATTACTGGGCTGCTTGGTGCAGTTTGGATAGAATCCCTGTTTTGCCTAATGTAGTTGTAGCAGAGCTAAGACTTCTGGGCTGTGTATAACACCGTCCACACCTCTAACTGGCAGCTTCCTGTGTACAATGTGCAATGTGAACAAGCTGCTACTTGGTGGTGGGGGCGGGGTTACACAGCTTATCCTGACTAGCCTGCATATGAGATGTAGTCCTCTAGTGATAATCTCCTGTTGATAAAATACTTACTATATTGAAACTACAACACAGCCTAATAAGTGACACATCACACTCTTGTACCCTATATTATGGTGCTCTCAGAATAAATAGCAAACATTTGCTGTCAGATTCCCTTTAATATAGATGTAAGCTGAGGCAACTGAAGTCTAAAGTACATTGTACTTCTGCAACAGCAGACATATTCCCTTTAATGGAATTTAAGTACAGTTTAATCATAATGGCTTGCTAATTTTCAGAACCCCATTATAAGATAGATTTCTATCTTAATATCCATGAGCATTGGCTATGAATATTAAATAGTACAGAACCTGTGACTTTCATACAATCCATGACAAGTATGAAACATTCATCTATTTAAAGAAGCACTCCTCTGATCAAAGTTTTTATCCTATTAATATATTGCAGTCATCGTATTATAAGGCACTGTGTACTTTAAATTTCTCATTTTGCCTTTTTACCCAGGACTTATATAGTAAGTCTCTTGTCCCTGAATTTATCATTCCTCTCTTCAACTACTGACTCAGCTGCTCCCTCTTCCCCTCTGCCATAGACTTTTGCAGTCACTCATGTCTTACACAAAGGATCCTAAGTCATGTGACAAGGCTCGCAAAAGGATCAACATTAACTTTTAGGATTACTATTTCCTATAGGTGGCACTAGACTTCTAGTCCTCTTCCTCTATGAAGAGACAATTTACCCTTACTGGGTGTATTGGGTCCAGTGAGCAGAAGCAAAGAGGGGTGCCTGGACCCAGTCTCTCTTTTGCTTCTGTTCACGGGCCACGGGGCAGCGGTGGGTTGCAGAGCACATCTCGCAAGCACATGGAGCGTTCCTGGAGCTCCAAGGCCGACAACAGAACTGTAATGTGCGCGCAGCTTGGAGCTCCGTCCATCTTTTCTGTGACGGCGCCTTATGCAATGATGTCATGAATTAAATGGCATTGGGTAGGGGGGGAGCAAATGATGATGATTTGAGACTGGGGGTGGAGTACAGCAAATGATTAATAACTCATACAGGGAATGGGAAACAGCAAATTATTATAAATTGAGACTGGACGATAGGGTACAGCAAATGATTATGAACGGAGTCTGGGGGATAGGGTACAGATAATTATGATTTATTGAGACTGGGGGTGGGGAACAGCAAATGGTAATGACTTGAGGATGGAGTGTGGGGGACATCAAATGATTACGAATTGAGAATGAGGGATGGAGTACTGCAAATGATGATGAATTAAGATTGGTGGTGTGGAACACCAAATGGTGCTGACTTAAGGGTGGGATGTGGGGAGAGCAAATGATGAATTGAGGGTGTAGGTGAGCAAATGATGAATTGAGGGGAAGGTCCTATTACTGTGCAGGGCTAGAGAGATTCTAACGGCACTATGATGCTTTTCTCTTCATCTAAAATAGTGTAGAAGTTGGGGGAAAAAAGTGGAATGTGCTCTGGAAGTGGTGCTCTAGATAACGGTGTGCTATTTTCTGCAGAGACAAGTCCTGAGTGGAAGAAGTGATGGCGATCTGTGCTGGATGAAGAAAAGCAAAGATAAAGGACTTCAACTAGAGATGTCAAGATACACTGTATACTATATACAGAGATCTTGTGCATAATGGCACTGGTGATCCCTGCATTACCTGTACACGATACACTATATACAGATGTCCTGTGCATAATGTCACTAGTGATCCCAGTATTACCTGTACACTATACACATGGCTCATGTGTTTAGTGTCACTGTTTTACCTGTAGTACACTATGCACTATATACAGAGCTCCTATGTATAATGTCACAGATGATCACTGTATTACCTGTACACTGACACTATATACAAAGCTCCTGTATATATAATGTATGTATGTATAATGTCACCGGTGATCACTGTATTACCTGTAACCTGACACTATATACATAGCTCCTATGTATAATGTCACAGGTGATCAGTGTATTATCTGTACACTGACACTATATACAGAGGTCCTGCGTTTAATTTTACTGGTGAGCCACTGTATTACCTTACACTGACACTGTATACAGAGCTCCTGTGTATAATATCACTGGTGATCCCTGTATTACCTGTACACTGACACTATACACTGTATACTATGTACAGATCTCCTGTGTATAATGGCACTTATGGTAATATTGGTGTTGTGATTTTTTTTTTATTAATGATCATTATTATAGTATTTGGTCATTATATGGTGGTAATATGTGGTCTGGTCATGGTGTGGCAGTATTTGTTCCCTGTATGTGGTATTATTCGGTCACTATGGGGTGGTAATATGTGGTCTGGTCATGGTGTGGTGGTATTTGTTCCTTGTATGTAGAATTATTGATCATTTAAAAAATGTGTATGACACATTCCCTTAGAAAATAAAAATATAGCTAAAAAGTACTGGGAATTTAAGCAAATTTTTAATAGGTTAGAGCAGAGTAAGGCCCTGCCAAAATAGTCTACTTGAGTCGTGGTGGCAGCTTAAAAAAAAATCTTTTGGCCAAATCAAAAGCTTATGGCTATGTATTTGAAATGTTGTCTGATGGGAATTGTTAATGTGTCATTGGTGAGGATGTGGTGCAGTAGTGGAGTTTTTTAAATCGTGGGCAGTGGTACTGTGGAATGTTTGAGGGGTGGAGGCGGAGCTGGGGTGGAACTTGGGTAGAGTCTCAAGGAGGCCCAAAACTGTTGTCAGTATGGGGACCTGAAATTCCTGGTGGCACACCTGAATACAATTGTAGGGAGCGAGGCTGCTCCCACTGCCCAGGAGTATGTATAACTCATACATACCCTCCAATCCGGGCTCAGAAACCAGTGAACCCCTGCAACGCACAGTGTGTGAGCTGGGGAGATTCATAAGTCTGCAGTCACAAAGAGTGACTGTAGACTTATCGATTTGGATCGGACAACTCCTATAACTGGGTACAAGGGCACATTGATCAATTGAAAGTATACAGTGCTATATAATATGATGATTGCAATATATTAAGAGGACAAACATTTTGATGGGAGGAGTGCTTCTTTAAACAGAGAGGTCACTTCAGAGCCAAGCACGAAATAAAAGACTACAAGTTGTATAGGAGACATGGTCCTTTTAATATATAGCAGCCATTTATAGATCTCGTATATATTCTCATAATAAAGATAAATCATCGGAATTTAATTTGAACTGATCAATCGAAGGTTATTAAATAATAGTAGTAAAATCATAATCTAACAAAAAAAGTGCTGAAAAGTTTAAAATCAGAAGCAAATCTAAGAATGAGAAAGCAATATTTACAATCGAATCATCTACATTTCATTTCTCTGTGGATAGGAACCAGTCCTTGATATTGCCTCTAAGCACTTGACAACAAGGTGGATGTGAATATTTGTTTCAGGATGTGTGGGATCTGCTTTGTATCCATTGCAACAAAAGATCGCCCCACTGGAAGTGTCCGCTGGAGCCTTCGGATTAAAGAGGGAAAGAGGGAAAAGTTTATTAGCAATGCAAATCTCTTGCCATTGGAGAGTTAGAGCTAAAAAAAAGCTTTCAATTGTGAATAATGAATTGATACACGCTATTCAATTGCCCAATGAATAAATGTTCCTGAATAGACCAAGGAAGGATACACTAACGCAGGTGGCTATGCCAAGAAGGAAACAGAACGAGAAGGCTAGACATCATTAGATAAATGACCCATTGTGTTTAAGATCATCTTTATTAGACTATTTCTTTCTATCTTTCTTTCTTTCTGTAAAGCGCTGCGGAATATGTTGGCGCTATATAAATAAAGATTATTATTATTATTATTATTATTCTTTATCTAAATCACCCTATATTGGCAGAACAACTGCTTGCACGGCCTTGGGTACAATACACATTACTTTTATCATTTCAACATGTTAGAAAACCATTTATTAAACCATTTTTCCATATAAAGGTTATTACTATCTCATAATGCATTTTGGGGGACTTATTAACCCCTTAATGACCGTCAATACGTCTTTTAACTGACCTGACATATAAGAGAATATCCTCCCCATACAGGTGACAATCCAGCAGCTGTCGGCTGTACACTATAGCTGACAACTTGCTGTATCAGCCAAGATCAGTGTTTGCACCGTCCATATCTGCTTAACCCATTAGATGCTGCTGTCAATAGTGACTACATCATATAAATGGTTAACAGAGTGTGGGGGCTTCCTCTTTATCCCAATTGGTGCCCTCAGATCATGATTGGGTGGTCCTGATGTTTGCCATGGTAATTTATGACCAAATAGTGGCCTCAGAGTCTGCCGGCTGTTGTAACCTGTTCAGAAGTTAGCGACATTTATGTGGTAAAAATACACATTTTCATTTCTGTCATACCACTTTCCATTAATTCCTGAAAATCACCTGAAGGGTTAATAAACTACCTGACTGCAGTTTTCAATATGCCGTTTTAAAAATGCTATGACTTTTGGGTGGTTCCCAATATATAGGACCCCTAAAGTCACTTCAAACATGGATAGGTCCCTAAAAAAATAAATTTTGTAAATTTCCTTGAAAAAAATGAAAAATTACTGCTACATTTTTAAACCTCCTAAAATGCAAACAAAATAAAATTTTACAAATGATGCTGATGTTAAGCAGGCATATGGGAAATGTTATTTATTAATATTTTGCTGTGGTATGACTATCTGAATTAAAGGGATAATCATTCAAAGTTTGAAAATTGCAAATGTTTTAACATTTTTCTCAAATTTCTGATATTTTTTATAAATAAACACAAAACATATTGACCTAAATTTACCATTATCATAAAGTATCATGAGTCACGAAAAAATTGTCTCAAAATCACTGGGATTTGTTGAAGCGTTCCAGAGTTATTATCACATAAAGTGACACTGGTCAGATTTCAAAAATTTGGCTCCGTCACTAAGGGGTTAATATAGGAACACTATAAAAACATTGAGCTAGTCTCTATCTTAATGTGCATGATCTGTTGATAAATATAATGGCCGGACTACGCATACAATAAGCCTAATACAATGTCATTAAAGCCATCAGTCACTGAGGAAGCACACAGCGAAACACATGTAGGAATGTGTGATGGGAAGTGGAGTGCTACACAGTTACATGAGTTGAAAAAAAAAGACCTACGGTAGGTGCATCAAGTTCAATCTTTCCTCACCTATTACACAATTTGTCACTAAATTAACTGTAACTCACAATGTTAGGTGTTAAGAAGCTACTTGAGTAAGATCTTCATATATTTAGGTATATTACTGCTAGTTTAGGTTATACTTCAAAATCACAGTTGCTTACATGTATTTTGAGCACCACTTGACCTGTTACCTATAAAACTTGAACTAATGTATATCTATATTGCTTGTTATTTAATTCATTTGGGGCCAGCATGTGTTCATATATTAATAGTATTGGTGAACAGGAATTTAGTGAGAAGTGTTCATTATCCATTAGTTCATTTTGCAGGTCTTTACTTGTGATTTATAGTGCCAGCATTCATTTACTTACAGTACTCATCAGTAATATTATTGGTGATTTTTTATACTTACTGTACATGGTCCTTTAGGCTTTTGTCCTACATGTCCCCTCATCCTCTACATTAAGTTTGTCTATGTGGGTGTTGTCTTTAATGTGTAGCATTTCATTGGTTGAGGTACTTTATAGGTACTCTGTCACAGTGGACATAAGTCATCAGTATACATGCTTCAGCAATTGTCCGTATTTCCTCTGTACATGGCCATGTCCACTTGTGTCAACACCAGGTTGAATGTGGTGAAAAAGTGACATAGCAGTGTCGTAACAATGGCATTAATCTGAAAGTCATGTGTTTCAATGTTTCACAACAGATCATTAAAGGAATGTATCGATAGTATAAAAGAAAGGAACCCATCTGTAGCCACAGTATTAATAAGTTCAGCCTGGACTTCCGTCACTTCTGCCATGCAATGCTTTGTGGCAATAAAATTAGTGTAACTGCACAACACCAACTTAGAGTCAATTCTGGTTTTAAATCAATTTCAAGGACATACAATATCATATTACACGGTTTTTAACTTTTTAAAAATGAGGAAAAAAAACTTGGTCAGAAATAGGATGGGAAAGAGCAATGTTGTATTGCAATAAGGGAACTGATGTAACCGACGTCTTTTTACTTGTAAAAAACTAAATGTTTCACACAAATCATGCAATAAAAAAAGCCAGTCAAACACATGAAAGCCCAGCTGCTGGGAGGAAATTAACTTTATTCTCCTGGCAGCCTCAGGTTTTCAGTCATAGAGGCACGGCTTCAGTCACCGCTCAGTATACAGTGAGCTGCACCAGTAACTGCAAACCGGCTCTGACTGACAGCACTGATGCTCTGTAGAGCAAGTAAATACATTTTTTTACATGTTCCACTGGGAGAAGGATCTCTGTAAATCTTTATCCATTAGAGATTGGCAGGATATGGCCACAGTCCACAGCTAAACGTTCTGTTAATACATCTTTGAAGGAATCTGGAAATTAACTCCTCATGAGGTGGTAACTGACACCTCAGAGATATGGCGCAGATTTGTCTGGGATCCTCCCACCTTTGTTTTACGGGTTGTGGGAGTGAGGGATTTGCCATTACATATCTGATGGTCCTGCCTTTGGGTACAACACTTTAGAATTTGCTTTTATCACCCATGTCTCTTTCACCAAATTGCCATGGAAGGCGTTAAGGTACCGTCACACTAAACGATATCGCTAGCAATCCGTGACGTTGCAGCGTACTGGCTAGCGATATCGTTGTGTTTGACACGCAGCAGCGATCAGGATCCTGCTGTGATATCGCTGGTCGTTGATTAAAGTTCAGAACTTTATTTGGTCGTCAGATCGCCGTGTATCGTTGTGTTTGACAGCAAAAGCAACGATACCAGCGATGTTTTACACTGGTAACCAGGGTAAATATCGGGTTACTAAGCGCAGGGCCACGCTTAGTAACCCGATGTTTACCCTGGTTACCAGTGTAAAACGTAAAAAAACCAAACACTACATACTCACCCTCTGATGTCTCTCACACGTCCCCCGCCGTCCGCTTCCTGCACTGACTGAGCGCCGGCCGTAAGTGAAAGCACAGCACAGCGGTGACGTCACCGCTCTGCTGTTAGGGCCGGCGCTCAGTCAGTGCAGGAAGCGGACGCCGGGGGATGCGAAGGTGAGTATGTACTGTTTGTTATTTTACATTTTACACTGGTAACCAGGGTAAACATCGGGTTACTAAGCGCGGCCCTGCGCTTAGCAACCCGATGTTTACCCTGGTTACCCGGGGACCTCGGCATCGTTGGTCGCTGGAGAGCGGTCTGTGTGACAGCTCTCCAGCGACGAAACAGCGACGCTGCAGCGATCGGCATCGTTGTCTGTATCACTGCAGCGTCGCTTAGTGTGACGGTACCTTAACTGAACAAACTTATACCCAATATCCCGAAACAGTAGCTAATCTCATATGTTCCTTGCTGCTTACCAATGCAGGTGCTTAGAGGACTCCTTCAATTAACAATCATCGACTAAAATTATAAATCTCATGGATCATGGCTAATGAAACATTCTCTAGTACCCTTTTAGATAAGGCTACCTTGTTTGAGAAGACTTGGTTACCATGGATCAAATATTTAGAGAATATGAGATGACTCTCCATAGCAAACTGATAGGACAAACAGACTGGAGTTTTCCCCTGAGGAGCCAGGAATTGTAGGTATACTCACTCTAAGGCCAGAGTCAGACTATCATATAATACAGACGAGTGCTATGCGATAAAAAATCGCATAGCACTCGGACCAGTATTCCTCTATGCGGCAGCTCCCATCATCGTTTTTTTCCTCAGCCATTTTCAAGGTGCGAGTGAAATCGCAGCATGCTGCGATTGTCACAGACACTCGGCCGAGTCTCGGCTCACTCACACCCATATAAGCCTGTGGGTGCAAGTGAGAAAACGCACATCACTCGGATATCATCCGAGTGCTTTGCGCTAAACGCTGACCCTGGCAATGGAGGAGATGGAGAAATTAGTTTCTCCATCTCCTTCAAGGCTGTACTCCGATCCGCTTTGTACAAGAGGCTCGGAGCACAGACGCACGACACTCGGCTCCTGCACGCAGCAGAGCAGGAGCCGAGGGTCATTAGCATATCGCATCCAATGCTCTCGCATCGGATGCAATACGCTAGTGTGGCTCCAGCCTAAATTTCAATTCTTGCTACCAGGGCTATGGAGCCGGTAAGCAAAACCTCCGACTCAGACTCTGACTCCTCAATTTCCCTGACTCCAGACCCCACAGCCCTGCCTCACTACTGAACATGTACATAAAGTGCAGCACAGATTCATCTCAACTAAAAGCCAAGATCCTTAGATCGGGAACAGAACAGATATTTATAGGACATTTCATAACCTTTCCAAATTATGAAAAAATTTACAGCACATCCTGAACTAATCTACTGTACTCAATGTATTACATATTTTAGGAGTTGGTCCATTTTATACCGATTCCACCAAAATGGACACTAACTGCGACTCCACAGCCGTGCTTGCTACCTAGTCTTTTCTTCCTATTACTCTCTTCTCTACCTTATTAATTTTATTGTGACTTCCTATGAACTGACCCGTGGAAGATAAGAACTCCAATCAAAAAAGTGATTTTGAGTTGATTGTCTTGTCATATCATATGTTATACTTAAATCCTCATATTCTAATTGGCATAACGTTATGTTTCAGGGACATAGACTTATTTGTTTCCTGCTGTTATCTTTTTACCATTATGATGATATAACATAACTTTTCATGTTTTTATCTGAATTAATTTCAGTGTATAATGGTTGAATAAACACTTTGAAATATGGATGGTATGGAAAAAGATAAACACATTCAATTAAAACCCATTT
Source organism: Ranitomeya variabilis (assembly GCF_051348905.1). Lineage (NCBI taxonomy): Eukaryota > Metazoa > Chordata > Amphibia > Anura > Dendrobatidae > Ranitomeya > Ranitomeya variabilis. Next base: position 607,844,172 of record NC_135234.1, read on the forward strand.
TGCACTTTGGCTCCTATTCAGTGAATTCTACAATATACATACATGTACTATTTTTTTAAAGAGGAATTTATAAGGGGTTAAACCAATGTACACTAGTCATACAGACTCGGAGAAAAATTAATTATTTCATCAAAGTTAATAAACTCAATTGTGCGAGTAATGTAATCGTGTGGTGACTTATTGGTCATGTCTAGTTTGAACCCTTACCTTTCAGCTTGGTCTCCTAAGGATCCAATAAAAATAGCAAAAGCATTAACCTGAGGATTAATCGTCAAGGCTTGGGAAAACCTTGCTGCTGGTATGCCATAACGTTCTAGGTTGGCATCACTCAAAACAATGACAAAATATTCATCTGCGTCCTCCTTGGCTATGTCTTTTATAGCATGCTCTGTGGCTTCCAGTGTGTAGTCTCCACTCATACAGAACTGCGAGTGGGCATGCATGGTCTAATGAAAAAGAGTAGGTAAGTAAGTAAATGTTAATTTTACAGTTGACATAACATTAAATTCCTTTACAAATACACATACAGTGGAAGTGTCACAAAAGGTGTGTGGCAAACAATTAGTTTTCCTAGCAAAAAGTTTGGAAACTACAACATATAGCAAGTACCCTCTGTATCTAGAGTAAGAGTAATCAAACCTTAAAGGGAACCTGTTGTGTTAAAAATAGTGTGTGATATTCAGGCAAAAGCAGAAGCGGAGCGGAAGATCAGGTCGATATATCGTTTTTGTGGAAAAAGCTTCAGTAAAGCTTCCACTTTATTCATTGAAATTCATGATGTTTGTTTGCATCCAGTGGACGGTCCTATTGAGTGACTGACAGTCTTCCCTGTGTGACTGCATGCAGAAAGCGCTGACAATCACCAGTAGCACTGTCCACCGGACTCATATGTATACAAACACCAGGGATTCCAATAAATAACACTGAACTTTTTCCCACAAACCTGTATATCATTCTGCTCAGCTTTTCCTTCTCTACACCATGAGGTCCACAGATCGGACTACATGTACAACCTGACGGGTTCCATTTAAGAGTCACAGAGCATACAGTAAGAGAATTATATTTCCTAACTGGGTTCACATATAGTACTATGCTGCTGGAAGTAAATGACCTTCCAAACTTTCAACCAATACAAACAAACAAGAAGCTATGCCAATCTGAATATTTGCCTACGCTTCGTTTAGCGAAAGGCGAGTGAGTATTTATAGAGTGAGTATTTTCTCCTTTCAGTTTATTTCTAATCTAATGTTGGAAATTACATTCGTTCTTTTATACAAATTTAAATATCAATGACAAAACAGGACTTATTGTCAATTACATTGCATTTCCAACCTGTTTACCTTCAGAATCTTTAACCTCTGCTTATTATTTCTGGGAATCTTGTCACTTCTGATCAACTCAATGCTGTAGCCATCTCCTGAATGACCCGATACATCGTACTGATGTAAAAAAAAATTAAATTATATCAAGAATGAAGACACACTCTCTGGTTATCAGGACTTCAATTAAGGCAGTCCTGTGTATAGTTTTATTATTTAGGTCGTTCCCTACATCCCTTCATCCTTTTATGGAGACCAGCATTAATAATAATAATCTTTATTCTTATATAGCGCTAACATAGTCCGCAGCGCTTTACAGTTTTGTATTCCACAAGAGTTCTACTTTTGAGGTACAGTGCTTGATTCCCTAAATATAAATGATACATAGGGATATATTAACTGTCAAGCCACATGAATTTACAACCTGTTGTCTTTTGCACTTGAGTCCATGACGCAGTTACAGCATACCACATACAAGCCGTACGTGTGATAGCGGTGTGGATCAATTAATACAGTTTGCACTGCTCTCCTTCACTCCAGCATTTTCTACATTTCAGCCTGTAATGTTATTTCTGAACATTCTTCACCTTCCTCACACAGCCCCTAAGAAGGCCTGCACGGAAAGATTACCACACTTTAAAGTTTACTCATGTGCCTCCAGGCTGGAAACTACCCACTCGGCATTCCAAAACACTCCTGTGGACTCACACACACTGAAGATGACCAGACTAGCTGGATCTGCTCATTACAAATAATCATTTGTTAACATCGACCAGGCATTTAATGTATATATTATATGGAACAAACATCTTGGCAACTGACGTCTTACCTCGATGCTTCATATAAGGGCAAATCCACCTTTCCTTATCTTTTGATATATCATAAAAGTTATGGCAGAAGATAGCATTGGTATGGGGATATATTCTACATGTACCATTACTTAATCTATTAAACAAAGTGGAAGTTTGAGAGATCCATTATGAGACTACGTAGGAAAAGAAGACTAATTCATTATAGTCATCACTAATCTGGCAAAAACGTCAGACTTAAAGGGCTATACCCATCTTGGCATAACCTGTGAAGGTGCGTAAAGGTCAAAGATAGAATTCTCCTCCAAATTGTCTACAGCCATTCTGGCAGAATATACTAGCATGTTAAACCCTTAATGACCGATCCTGAATGACCAGCCATTTTTTTCTATTTCTCCTTTAACGTAGCTTTATGAAGCTTTGTTTAATGCAGAACAAATTGTATTATGTTTTAGAGCTGTTTTGGGGTACATATAAATTACTAATTTCATTGAATTATTTTCTGTGTGTGTCACAGATGTAGAGTAAAGTGATTGTAGTGCTGTTTTGTTTTTTTGTTTCTATTTTTTACTGTCCATGTTTCATACCAAGTTACCTTTTGAATAAATTCTCCAGGTTATTACAGTCATGAGGATACCAAATATGTGTACAGTGGGTACGGAAAGTATTCATACCCCTTTAAATTTTTCACACTTTGTTTCATTGCAGCTATTTGGTAAATTCAAAAAAGTTCATTTTTTTTTTATCATTAATGTACACTGTGCAGCCCATCTTGACTGAAAAAAACAAATGTAGAAATTTTTGCAAATGTATTAAAAACGAAAAACTGAAATATCACATGATCATAAGTATTCAGACCCTTTGCTCAGTATTGAGTAGAAGCACCTTTTGAGCTAGTACAGCAATGAGTCTTCTTGGGAATGATGCAACAAGTTTTTCATAACTGGATTTGGTGAAGCTCTGCCGTTCTTCCTTGCAAATCCTCTCCAGTTCCGTCAGGTTGGATGGTGAACGTTGGTGGACAGCCATTTTCAGGTCTCTCCAGAGATGCTCAATTGGGTTTAGATCAGGGCTTTGGCTGGGCCAGTCAAGAATGGTTACAAAGTTGTTCTGAAGCCACTCCTTTGTTATTTTACCTGTGTGCTTAGGGTCAGTGTCTTGTAGAAAGGTGATCCTTTGGCCAAGTCTGAGGTCCAGAGCACTCTGGAAGAGGTTTTCATCCAGGATATCTCTGTACTTGGCCGCTTTCATGTTTTCTTCAATGACAACCAGTCATCCTGTCCCTGCAGCTGAAAAGCACCCCCATAGCATGATGCTGCCACCACCATGTTTCGCATTGGGATTGTATTTGGCAGGTGATGAGCAGTGCCCGGTTTTCTCCACACATGCTGCTTAGAATTATCATCAAAAAGGTCTATCTTCGTCTCTTCAGACCAGAGAATCTTATTTCTCAGTCTGGTAGTCCTTCGTGTGTTTTTTTTTTAGCAAACTAAGCGGGCTTTCATAGGTCTTGCACTGAAGAGAGGCTTCCGTTGGGCCACTCTGCTGGTGGAGGGCTGCAGTGATAGTTGACTTTGTGGAACTTTCTCCCATCTCCCTACTGCATCTCTGGAGCTCAGCCACAGTGATCTTGGGGCTCTTCTTTACCTCTCTCTCCTAGGCTCTTCTCCCACAATTGCTCAGTTTGACTGGACGACCAGGTCTAGGAAGACTTCTGGTGGTCCCAACCTTCTTCCATTTTAGGATAATGGAGGCCACTGTGCGGTTAGGAACCTTAAGTACTGCAGAAATTCTGTTGTAACCTTGGCCAGATTTGTGCCTTGCCACAATTCTGTCTCTGAGCTCCTTGGTCAGTTCCTTTGACCTCATGATTCTCATTTGGTCTGACATGCACTGTGAGCTGTGAGGTCTTATATAGACAGGTGTGTGACTTTCCAAATCAAGTCCTATCAGTTTAATTAAACACAGCTGTACTCCAATGAAGGAGTAGAACCATCTCAAGAAGGATCACAAGGAAATGGACAGCATGTGACTTAAATGAGTGTCTGAGCAAAGGGTCTTAATACTTATGACCATGTGATATTTCAGTTTTTCTTTTTTATTACATTTGCAAAAATTTCTACATTTCTGTTTTTTTCAGTCAAGATGGGGTGCAGAGTGTACATTAATGTGAAAAAAATGAACTTTTTTGGAATTTACCAAATGGCTGCAATGAAACAAAGAGTGAAAAATTTAAAGGGGTCTGAATACTTTCCGTACCCACTGTATTTATCAATCAATCACCACACCATTTGGTTTAGAGTTCTATACATATATGGGGAAGATATGCATATATTATTATGGTGCTGTGTATATAGCAATCCCCTGGACTCCAGCAATAGTGTATGCACAGCACGGTGAACCACACAGTTATATAGTTCCCCTGGAAAATTGTATATATTGTAATCTCCTCTGGCTCCTCTAAGTCATTTTGGGGTGTGGTCTTTAGGGGCATGTCAAATGTCTGTAAAAATTTTAAGCCGTCTGTGAATTTGAGTCTAGTTGTCCAGAAAACATTTTTTTTTTTTAGGAGGTTGGCAAACCTGGTCATGATAACCATTATTACTTTTGCACACCTTTACTTTTAAAATGGCAAATGCATAAAATCAATAACAATGACTAAAACTTCCATCAACTTATAGCTGTTAATTTATAAATCAATAGAAAGCAGTAATTATTTTTATACATTTACCACTGAACTTAAAAAAAAAAAGTGTCACCAACATTCTGCTAAATTAATAGTAAGAGACCTAGCACTCAACTTAAGGTAAGATGCAGCAGGAAAAATTTATTATAGTAAATACAGGAAAACGTTTCGGTCGATTGTGACCTTCATCGGTTACAGGTTATTAAATAAAAGCCGGTAACGGGAATTATAATCGCTGCACGATCATATATCAAAATTAGTTCAGCGTGGTTGTTTTAGGTAAACCTGCTATGAGCAAATAGGAAGATTCCTGGAGCTGCACTGCTCTCTGACGCGGCATCCATGAGACATGTTTTTCTGTATTTACTACAATAAATTTTTCCTGCTGCATCTTACCTAAAGTTGAGTGCTGGGTCTCTTACTATTAATCTATATGGTTTGGGAACCTGTCCTTAGCACCCCTTCTCTAGTAGTGCTCACGGTTAAATTTTCCACCAACATTCTGCTGACACATTCCTTTCCAAGTTTAATCCAGTATTTCATCTGAAAAATGAAATATCAACTGTGGTTAAGTGGTTTTTCTTATCCTGGCAACAGACACAATGAATCACATATGATGGAGCTGGGCAATGCTGGCCACGGAGCATGAATCAGCCCTAAGGTTACCTTTAGGGCATCTTGCACGTGTAATTCTTATTTGTAATTACCTTAAACTTATGCTCGTAGTTCTCAAATGCTTCCATCAGCATGCATGTTGCTTCCATAGAGCGCTCCAGCCTGCCATCCAACCCATTAAAGCGATACATACTGCCAGATACATCAACCAGGAGGCGCAAACGCTTGGGCTTTTGCGGCGGACTTCCAAGCTGTGAAGAGTTTTGGTACACAAGAGACAAAGCTGTCAGGCATACTGTTGTTATCTATCTATATTATCGTATAAGGGGTACTTCCGTCTGTCTGTCTGTAACGGAAGTCCCGCGTCGCTGATCGGTCGCAGCCGGCAGGCCGCGACCAATCAGCGACAGGCTTAGTCCGGCCGCGAATTTGCCCCTCCCTACTCCCCTCCAGTCAGCGCCAGTGTGTCGCCCCATCCCGGACCAACTTTTTCTATTGATGCTGCCTATGCAGCATCAATAGTAAAAAGATATACCGCAATGTTAAAAATAATAAAAAATAAAAATAAAAATTGTGCTGTTCTCACCTTCCAACGTCCACCGATGCCGCCAGCTTCTGTTTCCAGTGATGCATTGCGAAATTACCCAGATGACTTAGCGGTCTCGCTAGACCGCTAAGTCATCTGGGTAATTTTGCAATGCATCACTGGGAACAGAAGCTGGCGGCAGCATCGTGCGCATCGGCACAGCTTTGCTGGATGCCGGAGGGTGAGTATATAACTATTTTTTATTTTATTTTTATAACAGGGATATGGTGCCTACACGGCTATATACTATGTGGGCTGTGTTATATACTACGTGGCCTGTGTTATATACTGCATGGGCTGTGCTATATATTACGTGGGCTGTGTTATATAGTACGCGGCTGCTATATACTACGTGGCTGCTATATACTACATGGCTGTGCTATATACTATGTGGCTGTCTGTGTTACGTGGGCTGTGCTATATACTATGTGGGCTGTTATATACTGCGTGGGCTTTGTTATATACCACGTGGGCTGTGTTATATACTGCATAGGCAGTGTTATATACTATGTGGCCTGTGTTATATACTGTGTGGCTGCTATATACTATGTGGCCTGTGTTATATACTGCGTGGGCTGTGCTATATATTACGTGGGCTGTGTTATATACTACGTGGCTGCTATATACTACGTAGCTGCTATATACTACGTGGCTGTGCTATATACTACATGGCTGTGCTATATACTATGTGGCTGTGCTATATACTACGTGGCTGTCTGTTACGTGGGCTGTGCTATATACTATGTGGCTGCTATATACTACGTGGCTGTGTTATATACTATGTGGCTGTGTTATATACTACGTGGCTGTGCTAAGCGCGACGTACATACATACATACATATTCTAGAATACCCGATGCGTTAGAATCGGGCAACCATCTAGTATATTATAAATGCTGATTTTATTGATTGGCAACACAAGAACATTAAATAAAGTGGTTTTTCAGGCATGTGGTGGCATGTGGTACATTTCTACAGTCAACCTATATGATTGTAGAATCTTGACAGTGAGCACAATGCACACTTTCAGGACTTTTCTCTACTGTGAGACTGAGCAGACGTCACATGAGTGCAAGTTTTAAACATGCAAACATGCCATCTAGAATCTTATGAGAACCTATTAGCAAGTGACCTCCAGAAGGTAAATTGTGTACCCATGATACTCTATCTGGCAATACAAGAGAATCCTGACAGTGTGTTAAATTTTAGTCACAGACTAACTGCAGAAGTGTAGATGAAGCCTTGGAAACCCCTTGAAAATGAACTATGCATGTATTTTAAATTACCGTACACACATTTAGTTTTAGCAGTCTTAGCAAGCAATTTATATCTAAAGATGAATTTTGATAGCATATCCCAAATAGGTTTTGCGGCTGTCTCAGTATTAAGCACTGTTGGTGGGTTTCATCACTGAATTTAGTCCACATTCCAGGAGAGACTTGATCCATTCCTCACGTAGGACAGAATGGTCACAGATCAAAGCAGTGATCGATTGCTGATTTGGTGGCATTGTCATCCAGGACGTTAACCATAACAGAAGAACTGTGAGAGACAAGTCGTTCAGAAAACGGCCATGTGAAATAATACAGTCACTGTGGTCAGGATTATGCACGGCGGGTATGTCACACACTAGATTTTGTGTATGCGTCAGGAGGTTCTGTGTACGGTCTTCTAATATTATCCTGACTGATATTTGCATGTCAGTTGTACAGAAATGGTAGTGGACCTAAAATCAACAGTAAATGTACTATATTTATATGTATATTCAGTAACTATAGAATTAAAAATACATTTTAAAATTATCTATATCACCCTTCAAAGTATTAACATTGGAAAAAAATGTCTTATGGAAATGTGTACTGTTGCAGACTTGGCATTCACCAGCCATCTGACCAATATGATTAGTCAGACATGATTCTACTAGATAGCCGCACCCCGAAGACAACATGTCCAAGAAACACTTCAGCAGACTACTTACCTCGGGCTCAAGCTCTCCACGTCTTTTGTAAATTGCTTTTTCTCCTGTCAAGCCATCAATGATTTTGGTGTCATCCAGTTCTCCCATTGCTTGATGTTTAAGCCATTGTCGTTCTTTACCCTTCGCCTTTAATAAAGCATAGGACAGGACGAATCATTGTTCGATCCATATCTTTTATTATACGGTTATATATTATACAGTGCACTCTGTCCTGCCAAACTGTAACAGTACCGTAGCACTATGACACAGGACCTCCTCTTCCCTCAGATTGTTTAACACATCATCTATAGTTCTTCCAAAACACTATTCCACAGCATCCTATAGATCCTTTGGTGTTTCTACTGCCATAGTTAAAAGCTCAAAGGGAATCTGTCAGCAGGTTTTACAATGTAATTTTACTGCAGCATAATGTAGGGGCTGAGAGCATGATTGTATTGATGTATCACTTAGATTATTGGGTGCAGCAGGTGTGACAGGATCACAGTTTTCTCTTCTCTGCTGCAGATCTAGCAAAGCTCAAAAGCTGAGCTGTTAATGACCCCACTGTTTAGCAGCTTTCTCTGACATTGCATATTGATGGTGGGGCATGGTTGGACTAGGAGACACAAGACTCCTAGTTTCCTAGTGATAATCTCTTGCTAATAAAACACAAATTTTATAGAAATAGCAAAAGATAGCCTTAGTAAGTTGACACATCACTAGAATAAGGGTTTCTGCTCCTACATCATGCTGTTCTTAGATTACATATCAAAGACCTGCTGACAGATTTTGTTTAAAATGAAGCTTCTAAAATAATCTCAAGAAAAGATCAAATTTAGCATATTTTCCTTAGGGCCATATGAATAATGAAAATAATGCAATTCTTGCTAATTATACAAGCAACATTTTTTTAAACCAACTTTCCACGCACAGACATTGTAAGTATTTTAAAGCTCAAGTGCAAAAGTCACAAAGGAAGCTCCACAGAACTGTACGTGTCATGACCCAGACCTTCCCCAGTGTGGTATGTGGCATCACCAATTTAGCGGACCAAATCCTGTGCGTTCCAAAACTAGCTGTCGCTTCCTCAGGGGCTGTGTAAACACGCCATCCCTCAAGGTCTGCTGAATTAGGGATTTCCCTCAGCACTTTGTAGTACTAGGAACTTTTTATTTTTATTTTCACATTCTGCTCAAAAGACTCCTCTTGGTATGCGTTTACCTTCACATGATAATACCGTGGGCTCGGAATAGATATATTTTACCTTTTAGGGCTCTTTTCCATTTGCGAGAAAAACGTCCATGTCTCGCATGTGAAAACCAAGCTCTGGCGCCGGCACTCCAGAGCGGAGCGTGCGGCCGCATAGCAACACATGGAGCTGCACGCTCCGCTCTGGAGTGCCGGCGCCAGAGCTTGGTTTTCACATGTGAGACATGGACGTGATTCTCGCAAATGGAAAAGAGCCATTAGACTCATATTTGGACATCCATAAAACTGTATTTCCTTTAGGAGGGATGGAAATTGTCATAAATCTGGGAGAATTCCCTCTAGCACTTGTTTTAAATGCTATTAATATCTGTTGTTCTATATGTGATTGAGTGAAGACTGATTATATATAGCCGCGAGGGGTGTGGAGTCAGTAAGCCAAACCACCGACTCCTCAATTTCCCAGACCCCACAGCCCAGCCTCACTACTGAGCATGGACATATAGTCCAGCACAGATTCATCTCAACTAAAAGCCGAGATCCTTAGATCAGGAACAGAACAGACATTTAGTAGACATTTCATAACTTTCCCAGATTCTTATGAAAACATTTACAGCAAATACTGCATTGTACTACTGTATCCAATTTATTATATGTTTTAGGAGTCAGAGTTGGTCCATTCTGTACCTTCTCCAACGCCACAGCCCTGATAGCCACTATTGACTGCCTAGGCATTTTCTCAGGGTCACACATTACTTTTATCACATACAATCAAAGGATGGAGAACTCAAAACACGCTTATTTTTCCCATTTTGTAGAGATGACTTTTTTGCTTGAAACAAAAAACCCAAACCAGACACAGGACAGGGTCAGCAGTTACCTTATTTTCAGCAGAGGACATGATTGTAATGATGGGCAATATCTCAATTACAAAGCTGGAGGCACAGAACACGATTAAATAGAAGATGTGGACATATCACACTCTGTTACTCCTTCCTACACAATGTACTTAGTGATTATAGGACATGACAAAAAGCATGTCCACAACATTCTTCCATTGGGGGAGATTTATAAATACTGTCTTAACGTAAAGAACATAAAACAAAAAAGACATGCATGCAGACGCTATGCCAATTTTTCACTGCTCAATACATTTGGCACATCTTGCTAGACACGGTTTTCTTTCGCTATATGTCATCTCTTGTTTTTTTTTTCTTTCAATATATTGCATCTATAAAGGTGTCATAGACTGGAGATACTATTTTGACTTATAACTGAAAGTATCTGTAAAATCACGAGGTCTATTACACCTTTTTATTTTGCTTTTAAAACAAATATATAAAAAATGTAATTCCATAAATTTATACAGGAATAAAGTAAAGCCATGTGGTTTCATTATATTAAAAGGTAATTCCCAAAATCATACTGTGGTCTCAGTTTTTGGTACATACAGAATTAGGCCCCTTTCACACGACCGTTTTTTGTATCCATAGGCAGTCCATTTTATAAAGACTGCAAATACGGACACACACACATACCCAAAAACACACAGACATGTCAGTTTTTTAAGCGCACCACGGACAAAGTGCATGCCACACACGTGCAAACTTATGACATCCAACGGCTGAGAAAAGCCGTACAGTTAGCACTTTTCCCAGGAGCCAGGTGCTGAGCTCAGCTCGACCAGGCAACAATGATGGGAGTTGTATTCAGCACCGCGCTGTGTACATCGTGTGTAAAGTAAAGAATTAAATAAAAGAATTGGCGTGGGCTCCTAAGTAATTTTGATAACCAGCTTAGGGAAAGTTCACGGCTGGGGGCTGATGTTAATAATCTGAGAAAGGGGACAATTTCCCAAAAGGTTCCCAGGCTAGTAATAACAGCTCACAGATGTCTGCTTAGCCTTTTACTGGTTAGCTTATGGGGGGGACCCCAGAAAAAAAAATGGACGTAGGGTCCCCCTATAAGTTCTAACAAGCAAAGGTTGAACAGACAGCTGTGGGCATAAGGTGCGCCAAATCTGGAGCTTAGCCTCATTCTTCTCACTTGCCCTGATGCAGGCAAGTGGGGTACGAGCACCCAGCAGGGGGCTTTCCCCTCTGCTGGTTATGAAAATTACGAGGAAGCCTACGCCATTTTTTTTTTAATTTACAGAAAAAAAACACACAAAGCACTTAGAAATCACACTGACATTTTTGTCTGTCTCTCTACTATCATGTCCATCATCACTATCTCTATCTTCGAACATCTTTAATACAGAACACTCTAATTTCTATGCTGCATTTCATTTTATACGTCGCACACTGAAAGCACACTGAAAGCCGGACGTCACACGGACACCCTGATGCAGCACACGACCACACAGATGGCACAGGGATATTTTGTCCCTGTACAGGAATCACCAGAACGTTGAAGGGAGCCTCAATCATGTGTGTCAATTACACCTTTTTTTTCTCTAACAACTGCTCTGCTTTGCAGCTATAATTCCCCTTAATTACTCCTTCCCCTCCCCCACTGGATCCAACGTTCATTATTTAAAATGCCGAGCATGCACAGATGCACCTCATGACCCCCGTTTATTAAAACACTTGAGACATTGTTATTGATCTGACTGCAGGTTTGTAGCACAGCTCATAATAAAGAAGTCTCGCACTCAACTTAAATCTTTCATTGCCTCAATGAGGAGGGCCAGCACTTAGGTAGAGGCTGGCGGTGTCCACCGCGTCTGAGAGGATAACTGACACACAAGTCGAGGCGGCTCCCCTCCAGCCCCCACTTCTGTGCTGGCAACACTCCTCCAGCCTCTACCTAAGTGCTGGCCCTCCTCATTGAGGCCACCCCCTCCAACAACGTATATAAATGAGCTCCTATGCACTTTGCATACCAGCAATATCCACTACGCTATCCCGGGGCGGCCATCCACTGCACAAGGATCTATATTCTAACCAAAGATATGATTAACACACACTGAAAGGCACAGCACGTGACTGATGAAAGCTCATTAAGAGCTGAAACGTTTCCAGTGCTACTCCAATACAATTAAATTTGTCAATCTAAAAGATTTAAGTTGAGTGCGAGACTTCTTTATTATTTACTATATGGTTTGGGAACCTAGTCTCTGCACCAGAAATACAGCTGTGCACACGGCGTTTACATATATATGTAGCACAGCTCAGGCACGCTTGATACTGAAGATCCTACTGATACTTGTTGCATTTGCAACTAATGACCATGTCCAATTCAAGAAAAACTGATGCACCTAATGACTTCTACGAATAACCTATCGCTCCAAACCCCTCACATCATCTTGATTGCTCTCACAACCAGGTTGTAGCACTGCTCACTATGTTATGCTTGGCTCTGCTGTGCCTGAAGGAGATAGCGTGATCATGTGTATAAGAGGATGTGTTTCGAATGCGAGCTGCGTTCTTATAAACCTTAGCATAGGTGCGAGTTGGGGCTAAGGGATGTGAGGAAAATGCCGGACGTGTATTGAATGCTAGCTGCATTCTTCGACTTCGCTAAGTATAAGAAAGCAGCTAGCATTCGAAACGCGTCGGGCGTTTTCCCACACACCCCTTAGCCCCAACTCACACCTATGCTAAGGTGTAGGCAGTAGTGCTTGCTATGTTTTAAAAAGAAACAATAAAACTAGATGGATTTTATGGACTGAAGCTGGATCCTTACGTTCCTTGCAAGTATACATTGACGCCTGGCAGAGACGTGATCGTGCTTCCAACACAAACTCACAGGGAGTTTCCACCAAGTGTGAGCTGATATTGTCTTTTTTTCAAAAACTATAAAAAATATATATTGCCATTGTGAGCAAAACCCTTTATCTAAACCAGAAATGTATTTCTTACATTTATTTAAATATGTGCTCCTCAATGGATACATGACGTCCTAAATTATCAGTTTGGTAGGTAATATTATTCTACTGTATCTTTACTATCTTGCTCCTTCTTTACATTTGACAACGCCATGCTAGATTCCTTGCATGTGCTTCTTATGGAACATATACTCTCTTTGCTAGATGTCTTGCTTATCAACTGGTGTGCTAGCTCCCAAAGTATGAGTAGCTCTTTTATAGCAAGCGGCTGGCTGCCTTTTCACAGACGTGATACAATCTCGCTGGAGTTAGCATCTTCGTGCTGTTGGCCAGCTCGGAGCTGAGCAAATTATTACTTGAAAAGCATGTCTTGGACGTGACATCATGCAATTTTTTTTATCATGCAATGCTGGATATGAGCCGCTCATGTGCACGGCTCACAAAGAGGTGCTGAAGTCCTTTTAAGGTTGAGATGACTAACAAAAAGATGACTTTTTCTTGTAATTGGATCTGTATCTCAGTTAATGGCAGAACTCATTAAAGCAGGTTTAAATGCCAGAAAAAAGACAAAAATAGAAATCCATGTTTTCATCAGTAAAAATTACTTTCCCATTTATGTGAATCTTATTTGCATGATTTATTATTAGGAATACACCTCAAATCATTAAATTAAGGTTTGTCACTCAAGTCTCAATACCACAGGTGGATAAAATCCAGCCCCTCACCATGCCATCTGCCTTTACATACATTTTAGAAATAATGACTCATTCTAAACTCAGTGAATTAGAGCGTGGTACTGTAATAAGATGCCACGGGTCTAACAAGTCAGGACATGACAATTCTTCGCTCCTAAATATTCAATGATCAACTGTGAGCGGAAATATTGAACAGTGGACACATTTAGGAACCACACCAAGGGACACATAAAATCATAGAGAAGGGTCACGGAGTGCTGAGCCGCTTAGTGCATAAGAGTCACCAATGTTCTGCTGACGCAATAGTGCGGAGGTACAAGCTTACACCTGTATTAACATCAGCACAAAAATGTTTCATTCGGATGTTCATAGCATGGGTTTCCATGACCAAGCAGCTGCAGTCAAGAATCACATCACCAAGTGCAATGTCAATCGTTAAAAAGAGTGGCGTAAAGCATGCTGCTACTGGACTTTGAAGCAGTAGAAATGTTTTCTGTGGAGTAACAGATCACTTTATCTGTTTGGCAAATGTAAAGTGAATGTTACCTGGCTTATTGCATTACATGGACAACTGTAAGAATTGGTGAAGGAAAGATAGTGGTTATTTTAAGGTGTGGAAGCAGGCACAATAGTTCCAGTGATGGGAAATTTTAATATTTCACTAGACCAGGACATTTTGGACAATTGTAAGCATCTAGTTTTGTGGGAAGGCCCTTTTTGTTCCAACATGACTTTGCCCAGATGCACAAAGCAAGATCCATGGAAGCATGGTTGGGAAAGTTTGGTGTTTAAGAACTTGACTAACCCGCACGTCATCAAAGATCTTTGGGAAGATCTAGAGAGGAAATTGCAGGACAGGCACTCTTGTCTATCATCAGTGCCTCATCTCACAAATGCTCTTCTGGATTAATGGGCAAAAATTCCCACAGACTCTACAAAACTTTGCAGAACGCTTTCTCAGGAAAGTGGAAGCTAGGTGACCAACGTTGTGTTTATTCCTATGGATTTAGAATGGGATGTCATAAATGCTCATGTTGGTGTAAAAAGTAGGTGTCTCATATTGTAGATCAAGTTATCAGCTATCCATACGTTGCTGATTGTTGGGGGTCCGACCTGTGGGATTCCCACCGATCTTGACGATTCTGCTTTGCAATGGGAGTCTAGCTTGTGCTCCATTCATAATATTGCACAAGGCTAATTCCTGCAACCCCTCAGGCAATGATTGTCTGGTGCCGCTGATCAACCACCGCTCAGTTTTGATGGGGTACCACCCCACCCAGTTATATGGGGAAAAGCGGTTGTCCTAGATTACTACTTTTTACTTTAAAACAGCAAACAGGACGTTTTACATAAGAATAGCAATATGATGCTCCTCATAAAAGCATTTAACTATAAAAACTACTTCTCTAGTCCCGTTTACTAGTAATTTGTCAACAATATATTTTAGTTTCTTATCAGAAAATATCTGTTTCTGAGAATTGCTTGATGAGAGCACATACAGACTTTTGTTACATACAGTATGAATGACTAAACAATAATTGTCAAAGATAAGCACCAGAGATAATCTATTGGGATGCAGAATTTTAAATTATATTACTAGAAAGTTTCAAAGAACTATCAACCTCCTAAATTCTGCAGAAATGTATTGTATTGAAACCACAACAATGTCCTCTAAATGTTTGTAGCTCTGATGGGTAATTACACAAATAAAATATACCTTTGCAGCCAAGAATACTCTTGCCAGACTCATCAGCCCTTATATAATGGTAAGTGCAAAAAGATGACACAGAGTTTCACCCGGGGGCTTCAGCTGCCCTTAGAAAGAACATGTCACTAGGATTGCAGTCACTAAACCACCAGCATGTCATTATGCTGCTGAAGTTTAGTGTTCCAAACATGCCCATATCAAAACAGATTTCAGCAATAAGTAGTATAAGGATTTAAACAACATTTGGGGGAGCGAGAGAAGAGTTCAGGAGCCGAAGGCACATGTGCTTTGCAAACCTGAGGACTGCATTTGTAATAAAGAATTCATCCAAATTGAATTGCTTACCAAGTTGTGTAGCACTTGTGATTTTGTTTGGCTGAAAATGTTGTGATAGCTCAGAACATCTATATATATATATATATATATATATATATATATATATATATATATATATATATATATATAATCGTCCAAGGGCACTTCCGTCTGTTTGTCTGTCTGTCACAGAAATCCTCGCTGATTGGTCGCGGCCGGCAGGGCAATGTATGCAATATTGTAACTAAAGAAATCTGGAACTTTTTAATGGATAAATAAAAGGTATATTTTACTCTACCATTGGACTGATCGCTGGAGAAACAAAAAGTTTTCTCTCTCTCTATATATAGCATAAAATGAAGTTATAATTAAGATTTTTCACTTTTTTAACTTGGTGCTGGATTGGATACCTATTGTTACATTTGACTAGTACTTCGTGATGCCTCATGAACTGGATATGTGCACAGGAATGTGGATTGCCTATGGACTGGACAATACAACATGTACAACATTGAATGGGGTAAGCTGTATCAAAACACTTATTTCATTGGTAAATGACCTTTCCTGCTCTTGAATACCTGACTACAGTTGTGTTCTAAAATGATCTGATGGTCTGAATCTGAACTCAATTAAGACTTAATCTGTCATCAAGGCTTCATTCGAGGGGTATTTGAAAAAAATCCAATATTCAGCAATCTGCTAATCCTTATTTTCAAATAGTTAAATGTTAAATATTCATGTAAAATAACTGAATAATCCTTTGTACTACCAAGTCCACATATTATATTGGATATAAAAAGTTTACACATCCCTGTTAAAATACCAGGTTTTTGTTATGTAGAAAAAATCAGACCAAGAAGAATCATTTCAGAACTTTTTCTACTTTTAATGTTGCCTATAATCTGTATAATTCAATTGAAAAACAAAGTGACTTTTTTGGGTGGAAAAAAATGAACAACTAAAATAAAGTACCCTTTGAATTTATGACAGCATTCAGTCTGTTTTCGTAGGAGTCTACCAGCATGGCACATTTAGAATTGGCAATCTTTGTCTACTCTTATTTATAATAGTTCTTAAAATCTGTGAGATCAAAACAGCATCTCCTGTATACAACGCCCTCTTCAGGTTAAACACAGATTCCCAATTGGATTCAGGTCTGCTCTCTGGCTGGGCCATTTCAAAACTTTGATCTTCTTCTGGAGTTGCCATTCTTTTGATCATTTGGATGTATGTTTAGGGCCGTTGTCTTGCTGACTGGTGAAATGCCTCTCCATCTTTTCAACAGAGGTATGAAAGTTATTATGCAAAATTGACTGATATCTGGAAGAGTTCATGATTCCCTCCACCTTGACAATAGTCCCAGTTCCAGCTGCCGAAAAACAGACCCACAGCACAATGCTGCCTCCACCATGTTTTGCTGGGGGTATGGTGTTCTTTTGGTGATGCACAGTGTTGGCTTTGCGTCAAACGTACATTTTGTAAGAAAAGGCTTCTTGTCAACCCACCCCATAGGCCAGACATATGAAAAATATGGGAGATTGCTGTCACATGCAGTACATAACCAGTTCTTGCCAGAAATTCCTGCAGCTCCTTTAATGTTGTGGTAGACCTCTTTGCAGCTTCCTGACCCATTTTCTTCTCATCTTTCCATCAGTTTTTAAGGGACATACAGTAGAGTACACACTCAAAACTTAGCAACAGCAAAGGTAAATCCACCAAACGCCTTCTTCAATGATAACCAACAACCTCCAGCGATGCACCATAAGCAAACTCTGACAATGAGTGCTAACCAGGGTCCAGATTATACAGGAGATGGGAGTGGCTAACAGTGCACAGCTGAGCCTTAAGCAGGAAAGCTTCCTGGAGCTCTAACCTGAGCAGAGTAACCCCTGTACTGCAAAAAGAAATCTACACATTTTAATATGAAGGTGAAGTGCTTCTAACAAGTGCAGAAAAAGGAGAAATTTAACACTGCGGTCTTCTGGCTCCTCTTTGTCCCGTAAACCCATGACAGATTCTTCTTTTTTTTTTTTTTTTTTTTTTTTATAATAAAAACCTGGAGTTTTACCAGGAGTGTGTAGACATATCGATTTTACATGCATTTGTGTGCTATCAATTAAATTATTAATGGTTGTCTGAGTGTTCTACCACTCTGAATGAACTTAGGCACGCAAATCATGTACATCTGCAGCTGGCAGCTCCCCATACAATTGCCAACCTATGACATCCCAGGTGTGCTTGATGGGAAATAAGTCCGGAGACGCTGTGGGCTGCATACAGTAGCAAGAGGAACATGCACCTTGGCACTGTTGTGTTGTAAAGTGGCAAAATGAGATTTCTCAAAAGTTACTCAATCCAATAACCATATTATGAAAGACGGTGTATGAGATAAATAAAAGGCAAAATGGGAGTAATTTTTCCTCATCTCCCTTGTAACATTGAAATATGATAATATTATATCTTTCACCTTTTGCATTCACTTTCATTAATATTTAATGTGCTATTAGTTGCTGTTTATAAAAAAAAAGGTTAATTCGCAATAAAATGTTTACTATGTATTAGCAAACTCATCATTCTTGGCAGCATATAATCCTGTGTAAATACTACATGTGCTGCTGAGAATAAGAATATTCCATGTGTGCAGAGTGATCTTATTAACCATTGTCCGTGTGCATGAAAGTGCGGTATGCCTATCTAAAAGGGTATCAGCAGTTGTTAAATGGCCTCAGGTCACCCAATATAAACGCACTATTTGGATCCAGGGATTGACTATATTATTATTATTATTTTTAATGAAGTCAGATAAGTAATCAATTCCTTACATGGGTAAAGAGTATTGAAAATAATTCACAATGTGAAGGTGGCGGAAGTTTGCATATCTAATCTCAGCCTCACCTTGCAGAGGACATCATGATAATATACTCAAAGCTATGAAGCCTGGGATTGCAGCCAGGAGGTAATCTGCTAGTGTTCAATTATGTTCTCTCCTGATGTCCTGATTATAATAATAACTACAAAAAAGGGAAAACACACTGGCGCTCACTGAGTACTGATATAGTGAAGCTGCAGGTAGTAAGGCAAGCTGTGTGCTAGCCTGTCAGCAAATGGGTAAGAGATGGTATCAGTATCAGTGTATACTACCGCGCTAACACATATACATGGCACAAGTTAGATGTATGAAGTCAAAGTTGTTAGATGTTAGAACACATATGTACATAAAACACATATGTACATAAAACACATATGCATATGAGCTGATGGATCCCAATATGTTGGTGTGATTCAGCCAAGTGGCTACTAAATATCATCGTGAACAGTGAAGATTACCTTGTGCCCACAATCAGGGCTGCTATCACGGCATTACTGCCCTTACTGGCATATGGGGCCCGATAAGCAGAGGGGGCCTGGACCTCTGCTCACCAATCCTGGCCCCCTCTGCTCACAGGGTCCCAGGAGCAGGAGGATCCTGCAGGTTCAGTAACTGAATGTGCGCCCTAGGACGCACGTTCAATTAAAATCTATTACCGTGCGGGCCTGCATGGCAATAGTTAAAAGCTGCCTACCAATCACAGGCTGGCAGCTGACGTCAACGTTAACAACACCGGTGTATGACGTCACTGTCATGCGCTGGCAAGTCCGTGTTTCAAATGGATGGACCACGGCCAGATACAGAGAAAGTGTTTTTTTTTATTTTTTTTATTGAAAGCGGCAAGCAGCAATATGTACACAGATTGGGCAGCATCATGTGATAGATGGGGCAGAAACATGGGACAGGACGGAAACACATGATGGGAGACACATGGGGCAGGATGGAGATGATGGAGACACATGGGGCAGGATCATAGGACAGATGAGGCAGGATCACGGGAAAGATGGGGCAGCAGGATCATGGGACAGATGAGGCAGCAGGATCATGGGACAGATGAGGCGGAATGATGGGACAGATGAGGCGGAATGATGGGACAGATGAGGCAGAATGATGGGACAGATGAGGCAGAATGATGGGACAGATGGGGCAGGATCATGAAATAGATGGGGCAGGATCATGAAATAGATGGGGCAGGATCATGAAACAGATGGGGCAGGATCATGGGACTCATGGGGCAGGATCATGGGACACATGGGGCAGGATCATGGGACATGGGGCAAGATCATGGACATGGGGCATCAACATGGGACACATGGGGCAGGAACATGTGGCAGGATGGACACAGATGGGGCAGTAGGGAAGCTCATATGGTGCAGGATGGGACATCACATGGGGGCAGAATGGAGATACATGAAAGCAGGATGGGAGAACATATAGCTGGAGCCAGGGATGAGACACATGGGGCTAGGAATGAGACACAAGGGGGCCAGGAAGGGGGATATTATTACTGCATTGATGTATTTTATTTTTGAGGATACGGTATTCAATGGGTAAGTGCGGCAATATGTGGCCTTTTTTTGTTCATCTGGTGGTTTAGAAGTTGGGAAAAAATTAAGTAATGTGCTCTGCAAGCGGTGCTCTAGATAACTGTCATTTTCTGCAGACACGAGTCCTGGTTGGAAGTGATTGTAGTTTGAGCTGGATGAAGAAGAAAACCGAAGATGAAGGACTTCAACTAGAGATGTCACTGGTGAGTCAGTATATTTCCTGTACACTTACATTATACGCTGTATATTATATACAGAGCTCTTGTGTGTAATGTCACCAATAATTCCTGTATATATACTAACAGTATATACAGAGCCCCTGTGTATGAAGTCACTGGTGATCACTATTACCTGTACACTGACACTAGATATAGAGCTCCTGTGTATAATGTCACCAGTAATCACTGTATTACCTGTACACTGACACTATATATAGAGCTCCTGTGTGTAATGTCACTGGTGATCACTGTATTACCTGTACACTATCTACAGAGCTCCTGTGTTTAATCTCACCGGTGATCACTGTTTTTCCTGTATACTGACACTATTCACTTTACATTACGTACAGAGCTCCTGTGTATAATGTCACCAGTTATCACTGTATTACCTGTACACTATATACAGAGCTCCTGTGTATAATGTCACCGGTAATCATTGTATTACCTGTATACTGACACTATACACTTTATACTACGTACACATTTTCTGTGTATAATGTCACTGGCGAACACTGACACTGTATACTATGTACAAAGCTAATGGGTATAGAGGAATGTAAGGTAATAAAAAATGAATACGCAAGTTTTTTTTTTAATTAATGATCACTATGGTGGCAATATGTGGTCTGGTCATGGTGTGGTGGTATTTGTCCCTTGTATGTGGTAATATTGGTCACTATGTGGTGGTAATATGTGGTCTGGCCATGGTGTGGCAGCATTTGTTTCTTGTATGTGATATTATTCGATCACTATGTGGTAGTAATATGTGGTCTGGTCATGGTGTGAAGGTATCTTCAAAAAGAGCCTGAAGACCCACCTCTTCCGACAAGCCTACAACCTGCAGTAACCACCGATCGACCAAACCGCTGCACGGCCAGCTCTACCCTCACCTACTGTATCCTCACCCATCCCTTGTAGATTGTGAGCCTTCGCGGGCCTCTCTCCTCCTGTACCAGTTATGACTTGTATTGTTTAAGATTATTGTACTTTTTATTATGTATACCCCTCCTCACATGTAAAGCGCCATGGAATAAATGGCGCTATAACAATAAATAATAATAATAATAATTTGTCCCTTGCACGTGGTACTATTGGTCATGTTAAAAATTAAAACTAAATAAAAATATACGTAAAAAGAGTACTGGATATTTTAACAAATGTTTAATACGTTAAAGTAGAGTAGGGCCCGGCCAAAAGAGTTTACCTTTTCATGGTGGCAGACTAAAAAAATCTTTTGGCCAAAACAAAAGCTGTGATATGGTGATGGGAACTGTTAATGTGTGATTGATGAGGACAGGGTGCAGAAGTGGAGTTTTTTCAATAGTAGGTGGTGGTACTGTGGAAAGTTTGAGGGGTGGAGGCAGAGTTTTTAGAAAGAGTAGGCGGTGGGACTGTGAAAGATTCGAGGGGTAGAGGGGGGCTGGGGTGAAGCCTGGGTGGAGTCTCAAGGGGACCCAAAAATTTTGCCAGTATGGGGCCCTGAAATTCCTGGTGGCAGCCCTGCCCACAATGACACACAGTGAAAATAAAGCTCTAAATGAAATTCAAGTAATCATCAATGATCCAAGGGTGTCCACTGATCCACCACAGAGAGACTATTTAAATGTGATTTTTACAAGTATGTGCTTCAAAGTTAGTTCCAATGTGTAACTGGTGAACTTACTGATCCATAGCTTTGCATGTTAGTTAGTTGCCCCCTCCCTATATCTCTGAACTAATCTCCCACTATCTTCCCTCACGTAATCTTCAATCCTCCCAAGACCTTTCACTCTCCTCCACACTTAATCGTTCCTCACACAACCGCCTCCAAGATTTCTCCCGAATATCCCCCATCCTCTGGGATTCCACGCCTCAACATGTCCGATTATCCACCAACCTCGGATCCTTCAGATGGAACCTGAAAACCCATCTCTTCAGGAAAGCCTACAGCCTGCAATAACCATTTTGCCGTCTCATCAACCACCCGAGCTGCCGCCCTACCAACCACCCGAGCCGCAGCCACATCACCAACCACCCGAGCTGCCGCCTCACCAACCACCCGAGCTGCCGCCTCACCAACCACCCGAGCTGCCGCCTCACCAACCACCAGAGCTGCCGCCTCACCACCACCAGAGCTGCAGCACACCGACTGTCATGCTCGCGCCCAGACTGGTTGGCGCGGGCGTGCGGGGGAGTGGCCCCACTGGACCACAGACCAAACCTCCCTGGAAGGGGCGTAACTAAGTAGCTTCCTAGGTGTTCGCTGGAGCCTCTGATGGTGAGGTCAGACTTGTGCAATAGGAAGCTACCAGGTACCACTCCAGGGTGGAGTCTGGTTGTGGCTGCTGATCCCACCGGGGAACGGAACATAGACAAGCAAGCGGGCACGGCTGGCACATAGGCAGGCAGACGGGTACAACAGGAACTCTGTCAGGCAGGCTGGCACGGCTGGCTCTCTGGTAGGCAGGCGGGCACGGCTGGCTCTCTGGCAGGACTGGTAGACAAGACTGGTACACTGGAAGAACCGGTAGGGACCGGTCTGCAGGCAGGTATGTAGAACGGGTAAGAACCTGTTCAGACACGAGGACCTAGGAATAAGTAGATAAAGACTGCAAGAGCGGATGCAGAGCGAAAGCACAGGAGCTAGAGCCAAGAACAGAAATGCAGGAGGCGGAGCCAAGAGCAGGAGGCGGAGCCAAGTGCAAAACCGCAGGAGGCGGAGCCAAGAGCTGGAGCCAAGTGCAGACAGGCAGGAGGCGGAGCCAAGAGCTGGAGGCGGAGCCAAGTGCAGACAGGCAGGAGGCGGAGCCAAGTGCAGGGGAGGTAGAACCGCAAGGAGCGGAGCCAGGTAGAACCGCAAGGAGCGGAGCCAGGTAGAACCGCAAGGAGCGGAGCCAGGTAGAACCGCAAGGAGCGGAGCCAGGTAGAACCGCAAGGAGCGGAGCCAGGTAGAACCGCAAGGAGCGGAGCCAGGTAGAACCGCAAGGAGCGGAGCCAGGTAGAACCGCAAGGAGCGGAGCCAGGTAGAACCGCAAGGAGCGGAGAGGAGCTGCGGGAGAGGTCTCTGCAGCAAAGCTGAGCAGAGCCACAAGGAATGTGGAGAGAAGCTGCAGCAAGGGATAACTGCAACAGCAGAAGATAAGCTGAGTAGAAAGGAGCAGAAACGCAGAAGTGAGGAGCAGAGGTAAAGTAACAAAGGTTCAGAGCAGGCAGAGCTGCAAGAGTGCAGAGTGAAAGCAGACTGAGAATACAAGGAAAGACAACAGGGAAGGAAGCCAAAAACTAGGAGACCGAGGTAAGACTAAGTACAGACAAGGCAATGGAACAAGACACAAGGACAAAGACACTGGGACCAGGATATTCTGCCTCCTGGTGGGCGGACAACAAGACCAAGGAAATAACACAGAGAATCCTCCAGAGAGGGAGTAACTCAGAGCAAGGCCAGGCAAACTCAGAAGCAAGACACTAACTGAGCTAACACATTGCACAGGCCCAGACCACTGGGTGAAGCTGAACTAAATACTGGAGGTCTCCTGGCAATTGGTCAGGAACAGATTGGACAGATGCACCTGATTCCTATAAGAACCAGAGAGTTCAGGCGCCGCCCCTCTATACACAGAACTATGAAGCATGCAGAGAGCAGAGACACAGAACATGGAGCTGGCAAGAAACAGAAACCACATCATGGCCTGGAGCAGTGGGTAAGATAGTGTGAGAAATGCGAGGCCATGCCGTGATGCCAGCAGAGTTGTTACACCGACCTCCTGTCTCTTCCCCATTATCCCAAAGAATGTAAGTCCGCAATGACAGGGTCCTCTCCCCTCTGTACCAGTCTGTCATTGTAAATTTGTTTACTGTTAACGATATCTATAACCCTGTACGTAACCCCATTTCACATGTACAGCAACATGGAATTAATGGTGCTATATAAATAAATAATAATAATAATATTCAGCTCCCACTCCAGAATAATAATTATTGATAAAGGACATTTTGCCCTACACATTTGTCTCACCATCTAGACTTGCACATAAGCCTATATGGTACTATGATCTAATAGACAATACTGCTGCTGGTTTTAATAGCAGACATTGTAGTATGTACCATGGGCTAAGTATAATTAGTAAGAAATAATTACATAAACATATTAAATGTAATTGGTATTCATTGACAGATGCAATGTACTGCTGCCTATTACTTGTACCTAGAATTGGCAGTAATTTTATCATATCACGCCATGTGCACCAACCTTGCTTTCTTATTCTGTTTCTTTGTACAACATGTTTATTATAGTACCTCGTAGGGTATGTGCACATGTCAAGTATTGATTAAAACAATTGGAAATATACTTAGTGCTTTGTAGATGGAGGTGCAGATCAGGCTGGATGCCTTCATACATATATCTGTATTCACTGCACACTCATTAGAACAGGTACAGAGACCTACTGGTGTGGTGCAACCTGTGAAAGTGCACAGGGGGCCCAAGAGGTAAGGGGGACCAATTCCACCTCCAAAGCAGCAAGCATTGGACGGCAAAGGGCACATATACTGCTCTTCCAAAAAGGCCCTCTTTTGTCTGTGTCCGCCCCTGCTTTGCATGATGTAAAAATTCACGTTTTATTAATGCAGTCAGCATAATATACAGTGGGGAAGAAAAGTATTTAGTCAGCCACCAATTGTGCAAGTTGTCCCACTTAAAAACATGAGAGAGGACTGTAATTGACATCATAAGTAGACCACAACTGAGAGTCAAAATTGAGAAAACAAATCCAGAAAATTACCTCATCTGATTTGGCAAGATTTATTTTGCAAATTATTGTAGAAAATAAGTATTTGGTCAACTAGAAACATGCAAGATTTCTGGCTCTCACAGACCTGTAACTTCTTCTTTAAGAGCCTCCTCTGTCCTCCACTCATTACCTGTAGTAACGGCACCTGTTTGAACTTGTTATCAGTATAAAAGACACCTGTCTACAACCTCATCCAGTCACACTCCAAACTCCACTATGGTGAAGACCAAAGAGCTGTTGAAGGACGCTAAAAAACAAAATTGTAGCCCTGCACCAGGCTGGGAAGACTGAATCTACAATAGGCAAGCAGCTTGGTGTGATGAAATCAACTGTGGGAGCAATAATAAGAAAATGGAAGACATACAAGACCACTGATACTCTCCCTCAATCTGGGGCACCACGCAAGATGTCCCCCCGTGGGGTCAAACTGATCACAAGAATGGTGAGCAAAAATCCCAGAACCACACGGGGGGACCCTAGTGAATGACCTGCATAGAGCTGGGACCACCGTAACAAAGGCTACCATCAGTAACACACTACGCCACCAGGGACTCAGATCCTGCAGTGCCAGACATGTCTCGTGACATGTATCGTGAGATTTTGAGTGCAAACCTCCTTCCATCAGCAAAGGCATTGAAGATGAAATGTGGATGGGTCTTTCAGCATGATAATGATCCCAAGAACACCACCAGGGCAATGAAGGAGTGGCTTCGTAAGAAGCATATGAAGGTCCTGGAGTGGCCTAGCCAGTCTCCAGATCTCAACTCCATAAAAAACCTTTAGAGGGAGTTGAAAGTCCGCATTGCCCAGCGACAGGCCCAAACCATCAGTGCTCTAGAGGAGATCTGCATGGATGAATAAGCCAACATACCACCAACAGTGTGTGCCAACCTTGTGAAGACTTACAGAAAACGCTTGACCTCTGTCATTGCCAACAAAGGAGATATAAATATAGAGATGAACATTTGTTAATGACCAAATACTTATTTTCCACCATAGTTTGCAAAAAAATCTTGCCAAATCAGACAAGGTGATTTTCTGGATTTGTTATCTCATTTTGACTCTCATAGTTGTGGTCTACCTATGATGTCAATTACATCATCTTTTTTTAAGTGGGAGAACTTGCACAATTGGTGGCTGACTAAATACATTTTTCTCCACTGTACAAATGATGAAAGAATATTCAGTGCTTCAAGCGACTTCCATGGATAGAAACTTGAAGGACTGAAAACACATAAATTTTTGCATCAGCCAAGGAGTGTACAGTGAATTCGAAAACGTTAGTTATTTGCAGTTGAAATGTCTGCTCCAAAACCGCATCTCTTGGCAGAAGAAATGCTGCATAAAATACACGCATTTTTGAAGATTTTTTTTTCCCCATTCATTTGAATGGGTGAGCAGCGCTACTAAAAGCTGACAGAATTGATTGGTGCCGATTTAACACTGCTTCAGTGCCACAAAAAAATATAAGCGGCATAAGATTTCAGAAAACTCATTCATCTTATTGGTACTGTAAAATGCAGCATTTTGGTGCAAAAGCTTCTGCTGCAAAGACTGGTACTTATTGTTTTTTATTTAAAATATATTGCACTCCATTTATAAATTAAAAACCCTAAGTATCTATACTAATTCATCAAAATAAAAAAAAGAATATTAAGGCAGCAGTATAAAAACTATAATTACTCGTAACCTCGCAGGTACCCTCTCCTGGGGAGTGGCTCGGACACCTCCCAGGACCTTTCAAGGACGGAGCAGATTATCGTCTGGGACCATGTCAGGACTGACCAGTTTTTCAGAGCATGGAGCCTTTGGTTTTTATCTAAGTAATCTGAAGAATTCCTGTCTTGGCGAGATAACAAAACTAATTCAAGACTAAAGTTTGGACCAACACCCCCTCATTTCTCCCCCTTTTTTTTTATCTTTCCTTCTCAATTTTGTTTCCTTCTCCGTTCTTCTTGTTTTATAAAAATACTTCTACACTGTTAACCATTTCTGCTTTGACTGTCAGTTTATCTACTAATTGTATCTCTAGCATGTTTTCTTTATGATGTTGCTTAATAAGAATAATTGAACCACAAATGAATTACTATTTAAATCAGCTAAACAACATTTTTCACTGCTTTAAAATGGCTGTGTCAAGCTGAAACATTGCATTCGGCTATTAAAGGAAATCTGTTGGAAAGAGCAACCTCTCCCCAAGCATTTTAATTCATGTGTAAATGAGGAATTAAATGCCCTGGACATGACACAGCACTTAACCCAGGTTGGTTCCCTGCCCAGCACCAGCCTCTCTAGCTTGATTGACAGCTCACTGTCTATGTGACACCAAGCAAGTAAATCCGACAGTATAAGCTATCAATCAAGCGAAAGGGGCTAATGCAGGACTGGAGAACAAGCTGAGGTGGCGGTGACTTGTTAAGTGCTCTTTTATGCTCAGAGCACATAATATGAAAGGCAAATTTCATCAACAATTAGAAGACATACAGTGGGTACGGAAAGTATTCAGACCCCTTTACATTTTTCACTCTTTGTTTCATTGCAGCCATTTGGTAAATTTAAAAAAGTTCATTTTTTTCTCACTAATGTACACTCTGCACCCCAACTTGACTGAAAAATACAGAAATGTAGAAATTTTTGCAAATTTATTAAAAAAGAGAAACTGATATCACATGGTCATACGTATTCAGACCCTTTGCTCAGACATTCTTATTTAATAATAATAATCTTTATTTTTATATAGCGCTAACATATTCCGCTGCGCTTTACAGTTTTGCACACATTATCATGCAATCTAAATTCCCTATCAGTATGTCTTTGGAGTGTGGGAGGAAACCAGAGAACCCGGAGGAAACACACGCAAACACAGGGAGAACATACAAACTCTTTGCAGATGTTGTCCAAGGTGGGATTAGAACCCAGGACTCCAGCGCTGCAAGGCTGCAGTGCTGACCACTTAGCCACTTATTGGAGTCCTGCTGTGTTTAATTAAACTGATAGGACTTGATTTGGAAAGGCACACGCCTGTCTATATAAAACCTCACAGCTCACAGTGCATGTCAGACCAAATGAGAATCATGAGGTCAAAGGAACTGGCCAAGGAGCTCAGAAACAGAATTGTGGCAAGGCACAGATCTGGCCAAGGTTACAGCAGAATTTCTGCAGTACTCAAGGCTCCTAAGAGCACAGTGGCCTCCATAATTCTTAAATGGAAGAAGTTTGGGATCATTAGAAGTCTTCCAAGACCTTGCCCTCCAGCCAAACTGAGCAATTGTGGGAGAAGAGCCTTGGTGAGAGAGGTAAAGGATTACCCCAAGATCACTGTGGCTGAGCTCCAGAGATGCAGTAGGGAGAAGGGAGAAAGTTCCACAAAGTCAACTATCACTGCAGCCCTCCACCAGTCGGGCCTTTATGGCAGAGTGGCACGACGGAAGCCTCTCCTCAGTGCAAGACATATGAAAGCCCGCATAGTTTGCTAAAAAAACACATGAAGGACTCCCAGACTATGAGAAAAAAGATTCTCTGGTCTGATGAGACAAAGATAGACCTTTTTGGTGAATTGTGTGGAGAAAAACAGGCACTGCTCATCACCTGCCCAATACAATCCCAACACTGAAACATGGTGGTGACAGCATCCTGCTATGGGGGTGTTTTTCAGCTACAGGGACAAAATGACTGGTTGCCATTGAAAGAAACATGAATGCGGCCAAGTACAGAGATATCCTGGATGAAAACCTCTTCCAGAGTGCTCTGGACCTCAGACTAGGCCGAAGGTTCACCTTTCAATAAAACAATGACCCTAAGCACACAGCTAAAATAACAAAGGAGTGGCTTCAGAACAACTCTGTGACCATTCTTGACTGGCCCAGCCAGAACCCTGACCTAAACCCAATTGAGCATCTCTGGAGAGACCTGAAAATGGCTGTCCACCAACATTCACCATCCAATCTGACAGAACTGAAGAGAATCTGCAAGGAAAAATGGCAGAGGATCCCCAAATCCAGGTGTGAAAAACTTTTTGCAACATTTGCAAGACGACTCATGGCTGTACTAGCTCAAAAGAGTGCTTCTACTCAATACTGAGCAGAGGGTCTGAATACTTATGACCATGTGATATTTCAGTTTTTCTTTATAAATACATTTACAAAAATTTCTACATTTCTTTTTTTTCAGTCAAGATGGGGTGCAGAGTGTACATTAACCCCTTCATGACCGTTGGATTTTCCGTTTTTCCGTATTCGTTTTTCACTCCCCTCCTTCCCAGAGCCATAACTTTTTTATTTTTCCGTCAATTTGGCCATGTGAGGGCTTATTTTTTGCGGGACAAGTTGTACTTTTGAACGACATCATTGGTTTTACCATGTCGTGTACTAGAAAACGGGAAAAAAATTCCAAGTGCGGTGAAATTGCAAAAAAAGTGCAATCCCACACTTGTTTTTTGCTTGGCTTTTTTGCTAAGTTCACTAAATGCTAAAACTGACCTGCCATTATGATTCTCCAGGTCATTACGAGTTCATAGACACCTAACATGACTAGGTTATTTTTTACTTAAGTGGTGAAAAAAAATTCCAAACTTTGCTAAAAAAAAAAAATTGCGCCATTTTCCGATACTCGTAGCGTCTCCATTTTTCATGATCTGGGGTCGGTTGAGGGCTTATTTTTTGCATGCCAAGCTGGCGTTGCAGGGGACCTGACGTCGGACGTACTATCCCGTCCGAGGTCAGTAAGGGGTTAATGAGAAAAAAAATTAATTTACCAAATGGCTGCAATGAAAAAGACTGAAAAATTTAAAGTGGTCTGAATACTTTCTGTACCCACTGTAAAGGTGTCAATGGAGCTACATGGCCATGTATGTGGTTTAGGGGAAAGTGATCTTACTGCTAGATCCTCTTATTTCTTATCTAATTCATTTATAGTGCTGCCTCAATTCTTACTTTTTGGAGTAAGGCTATGTGCACACGTTGCGGATTTTGTTGGGGATCCGCAGCGTTTTTTCAGCGCGGAATTGCACCAAATCCGCCAAGGGTAGCTGAAGCGATGTTAATCAATGGAAATACAGAATTGTTGTGCACATACTGCGGAAAATTCTGCACTGATTCGCAGTGTTTTATTTTCCACAGCATGTCAATTCTTTTTGCGGATCTGCAGCGTTTCTGCACACATTGGCTTACATTGAGTCAGTCAAATACGCAGCTAAGCCGCGGGCACCCAGTTCTTTTTGCCTTGATGAGTTCACCAGTGCTTTCTTTCTTTCTCAGGATGTACCAAACTCCTAATATTGTAGCAATTTCTCAGATGGGTTTTTTCTGTTTTCGCAGCTTAACCCCTTAGTGACAGAGCCAATTTGGTACTTAATGACCAGGCCAATTTTTACAATTCTGACCACTGTCATTTTATGAGGTTATAACTCTGGAACGCTTCAACGGATCCTGCTGATTCTGAGATTGTTTTTTTGTGACATATTGTACTTCATGTTACTGGCAACATTTCTTTGATATTACTTGCGATTATTTATGAAAAAAATAAAAATATGGCAAAAAAATTTAAAATTTTGCAATTTTCAAACTTTGTATTTTTATGCCCTTAAATCAGAGAGATATGTCACAAAAAATAGTTAATAAATAACATTTCCCACATGTCTACTTTACATCAGCACAATTTTGGAAACAAATTTTTTTTTTGTTAGGGAGTTATAAGGGTTAAATTTGACCAGCAATTTCTCATTTTTACAACACCATTTTTTTTTTAGGGACCACATCACATTTGAAGTCATTTTGAGGGGTCTATATGATAGAAAATAACAAAGTGTGACACCATTCTAAAAACTGCACCCCTCAAGGTGCTCAAAACCACATTCAAGAAGTTTATTAACCCTTTACATGCTTCACAGGAACTGAAACAATGTGGAAGGCAAAAATGAACATTTAACTTTTTTTTGCAAACATTTTACTTCAGAACCATTTTTTTTTATTTTCACAAGTGTAAAAACAGAAATTAAACCATAAATGTTGTTGTGCAATTTCTCCTGAATACGCTGATACCCCATATGTGGGGGCAAACCACTGTTTGAGCGCACCGCAGAGCTTGGAAGAGAAGGAGCGCAGTTTGACTTTTTCAATGCAGAATTGGCTGGAATCGAGATCGGATGCCATGTCACGTTTAGAGAGCCCCTGATGTGCCTAAACAGTGCAAACACCCCACAAGTGACACCATTTTGGAAACTAGACCCCTTAAGGAACTTATCTAGATGTGTGGTGAGCACTTTGAGCCCCAAAGTGCGTCACAGAAGTTTATAAAGTAGAGCCGTGAAAATAAAAAAATCGCATTTTTTCTACAAAAATTATCTTTTTGCCCCCAAATTTTTATTTTCACAATGGTAACAGGAAAAATTAGACCACAAAAGTTGTTGAGCAATTTCTCCTGAGTACATCGATACCCCATATGTGGGGGTAAACCACTGTTTGGGCGCACTGCAGAGCTTGGAAGAGAAGGAGTGCCGTTTTACTTTTTCGACGTAGAATTGGCTGCAATTGAGATCGGACGCCATGTCGCGTTTGGAGAGCCCCTGATGTGCCTAAACAGTGGAATCCCCCCACAAGTGACACCATTTTGGAAACTAGACCCCTTAAGGAACTTATCTAGATGTGTGGTGAGCACTTTAAACCCCCAGGTGCTTCACGGAAGTTTATAGCGTAGAGCCGTGAAAATAAAAAGTCACATTTTTTCTACAAAAATGATCTTTTTGCCCCCAAATTTTTATTTTGACAAGGATAACAGGAGAAATTGCACAACAACTTTTGTGGTCTAATTTCTCCTGAGTACGTCGATACCCCATATGTGGGGGTAAACCACTGTTTGGGCGCACCGCAGAGCTTGGAAGAGAAGGAGTGCCGTTTGACTTTTTCAATGTAGAATTGGCTGGAATTGAGATCGGACACCATGTCGCGTTTGGAGAGCCCCTGATGTGCCTAAACAGTAGAAACCCCCCACAAGTGACCCCATTTTGGAAACTAGACCACTTAAGGAACTTATCTAGATGTGTCTTGAGCACTTTAAACCCCCAAGTGCTTCACAGAAATTTATAAAGTAGAGCCGTGAAAATAAAAAATCCTTTTTTTTCCCTCAAAAATGATTTTTTAGCCTGCAATTTTTTATTTTCTCAAGGGTAACAGGAGAAATTGGACCCCAACATTTATTGTGCAATTTATGCTGAGTAGGCTGATACCCCATATGTTGGGGTAAACCACTGTTTGGGCGCATGGCAGAGCTCAGAAGGGAAGGAGGGCCGTTTTGGAATGCAGACTTTGATCGAATGGTCTGCGGGCATTATGTTGCGTTTGCAGAGACCCTGATGTACCTAAACAGTAGAAACCCCCCACAAGTGACCCCATTTGGGAAACTAGAGCCCCCAAGGAACTTATCTAGATGTGTGGTGAGAACTTTGAATGCCCAAGTGCTTCACAGACGTTTATAATGCAGAGTTGTGAAAATAAAAAATATTTTTTTTTCCACAAAAAATATTTTTTTAGCCCCCAAGTTTTTATTTTCACAAGGGTAACAGGAGAAAATGGACCCCAAAAGTTGTTGTCCAATTTATCCAGAGTACGCTGATGCCCCATATGTGGGGGTAAACCACTGTTTGGGTGTACGGCAGAGCTCGGAAGGGAGGGAGCACCATCTGACTTTTTGAGCGCAAAATTGGCTGTGGCGTTTAGAGACCCCCTGATGTACCTAAACAGTGGAAACCCCCCAAATCTAACTCCAACCCTAACCCCAACACACCCCTAAGGCTTCTTTCACACTTCAGTTGTTTGGCGTCAGTCAGCCCCGACATAGTGACGGATCGACGGATCCATCACAATTGTTGAGAAAACGGTTCTAACGGATCCGTTTTTTTGACGGATCCGTTACTTAGGGGTTGTCTGGGAAAAATATCTACTTTTTGGAGCATGCGCAATTGAAAAAGCGAATTGGGGCGACGGATCCGCCGAAATGACGGTAACGACGGATCCGTCGCCCATAGGCGGCCATTCTATGGAATGACGAACGCGACGGATCCGTCGCGAACCGCCATTTCGGCGCAGACAAAAAACGTTACAATGGCCGTCAATGTCTAGATGATGTCAGCCAAATCTCGACGGATCCGTCGCATGGCGGATGGAACGGACGACCATCCGCCACAATCCGTCGCTAATGCATGTCTATGGGAAAATAGCGGATCCGCCAAAAAAAAAATGGCGGATCCGCTATTTGACGAAAATGGCGGTTTCAGACTGACGCCAAAAGACTGAAGTGTGAAAGAGGCCTAACCCTAATGCCAACCCGATCCATAATCCTAATCACAACCCTAAGGATAATCGCAACCCTAACCCCAAAACAACCATAAATCCAACACACCCCTAATCCTAATCTCAACCCTAACCTCAAACCTAACCCTAATCCCAATACACCCCTAATCCCAACCCTAACCTTAACCCTAATCCCAAACCTAACTCTAATCCCAAACGTAACCCTAATGCCAACCCTAATCCAAACCCTAATCCCAACTCTAACCCTAACTTTAGCCGCAACCCTAGTCCTAACTTTAGCCCCAACCCTAACCCTAAATTTAGCCCCAGCCCTAACCCTAAATTTAGCCCCAACCCTAACCCTAAATTTAGCCCCAACCCTAACCCTAAATTTAGCCCCAACCCTAACCCTAGCCCTAACCCTAACTTTAGCCCCAACTCCTCTCTCCTGCCGGCCGGCAGATGGCAGCAGAGAGCGGGTGCACTGTGCATGCGCCCGCCATTTTCTTTCCATAGGAAGAAGCCGGCGGGCAGAAGGTGACGCAGGAGGACCCAGGGACACCGGTAAATATGATAGGGTCCCAGAATCCCCCTATTACTCTGTCCTCTGATGTGCGATCACATCAGAGGACAGAGAATTACAGATCGCTTTTTTTTTTGCGGTCGCCGGTAAACAGTTAATTACCGGCGATCGCAAAACAGGGGTCGGTAAAAACCGACCCCGATCATGTTCTTTGGGGTCTCGGCTACCCCCAGCAGCCGAGACCCCAAAGATCTCTCGGGTGCCGGCCGGCGGGCGCACTGCGCATGCACCCGCCATTTTTTTGCCGGAAGAAGATGGCGGCGCCCATCGGGAGCCACGAGGAGCACCGGGGGAGACAGGTGAGTATCGGGGGGCCATCAGGGGCAATAGGGGACCCCATTTCTCTGTCCTCTGATATGTGATCACATCGGAGGACAGAGAAATTAAATGGGAAATCGCGTTTATTTTATTTTTTTTTTTGCGACCGCCGGTAAATGGTTACGCAACTCGGGGGTCGGTAAAAAACCCCCAAATCATGTTCTCTGGGGTCTCGGCTACCCCCGGTAACTGAGACCCCAGAGAAAATCCGACTCTGGGGAACGCTATTCACTTTTTCCACAGCGCCGTTAATTAACGGCGCTGTGGTTGAAGTACCCTTAGCGGCCGCTGTTAAAAGGCGTATCAGCGGTCGTTAAGGTGTTAAGGATGGCTTGTTTCACCTGCATGGTGAGCTCCTTTGACCGCATGTTTACTTTACAGCAAAACATTCCAAATGCAAGCACCACAATTACTTTTGGTCCCTTTAAAACAGGGTGGCACATGTTAAGGAGCTGAAACTCCTAAATCCTTCATACAATTCTAATGTGGATACCCTCAAATGAAAGCTGAAAGTCTGAACTTCAATTGCATCTGATTAGTTTTGTTTAAAATTCATTATGGTAATGTCTATAACCAAAATTAGAAAAATGTAGTCTCTGTCCAAATATATATGGACCTAACTGTAAGTGGGATTTCTTGCCTTATAAATGGGGTTGGGACCATCAGTTGTGTTGTGCAGAAGTCTGGTGGATACATAGCTGATAGTCCTACTGAATAGACTGTTAGATTTGTATTATGGCAAGAAAAAAGCAGCTAAGTAAAGAAAAATGAGAGGCCATCATTACTTTAAGAAATGAAGGTCAGTCAGTCCAAAAAATTGGGAAAACTTTGATAGTGTCCCCAAGTGAAGTGGCAAAAACCATCAAGCGCTACAAAGAAACTGGCTCACATGAGGACAGCCCCAGGAAAGGAAGACCAAGAGTCACCTCTGCTTCTGAAGATAAGTTTATCAGAGTCACCAGCCTCAGAAATTGCAGGTTAACAGAAGCTCAGATTAGAGACCAGGTAAATGCCACACAGAGTTCTAGCAGCAGACACTAGGTGACGTCACCGCTGTGCTCTGCTTTACGGCCGGCCAGCGCTGACACATTCAGTGCAGGGAAGCCGCCGGCGGGGGACGTGACAGGCATCAGAAGGTGACTATGTAGTGGTTTTTTTTACTTTTACAATGGTAACCAGGGTAAATATCGGGTTACTAAGCGCGGCCCCGCGCTTAGTAACCCGATATTTACCCTGGTTACAAGTGAACACATCGCTGGATCGGTGTCACACACACCGATCTAGCGATGACAGCGGGTGATCAGCGACGAAATAAAGTTCTGGACTTCTAGCTCCGACCAGCGATATCACAGCGGGATCCTGATCGCTGCTGCGTGTCAAACACAACAAGATCGCTATCCAGGACGCTGCAACGTCTCGGATCGTCATCGTTCTCGCTGCAAAGTCGCTTAGTGTGAAGGTACCTTTATGCTTCAAAACTGGTATAAAAAATGCCAGGTTTGATCAATTCCACCTATGGGTTCTCAACATGAAAGAAAGTAAGTATGTTACTGGGATGTACAGAAGCTGCCAAAATGACGCCCCTATCTTTGACAGCACATCCTGCCGTGCAGCAATAATCTTAAACGGGTTGTCCGGTCTTAAACTACAAGTCTGCAGTCATTGTATGTGACTACAGGCTTGTGAATCCTTAAATCGCGCACACTGTGAGGATTCTCCAGTGACGGGAGCAGGAGATAATGTGACTGCAAGTTTGTGATTTGCATACTGCGGGACACATTCCGACTAGACTGTTTCTGGCCTTACTCAATACAGCTGGATTGAAGTAGGCAGTGCCCATCTAGAGGGCAAGTGGCCACAAGTTTGCAAATCAAATACTTGCAGTCACATTTCCTGGCACCAGCATAGGACAATCCTCGCAATGTGAGTATTCACAAGTGTCCAGTCACAGAGTGACTAAAGACTTGTAGTTTAAGAGCAGACAACTCCTTTAAGTTTCATCACATCCCTGCCCTCTGCGCATAATACTTATAATAGAGAACTCTCATCTAGATTGTAGCTGTTTTTAACTCCATTTGTACCAGAAAGCAAAGAAAATTTTCTGGTCAATTTCTTATGGTAGACTCCCAAGTGGCTTCTAACAGAACTTCTCTATTTTCATAACTAGTATAATCTTTGGTTGGGGCCTAGTAGATGAAATGTACATTAAATTATGGGAACAAGTAAAACTCAATCAATTTGACCAAAGAAATGCTGGAGTGTTTGGGGTAATTTTTCAGGCATACAACTTATAAGTAGTGTAACTTGTAGCTTGAGGGTTTAAATGCAAAACCTCCAACATGGGCCTCAAGCATCACTGTTCACTAATAGCACTGGTCTTTTCATATGAGACAAGAAGACCTTTTTGGCCTCACTAGGCTACATGTCCTGGATGTAACTGACAATCCTGCACCCACATTGCATACTTCCGGCTACATTCCGACTAGACTGTATCCTGCCTCGCTCAATACAATTGCATAGACCAAGGCTGGATACAGTCTAATCGGAATGTAACCGCATGCATGCAAATCGCATACGTGCAGTCATGCCCCCCTCTCCCAGCGTCAGCAGTGGAGAATCTTCACAGCGCACAGCGTGTAGTGAGGATTCACAAGTCTGCAGTCACATAGAGTTATATATATATATATATATATATATATATATATATATATATATATATATATATATATATATATATATATATATATATATATATATATATATGGATCAAAAAAGGAAGCAGCACTCCATTTTCAAAGCAAGTGTAGGATTTATTCAAATCCACATGTCAGTGCGACGTTTCAGCTCTATTGAGCTTTTCTCAAGCAGTGGATACAGGTTCCTTAGTGCATATATATAGTCCTCAACATCCTTAATTACAGCCATTTGTGCTTAATTATAATAAAGTGCATCTGTGCAATTGTGCATTCAATGTGTAAACATTAGCGGCCATGCCGTTCTTACCGCTGCAGGAGCATGTTACTGGTGGAGGACGCCATTACTTCTTGTCAGCGTTCATAAATATCTATTGCGCATGTCTACTACTTAGTTGAACTGCAGGTCAAATAGATAAACTTGGCGCATGCACAATAGCGCTAAACTTCGCCATTTTCTTGTAGACATAGTTCCTAGAGCTCCAAGTGTATATAGACAAGCGAGATGGGCGTATTAGTGTGCTATCATGTTAATTAGGGAGTATGTAGGTGAGCACAACTGTGTCAAATGACACCACCTATAAATTACACATACCCAATACCGCTACTATTCAGCCTAAGTACCATATTTATTATTATAATTACTGGCACCATCTGTGTCCTATATGGACAATGGTCCATGTCAGTATATATATAGAAATGCAAAAAATCGCCATTGGGACATTATGACCACTATCCTGATGCTGCGAGTATAGCCTTACGCAGGCCACCCCTCGCAGGTCAGATAGCATTCAATCGTGGGCAAGTCAAACCACTACGGTCAGGCTGTCCACAGTCTGAATTGCTATATGATAGTGAAGTGTCCCGGGGTATTACCAATCTCCTATCCAACACATGTGTTGGATAGGAGATTGGTAATACGCCGGGACACTTCACTATCATATAGCAATTCAGACTGTGGACAGCCTGACCGTAGTGGTTTGACTTGCCCACGATTGAATGCTATCTGACCTGCGAGGGGTGGCCTGCGTAAGGCTATACTCGCAGCATCAGGATAGTGGTCATAATGTCCCAATGGCGATTTTTTGCATTTCTATATATATACTGACATGGACCATTGTCCATATAGGACACAGATGGTGCCAGTAATTATAATAATAAATATGGTACTTAGGCTGAATAGTAGCGGTATTGGGTATGTGTAATTTATAGGTGGTGTCATTTGACACAGTTGTGCTCACCTACATACTCCCTAATTAACATGATAGCACACTAATACGCCCATCTCGCTTGTCTATATACACTTGGAGCTCTAGGAACTATGTCTACAAGAAAATGGCGAAGTTTAGCGCTATTGCGCATGCGCCAAGTTTATCTATTTGACCTGCAGTTCAACTAAGTAGTAGACATGCGCAATAGATATTTATGAACGCTGACAAGAAGTAATGGCGTCCTCCACCAGTAACATGCTCCTGCAGCGGTAAGAACGGCATGGCCGCTAATGTTTACACATTGAATGCACAATTGCACAGATGCACTTTATTATAATTAAGCACAAATGGCTGTAATTAAGGATGTTGAGGACTATATATATGCACTAAGGAACCTGTATCCACTGCTTGAGAAAAGCTCAATAGAGCTGAAACGTCGCACTGACATGTGGATTTGAATAAATCCTACACTTGCTTTGAAAATGGAGTGCTGCTTCCTTTTTTGATCTTTATTGAATGTGGACGACCAGTGGACAGGTTGCCTGGAGGCTCTGCACCCGGAGATAAGTTATACCAGTGTGCTGTTCCTTTTATACTATATATATATATATATATATATAAGTTATATTTAACAGTACAAATTAGATCAATGTCAGCTTAATATACTGATTTTGGGGGGGATCAGTTGATCACATAATATGTATCGGGGTGTCCCAACGTGAGAAGTCAAGACATACAGGTCTGGTAGTGGTTTAATCCCCTCTACCTTTTGAGAACACATTCATGCTCATAAGAGACAAGCACGCATATTAATGTTGGTCATAGAGAATAACTGGCAGCTGAACATAATATTCAGCCAACAGCAGTCTACAATGGTTGATCAGCCTTACTCCTCAAGCAGCATGGCACACTTAGGCCATGTTCACACTTTGCGTTTTTTACCGCGGAACCGCGGCGATTTTGATGCTGCGGGTCCGCAGCAGTTTCCATAGCGTTTCCATTTACATGTAAACCCTATGGAAACCGCAAACCGCTGTGCACATGCTGCGGGAAAAACCGCGCAGAAACGCAGCGGTTTAAAACCCGCAGCATGTCACTTCTTTGTGCAGAATCGCTGCGATTCTGCACCCATAGGAATGCATTGAACTGCTTACTTCCCGCATGGGGCTGTGCCCATGTTGCGGGAAGTAAGCGGCTAATGTGCGGGTGGTACCCGGGGTGGAGGAGAGGAGACTCTCCTCCAGGCCCTGGGAAGCATGAATAGTGTAAAAAAAAGAATTAAAATAAAAAATCATGTTATACTCGCTCCTCAGGGCTGCACGCGGCCGGCCGGTCAGAGTTGCTGTGCGAACAGGACCTGCGGTGACGTCGCGGTCACATGACCGTGACGTCGCGGTCACATGACCGTGACGTCACAAAGGGTCCTTCTCGCACATCATCTTTGGAACCGGACCGCCGGGTGCAGCGCCGAGGAGATCCGGACATCAGAGGGTGAGTATAACCAATTTTTATTATTTTTACCATTACTATTGATGCTGCATATTGCTGCATATGCAGCCTCAATAGTATAGGCGGAAACCCGCAGCGGAAACCGTGGAACAAACCGCAATAAATCTGCAGGGATAACCGCAGCGGTTTTGCCCTGCAGATTTATCAAATCCGCTGCGGGAGAACCCGCAGAGGGACGCCGCAAAGTGTGAACATGGCCTTAAAGGGAATGAATAATCAGAAAATGACCTATTGGCTACATTGACTGCAAAAGACTTGCTCTGAATATTTTACTTGTACAGGAGCTTTCTAGGTATGCTCTGATCTGGGCAAAAGTCATTGGACTGGGAGGGGGAGCAAATGAGCTATGACCATAATCTATTGTGAATGGAGAATCTTGTGTTATCTACTGTATATAGAGGTGTTAACTTTCATTGTAATTCTGTATGTGATGATAATGAGACTTCTGAAGTCATTTGTACAGGACAGGAAGTATGAGTCCAATAGGTAAAGTGGCTAGTGTGAAAACTGCAAGTTTTTGTATATAGGTATATAGATAGTGATAGAGTATTGAAAAATAATATAAAAATCTATTTAACACAAAAAACTGATTCAACAGGTAACATTTTGCTGATACATTCCCTTTTTAAGAAACAGTAAGATCTTGAAGTTCTAAGCAAGACTCTAAGGGTATGTGCACACGTAAGAATTTCTTGCGGAAAATTCCTGAAGAAAACCGAACATTTTCTGCAAGAAATCTGCATGAGTTTTTTCCGGAGCTTTCCCAATGCATTATATAGCAGGAAAAATGCAAAAAACGCAAAATTAATGAACATGCTGCGTTTTTTACCGTGATGCGTTTTTTTTTTGCGGAAAAAACGCATCATGTGCACAAAAATTGCAGAATGCATTTTAACTGATAGGATGCATATGTATGCGTTTTTTATCGCGTTTTTAAAGCAAAAAAAAGCAAAAAAAACCTGTAAAAACCGCAATGTGTGCACACAGTCTAAATGTCAACAATGAAGTGCTGCAAAAGGCAAGCAAGTAAAATATATTAAGGCATATTATACTGGTTTGAGAGAATACAGCATTGTGCCTGTATAAAAGTTGCTATTATTGCAAACTACTTTAACCCTTCAAAGGCATCTTATACAGCTCCCAGTTAATTTATTTCTGAAATGTGAAACATATTTGGGGGTCACAATTATTGATAGATTCTGGTGTCATCTTTGTAAATGCATCGTTGTTGCACCATAGCACTGATCAGGTAATGCATTAAGTATATTAGTTGCACATTCTTTTGACGTACATATGGCAGATAAATGACCCCAGGCAATATTCAGTATTCAAAGCAATTTCCTTTATCCTTCATCTTAAGCATCAGATTACCTGTAGACTATCCAGGATAACCCGAAGAGACTGAACTTGTCTGCGCACAGCTCCTGAGATACGCTCATATGTAGCAGCATCATACTCACTCATTTGAATTTCCTTCAACCTATAGGCAAAATTATACACAGAAAATGTTTTATTTAATAAAAAAATGTACAGACATGAAATAGAAACAGAATCTAAACATAAAGAGCACCCATTGTTTTAATGTTTATCTCATAAATCAAAAGTGCATGTGAAAAAAAGAAAAGTTGTAATATATCTTAATTAAAGAAATCTGCTTCTTTCTCCACCAGTACTGATCATTAATTCTCGAAATTCACAGGTGGAATCTAAGGGGTTCTCCGTGTGGAGAGTGACATGCCTAGCCTGGCATGTCAGACTGAGAATTATACGTCATGGGAAATTAAATATGCAAATTGCCTCTTCAAAGAGGAAGAGGACTTGAACTCTAGTGCCACCTACTAGAAGTAGCAATCCTAGAAGTCAATATTGACCCTTTAACGCAGACCGGGGCAAGTTGCGGCCCGCGGGCCGCATCCGGCCCGCCTGATGATTTTAAACGGCCCACCAGCTAGCTGTCACTTCGGACAGCCGCCCCCGGCACCGCTCGGCCAGCCGCCAGACGCTTCTGAGGAGTACCGCTGGCGGCTGGAGTGAAGGCCTGAGCTCATACGCATCGGCCCTGTACTTTACGTGCAATGTGAGCAGCAGAGTCGGGTTGAAGATCGGTGGCGGCGCCATCTTCCCTGAGGCCGCGCATGCACAGATGGAGTGCTCTGCTTCACGGGGCTTCAGGAAAATGGCCGCGGGAGGCTGCACGTGCGCAGATGGAGATCGCGGTGGCCATTTTCCTGAAGCCGAGTTTGCAGATTTAGATCTCGGCTTCAGGAAAATGGCCGCCGCGATCTCCATCTGCGTACGCGCGGCCTCGGGAAGATGGCCACCGCCACCGATATTCAACCCGACGCCACCGATATTCAACCCGGCTCTGCTGCTCACATTGCATTCCGGGCCGCTGGATCACCTCACCGGTGGAAGGGACCCTGCGCACGCCATGCCGCACCTCTGCCGTCGCCACACCACTGCTGCAACCCCACCATGGACACCAGGCCGTGGCGTCGCCCACCTAAGCAGGAAGGGACCCTGCTCAAGTGAACGCCACACCGCATCACCCCACCTCTGCCGACACCATGCCTCCTGTGAGCCTGCTCTGCCACCGCCAGCCTTCAGGTAAGATACTGTTAATTCGGACAATAAGACGGACCCCCATCTTATAAAAAATCTTTTTTTCTGCAATTTTCACCCCAAATTTGGGGTGCGCGTTATGGTCCGGTGCGTCTTATAGTCCGAAAAATACGGTAATTATATTAGTCCGGCCCTCTAAAACCATCCCAATTTCTCATGCGGCCCCATGGCAAAATTAATTGCCCACCCCTGCTTTAACAAGTCTTGCTATATGACTTAGGATAAAGGCCAAACCAGAATCTCAATTTGTAGACACTGTTTTGAATCAGAATTCAAGGCCTCTTCCTCTCTGAAGAGGGAATTTGCCTAGTTCACAGGTAACATCTGTAGTTAGTGAAGACAGATTGTTACATTACGGAGATAGATGATGACAGATGCTCCCGATAGGAGCTCACAGACGCACAAAGAGGACTTAAAAATCCTCCAGAAAATTGACAAAAAAATCACAGAGAAAAAAAGCAGAGATGGTTACCTGCTGAAGCCTCCAAACAATTGCACCAGCAGGGCGCATCGGACCTGATTAATGATGGCAACAACACAGGTGCAAAAAATACCGATGAAACAACAACTTTCAATCCAGTATTGGTTGTTTGGCATTAGTGCACAAAGAGATAAGCGATAATAGTCTGTATGTGGCATTGTTCACAC
The DNA here is from genome assembly GCF_051348905.1 of Ranitomeya variabilis. Classification (NCBI taxonomy): domain Eukaryota; kingdom Metazoa; phylum Chordata; class Amphibia; order Anura; family Dendrobatidae; genus Ranitomeya; species Ranitomeya variabilis. Next base: position 607,887,168 of record NC_135234.1, read on the forward strand.
AAGCAATGCAGAGCATCTGGTCTACAGCCTATTACTAACGCACATACATGCGAGCTGCCCAATGCTACAAAATGCATGCTGTGTGAATAGAGGCCTACAGTTTACAGAGCCATCTTGGTCCGACTGCGCTCCCGATAGGATTTTATATAGCTGGAGGGGCTCTGTTCCTCCCTTCTCCATACAAATCTTATTAGTAGCAACTGACATCTCCTATCTCAGTAAAGGGGTTCTCTGAGAAATGTAAGAAATTAATACAATAATACCCATGTAAATATTAAACATTTTTCTAAAAGGTATGCCATATTTACAACACTGTCAGGATTTTAACCCCTTCACCCCCAAGGGTGGTTTGCACGTTAATGACCAGGCCAATTTTTACAATTCTGACCACTGTCCCTTTATGAGGTTATAACTCTGGAACGCTTCAACGGATCCGGATGATTCTGACACTGTTTTCTCGTCACATATTGTACTTCATGATAGTGGTAACATTTCTTTGATATTACCTGCGTTTATTTGTGAAAAAAACGGACATTTGGCGAAAATTTTGAAAATTTCACAATTTTCCAACTTTGAATTTTTATGCCCTTAAATCACAGAGATATGTCACACAAAATACTTAATAAGTAACATTTCCCACATGTCTACTTTACATCAGCACAATTTTGGAACCAAAATTTTTTTTGTTAGGGAGTTATAAGGGTTAAAAGTTGACCAGCAATTTCTCATTTTTACAACACCATTTTTTTTTTAAGGACCACATCTCATTTGAAGTCATTTTGAGGGGTCTATATGATAGAAAATACCCAAGTGTGACACAATTCTAAAAACGGCACCCCTCAAGGTGCTCAAAACCACATTCAAGAAGTTTATTAACCCTTCAGGTGTTTCACAGGAATTTTTGGAATGTTTAAATAAAAATGAACATTTAACTTTTTTTCACAAAAAATTTACTTCAGCTCAAATTTGTTTTATTTTACCAAGGGTAACAGGAGAAAATGGACCCCAAAAGATGTTGTACAATTTGTCCTGAGTACGCCGATACCCCATATGTGGGGGTAAACCACTGTTTGGGTGCATGGGAGAGCTCGGAAGGGAAGGAGCGCCGTTTGACTTTTCAATGCAAAATTGACAGGAATTGAGATGGGACGCCATGTTGTGTTTGGAGAGCCCCTGATGTGCCTAAACATTGAAACCCCCCACAAGTGACACCATTTTGGAAAGTAGACCACCTAAGGAACTTATCTAGAGGTGTGGTGAGAACTTTGACCCACCAAGTGCTTCACAGAAGTTTATAATGCAGAGCCGTAAAAATTAAACAAAAATTGTTTCCCACAAAAATTATTTTTTAGCCCCCAGTTTTGTATTTTCCCGAGGGTAACAGGAGAAATTGGACCCCAAAAGTTGTTGTCCAATTTGTCCTGAGTACGCTGATACCCCATATGTGGGGGGGAACCACTGCTTGGGCGCATGGGAGGGCTCGGAAGGGATCGAGCGCCATTTGGAATGCTGACTTAGATGGAATGGTCTGCAGGCGTCACATTCCGTTTGCAGAGCCCCTAATGTACCTAAACAGTAGAAACCCCCCACAAGTGACACCATTTTGGAAAGTAGACCCCCTAAGGAACTCATCTAGATGTGTTGTGAGAGCTTTTAACCCCCAAGTGTTTCACTACAGTTTATAACGCAGAGCCGTGCAAATAAAAAATATTTTTTTTCCACAAAAATTATTTTTTAGCCCCCAGTTTTGTATTTTCCCAAGGGTAACAGGAGAAATTGGACCCCAAAAGTTGTTCTCCAATGTGTTCCGAGTACGCTGATACCCCATATGTTGGGGTAAATCCCTGTTTGGGCGCACGGGAGAGCTCGGAAGGGGAGGAGCACTGTTTTACTTTTTCAACGCAGAATTGGCTGGAATTGAGATCGGACGCCATGTCGCGTTTGGAGAGCCCCTGATGTGCCTAAACAGTGGAAACCCCCCAATTATAACTGAAACCCTAATCCAAACACACCCCTAACCCTGATCCCAACGGTAACCCTAACCACACCTCTAACCCAGACACACCCCTAACCCTAATCCCAACCCTATTCCCAACCGTAAATGTAATCCAAACCCTAACCCTAACTTTTGCCCCAATTCTAACCCTAACTGTAGCCTTAACCCTAGCCTCAACCCTAACCCTAGCCCTAACCCTAGCCCTAACCCTAGCCCTAATGGGAAAATAAAAATAAATACATTTTTTAAATTTTTTTATTTTTTCCTAACTAAATGGGTGATGAAGGGGGGTTTGATTTACTTTTATAGTGGGTTTTTTAGCGGATTTTTATGATTGGCAGCCGTCACACACTGAAAGACGCTTTTTATTGCAAAAAATAGTTTTTGCGTTACCACATTTTGAGAGCTATAATTTTTCCATATTTGAGTCCACAGAGTCATGTGAGGTCTTGTTTTTTACGGGACGAGTTGACGTTTTTATTGGTAACATGTTGGGGCACGGGAGATTTTTTTATTGCTTTTTATTCCGATTTTTGTGAGGCAGGATGACCAAAAACCAGCTATTCATGAATTTCTTTTGGGGGAGGCGTTTATACCGTTCCGCGTTTGGTAAAATTGATAAAGCAGTTTTATTCTTTGGGTCAGTACGATTACAGCGATACCTCATTTCTATCATTTTTTTAATGTTTTGGCGCTTTTATACGATAAAAACTATTTTATAGAAAAAATAATTATTTTGGCATCGCTTTATTCTGAGGACTATAACTTTTTTATTTTTTCTCTTATAATGCTGTATGGCAGCTTGTTTTTTGCGGGACAAGATGACGTTTTCAGCGGTACCATGGTTATTTATATCCGTCTTTTTGATCGCGTGTTATTCCACTTTTTGTTTGGCGGTATGAGAATAAAGCGTTGTTTTTTGCCTCTTTTTTTTTTTTTTTTTTTACGGTGTTCACTGAAGGGGTTAACTAGTGATATAGTTTTATAGGTGGGGTCGTTACGGACGCGGTGATACTAAATGTGTGTACTTTTTTTTACACATATGGAGGGGGGGGGGGTGTGTTTGGGAACATCACAGATCGCTGATCTGACAGTTTGCACAGCACTCTGTCAGATCACCGATCTGAGTTCCAGTGCTGCAGGCTTACCAGAGCCTGGTCTGCACCCGGAAGTAATCCCTGCAGGACCTGGATGCAGCCCCGCGGCCATTTTGGATCCGGGGCCTGCAGGGATAGGGGGTAAGAGACGCTTGGAGCATCACATCGCGTTGCTCCGAGGGTCTCAGGGAAGCACGCAGGGAGCCCCCTCCCTGCGCGATGCTTCCCTGTACCGCCGGCACACCGCGATCATGTTTGAGCGCGGTGTGCCAGGGGTTAATGTGTCGGGGGCGGTCCGTGACCGCTCCTGGCACATAGTGTCGGATGTCAGCTGCGATAGGCAACTGACACCCGGCCGCGCTCCCCCCGTGAGCGCGGCTGATCGCGCTGGACGTACTATTCCGTCCTTGGGAATTAGGGCCCACCCCACATGGACGGAATAGTACGTCCAATGGCAGAAAGGGGTTAAAGATCAAAGTAAAAAAGGGGGAGAAGCCAGCGCAGCTTGTGGTCAGAACGCAAAACAAAGTGCACATGCACATATTGATTTCTAACTTGAGTTTCAAAAATGAGACATTTAGCAAACAATTAATCAATTCTTTGAGCCACCCCACCACTTCACGGCATTCTCATAATAGGGGATTTTAAAGATGACAACTGCCATCAATCACAACCTGTCCTAAATTTCAGAAGCAATAAAACGGTCATGCTTCCTGACATTAATATTCATTTTCGGTCAGCTAAAGAAACATATTTATCTTCTTCTTTAGTCCGGCTCAGCTCCACTCAGTGTCCTGTGAGGTTGACTGAACAAGGGAATGTGCGTTCACGGTGGCTGATGGACCATACGGATGGACGCTGCTCTGGCGTTACCTCTGTCTTAAGCAGATGTTCTTCACGCAGCCCGTCATACTGCATGTCCTCTGAAATCTAGGATGGGTTGGGATTGGTGGTAGCTGCCATCTTTGGAATTCTTACAGAGTGCAGTAGATAAAGGATACTTTTTTTTTTTTACTAAATAAAGGTATTTATACAATGTTGACTATTTAAATGTGTACTATTTATATTATTTAAATTTATTAGATTTAACCCCTTTAACATAACAATCTGTCTTCACCGAATACAGATATTACCCATGAACTGAAATTTTTTTTAAAGAAATAATCAGTCTCGATAGCTAAAGAAGCAAATTTCTTTGATAAGATATATTACAAAGTTGCTTATTCTCATGTGTACTTTTCAAAAACGGGCATCACAAAGGAGCTGACATGTTCTTTTTAACAACCTTTGTGCCCTCCTGACGGCATATGAGGGAAGCTCCTGCTGCAAACAAATGACTTACAAGAAAACAGAAGATTGTGAGCAGGAGAAAGAAGAAAGAATGGCAAATCTCCTGAGATACACAGACAACATGTCTTCATATGTTTCTCAAATGTTAGAATAAAAGACTAGATGCAAAATCTGCTTTAGTAAGGAGCAAGCACTACATTTCACACAGATTATGTGAATGGGACATAAAAGATTCCACTGAAACACATTGGCAGTTGAGTTTGTGCAGATACTGTCCACATTTAGGCACACAATAGGCACACATCCAACTGACAAAAAGAATGAAAACATCCAGTTGTCAATTTATTCTCACATTCCCTGGAGGAAGAGCAGATGATCATCAAAATGCAGAGTTCTAAAAGAAGCCTCCGAATTGTAGTCTCATGGGGAATGCGTGTATTGTCTAGAACAGATGGGTCATGAGAGGTGACAGGTCCTCATTTATGTCATCACCGGGGCATATGTTACCTTTGTTTAAAGGCTTTCTCTGCCATTTCTCTTGCCGCTCGCTTTACTTGCTCGGGGACAGCATCTTTTTCAGCTTGTGACACCTGGTAGACTTTGTGTCCTGCATCCAGACGATACGGACCTCCCTTTCCACCCAATCCGGCAGTGTCCCTGCCACCTGGGAAATAATATCAATTTTCATTCTTTTGATTAGTTATTTTATTTAATTTCATAAGGATAAGATTTCAGGCTTTCACAATCATCTCTACTAGGGTTTGGGGGTCCAGTACAATAATAATGATATATTGTTTTATAGCATGAAACATTTCTCGGATAATCACATGAGCATAGAATAATACAGGATAAATATGAGGGACGTTTATTTCTCCTTTATTTCTTATTGATGATAACACAAGTTCTGCTGATGTCAGAAACTCTCTTATATAATGACAAGCATTAGTTTCTGCCTGTCTTCTACAGGAAAGCATTAAGGTACCTTCACATTAAGCGACGCTGCAGCGATAGCGACAACGATGCCGATCGCTGCAGCGTCGCTGTTTGGTCGCTGGAGAGCTGTCACACAGACCGCTCTCCAGCGACCAACGATGCCGAGGCCCCCGGGTAACCAGGGTAAACATCGGGTTGCTAAGCGCAGGGCCGCGCTTAGTAACCCGATGTTTACCCTGGTTACCAGCGTAAAATGTAAAAAAAACAAACAGTACATACTTACATTCGCGTCCCCCGGCGTCCGCTTCCTGCACTGACTGAGCGCCGGCCCTAACAGCAGAGCGGTGACGTCACCGCTGTGCTGTACTTTCACTTTATGGCGCTCAGTCAGTGTGGGAAGCGGACGCCGGGGGATGCGAAGGTGAGTATGTACTGTTTGTTTTTTTTACATTTTACACTGGTAACCAGGGTAAACATCGGGTTACTAAGCGCGGCCCTGCGCTTAGTAACCCGATGTTTACCCTTGTTACCAGTGTAAAACATTGCTGGTATCGTTGCTTTTGGTGTCAAACACGACGATACATGCCGGTCTGACGACCAAATAAAGTTCTGAACTTTGTTCAACGACCAGCGATATCACAGCAGGATCCTGATCGCTGCTGCGTGTCAAACTAAACGATATCGCTATCAACGTCACAGATCACTAGCGATATCGTTTAGTGTGAAGGTACCTTTAGCTGTCCATGAACATGTTATCTTTTCACGTGTGTGAAGCCAAATTATGTTATACCCACAGGCAGATGTATTATCCTACATCGCATACATGTGTGAAAAGAGCACAGTAAATGATTGACAGCCATGTGCCATGAATCTGTAGGCTGCACACTATCTGCACCTTGGTGAACGCAAACAGGAGGAATCCTGAAGTAAATTAATTCTTGACCTTTCCTTTGACCCTCACAATGTGAACACTAATAATAAGCATGTGTCAACACAAATTCTAGGGAATTGCTAGGTAGGACTGTCATGTTTTCCTCAAAAGTTCACATAGGTGTCATAATACATGGTTATATTGGAATGATGAAAACCTCTCAGATGTAGAAGACAGATTCCTTGTCCCAGCTCTCCGACCTCTGAGGCCCACGGCAGAGTGATGGCTGGATGTTCTAAAGAAGACCTCAAAACCTTTGAAGCGTTCTACCACTTTAATTTGTGAAAGCATAGGTTGTTGCCCTTGTCCGTCTCCCCCTCCTCAACCCCCATCAGCTCACAAGTGGGATAACCTGTGAACTAGGACAACTATTACTGATAAATAATGGATACCGTATTTTTCGGACTATAGGACGCACCGGACTACAAGGTGCACCCAGGTTTTAGAGGTGGAAAATAGGGAAAAAAATATTTGAAGCAAAAAAAATGTGGTAAAATATTTAATAACATAAATAACATACTATTATATGTGGTGTTATTATATATAATAGTATGTTATTATGTTGGAAGCTGCGGGACCAGTGTGGTGTCTGTGAAGTACGATATGAAGACACTGGAGGGTGAGTATAAGGGCTCTGGCGCCGGCACTTTGGAGCGGAGCTGTGCAGCTCCATGTGTTCCTATGCGGCCGCACGCTCCGCTCTGGAGTGCCGGCTCCACAGCTTGGTTTCCACATGCGAGATACGGACGTGTGCCTCGCATGTGGAAATGAGCCCTAAGAATGGGTGCACAGGGCTTATAGTGAAAGCACCACTCCAGCACTGCAAAATAACACTGGAGTGCTGCTTTAAAATCCCATGGGAGAACTATAACTCCCAGCATGTCCTGCAGATCCTATGACATGCTGGGAGTTATAGTTCACCAAAGGAGTGGCAAAGTGCTTTATTGTGTTTTGTAAAGACTGACCTCTTAATTGTGGCAGCCAGCCACACTGTGGTGAGGTAAAAGCTGGAGCATCCCATGGCTGCACACACACAGAGCCCTCCCTGTTGTTGTTGCCTTTCCACAGCGCAGGACATAAGAGGAAGCTGCAGATTCTAGGTGGGAGTCTGAAGGACCTATGATGATGTCAGAAGAGGGAGGGCTCTGAGCTGCCATGTGATGCTCCAGCCCGCCCACTCCTGACATCACACAGGTCCTCCTGCACAGCACTCGTCCAGCACAGGCAGGTATGCAGCGATCTCCTGGCCCCTGCTGCTGCCTCCTCCTCCCCCGGACACACAGATTCTCCCCGGAATCAGTGCTGGGGAAACTGTGTGTCGCTGCTTAAGTGCAGTATTCATTTGCTGCTCCCTGCTCACCGCTCAGCTGATCGGTGGGCGGGGAGCCGCTAATGAATATTCACTGCACTTAATCAGCGGGGCCATGTGGTTTCCACAGCAGCTGATTCCGGACATCCTGAAGTGGGATAACAGTGCGATCCCACTCGCTGCTGCCCCCCTCCCCACATGCTACATCCGTACTATAAGATGCACCCACACTTTCCTCCCAAATTTGGAGGAAAAAAAGTGCGTCTTATAGTCGGAAAAATACGGTATATTATAAAGGTGGGTAAGTGTTCTAAATGGCTAATATAGTTGGTCAGTTGATCTTTGAATATATTTAAGTAGCACGCTCTTACATTTGGATTTATCTTACCCTTTAGAATGTTAAGTAGAGTTACATTTAAGGGTTAATTTTCCTTTATTTTTATAATACAAAATTATAGATTTAATAATTTGCCACATGCAGACTGCTACTTTTACTCTGTGCATCTCCCATTCTATACAGGGTACTTGTGGTCACTTCAATATAATATTACAGAGGGATTCTCCCATATCAAAATAAGGGTTTATTCATACGTCACAGTTGTTGCCAAAATGTACAAATGTAAAATCTTAGAAAATTGCCTCAAGAAACATAACAAACACAATTATAATTTTTTTTTTTTACTTAAAGAGGCCAGTTTTGCTCTTACTTTATTCCCTCTGCTTCCTTGATTATTCCAGCTTTTGTCCTTTTGTTCCTTAAAGGTGTATGTATACCCATCTCCAAGATCTTATCCCAATTTGTAGTAGGTGTAATAATAATAATAATAATAATAATAATAATAATAATAATAATATTATAAGCAAATACCTCCAATTAAAAATGTAGTATGGTTCTTCTGATAAGCTATGTCACTTTCCCCATGTAGTGCACTGCATTACCTTAGGTATCCAAGATTACAGCCACTAGTAACTAACTGTAGCACTACTGCTCACGCCCCTGCATGGTGTCCCCTTCTCCCTCCATGCAAGGACGCCGGCTCACTCACTACCTCGGCGCAGTCCCCGGTGTGCTGATGCTCCCTGTAACTTCCTGGTCCTGTGAGCACGACACAGTTCTAGTGGCGTGCCTAGCATGCGCGCTCCTCTATTCTTAAGCTTGTTGGTGAGAGGCATTTAGTATAATGTTGTGCACTTGCAAGATGGCTCCCAGCCAATAGCATCTTGTATATCAGACTCCCTCACCCCTAGGGAGTTGCCAAGCAATGTGTAGAATCATTAATTAGTAAGGTGTACTACTAGTGAGTTGTGAGGTCCCCTGGTGCCGATGCGGCCAGTGTCCTGAAACTGTATCCCTGATCCCAGTGTGACCAGTCCTCTATCCGAAGTCCCCTAGTCCCGGTGTGGCCAGTCTTGTATCCGTAGTCCCCCGGGTCCCAGAGCGGCCATTGCCTGAACCTTCACCCCTGGTGTCGGAGTGGGCAGTTCCTTAATCTTGTCTTCCGGTCCCAGAGCAGCCAGTGCCTGAACCTTGTTCCCTGGTTTCAGCAGGTACAATACCAGGCTATGCCCAGGAGTGATACCTGGTGGCTACCTGCAGCCCAGTCTGTCTCCACCATCAGGAGCTCCAGTGAACACCAGGTAGCCGCTTAGCTACGCTCTTTCCTGGGCACGCCTGGCCGTGGCACAGTGGGTCTTACAAATCCACATGCGCCACAGTTGGATGTAACCAATTAACCATCACTATATGAGTGGTTGTAACCATGAATATCTTGGCTACTGCAATGCCATGCATGCAGAAAGCTACTTAGCGTATCAGGAAAACGATACCACATTTCTAATTGGAGGGATTTGAGAATATTAAAATTTTTACACCTACTACATATTGGGATAAGATCTTGGACATGGGAATACTCCTTTAATTCTTCCATATAGTTCTAGAGATATCAGTAATTATAATTAGTACTATTTTTTATCGCCTTTACCAAAGAGGCATGGATGGCTCACAGGGTAATAATGCACAACAGCCAAAAGACACAACCCCCCCACCCCCGAGAATCCTGTTAGCCCCTTTATTGTCCTTTCCCCTTCTAAATACCATACAAATTAATACTATCTCTGTAAAAGTTAGGGAAGCAGCGGGAATAAAGTAAGAGCAAAAAATGGCCAAGTTTGACATGTGACGGGTCCTCTTTAAATGTTGAATTACAAATCTACCGATGTTCTTTTATTGTGTACATATCTTGAGGTATTTCATATTTGCTCCTATTACATAGGCAAAAAAGTAGCTAATTACTATTTGAGCCTTAACAGCCGACATGACATACAGCTTAAAACTGTGCAAAAGTTATCTGATGTCCCACAATGCATTGCACTCAGGTATTAAGAAATCAGCTACATTGTGTGAAATGCTTTAACTGTGAATGAAGGAGACAACCCATGTAATATAGAATGTAGACTTATACCAAATGTAGGAAAATGTTGTTCAAAAGAATAAAGCAAAAAAATGAGAATCCAAAATTATAGTAAGTCTACCATTGCTACCATTCTGGCCTAGGATCTCACCCTGTAATTATCCAGAGTGACTCAGAAAGGAAGGGAGTGGATAATGTGTATCTGTGATTTTAGAATGCATACAGTATAACCATTTGGAACTTAAGGTTATGCGCACACATTGCAGATTTGCCTGCAGAATTTTCTGCATCTCTTGCCAGAAAACGAGCGTAAAAATGTGCGCAGATTTGGTGCGGATTTTTAATGCTGATTTGTCTGTGTTTTTGTAAGCTAAATAAAGATCTATTTAACAAAAAAATAGTGATCAAATTTCTTTGTCCAACCTCTTATTTTACATACTCCATTGAAGAATAATGTTTACAAACAGACAAACCGATATAGACAAACAACTAGATGATAGATAGGTAATAGATAGATAGTAGATAGATAGATAATACCAAGGTCGATGTTTAGTAATGAACCTAATAAAATGGTACATAAATAGTTAAATTAAGACACAAAATCTGCACGCAATATCTTTAATTAAAAAAAAAAAAAAAAAAGGGAAGAAAATGGCATGAGCTCCCGCGCAATTTCCTGTGCCAGAAAGGAAAAGCAGATGTCTGTGGGCCGATGTTTCTAGCCTGGGAAAGGGTTAATATCCATGGAGCTTCCCAGGCTATGAATATCAGCCCTCAGCTGTAAAGTATATTTTGTTTTTACTGGCTATTAAAATAGGGCCCCCCCCCCAAAAAAAAAAAAAAAAAAAAAATGATGTGGGGTCCCCCTATAATTAATAGCCAGAATAGATGAGGGCTGATATTCATAGCCTAGGAAGGGGCCATGGATATTGGCCCCCCTGGCTACAAATACCAGCCCCCCCAGAAATGGCGCATCTGTAAGATGCGCCAATTCCGGCACTTAGCCTCTCACTTCCCACTGCCCTGTAGCGGTGGCATATGGGGTAATAAGGGGTTAATGTCCCCTTTGCTTGTAAGCCCAGTATACTCCCAGGAGATGTGACAGCTCTATAGGCCTCCAGTGACACACCAACAGGAGACATTGGCTCCTGCAGTGTTATCACTGAGGGCTCAATGGCCTCTCACTTTATGGCACTGCTGCGTGAGAATTTCCCCACGCAGCGGTGCCGCAAGTGACAGTATGAACTTTACTGTACTCACAGCAGCGGAAGGATACAGTGCAGAAGGATACCTTCCGTCATTGTATCACCGGAGCCCTTGGAAAGCGGTCGCATAGGCCAAAGTGACAGCTCTCCACAGGAGATTGTCGTGGATTATTAAATGGACAACATCGGATCAGGGAGTATACTGTTGGTTTATTATTTTTCAATTTTTTACAGGTCATCGAGGGCTTCAGGGATTAGCTGTATGGTGAGTATATACTGTATGTTGTATGTTCTGCTGGTCTATATGTGTGTACTGTATATGTGTGTATGTGTTTTTGGGCGGTGGATACCGCGTGCTTCCCGGTGCTGGTTAGGCGGATAGTGCGCATTATTTTTGCAGCCCAGACTGGCGGTGTATACTGTGTGGCCCCTGCTACATCCAGCAGATAGTGTCAGCTTGTGACACATTATCCTATCTCCATAGTTTGCGCCTACCCCTTGAGCACTCATTTCAGCTCATACTGGCGGTACATACCGCCTGCCTCCTGCCTTATTCAGCAGATAGTATCAGCCCGTGACACATTACCCTATCTCAGTAGCTTGTGTCTACCTCATGCGCACTATCTTATAGCCCATTCTGGCGGAATATTACTCGTGCCTCCTGCTCCATTCAGCAGTTAGTGTCACTTGCGACACACCATCGTATCCCTGCGGCTTGTGCCTACCCCTATGACCTATATATCTTCAGGCTTCTATTGATGCAATTTAATCCTACTACTCGGGGCTTCTCTAAGCATAAAAGTATATTAGCACACTGATGAAGGTCCAGTAACGACCGAAACGTTTGTATATACTGTATGTAAATAAAACCCCCACTTTGCATCACAACACTTTTGGAGTGTGCTAGTCACTTTTACCTTGCCCACTGACAAAGACATGAACAGTCTATAATTTTAAGGGTAAATCCAGAAAAATCACATTGTATAAATTATATAAATTTATTTGCATTTTGCAATGAAAAATAAGTATTTGATTCCTCTGGCAAACAAGACTTAATACTTGGTGGCAAAACCCTTGTTGGCAAGCACAGCAGTCGGACATTTTTGTAGTTGATTATTAGGCTTGCGCACATGTCAGGAGGAATTTTTGTCCACTCCTCTTTGCAGATCATCTCTAAATCATTAAGATTTTGAGGCTGTCGCTTGGCAACTCGGAGCTTCAACTCCCTCCATAAGTTTTCTATGGGATTAATGTCTGGAGACTTTCTAGGACACTCCATTAATGTGCTCCTTTTTGGGTCACTCCTTTGTTGCCTTGGCTGTATGTTTTGAGTCATTGTCTTGCTGGAAGACCCAGCCACAACCCATTTTTAATGTCTTGACAGAGAGAAGGAGGTTGTCACTCAGGATTTTACGGTACATGGCTCCATTCTTTCTCCTATTGATGCGGTGAAGTAGTCCTGTGCCCGTAGCACAGAAAGAGAAGGGCATCCACTATTTCCGGATGATCTGTTACATTCAGGGAGGCAAATCTCTGTACCTGCTTGTTGTTTCTTGTGGCAAAAAGGTCTATTTGAGGAAGACCCCACATGTCCACGATCTTCCTGAATATTTGGTGGTTCAGACACCAATCTCCTTGCCTCAATGTATGGCGGCTTAGGAAATCTGCTTTTAAATTGTCCTTGCCCTTGATATGAAGAGCAGAAAGGGATAGCAAATGACTTTCGGCTAAATCGAAAATTCTTTATGCGAAAGACATTAGGCTTTCTGATCTGGTTCCGCCGTGTCTGTTCACATAGGCGACTGCTGTGGTGTTGTCCGACATGACTTCTTTAAGTTTGATGACTCTTGTAATTCCCTTATACAGTTGTGGCCAAAAGTATTGACACCTCTGCAATTCTGTCAGATAATACTCAGTTTCTTCCTGAAAATGATTGCAATCACAAATTCTTTTATATTATTATCTTCATTTAATTTGTCTTAAAAGAAAAAACACAAAAGAGAATGAAGCAAAAAGCAAAACATTGATCATTTCACACAAAACTCCAAAAATGGGCCAGAAAAAAGTATTTGCACCCTCAGCCTAATACTTGGTTGCACAACCTTTAGCCAAAATAACTGCTCCTGGTAACCATCAATGAGTTTCTTACAATGCTCTGCTGGAATTTTAGGCCATTCTTCTTTGGCAAACTGCTCCAGGTCCCTGATATTTGAAGGGTGCCTTCTCCAAACTGCCATTTTTAGATCTCTCCACAGGTGTTCTATGGGATTCAGGTCTGGACTCATTGCTGGCCACCTTAGAAGTCTCCAGTGCTTTATCTCAAACCATTTTCAAGTGCTTTTTGAAGTGTGTTTTGGGTCATTGTCCTGCTGGAAGACCCATGACCTCTGAGGGAGACCCAGCTTTCTCACACTGGGCCCTACATTATGCTGCAAAATTTGTTGGTAGTCTTCAGACTTCATAATGCCATGCACACGGTCAAGCAGTCCAGTGCCAGAGGCAGCAAAGCAACCCCAAAACATCAGGGAACCTCCGCCATGTTAGACTGTAGGGACCATGTTCTTATCTTTGAATGCCTTTTTTTTCTCCTGTAAACTCTATGTTGATTCCTTTGCCCAAAAAGCTCTACTTTTGTCTCATCTGACCAGAGAACATTCTTCCAAAACGTTTTAGGCTTTTTCAGGTAAGTTTTGGCAAACTCCAGCCTGGCTTTTTTATGTCTCGGGGTAAGAAGTGGGGTATTCCTGGGTCTCCTACCATACAATCCCTTTTCATTCAGATGCCGACGGATAGTACGGGTTGACACTGTTGTACCCTCGGACTGCAGGGCAGCTTGAACTTGTTTGGATGTTAGTCGAGGTTCTTTATCCAACATCCGCACAATCTTGGCGCTGAAATCTCTTATCAATTTTTCTTTTCCGTCCACATCTAGGGAGGTTAGCCACAGTGCCATGGGCTTTAAACTTCTTGATGACACTGCGCACGGTAGACACAGGAACATTCAGGTCTATGGAGATGGACTTGTAGCCATGAGATTGCTCCTGCTTCCTCACAATTTGGTTTCTTAAGTCCTCAGACAGTTCTTTAGTCTTCTTTCTTTTCTCCATGCTCAATGTGGTACACAGAAGGACACAGGACAGAGGATGTCGGGTGCTCACGCTGAAATAAGTCACCGCTGCATGCAAATAGAAGAAAAGCGGGCACTCACCATC